>NC_056699.1:4875133-5490133 GCF_018831695.1 Puntigrus tetrazona
TTTTTTTTATTACTGTTAAATATAAAAATAAATACATTAAAAATAAATTAATAAAAACGTATTAAAAAAATGTAAAAATAAATATAAACAAAAACATTAATAATTTAATAATAAATGCATGAATGAAAATACATATTGCGCATAAATTAAATAAGTCATACTATATAAAACTAGAAATAGAATCTAGAAATGTCTATAATTATTTCTATAATACTAAAACTTTACTATTACTTTTTTTTTAAATAAATAGACACACATACATTAAAAATGAGCACCATTTCATTGACCCAGGTGCAGAGAAAGAAACCGAATCAAACAACAGAATGACATTCACTGCAGAAGGCTGAGAATAAGAAAAAAATCATCGGAACATGTGGTTTCTAGGGAGTCACCATGGAGACCAAAACACATTTGTACCTTGACACTGGCAGGCAGTGTTTTTGGAACAGCGCTGACACTCTAAAAAGCCGAGATGTTCATTTTCTGGCTTTAAGAGACTTGCTATGGTAGTAATCACACACACACACACACACACACACACACACACACAGCTTGAGACAAATTGACTACAAGGCATTTGACATCCCAGTAGCTGGAAGCAAGTCCATCTAACTTATATGTTTGGCCTCTTTGTTCCTCAAGCCTGACCTGCAGGAAAAGGGAGGATGCAGTGAAAAACAGAAGCACACGGACCCGATGGAGGAATCAAAAGCGCTAATCAGGCATCTCGCAAGGCCTAACGAGCCGGAAACATCCACTGAGGGGTCAATCAGACCTGATCATCCGTCCATCCAACGCCCCCCTTCCCTCTCAGACAATTTCACACGCACAAATTACCCCAAATTTCCCAAAAGTTTTAGAATCAATCTTAAAGAGTATTTTAGGCTTCGTAACATTACAGAAACCGAAAACTAGATCTCAACGGGACTAACATTAGTAGCATTATAAACTACCAAAAAAAGAAAAAAAAAAGAAAAATCTTTGCAAGCTTTGTTTAATAATATAAATAAAATTATAATAATAAAATTATTCAAATAATATATTCAAAAGTAGTCAAAAGTTAAGTCAATTCATAATTTGAGAACAAAGCATTAAATCTTAAACTATTATTATTGGGCATTTTCTTTGAGGCTTCTGCCCTTACACAAAACAAAAACTAGATCTTTAGAAAATAAAGTTTTCTCAACAGGACTGTGATTTTGGATATATATACAGATATATAAGCAATTAAAAAATAAGTCTATGTAAATGTCTATCAGGACGTTGATATTCTAATACAACAGCCAATTGAATTGAAAAAAAAGAAGAAAAAACCCCTGTAAGAATTACATTTTATCCACTAGGATCTTATTTGACTCTTAAGGGATTCTTACATGATCCTACTGGGATATTTTGGTATTGGCTCAAATTATGACTGAAATCCCACTAGGAATTCCAGTAAAATATTTAAGGCGTGCAAAGCTAATCCAAGCGAGGTGTGTGTGTGTGTGTGTGTGGTTGAAGGGTTTAACGTGTGAATAACATTGGTCATGTCTCTAAAACTGCAACAGCCAACAAAACCCAGACTATTTAAACTAGTTGCCCGCAGGTACAGAATCAGCCATAGGAAACATCTCCCAGCAGAGGGCACACACACACACACACACACACACACACACACACACACACACACACACACACACACACACACACACACCCTTTACCAGCCGCTGGCACAGTGCTGCTGACAACATTCACATGCTAGTGTGATCTACTGGGTCATAAACATTTAGATATAGATGACATAGATTATGTAGATATAGACAGGGTGAAATTTAGGGGGGTCTATGCCAAAATCACTGGGGAACCAAAAATCATTACTATTAGTAATTACAATGCTTTTATGAAATTGTCATTACATTTAATTATTTTCCGTCATATTAAAAACATGTCTTTTAATTTAATATATATATATATATATATATATATATATATATATATATATATATATATATATATTATTCCAGTGAAGCAAAGCTGAATTTTCAGCATCACTGCTCCATTTTTCAGCGTCAAATGATCCTTCAGAAATAATTTTCTGCTCATAAACATGTCTTACCAACATATGTAATGATAAAAAAAAACTTGTGCTGCTTTATATTTTTGTGGAAACCATGATATATTGTTTTCAGGATTCTTTGATGAATAAAAACGAAGAAAAAGTATTTTTACATCTCTATAATTTACGACAGACAGAACGATGGACTGATGATGAATGGATGGATGGAAGGATGGACGGATGGAACAATAGGGAGGTGGAAGGTTGGATGGATGGACGGATGGATGTATAGATGTATGTATAGATGGATGGATATACTGTATGTGTGGATTGACGGACGGACGGAAGGATGGATGGATGGACAGATGGACGGATATACTGTATGTGTGGATTGACAGACGGAAGGATGAATGGATGGATGGACGCATGGATATATGTATGAATAGACAGACTGATGGACGTATGGACGGCACACCTTACTGATATCCGTGAAAAATACTACCCATAAAACAAAAATAAAGTGATCTATTTCCAAAAGAAGTCCTGTTCCAATGCAATAAATACAGCTCTAATAAAAGCCATTACTTTATGCTAAACCATGAGAGACAAACAATTACAATCCATCAAGGCTTTCAGACGTTCTCTCTGAAAAATAGGAGGTGACAGCATGTATCTGATAAGTGTGTGCTTCCAGCCCAGACCAACCACGTCTGTTTCAAGAGGGTTATTCAGACTCATTACTATCTCATCAAGAAAGGCCCATTCGTTAAGACAATTAATTAGAGTAGCGGATGCCTGTGGAAATTGATAATAATAATAATGAAGGGCGTGATGGCTGCTGATTGGTCGACGGGGCAGGGACCCAGGTGCGGGTTTACGGTTTTTAATTGCAGTCGAGCGTTTTGCACAATGCGTTTTATTAGTTTTATCCGCTGCGGTTGACTTGCTAACCTCTTCTGAAGTGGTGCACGGGGAGCGCTGATATGTGTGACTTGTCACTTATGTGAAGAGTTAGCAAATTATCAGTGAAGAGGATGAGCCGAGACTCGAGAAATGCTCTCAAGCTGTCAGTCAAGTGTTTCTGAGAGTGTGAGGCCTAATGAAGACGCCGTGGAGCTCCGCTGGCAGCCTGGAATTAACAGTTTAGAAAGGAAACTCGGGTGTAAAGCAAGCACATAAATTAAAGCACTGGTGATTCAAATAAATTACAACAACAACAACAACAATAACAGTAATAATAGTAATAGTAATCATTAGTTGTTATTATTAATATTAGTAGTAAAGAATTAAAGTAATAATTACAATTTTAATCACCCATTAAAACTGTACTATTATTATGCAAAATTTATTCATAATTATTGCAAATTAGCATTGTCATTAACAAATATATAATTAGTAATATTAATGCATAAAATATCTATTATATTCATTTTAATAAAACATTTAACCAAAAAAAAAATCATTTTGCATTCACTAATGTATTAAATATAAAATAAGAATAATTTATATAACATTTATTTGAATAAAATAATATTATTTTACATAAATAAAAATGTAATTAAACTATTAAGAACTATTCACTAATGTCTCAAAAAAAGTGTGTGTAATACTTATTTATGTTTATTTTTAATATTTATTTCCATCTCAAAATAAAATGTAATAAGCATTATTATCAACATTATCGTTAATAAAGTATGAAATATAATAATACTTAAATTTAGATTTTAAGCACCAGATAAATGTTATTATTATAATTATAAAACAAATGCAATTTATTTAATATTAATTATATGAATGTGAATGCATTAAATTTACTATATTTATTTTTCTAAAATGTGTGTTATTTTAAATTAATTAATTGATTGATTTAACTAAATAATAATTCATTGTTATAATTAACTCAAATATTTAATTTTAAAAAGACTACATCAGTTATGCGTGAATACTATTTGTGTGACTATGAAATGACTTTCATCACAAACGGTTTGGTCATTTTAATAATCCATCCGTGATGATGTCATCTGTTCAGGAGCGACCAACTGAAAGAAAGAAAAGTTTAACACACAGCCTGGCTGTTAAACATGCTGTTCTCATCAGCGAAGCCTTAAAGTGTCAAATGAAAAAGTCAGCAGAGACGAGCAAGACAAAGACAGACTGACACTTTGACGGTTTAAAGTGTGGAAGGTTATGGAATCATAAATGAGCAGAGAGTAAAGTCCCAATTCATCTCTTATTCATCTTCTTTGAGGTCTGTGCAACCGATAAGACATAGCCTAGGAGGGAATGATGGGAAAAAGTCTGTGTAACCTTTACAAAAAGAGAAAAATGTACCATGATATTATTCAGAAAATATATAATGGAAATCCACTACACTAATGTAACAATAGACGTTAATCGTATTATATATCATGTACTATGTAAAAATTTTTAAAAACGAGTATTTATTTGGCAGAAGAAAAAGAAAAAGGCAATATAAAATAAAATATAGTAATAAAAAAACGAAATAATAATTTTAAAATAAAATAAAAAAGAAAAGGAAACATTATAAAAAAGATCAGAATTAAAAAGAATATTCATTTAAATTCAATATATATAAAATAATATATAATAATTCAATTAAATTGAATATATAAAATTTAAATATATATATATATATAAAATAAAACCGTATTATATAAATCTATTGATATCCTTTTAAAACAACTAAATATCTAAATCTGAACACATCATTAAAAACAAACAGCAACCAATATTGTGCCTATAATGTAATCAGCAGGTAATGAAACAGTAAAACAATTTTAAACAAACCAATCAATCCATCATAGTTCTTGCCCTCTTTGTATCGAAATGCTGTTGCCAACACACAAGTTTACTAAGTGATGTAGCAAACTGAATGAACAATTAACCTACTGAAAGATGTAATTGGAAAGAAGTTTCAATGTATGACCGAATGAACGCTGTTCTTTGAAAGAGGTCGCTCTAAATGATGCGCGTTTCATGTTTGGTGCTAATGATCTGATTAAACAGAAACCTTCTTCATTGTGCGCGCTCAGAAAGAAACTACTGGCAAACGACAGCGTTCTCTCATCAAAGCCTTTGTTCTCAGAGTCGAGAAACATTCCCCCAGTCTGGGAATTCAATGCTGGGAAGAGGATAGAGCAAAACACATGGAAATGAGAATGCATAATACATGGATGCCCAATGAGATCCGACCTGCATCATACTGCCAGATCCCTTTCTTCTGCTAATATTAGAAGCCAGAACTAAAAGCAGCTCTTGCTCTTAGAAATGCAAAGTGACAGCATCAGCCCACCCATCACAACTACAATGAATATTAATATTTAGTGTCAGGAGAAACTTTTTTTATTTTTAGTGGAGCATTATAAGCCAAGCGTCACTGTAAATCATGCTCGCGCTTAAGGGTTTGGGATTTAAACTACAGTATTAAACTTTGTTACATAACAATAACACATGCAGTATTATCATGACTAAAAATACCATTTCAAAAACTTGCACTGTTGTTCACAAGTTGTTGTGGCTGTTGTCATTATTACTGTTATTATAAGTATTATTATTATTATTATTATTATTATTATTATTATTATTATTATTATTAAAATAATCCTGAAAGAGTTAAAATAGTAATAATAATAATAATAAATAATAATAATAATAATAATAATAATAATAATGTTATTATTATTATTATTATTATTATTATTATTATTATTAATAATAATAATAATAAAATAATCCTGAAAAGTATATTTACCACAAAGAATAGTAACAAAATATTATTATTATTATTACTATTATTATTATTATTATTATTTATATGATAATGATAATATTTATTGATATTGTTGCTGTTTTAAAACAGTATTTTTCAGGATTATTTGAAGAATAAAAAGTTCCAGCTTTAGTAACATTTACTTGAAATATATATTTATGTAACCATTTTTTTTATTTATTAATTTGCATCCCTGCAGTCATAAATAAAAAAAATACACTTGCTCAACTGATGTGACATTGGTAAATATTTTACTTACTGTATGTTGATGTAAAATAACACAGACATTTTAGTAAAATACATTTAATAAATGTGTATTTTATGTAAAAAAAAAATAGTAATATTTGTACTATTACTATTATTAATAATCTATTATTGACTTTGAACACCTTAACAATAGCAACGAAATAGCTATTAAACACATGGAACCTTTTCTGTGTTATTGCTGTTGCCATAGAAACAAATCTAAATTATGGTAATTCCAACTAGATGTGAATGCAGTCTGTCTGGGAGAAAAAAACAATTATATCTTGGCACCAAAAAAAAAAAAAAACACATAAAAGACATAAAAGATCCAACTTTAAAAAGGTAAGACCAAAAAAAGCTGAAGAAAATATGAACAAAATATGAAACGTAAAAAAAGCATCCCAGATCATTGAGCATTATATTTTCAGCGAATCTCTGTTCAAATCATTTCTGTCGTTCCTGAATGCTTTGCTCAGCTGAAACTGTGACTTTGTGGCGTCAGACGGAGGCATGAAATCACGGCTGTGTTTTGTTCATCAGTGAAAATGAGTTCCCACAGCTCTTTCCCCAGTTTCTGAATAGCCTTAATCAATCAAATTCTTCATGTATTATGAGATTTTTCTTATTAGAATCATCCTTCTGCATTTGAAATGTAATCGAATGAACCCGCGGCTCATATTAGCTGAATAGCGCTTAACTACGCCAGGCAAATTGAGAAAAGCGCAGTAGTTAAACGTTCAGCTCGAGCAATCAGCCTCTATTCAGCGTGCGCGATCGCTCTCTCAATGACGACAGACGTGAAATGAAAAAAAGACAAATGCGTTGCAAAATTAGCTGGATGCCGGTGACGCTAACTATTGACTTAGCATGCGTGCTATATATTTTAAATGTTCGTGGCCTAGAGACACTCTGCAATCTGCATATTAATTGGCAGTCAACAATTACGCCAATTACTACGAAGTCGTTTATTCGGAATTAGCTTTTGAAATATGTGCTAATTAACATGGCAAATTCATTAGGACTATTTACGAGGTCCAAAACATCACAAGGATGACCATAAAAAAAACCTCCAAGATAAAAGGAGGGGGGGTTGTTTATTTCTAAATTTATCAGAAGTATTAAAGGAATCAAGGGCTGGTAAATTACAGAAAAGCAGAAGGATCTGAATTATCTCTGAAGTTAATTAAATTGATATAAACAGACATCACAAGTGTCTTTCATCTCTTGCACACTCTTACTTCTTCTGATAGCTAGTTTCATTGTTTTCTCATCACGGATGAGCTTTTAATCTAATCTAAGTATTAGGTGTAAAAAAAAATTAATAAATATAAAATTCGTAACTACCATTACACATGGGGGGAAAAAAATACACTTTTATTTAACAAAGACGCAATAAATTGATTTAAAAGTGACATTAAAAGATATTTATAATGATACAAAAGACATATAAAATGAAATAAAAGCTGTTCTTTTGAACTTTCTATTCATGACAGAGACGTGAAAAAATGTATTATTGTATATACAAAAAACCTTACGCTAATAGCTAATGTATTTAGAGCAGCAGATCAACAGCATCAGAGAAATTACATTTCATATTATAATTGGTTTTAAACAAATCATATTTCACAATATTATTATCATCATAAAATCCTAAAATTTTAAATGTATTTTAAATGTAACAATAAATACTCAATGACAGATTTAGTTTATACAAAAAAAAATAATAATTTAGCAAATAGTAAATAATGCATTAATTGTTATATCTTTTATATGCAGTGTAGTGGAATAACAGTAATATATATATATATATATATATATGAAAATCAGTATATACACATTTCAGTTCATGAAAGAGTATTGTTTTTGAAAATTAAGAATTGTCATTTATTTCTATTAGAATCAGAAACGACTATTCCCAATTTATGATGGAAATTCCAAAAAAAGGCTCCATTTGGAGTTTTCTTCTGATTAGGTGCTGAATAAAACCCTCCTCTCTAATGGCTGTTAACCTGCCCGTTCTGATGGGCTGCTATGACAGCACCGGCACACAGGGACAGGCCCATAATGCATCAGTGAGTGACAGTGAGTGGAAGTGAATGATAGGGCTGTACAGGTAATGCGGATCCTGGGAAAGTAAAGTGCTCTGTTATCACAGGGTGTAGTAGGTGCTTTAGGTCATTATCAGTGACTCTGTAGAGCTCCGAGAAACTCACACACACACACACACACACACAAATCACCATTCATCATCTGGAGCAGGTTGATTATGGGCATTAGGCAAAGAGACGGGTGGCTGAACGCATGACGATAAGCTGGGAAAGGTGGGTGAGGAATCCTTTATGGGCAGTATGATAATGCAGGATATCAGGTATTATTGACATATTGTACTCCTTAGCATTTGTCTTTCAGGCTGACAGCGGTTTAATGTATGCAGAGTAATCACCACCGAAACCGTAATCCATGAAGTGCCCTCAGAAGTGGTCCTAATACTAATTTATCAATGTATTTGATAAGAAAGCAGCATTGACTACTCACTAAATGAACGAAAGTGAGTGGTCTCAAAATCTAACAGAAGCCTTTGTTGATTTCTGAAAAATAAGTTTGTTTAAATGGAAAGTTACCCAAAAATGAGATTCTGTCATCATCTAAGTTTTAGTTTTTTATTTGCACCGTGATCCACACAATTAAAACAAACCCATAATAAAACTGCCCAAAGTAATCAACAGTAGCCCATATGACTACTTTGTGTTTTGAAGAGATACAGTACCTTTAGGTGATAAAAAGAAAAGTGCGCTTAAATATCTTTAACCTGCACGTGTTGCAGCAGGTTCAACATCAAAGACTTTCTGACATCGTTGTCATCAAACTTGTTAAAACATGTTTTGACAGGTCACTGAGCTGAACTCAAACACAGACGAGATTCGAGTTTGACTGAACAAAAAAATATATATATATATAGTTTGTATCTGACACAAAGTAATCAAAGGTGCATCTCGACATTCGTCACAACTATCACATTTAGTTCCATGGTTTTTCGTTTAAATTATGTTATGAACATTAGGTCTTTATGTTAGATGATTATGGTGGTATTATTTTATTGTGTTTTGCATTGCACAATCCTGTGCTCCGTATATATATTTACATCCAATGTGGAAAAGGTTTGTGATGAAGTTTGATTCTACATGTAGCTTTCTCATTCCCACTAGTGCTTTTATGGTGACTGTCAGCGTATTATAACAGGCATAAAACTGATTTTTGTAGTTCAGCAGGTTGTTATATTAAAAGGATAGTTACCCAAAAAAAAAAAAGACAATTCTGACATTAATTACTCAACCAGTAAAGCCTTTGGTCCTCTTCATTCACACTCAGTAGCTTCATAAAATTATGGTCCAACAAATATCGATATCACAAACTGTCTACCTTTCTGGGCCTTGAATGCGTCTATGCAAGGTCGGAAAGCTCTCAATTTGAGCAAAAATAGCATAACCCAAAAATGAGCTTTTTTGTTTTTTGTTTTTATGTTGGCAGATTTTTGTAGTTCAGCAGGTTGTTATATTAAAAGAATAGTTCATCCAATTTAAATTCTGTCATTAATTAGTCCCCCTCGTGTCATTCCAAGACATCTATGCATCATCATAAAAACAAATTAAGATATTTCTGATGAAATCCGAGAGCTTCCTGACCCAGAATTGTAGTAAGGACACTGTTAAAACAGCCCACGTGCCATCATTAGTTCAACTGTAATTTTCTGAAGCTACGAGAATACTTTTTGTGTGCAAAAAAAAAAAAAAAAAAAAAAAAAGATAATGACTTTATTTTAAAAAAATATTAGATTCCATATCAGTCTTCGACACACATTCTCATAGCTTCGTAAAAATACAGTTGAATCTCTGATGTTACATGGACTATTTTAACAATGTCCTTACTACCTTTCTGGGTCTTGAACATGGTAGCTGCGATGCTGTCTATGCAGGCCCAAAAAGCTCTCACAATTCATCAAAAATACCCTAATGTGTGTTGCAAAGATAAATGAAGGCCTTACGGTTTGGAACAACATGAGGTTGACTAAGTTTTTGTTTAACTTCATTACTGAAAAATACATTTAAGCGAAGTATAGTCCATAAAAACCTAAAATGTTGGTGCATTATTTTTACACTAAGGTTAAGGCAACCGCAGCTAGTAGCTTCTTTTAACATATTTGCTTACAGTGAACTTTCTTTTTAGTTTAGAGATCATGTTAGTTAACTCTTTTTGTATTCCACTGGAAAAAGTCACACACAATCAGGTTTGTTCTGACACGAAGGCAAGTCAAAAATGCTGATCGTTTTCGGAAGAGCTCTCTCTTCCCGACATCCACCCACACACCCATGATCATCATAATCAACCCAAAATGAGTGAAAGTTCATAACACCACCACAAAAACAGAATATTAAATCTTAAAGAGAAGAACTAGAGCGATTAAGTGTTTAACGGACTAAAAGGAAACAGCGTGGCAAGTCCTCCCAGCATGACCTCTCCGTCTCCCAGAGTCCACCGGGGCCCCGTCTACAGCAACTCCCCGCATTAACGTCATTCATCATCCCACACTGAATATTCATGGGCAGGGCCCGGGGGTCAAGCCAAGCGCCATCACTTCCTGCTGGGGGTTAATGGGCATCAGAGCAGGGGTGGGGCCTTAATCTGATTCCATCGCCATGGCAACGTCACCCTAATCAACCTCCGTGGGAGGTGAAGAACGGTCTAATGAAGATGCTGTGACTCCCTCGCGCCGGCTTTGTATTAAAGTTGATTAGCATGCGCTGCTAACGGTGAGACCTCGTCTCGGTGGAATGTTTCCAAAGGATGATAAAGATTATTATAACGGAGACGAAAGCCGCTTGACTGCATAATGGGCAATAATGGGCCCGGTCAGTGTGAAAAATGGGTTCGCAGGAATGGTTTTTTCGGACTAAATGGAAGGAAAACGCTTTCAGGAAGAAAAGGAAAAATGCGTTCGTGCAGGAATCAATAGCAGAGAGTTAAAGAGTAAAAAGTTTTCCTCGTTTCCTATTCGGTCCAAATTTCATGCCAGAGAGTTGCCAATAAGCTCCGTCAAAACGGCTCACTTCCAAAACTAAGTGGGCTGATCTTCTACACAGCATTTTTATGCATCGAAACGCTCTTGATGCGAAGAGTGGTGTAAACACGCTTCATTTTAAGGTGTCCTTGCAGTGTAATTACATTTGAGCACCGAGTAATAATAATCATCAACTATATGTACTTACTAGATGTTTATGGTTAGGCTTAGGGTTCCTTGCACGCAATTATGCATAATTAATTGTCATTGTAATAGTAAGTACACCTAACGTGTAAAAAGTACACTTTAAAATGAAGCGTTACCAAAAGCAATAATGCAAGCGTCACCTTAGCTGTTGAGCAAACTCAGCGTTAAGGGTTTGTTTAAATTAAGCCTAAGTACTAAAACTCAGCACATTACTAGTCCAGCATCACCTGTGCTACAGCCAAGAAGGACACTTCAAATCAGAGAATCATTATTACTTTTTAATAAGTGATGCAACTATTTTTTCACCTGGTGAACAACAAAATCATGCCTTAACTTATAAAATGCAACTTACAAAGTACTAATTAGTTTAGATTAAGTGCACAGCTCTACAATAATGTGCTTAAAAACACTCAGTGGCATAACAACTCCCTGACACAATCGACTTTAATGTATTTTCATAAATATTGAATGACCAGAATCTCTCTTATAATACACAAACATGCTCAATTTTCATGCATCTTCATATGTCAACATTGCAAATCTATATTTATATCCACATCACAACAAAAGCACGCAGACCCCATGAATAAAACAAGAAATCAGAAAGCAACTCGAAGTAAAATATCTTATTTTTCCGTGTCTGTAATAGTTAAAGAGCTGAATCCAGCCACCAACGTCTTTGTCAGAATAATCATTTAATTCCTAATAAACGGAGATAGTTTTAAAATCTCGGAAATGTAAAAACCAGAATGAAAGAAGTGTCTTAATGATTATAAGCTGCTTTGAATATCAAATGAATATTTTATTAGTAACTATTCAACCCCTGCTGAGAAAGATTTTATCATTTTTTTCCCATGTATGCATCAAGACTTATTACCATGCTTATTATTCAAATTTAAGAGAGTTTATGAAGACATTAATGACGCAAATTGCTTAAATATTAATATTAACATTCATCAAAAACATTAATATTAAGCATGGCAGATATAGTAGTTATTCAACTAGTTATTTAGTCGGGACTGTGGTCTTACAGTTTGTTACACAAGAAGGGCGCATTAAAAAATGAAAACAAATGCTGCAAAACTGGTTCCGAACTAAAGCCAAAGCTCCTGAAATAGTGATGATGTCACTGGTGTGTACACCAGTCTGCTCAAGGCAAGGACGGGCAGGCTAAACAAGTCCCAGCTAAACGTCTGAAGTAACTTGCTTAGCTAGTTCCCACTTCTTCTAGATGTGGAACCGTGTTTATGAATGTCCAGGCAGCTCTGGCAGACTGTAAATACACCGCAGTCACGTGACAGAAAGTAGGGCTGCGATTGGCTGAATAGCCTTAATCATGCTCACAGCTTGTCCGGAAACCTGCAAAAATGAGCCAAACTGGAAAAAAACTGATGAACTAGTTATAGACTAAACAACGGACTGACTCAGATAGTAGTGCTGTCCAAAATCCGTTATATTTACATTATACATGTATATTTACTGAGCATATATATTATGTATTTAGTAATACACACACATACAGTATATATATATATATATATATATATATATATATATATAAATAAATAAAAACTACAACAAATCTAAAATATTAATTATTTTCCACAAAAAACTAATTAGTTGTCATTTTCCTTTTTTTTGCCACCATACTAGGTTTTACACATTTGTTACATTTTTACTCATTTAAAAACACAATAAAATGTAACATGCTTCCTTATTCTTCTATATATTTTATTAAATCAGAATAAGCATGTTATTTGTATTTTTATACATAAATGTTGTTACACTAATTGACAATGTTGCATTATTTGAACATTTTATTCTTGTGTTTGTATTTATTTATACTTAATAAATATACAGAGTTTAAACACTTGCACATTATAATGTAAACAAAAGCTTTTATTTTGGATGCGATTAATCGCAATTACTCAATCAGATAGCATCACATTGGCCACATCTGAATCCAAACTAACTTCAATTGCCACAAAAGTTTAATCTTTAAGTGAGAGGTGAGGTGTACCATCAAGATACCTGCATTGTTTACTGACAAATAATGGTTCAAAAAGAAAGGAATTAGTATTAATAATAATACTAATAGCCAAACCACTTAAGACTGAAACGGTGTAAACATCAAACTCAAACAAAAACTGAAATTGCAACGAACTAAACGACCCAAACACAAAGAGGGAAGTCCACTGCGATAAACAATCAAACTGCATCCAAACATACCGTATATTTGAGTGAGAAACATGCTAGATAATATTCACAGTGAAGCAGAAATAACCTCTGGATCCAGCTCTCGTGTTTGTGTGCAAGTACCACGCTTTCTTACCTTGTCTTTGTCCTCCACCAGGTCCGTTAGCATGTCATCTGGGTCCAAGATCCCCCCGTCCACATACTCCACATGGAGCGTCCGCACCAGGAATTCCCCATCCTGTCGAAAACAATAGAACCATTAGACGTGCCCCGTTCAACAACAATACAAAGAGTCTAATCATAAGTTTGGAACGTTTAGATACACAACATGCTGTTTCGGTCTTAGAATTAGTAGAAATAACATTTCATTAAAGTGCACCTTTTATGGATTTTTGAAAAGCTTTCATGCATTATCTAACACAGATCTAAGTGAATGAAAACATCCTGAAACGTTTTAAATCTGAAAGTGCACTGTGCATAAAGTTACTATCTCTCTTAGAAGTAAGAGCTGACTCTGAATCGTTGAAACGAGTCGCTTTTAAAACGAGTCCCAAGCCGTTTCATGTCGACATAAAAAGGAACATTAGCATATTGCCCGCCCACTTCTTGTTTTCGTGTTGGTCTGAATGAAAATGTAATTTTATTCTTTGCCACCAGGTGCCGCTTTTAGAGGGGTGAAAACTCACAAACAAATCGACCAATCGCTGGAGGGGTTTAGAAAAATGTATAGTTTAACAAATCGTTTCGGAGTCGTCAACAAATAAATGGAATAAAAATTTTTTTTTAAAAAGATAAAAATAAATGCATGTGTTTTTTGAGCTTACATGCATGTCAACCTATTGTTTGCGACTCCAAAAACCAAAATATAAGGGAGATAAATCACATTATTTATCATTAATAAATAACACTGAGAATGGGATTGGATGGCATTTTTATTCATTATATTTACTAATCAGTTACTGAACATCATGTTGCTGTTGTTGTCACCTCAAATCACTGTAACACACTGTTTATTATCTCACTACTTTATTATAAAAAGATAAGCATGCAAAATGCATCCGCATTTGTTTGCCCTCATTTGACATGCCAGAGGCAAGCTAGCTGAGGCGGCTCTCATTTGTTTTGCCCTTTAGTCGTGATTAGGAAACAATAGCAGCTTTAATGTGCATCTGCTGCTTCCATGTCCATGAATGTATGGAAACTAAGGAAGCGACGACAATTAAAGGTGTGCGTTTCCTGTTGCTCAAAGGTCCGATCCTATAGCACATTAATACCATCACGGCACGGACAGACATGATACAATTCACATAATCCAAAAATAAACTATAACCAGCTGTGCTATATTAAGAATATACTGACGACTAGTGTGTACGACCTAAATCAGTACTATTTCTATGATAATAATCTGATCAGCATATTAGAAGGATTTCTGAAGTATCATTTGACAATGACGTCAGCAGTGACACTGAAAATTCAGCTTTGATCGCTGGAATAAATTGCATTTTAAAATAGATTGAAATCGAAATGCTATTTTGAAGTGCAATAATTAGTGCTGTCAAACAATCGCATACAAAATTAAAGTTGTTGTTTACATAATATACGTGTGTTGTGTGTATATTTATGTACATGCATGTGTGTGTATTTTAATACACATAATAAATACACACCATACATACATATACATGTATACACACACACACACACACACACACACACACACACACACACACACATATACATATACATACACACACACATATATGCATGTGCATGTTTGTGTGAGATATATATATACTTATTTTGGATGCAAGTAATTAGTGATATCATGAAAACTGATCAAGTGACTGATGAATGTCTGCTTTTGACCTTGACAAGACAACAGGATGACATGGGTTACAAGTGGACAGAGAGCTTAACAATTTACGGTGGGAACACATACCTACACTTGTAATCAGATAAGAGAAGTCAAAGTCGTGAGTTGTCATAGTTTGAATACCATCGTCTCATTACCAAACAAACTCGCAGGACGACTTTCCTACATGGGTTCAGGGTGAAAAAAACACTACAATGGTCTGAGAGAACGTGTTTGGCTGGTAACGCATGACATAACAGATCGAGGTCAACGCCTTAAAAGTAGAAACCTCAATGAAACTGTTAACACAAAGGACAACTCCTACAATCAACTTGTCATACTGAATGTTAAACCTAGCCAGTGCTGTCCAATGAAATCCATTTTCAAAGAAAATCTTTATGGAAACAGTATTAAATACTGTAATATTAAATTAAATATTTTATTTTGGCGATTTTCAGTACGTTCACAGTAGAAGGAGCTCAGTTAAAACATTGTGAATGATCTTTGATCATCTGTGTGGCATCAAAGAAATTTCTTATAGCTTATTTATAAATTAATATAAACTGTAGTCAAATTTTGCACCAAAGCTGTATAAAGTCATAGCTTCCATGGAGTTACATATATATTTTTTTTTTTTTTTTTTTTTTTTCATTACTTCATTTAAACCTGGAATTAAACAAAGTGTAACAATTTGGAAATTGTCAAAAAAACCCTGATGTTTGAACTGAAATGTGTCTTGTGTGTGTACAGAAGCACCACTAAGCGAGAGGCGTTTTGTTGTTAGATGTAATAATAAACATAGCAGTCATCATTTACTGAACACATCTCATCCGCTGAAGATGCAGTGGATTACATTTTTGAAGGGAATGTATCCCTGATATACCTAGAAGCATCTATGTTCGCGCAAATCATTTGTGATCCAGCTTCACCAGCAGAAATGAATATAAGCGATATTTATGAATCTTTGAAAAATCGCCTTTAACGTGCCAGTCAGGAAGTTTCACAATGAATGCTAATAAAGTTTACGGTCTCTCAGAGAGCGGCTCAGAAAAAAAGCTGTGCGAGAGGTCAGGAGAGTTCATTAACATTAAAAGGAACATGCAACAAAACGGCTTGTTGACAAATGTCCATCCTTTAAAGTCAGGGTAAGCCATTTCAGAGAGGCTAACAATAGCAAGCTAGCTTTGAAAGCATAAGATCCCACCTTCCCTGCATAACCATTCTCCAAAGCTGCGTGTCCTCCAAAACACGTGAACCTGCACTGACAGGCCAGAGGCTCACTGGTGACACGGTAAGGGTTGAATGCAACGCTGTCAGAATACCTCACCTCTCGTTCACCGGAGATACAACACTTCAGTACAAAATGCATAACAATAATAGGGCTGGTGGCATTTCATATCTGTGCAAACAGGGTTGCTATCGGGATGTGAAGAGACTTCCAACCAGCATAGGTTTTAACTAAATCACCGTTTCTAGCAAACAACCAAATAAATTTGCGTCACTACTCACGTGACAAAATTGTTAAGATGTTCAGAGGTTCGTATTACTTTGATTGTAGCACAAGTTTCTGTTTGCCCAGATAAGCATTTATTCTGCAGAAGTCACTATCAACTATCACGATCACTATAAAAACTAACCCAAAGCCTCCATATTTGTTCATAAAAGCAGCTTCAATCCTCAAAAACATTTTAAAAACGAAAGCTGATACCATCTGAGCACAAAAAAAACGAGTTCCTCCAATCCAGAAAGAAAAAGTGGCGCTCGATTCAACCCAGATTAACATGCACTGATATCATTTTTTATTTTGTTTTTTGCAAAGGCGATTTCTCTGCCTCAGTCACAACAGGAAGCAGAAGTCTACATCCACCCTGCTGCTGTGGAGAAGTATTCATGCGGTTTAGGCAGATATGTCTGCTGGGACTGTTTTCAGCTTCACAAAGCCATCTGAGCAACATTTGCTGTGGAAGAACACACCTGGTGCTTTTTTCACACACACCAGCTCCCGTAAAACACTAGAAGAACCACTCAGACATTCAAAACAACACACATGTTTCGACAAGAATCTCAGCAATAACTGGAAATATTTAACACCGATTCATTACCAGTAAAATTGCATTATGCCAGTAGGATGGAAACATGGACGTGTGCAGCTACGAATAAGTTTGACTGTTATATGTTTTCTTGTTTTTCTACCACAAATGCAGTGAAACTATGAGAAAACCAAAAATACAAGATCCGATTACCTGTGCATTAAACAGCAGGAACTTCTGAGAAATTGTTTGGTCTCAAATGTCAAACCCAACCAGTAATCAGACTCTCCATCTATGCGAACCGAGAAGAAATTTCAACATGCACTAATTGTAAATGATTCCTCACAGCTACAATCCTTAATTAGTGTTTTTTCGCCAAGGCAAGCCCATTATGATTACTATAGTGTATACTAAGGGTTAATGATCTGAACGAACCCCTAACGCAAAGTACTAAATGTCAGCATTATAACTCATCTGGCACGGCTGGTGTGTTACAATACCTGAAATCAGTTGAGAACAGGTGTGCAATGCACATTTGGTTTGATAAAAACAACTTTTATTTTGCGATCATGGAAAGTACAATGGCATTTTGACCTTGCTGTCATTAATCAATTATGGCTGAACCGTCAACAGCAACATCTGCAAACAATTTTACCTTCATAATCTGACATACTCTTCAAAAAATAAGGCTATTCAACAAGAAAAGAAAAGGAAGAAAAAAAAAAACGTGAAAAGAATTTAAATAGGGGCAATTTTCAAGAAAGAGCTCATCCAAAAATGAGAATTTGCTGAAAGTTTACTCACTAACTTCCTTCCATCTGACATGTAGATGAGTTTGTTCTTCATCAGGACAGATTTGGCATTACATGATAGAATTAAATCGGCATTAAATCGCTTGCTCACCAATGGAGCGAAAGGGTGCCGTCGGAACGAGAGATAAAGCGGATAAAAACCATCCCAACAATCCACAAGTATTCCACACCACTCCAGTCCAGCAATTAACATCTTGTGAAGCAAAAAAAGCTGCATGTTTCCAAGAAAAAAAAAAAACAATCAAGACTTTTTTAACTTGCAAAGTCCATTCGTCCCTGTCCCCCCCCTCGTATCATAACCCACCAACAAATTAGTTTAGAACCATTTTGGGCTGTTTTTGCTTGATTTCGATGTTTCAGTAATGTTAGTTTTGATTTTTGCAATCCACTTAACGAGAGGCTAATTGACGGACCACAGTCGTGTGGACAGCTTTAATTATTGTGATGTTTTCATCAGCTGTTTGAACTCTCACACATTCACTGCAGGATGAGTAATGCTCAAGATGAAGAAACCAATTCATCTATATCTTGGATGGTCTGAGGTTGTGTACATTTTCAGCTATTTTTAAGCATATGCACAGGAACGGTCCTATAGGACTTGATATTGCATACCCATTGTGACGGAGCAATTTGTTGCAGAGATGGCTGCTGACGCTGATGGCTTGGTGCTCTTGGAAGTGTGCCATGTGTAGTGATCTCAACAGCGCTGCCTGCCAAGTCAGCTCTCCAGCCATCCTCAGAGGTTAGCAACAGCCCGAAAGAGCCCAGCTATGGCAGGACAATAAAGCAGTTTTCCACCGGTGTCAGTGAGGTAATCTCAACCAGTCCATAAGATCTTGCTGGACACGTAAACATTATTGAGTAGGACGTATAGTTTTATTTCACTGTTTTCTGTACTGGCTGTGGGAAGCAGACAGACTACTAACTGTATTTTCAGAAGCATAGCAGTGGTTCAGCAGGTTAAAATTCAAGCAGGTTCATGTATTTCTTTTTTTAAATAAACCGTACAGATGATTGAACAAGCAACACAATTGCTTTTTAACGCCGATAACAAATAATATGATGTTTCTTGAGCAGCGGATGTTAGAGGAATACTTTCTGAAGGATCATGTGACACTGAAGACTGGAGTAACTACGCTGGAAATTCAGCTTTGCATCACAGAAATAAATTACATTTTACAGTTTTTGTATTTTTAACTGCCTTTTTAATTAAACTAATGCAGCCTCGGTGAGCTTAAGAAAATTCTTAAAAAAAAAAGCAGAATCCTACAATGGACGTAAAATATTCATATTTGGGTTGGATTGCGTAAAACGGACTCATTAGGACTACTTTAAAAGGTGTCACTGCATTTATTTAATGCGCAGAACAAAAAATTTGAAAACTGGTTAAAATGAATAACTATTGCAAAAAAAAAATTGGAACTGGAGTAGATCTAAACATACTTAAATCGTAATTGTGCAGCCCTGAAACCTATTCAAATAATCATGCAGCCGAACTCCCAAAATGGGACCCTGGCCTTCATTAATAAAACTTAATGTAATGCATTGTTGACATCATTGTAAATTGGCCGTAGCATAAACTAATAACAGCTCATATCTCAAAGTAAATGTAAAATGAAACATCAATCCATAGCGGAGTCACATTTGCATTTCAAAATTTAAAACTAACATCAACACAAATTGCCCATTTGTTATGTGAATATGCACAAGGTCTAATCAAGGAGAACTGCATCATGGACGCACGGCTATCATAGATGAAGGGCTCAATACTTCAGTGACGCGCGAGACCCGAGAGGTGGGTTGACAGAATAGATAAAGCGCCCACGTCTACCCCAGCATGCCTGGCACCGTCCCATCCCATCAGACTGAGCCAATCTCAGCCGATAACGTCCATCAGTCAGGCATACTAAAACCTCCCATAAAGCCAACCATCACAGCCCAAGAGTCCAGGCCAAACTAATCAAACACAGCCTGCCACCTGCATTTGGAGATAGGGAGCGATTAATGACATGGCTGTATTCGTCACATAAGCCCCTCTTTATTCCAACTGGCGTTTAGTGCAGAAGCTGGACAAAAGAACTATAATAGTTAACGGTGACCGAGCATTGCCGTTTTAAAAAGGCCTGGTGCTCACCGAGGGCTAATGCAAGTATGCATCGATATCAAGGAGCTCCTCTATAGTGGGATATAGTTGAATTAAGGACGATATAAAAAATTAGAAGATCTAAGTACTGCATTAACTAGAAGATCTAATAAATGAAACACTTTATTATTGTTATTAAGAAGTGCATTATTTATTTTTCATTCTCAAGCTGAACAATAATGGCCGTTGCCTATAGCATCAACAAATTATAATAAAAATACAAACAATTGGAAACACAAATTGCAAAAAGACAAGGACAATTTTTTTTGTTTCTTTGTAATTATTTTTGAAATGTACAGAATTTTTTAAGCAAAACCTGCATCAATTTGTTTTTATAACTCATAATTCACTATTGTTTACTTTTTAATATATATATATATATATACACACACACACACATATGTATGTATGTGTGTGTGTGTGTGTGTTTTCAAACTGCATTAAATTCAACACCAAAAGTAAAAGTCACTGGTAACAGAGGTCAATTCAAAAGCCAATTTCCCAGACATATATTGTGCAGTCTTAAAAGATCATATTTGCATGACAAACTTTACCCCGGTATCACATTGCAGGAATGTCTAGAGATAATGAATATTCAAAACAATAGCTAGAAATCTGAAAAACGTCAGAGTTAGTTGACAGCTCCGGATCACGTGATCTCAGCATGCGGGCACACCCGGTTCACGATCGCACTACGGCGAAGGCTCGAGTTGAATATTAACGCGCGTCGCAACGTCACCATGGGCTACGTAATATTAATGAGCTACGCTTTCCTGTTGGGTAAGTCCTCGAGCGGGCTCTAATTAATATTCATGAGGCACGCCTACGTCATAGTACGATTCGATACCCGGTAAACAGGTGTAGTTTTTTTAATAATTCCAATCACATATCTCAAGCTAGCGATATTTAATCAATCCATAATGAATAATCGAACTCACACGTGACTATTTAACAGTTTGTCTGATCAAATCGAACATTAAATCAACACGTTACCTGTTCAGCAATCTTCTTGTATCTTTGAGTTGCTTGATCGATCAAATCCCGCACCATCCAACCGTCTTTACACGGGACGACAATCCTCGTTTCCCCGAAATTTACCGTCACTTTCATCTTAGCTGCGTCATCAAACGTTTAAATATCCTCAAGTTTTGTTTAAACCCTCAGAGTTTCTCTCCAAGCGAGCGCTGAAGAGACAACAGGTGTCATCGGTCAACTGTTACAGGTGATCTTCTTTCTCTTTAAAGTGCCAGAAAAGTCTCGAGTGAACTTATATTAAGCCCACGAAACGGAATTATCGTCCGGGATTCATACCAAACCGCACTTTGAACGGGATTGAACGGTCCTGGGCGACGGAGAAACGTCTCTCGATACTTTCTCCCCGAATTCGCGCCCGCTGAGCTCCAGAGTGAAACCGGAAGCGGTAAATAGTAAGTGAACAACTCTGACTGCTTTATGAAGCTAACTATGCAGGTTCGGTCCCCATAGAGAATCACTGCTTAGCTTGGCAGGGAATGAATACACGCTAAAAGCTGAGAATCTCACAAGAATATCCAGAAATATCAATATTAGCTATGAAGCTTTTTGATAGATAGATAGATAGATAGATAGATAGATAGATAGATTAACTGTAGCTTTTTTTTACAACAGTTGAAATTATTATTTGTGCAGACACGTGAAGAGTAAAATTAATTGAATGTATTAAATAAAATTGAATGCATTCGTTTTTTTTTAACCTTTATAAATATAGGCTCACTCAGATCCACTGTTTTAAATAATAAACAATTTTACAAAAGTGTAAGTTGGACCGCAGACTTCCTGTTTGAAACATTAGTTCACAGTCCTGAGGCTCTGCTTTTCAGCTACGTACATGACAATGGACTATTCTCAGAGGACTTCATTGTGTGTCCCTTTTGGCAAGCGTTTCATTTACCCGATTACACTGTCAACCTTCTTCTACACCCTTCCAGCCCTCCGATCACCCACATACAGGAAGGTAGTGATGCGACAGCTTTATTCATCCCGCAGTTTGAATAAATTCTAAATAGCATTCACGTGCTTTAATTAGTTCATATTAATTATGCACAAGCGGGCCTATTCTTTATAGCCACCTAGACTATACTTGCCCGGAATGCTTACAGTTTACTGTTCAGAGGCTTAGCGTCTACATGGTTTCTTTTATGCTTTTGAAAGAAGTCTCATTCAGTCGCAGAAACAGTGAAATATTCAGAAAGCATTATAATCTGGTGCTTGAGGGGAAGCATTTGTTATTATTATCAATGTTGAAAACAATTGCGCTGCTTAATATGTTTGTGGAGACATGCATTTCCCAAAAAACAAACTTTTTGGTAACAGTGTTTAAGTGTCACTTTTGATCGATTTAATGCATGCTTGCTCAGTAAACTGTTCTTGTAGTATATACACCAGTATTACAACAATACACTGGATAGTAAGCTGGCACTGCCCCTAAAGTCCTAGGCCATCCTATCATTATAACAGGAGATGCCAAACTGTGCCATCTGGAGGGGTGACTGTGCCAGCCAAAACCCAGGCTTGCCTCTTTCTGATATCCGATTTCCCATATATGCAATTTGAATGCTAGCATTACCATAACCATTTGGAGAAAGTTATGGTTCACCGTGTTCCTCTCCATAAAATATAATGGGAAAAATAAAGAGCAAAAGTGTTTTTGGGACATTCACTCATTCAGGAAGTGTAGATGGTCTCGCAGCACACGAAGTTTATGAGGCACGCATCTAAAGCGAGAATGACAGATGTGTCAAACATCAAAAATACTGCTTAGCCAGCACAGAGGAGTTAATGGAGCCGCTGTAGCTATCCGCTAACCATTATAACTATAAAACAGCGTGCCTCAAATGCTCAGAATTGTTTAAGCATGAGAGCGTTTAAAAAATCTCTAGGGTATCAAGCAATCGTTTAACATGATGGCTGCAATCAGCGGGAAGCGCTAACATAAATCAACTGTAAGTCCTAACATAAACAAACCTTTCACTGCCAATTAACTTTTCATTGTCTACAGCTATTGCTAGCTATTCGAGTGCTCTCATTTGTGTCATGTCATTTATTAGCATTCATTTTTCTCTTGTTTTCATTGCTGCAAGGTGTTTAAGCCGAAGTAAAGTAACATAATAAAAAATAAAAAGTGAAATGCGTGCGTGTACTTAGAAATGACCATCTGAAATATAATTTATTTAATTTATTTAAAAGGCAAATCAATCTGTTACCTTCTGGCGATGTGTGAAAAATTAATTATGAAGAGATAATGAGGGTCAGCCAACTTTTTGCAGCTCATCTCAAGTCAGTACTATGATTTAAATTTGGTAAAAACCAAAATTCAACCAGAATGTCAGTTTGAAGCTGCTCTTAGGCATCCGGGACTCCATCGAAAGAGCGGTAAGAGCTGTTTTCTCCAAATGAGGTACACTGGGAACAGAAGTGAATCCTCTCAGGGGTTCCTGGTCCGGCGGACTTTCTTCAAGGTGGCCATGCGCAATTATCCAGTGTGCCATGACGATTTTTAGAAAAAAAAAAGTGTTCTATTGCATCAACGATCATTAGAGAATAATCAAAAAGCTATGAAACAAAAAAAATGTCTTTATCGTTGTCAGTGTTGGAGTGCAAGACGGATGTCGTGTAGATAAATTAATGGGAGAAATTTAAAACGGCAGCTGATGGTCTTTCATTTTAAAAAGTCAGTCATTTGGTCTTTTTGTACTCTAACTGAACGGACTAAGTGGAAAATACCACCTGCCCCCGTGTCGTTCCAAACCCTTAAAAGCTTTGTTCGTCTTCAACAAATTAAGATATTTTGAAAGAAAACCAGAAGGCCAGCCGCTGTCCCATTGGCTGCCGTATAATAAACACTGACAAGGTCCAGAAAAGTATTAAACGCTCCATCTGCCATCAGTGGTTCAATAAAATGCGCCGTTCCAATTCAGCTGCGGTCAGATGAGATGTTTATAGCCTTAAAGTCAGTGCCGTTATTCTGTTGTTTTTTTATAACTTATGAAAAAGCGAACTATCGTGTCGTAGTGCACACTCTTCTATAGCACAATAGGGCGGCATAACTGTGTGTCAACTGAGAAACATTTGCATGAAGGTATGATATTCATTGTATTCAGGAGAAGAATCCTTTGTTCACAATTCATAGTCACAGCAAATGCATTCTAACTGTTGTTTCCGTAACCCAAAATGCCATATTGATTTCACCTTGTGTCATTTTGTATATGTTTAAATGACTGTGGTGGCTCATACCAACGTAGGCCAAACCAGTTAAGAACCACTGGTGTATTTCAGTGCAGCGATACTCTAATACGGCAACAATTTGGTGCCAGATTTGTTGAATAAAGTCATTATTTTAGTTCTATAGCTTTATAATGCTACGATTCAACCTCTAATGAAAGATGGAGTGCTCTGATAATGTCTTTTTTATACTATTCTAGACCCTGACAGTGTTACTGACCTAAATGAATATAGCTAAATATTAGCTTTATCATTGGCGAACCATCATTTTAAGTGTTATTTGGCTTAAACTAACACAAAATGGACGATCCCCAAACCTTATGGCAAAACTCAGATGTTCATGCGAGGCAAAAAATGGACAACATTTCTGAAACATAGTTGTAAGCCGACACCGCATTCCATATCTATCAACATCAGCTGAATCTCTGCATGGTGGTGATGGCGTCATAGTGTGGGAATGTGTTTCTGACTCTTGCTGGCTTGCTCTTCTCCAGCACCGCCATGAAGGAAAATCTCCCATCATGCATCTGAGTGGAGTAAGCAAGTCAATGATTTATAACACTTCGGACTGCAACAAAATGAAACAAATGGCACGCAAAGGTCCAATCAGAAGCAGTCAAGATGCTCCTGAAACATTCCCAGAAGTTCTGTTGAGGCTAAAATTCCAACAAAGTGATATGAGAAACCGCTATCAAATTTCAGAAGGGTGTAGAAGTTGAAGTGGAATTAAATTTCACACAGCAGACACAGGTGTTTGAAAACATCATTGAATTATTTAGTAGAAAAGAAGCATTATTTCTCCTTACGCTTCCCTTAATGTTATGGAATTTTTTTATTAAAATCCAAAAATGCAACAAAAGATCAAAACAACAAGGAAGCTAATATTTTCCGTGACGCTGTTGTGGGGGAGTAATATCATTTTACCACTCTCATTTTGTGTGGCGGCAAAGTATTCATTTCACGCTTATAACCCCGGTCTGTAGTGTTTTAATTGATTGGGCTTGATTAAATGGCTTATTGAGATTGCACTGGCGAGTGTGAAAGTAGTAAAGCACTGCTCTGCAGCTGCTAGACAGTAAGCATCATTTCTGTGAGTTCAGGGAGAGGGCAACAGAAAGAATGAGACTCCGTTTTGGTTGAAGAAAAGCTGTTTATCTTTTCCCTATTGTGAAATAACGTGCTGAGAAGGGATAGAGGCCTACATAGCTTGTTCAAACAAATGATCATATTATGCTGTTCATCAAACCAGTCTTCAGTGCTTTAGATACATGGTTTGCTTGCAATAAGAGGGATTATTACGGTCTGTGTTCAGAGAAAAAAAAAAAAATATATATATATATATATATATATATATATATATATATTATTTGTTTATTTATTTGTATTGTGGTCTGTGTTCAGAAAAAATTTGTAAAAAATAATTAAGTTATTTTTTTAATGTTATTTACTGTGTTTAATGTTTTTATTTTAGCAAAATATAGTAATGCCAGATCATTAGTTCGATAAATTCTCATGTATACTTATCATACAAAAAAAGATGTGAACTCATATTAATTTTTTTAATAAAAATATAAAGATAAAAAAATATAAATTACAAAATGTTAGAACCAAAATTCAGAACAGAATTCTGAATTTATGTCTCACAATTATATGAGATATTGCAATCTGAACAGATACCTGTACAAAATTTCAAAAATAAAGGTCAGCAACCATTTTTTGTATTATTCTTTGGCAGAAGCAATCATTCATAATGAACGGCAAGGTATAAACATTGATATGGAAAGACTGAAGTGTTTTTATCTCGTAAAACAGTCCAATAATCCTTATTTACAACTTCAAAATAGTTTTACATACTATATTGTGCAAATATATTAAGTATGATTTGCTAGTGTACTTCAAACATAAGCAAACAAAGTGTATTGTAGTTTTGAAGGATCACGTATCAAAAGTACCTTTGTTATATAGGGAGCACCCTCGTTCTCTAGTACTTCCTGTTGTGGGTGGAACTGTGCGGTTTATTCTCCTTGAGCCCATTGAAGCAAAGGGAACAGATCGGTTTAACACACTGCATGTCTGTTTATAGAAAAACCAGCTTCCTTTTATTTTATCTCATGACGAAGAGGTTTTGACTGGATGTGACTTCGCCCACAATGCAGTTCTGCTCTCCTTATCTAACCAACAAGAGAGATTGTTCAGAAGTACGAGACATGAAATGCAAGGCCTGTTTTGAACTTCCCAGGTCGGTGCTACCAAATCATGACGTGCCGAAGTACAAGATGTACGTTTGTTTATCATGTAAATTCTTCACGCATGATTGCGCTCCACATTCCTTGCATTAGTATGCACGCTTTGCGCTCGCTGTGGGTGTATTTAATTGCATCTAGCGTGTGTCGGAGAACGCTTGAGCACAAACAAACAAACCTGATTGCATTTTCGGAGGTTACCCAAAGCCTTTTCTCGGAAGATCTTTGACGTTGCCTTGGCTCTTATTCAATCATTCTCATCAGTCTCTCCTCCACATCTGCCCAGTATCCTCCATTTAATCCATCACCGGCCCCTACAGACGCCGAGCACTTTGCCCGAGCAGAAGACGTATTGTTTGAGAGGAATATGCTCATTACGCACAGTTATGGCAGGCCGGGGTTGGATGTGTCAGGATATGACAGGCTTGGGCAAACAGACGGGATTGTGTCATCTGTTTTCATTGCCTAATCTGGGCTTCGGTGGGTACCAAGCGATGTTTTAACAATCTTAAATCAATTTCCACCTCATAACCAAACAACAGACGGGGTTCCCAGATCTGTTTGCCTCGAACCAACCACGTCTGGAAAGAAAACAGCTTAGCCTAGGGGGGGGCAGCAGAAATGGGATATGAAGATAAAGATATGTTAGAACTCCCTTGTTTTTCAACTTGCAAGAGAAAAATGTGAGACTACTTGAATTTAATATACATTATAAATATATATATTGATCACTATTTTAGTAATCTATGTTTAGTGTTTTTGTTGTTTAGTAAAACGAATTAAATGAAGTATGTGCATTACTTTTTGAAAGGTACGGTTTTGAAAGTTTTTTTTTTAAAGAATTCTCCTCTGCTCATGAAGCCCGCATTTATTTGATGCAAAATACAGCAAAAGCAGCACTATTGCGAAATAATTGTACTATTTATAATAACTGCTTTGAATATAATTTAAAGTGCAGTTTGTTTCTGTGATCGAAGCTGAATTGTTTCGCATCATTAGTCTAGTCATATCATCCTCAGAAATAATTCTAATATTATGTTCTAATATTCTAATATAATATAATTCTAATATAAAAACACTATTATTATTAGAGTAGAATTTCTTCAGATTTTTTTGTGAATAGATGAAAGTAAACGTCTTTTATATTGCCTACTTCTAATATTTTAGTGAATCCTGGCTAAATATTGAATAGAATGTATCTAGTAAGTAAAGAAAATAAAAATAATGTGTATATATATATATATATATATATATATATATATATATATATATATATATATATATATGTGTGTGTGTGTGTGTGTGTGTGTGTGTGTGTGTGTGTGTGTATGTGTGTTTGTATACAGTAATATTGTGTTAATATTACATTTTTATTTATATTTACTGTATATTTTATCTTTTTGGTAATGGATATATATCAAAACACATCAGTTGTATCAGCTGTTTAAAAAATGATTCTAATATAATGGCTTTGTGATTAAGAAACCTTTACTTTTATCAGGTTATCTATATAAGATTCTCTTTCATGAGATATCGAAAAACTGAGAAAAGTGTTTTGTTTTTAAAGGTCCATTGTGGGCTCTCAGGGGAACCCAAGTGGTCAACTATGACAGTGATCTGTTCCTTTAATCGCTAACTCACGAACAAAGCAGTCTTTAAGCAATGAAAACAGCCTTCAACCATGTCTAATAACAGCCAGCACAAAGCTCCTCTCTGTTCACGACTGATTAAAGTCAAAAAGAGATTGGTTAGGTGCGGAGGTGCATTTTGGGTTATATGTAGGCCTACTCTTTTGACCCTTGACTGTAAGAGCAATTACGGCAGCACTTTCATTACTTTAATAGCCAAATACATCATCCTTGATTACTTCTGCCTTTATTAGAAACAAAAGTCCATTGACAACATTACAACCAGTTGAGAAATGCGGTAACACTTATTTCGATTGTTCACTTTAGACTTTCTACTAACAGTACATGCATTTCCAACTACATGTCAACTAGGAGTCATTAGAGTATTAGTAGACTCTCTGCTTAATATATTATAACACCTTATTTGAGAAATGTTGCAAGAATATATTAACCTGAATCTAACCCAACCCTAACCGTCTGCTCTGATAGTTAGGATGTAGTTGCAAATCAGTGAGAATTAGTTGACATGCAGTTATGTATGTAGTTACTGATAGTTAGTACAATGTCTAAAGTGCACTATCAAAATAAAGTGCAACCGAAATTGCAAGTTTAGTCAAGAAAAATATGTTTCAGTGGTATTTCAGGTTTCAGTAATTTTAAGTCATGCAAACCCTGATAAAAGCTAAAACTAGGCTTTGTAAAATACCTTTGAGAGACAAAAATTGAAGTTAGTTTAAATACAAATTAAGTGAATTAGTTTAATTGCCTTTATAATCATTAATTCTGTCTTTGCAAGGCCACAAATAATAAGCATTTAAACGTTGGTTTTCTTTTACATAATTTCCTACGGGTCGCATGCTAAAAATGTTTTCAATTTGGCGTGTTAAAAATAAAAAAAGAAAATAACCTGAAATCTTCACACGTTGACAGGCGCTAAGACAGAAACGCTAGCATTAGCTCCGACTTACACCTGTGCCTAATGGATCAAATTAGCGGATTGTCACAAATCTTTCCCACCTCACCGGCGTCTCGCTCGCGCTGCAATTTCCACTACATTTGGGGAGCCGCTTAATTAAAGTTCATTATGGCATGCTAACACTTAGCAAAGAGGGAGCGAATCCTGTGATGAAAAACTACGGCAATTCCGACATTCCTAATTTCCCGACTAATTGCTGCAAATGTCTAACAGCGATTTGGGCAATTATGAGGTACATTTCGAACAAAAGCAAACAGGGTGGAGGTAATATCGCTAATAACAGGAATTGGCTTGGTGAGGTTGTGATGAACTTAAATTGAGGAGGGAACGCGCTTGTGGAGCCGAGGGAACAGCTGGCTGGCGTGAAAACTCGCTGGTTTAATATGACTGAATGGCACTGTTCATTTATCACAATGAAAAACCCTGTTGGACTTTGCAATACATGCTCACCACGTTCGCTGACATCGCTACGTTAATACATTCTTCAGCTTTTGGGAGCCAGCTGGATGCTTAACACTGTCATAGTGGCTTACTTTATTCATTTACCACACCTCACAGAATTACACTAATGCTGGATTTCTATTTTAATGGCTTTTGGAACCGTTTGGATGGTTCATTTAGTTGTACTTGTTCTACAAGTCTCAAAAATACTCAAACTAAGCATTTTAGTAGCTATGGTTTTTCTGTAGCAACCGTAGTTTAAGCATGGTATTTGTGGTAAAACTGTGCTTCATTGATATGTCAAAAAGCACGGTTACTACACTAACTATACAATAAAATCATGGTTCATTTTCATTTTCAAGGGACGTTCTGAAATGATTATTCCAAAACCTTTTTTTGGTAAACTTTCCCATTATGTCCCCATTAATATCAGTTTTGGATAATGCAAATTGAAAAGCCGCAATGAAACTAGTGCATTGACAAACAGATCTGGTCTGTCAGTGAGATACTTCATCTCATCACGCTCATGATAGGTCAGGCATAATTAACCCATTTACTCGATGGATCAGTGATTACCGTCAAAACAATTAAGCTCAGATTAAAGAATGAACCCTTTCAGAGTGAAAAGGAAAATACCTACTGAGCTCTGAATTACACTGGTTTATGAAAGTGAAGAATATGCTGATGATCAAAGTTACTCATTACTCGTAAGTTACTCATTTACTGCTTTATATTTCAATTTTATATCTATCTATCTATCTATCTATCTATCTATCTGTCTATCTATCTATCTATCAATACTGTACTGTAAAGTTTTGATAACTTATTTCAGTTAAAGAAACCTATTGCCTAAATTCCTTTATAAAAAGCAACAGTTATTGTAAACGTATTTGACTTTACTAAAAGAATACTATCTGAAAATGCAATTAAAGGGGTCATATGATGTTGCTAAAAATAACATTATCTTGTGTATCTAGAGTAATGCAATGTGTTTATGTGGTTTAAGTTTCAAAAAACACATTATTTTCCACATACTGTACATTATTGTTTCTTCTCTAAGCCCCACCTTCCGGGTCGATTTGTACAAAGCTCATCATTCTAAAAAAGCGAGGTGTGCTCTGATTGGCCAGCTATCCAGCGTTACGCCCCTTATCGTAACATAATGCATTACAAACGAGGCTTTTGTTGCATCCAGTGGAGACATAATTACTGATTATCATAATACTGCAGATAATTTTTTTAATAAAAGAAGTAACTTACTTAAAGGTTGTAAGTCAGAAGCGCCAGACAGTCAGTGTACGTGCTGTTCCTGGTTGCCACAGTAACGGTAATAAGCTAAGGAATTCCTTTAAAGTACTTTTTTTGAGTACGAGAAAACCTGTCATGTCCGGATTTCAGCGCTGAAGTTAAATACTTTGTGTTAAATAATAAAATAATCTGTTAAAACGTGCGCTCTTATCATTCTGTGGAAAAAATCCTGTGAACTTCTGTTTATGCAGATGTGTGCTCATCACAGCTTTTCAACGCAGCTGCTTGAGTCACTTCATGTCATCTTCTTACTCATTACTATGACAGGTCCTTTACTGCAAAAAGACCCTCACTGCGACGTAATGAAAATACGACATCATGAGTTTTTTAAAACAATTTTCATAGGTTTAATGTTATATTGTTGGCACGGAAAATATTAAAGCAGCAGCTGTATCCCTTCTAGCCTTAACCACAAATCTTAATATAAATATACTTACATAATCTTAATATACTTAAACTTAATATGATGTGTTCCGCGATTTGACATAAAAGCTGATGTTTATTCAATTTCATTTCGTGCTTTATTTAAATATGAAAAGACGTCGGTTCACGTGTTGGAAATGAGGCAACACAGTGATCCGTCATGACACATTAAAGAGCCACAAAACTGTATTTATAGTTTGAATTACTTTAACAATAACATAATGTAAAAGCTGAGAGTCCTGAGGCAACGTTTAATATCAGAAGTAACCTGATCTGTCGATGTGTTGTCAGTTTTCTTTTTTGCTCAGCTATGTATTTTTCACCGCGTGAGAACACGTGTGAAGTGTGAGAACTGCATTGTTTGCAGGTCATGGCAACAGTAACTAAGGAGGGCAGGTCTTTGCGAACGATCAGTTGCCCCGTGGCCTCTGTGCACAGCCAGCATGGGCTGTAAATGCCCTGAACACATCTCAATATTTGTGTTGAACTTTTCTGGGACAGTGCTGTAAATGCAACTTAACCACTGATTTATAGCTGTGTCCTCTTTTGGTAGCACAAAGAAAGTAGTTTCACTTTTACAGCACATGGCAGCAGCAACACTACAGCTAGAATAATAGCTCCGCCTTCTCTCTTTGAGCTGTGTTATGAAAACACGCCCCCACTATGTGATGTCACAAAGTGGGGGGCTTGTTTAAACTGGCCGTTTTGGGGGGGTTGGGGGTGGACAAGTCATAATTTTATATAAAATACCTTTGCGACTTTAGGGATCTTATTTATGAACTAACAGCTTGTAACACTCCAAAGAGAAAGGGACATTTTATACCGCATCACATGACCCCTTTAAAAGCCACTCAATTATTTTATATTACTGATACTTAAACTGCAAATGCCACTTAATTTAATAACATTGACTTTTCTCTTTTACCTACTAGCAAGCTAATTGGCTAGCTTGCTGCTTAGCAGGCTAAACACACATGTGCTAATACAATAACAGATTAGCCTACTGCTGTATCAACAAGTACCTACTTTTAAACTTCCTGTGTCTATTTTTCTCTTTGAAATGAATCGGTGGATGTATTTATATAACTTTGGATAAAAGTGTATGCTAAATAAATAAATGTTCATGTAAATGTCTATATGAACCATGCCACACTAGCCTTTAGAGTCTTTTAATGGCTCCCAGTGATTTCCTATATGACCCCAGAATCAGGAAAAAGACAAAAGAGAACGTGAACCATTTCATAGATATAAAATACCTTTATGAGATATAACAGCTGTAAATAATGTGAGTGTATAATGATTTTATCATTCATGCCACAAACTTGGCAAATATCAACAGACAGACTTACAAGGAATCGTAAAGGCGTTATATTTATGATGCTAAGCTTCTTAAACTGACAAAATTTCTCAGCGCTCCCACACAAGTTCCTCTGCTCTCAGACACATCAAAAGACAAGTTGTATTGACAGAGATTATGAGACTGACATGTTTCGTCTTTTTGTTTCAACAGTCGGATCACATCCCTGATCTAGGAGCCCCTAGCATGGCACGAACTCTAGCCTCTGTCTTTGAAGTGCCGGCTAAGATGACCCCAAACGTGCTGAGCGTTCAAAGCAATGGTATGGAAGACTTCGGTTGATTTCTAAAGGGAAAGGAAGAAAAGGAGTATAAGAGTCTCGAGAGAGATGAGAAGGAAAGAGAGGAAAAAGGGTTCAAAGAAGGAAAGAGAGAGTCACTGTGAACGAAAGAGCAAAGGATGAAGGAAAATCGTAAGGCCTGCTTTGGTTGATGTTGTTCAATTGACTCCAGATAAAAGGAGCCGAGAGCTGCTCCTAACATGAGATTCCTTTTCAATTGTTCTATTTAAATTAGTTCCACAGTTTCCGATTATGACGCATATTGCAAGTGTTTTGAGGTATATTATTCGGGGGAAAACAAATTTGTTCAGGTACGAGGGTAAGCTTTGAGAGAAATTGAAACGGTAGCGTAGACATTATATTCTGCATGAAGAAAATGATGTCCAGGTTTTTGCATTTTTCTATTATTTTTTATGACACTTACACATTTGCACATCGTGCTTCTGGACTTTTCTTAATTCCCTTCATCCCATCAATATTCACTCTCCTTGCATTTCCATTAATGCAATTTTTTAGTTCTTTCATTAATATTATTATGTTGCGTGGAGATTTTCTAAATATATATTTTAATGAACATGCATGTAAAATATATAAATATATTTTAGTGCTTAATCACGATTAATCACATACAAAATAAAAATAATGTGTGTGTGTTCTGTGTATATTTATGACAATAGAATATTGTATATATATTATATATAATATTGCATATAAGTAATTGTATATTGTAGTGTATATTTTGAAAATATTAATATCTATATTTATATTCATAATAAATTCATAAGGAAATATTATCATCTGAATCATTTGACAGCACTATTTATACTGACTGTAATATGTGCATTTATTGTAGAATTTAGCATTTATTTTAATAATGTACTGTATTTTTGCATTTATTTATTTAGCATTTCACAAAATTATAAAAACAGTAATCCCTAATTTTCTTTATCTTCATATTCTTTCAATCTCTTTTTATTACAGACTTCAGCTATTTGTTTACAGATGACCAGTCTGAAATCTCTTTTTTAGCGTGTTTTGAGCTATAAGATAATTCATAATACTTTTTTTTTCTGATTAATGATTTACATGTAATTGTGACTTTTTGACATTTTGGTCTTTTTTAATCGAAGAGTTGTACTTGTTTGTCTCGTACGATGGGGAAGTTTCCGAAATCAGCATCTAGTGAATCGATTTGCCATAAAGGGACTTTGAGTGTGATCAAAGTGTGTGTGCAAATCTCATTACACTCAAAGGAAAGGCAAAATAACTCCCTTTTAGGTTCGCTCTGCCTCGTAGAACAGTAGAAAGCAAGATAAAAGCAGGCTAGACGGGATCATTCAGATGTATTATGAAATAATCTCTTTATCATAAAGCAGAAATAATTCTGGGCAGAAATAACCTTTTCTTTTGTCTCAGTTTGAATTGTTTTCGGTTCTTTCCAAACCGCAGCTAAGACAAAGTAGCTCATTTTCTCGGCCAGGGAAAGTCTGTTTTGCCTTCTGTATCCCATTCCCCAACAACAGATCAATTAGAATTGAGTTGCAGTAAGCGGGATGTATTGATCTGTGATCATAATTTCCATAAATGCCATGAGTCCAGAGGCACAATTGATCCAAGCCAGACTCGGGCCATTTTGTCTATATATGAGCATTATTTGCATCATAATGGGAGTCACCATGGTTGTAGACTGAAGAAAAAATTTCACATGAAGATCAAGAAGATGCCAAGCGAGGCCTCTGTATTATCTAGATGGCTTCTCAGCTTCATTTAGAGAATAAACAGGGATTAAACAGAGACTTTTAAATGTCTTAATCCTTTGAATTTAACTTCTTTTTAACTCTTCTTCAATCCTGTATTTATTCATAATAATTGCACTGCGTTTCATTGTTGGAACAATGAAAAGCTCTTCTAATTTTCACTTCCTACCGTTTTTACTGTACGCCTTCCAATGAAATTGATCAATAACTCTCAAATGCAATGCGTTTTGAGCGTATGATTAGAAAATGTACTTAAATGTCAAGATCTTTTGGAAGAAATTTTTGAAAAGTGTCATCAGGATGTTGTCGTGGTCGCTAGGGTGTTGCTATGCAGTTGCTAGGGCATTCTGAGTGGTTTCTAGATTGTTCGCTCGCTGCGGTCACTTATTTAATGTAGATTTTGCACGGTTTGGTCTGCTATGTAAAAATCTCAAGTCTGATTGCTTAATATAGCACATATTAATAGATTATGCTGTACGTATTCAGGGTGTTTATGTTGTAAGAAATTGGCTTAAAAGCATCTTAAAGATAAAGGTTTTAAATGGAGAGATACGCGCGTTGTAAAATCATTAGGCTATTTTAAACACTCTCCGTTGTTGTTGCACTGATTAATATTAATCGTGACCCCGCTTCAACATCTACAAAGGAAATCAATAAATACAGTTTCACACAGCGCTGGTGTGTGAAAACACAAACTCTAAAGGTCAGCAGCCAGTCACTCGATGGCTGGGAAGCTAAAATCTCACTTCAAGGCATCAGAGCAAACAGCATATTATTGTCAGAGATCCGTCATTTTCCAGCCCAGAAGGAAACTGTGGGATTGGCTCTGAAGACAGCCTTGGCTTTAGCTACACAGTGCCACCTACAGCTACGAAACTGGTCACTTGTCACACTGTTAACTTAATTAAATACACATTTTTATTTATTGTTGGTCTTTTGGTCGATATGTTCAGGGGGAAATGCAAAGAGAGATAGTAGTACAAAGAGTAGATAGGATTATTATTTCATTTATTTAGATTTGTTTTATTTTATTTTAATTTTTTTGCATAAGTTTTAAAAGATTAAAGCTTGGAACTTGTGAATGAAACTTGCAGTTTAAATTAAAATTCTGTCATTAATGTCCTTCCAAACCTGTAAGACCTTCATTCATCTTCATAACACGAATAAAGATATTTTTATTGTAATTTGATAGCTCTCTGACCTTTCCAAGACAGCAAGGATACTACCCCGAGGTCCAGAAACGTAGTAATGCAGTGCCATCAGAGGTTAAACCCCAATTCTTTAAACGCTGATCATTGCATCACTGTAGCTGCCGTTAGAAGAACAGAAGGGCTGGTGCATCTAGCCTGAGAAATAAGCTTTTTTATAATGCTATTTGAGCAAAATAAACAACATTATGATACAGATATTGTTATGCCTGAGAGGCATTTCAAAGATGGCCGCCATGTTATAGAACTTGCCTTAAAGGGACATTGTTATTTTTTTCTTGAACTATGTCTATGTGTGTAACCTCTTTAGATTTTAAATAAATAATTAAAAGGCAATTAGACAGCCAGAAACACTTCCAATACTAACCCAATACACTTTGATAATGATTCATATCTTAAAGATGTTGGGCGGGTTTCTCATGGCGATGCATTCAAGTTGAGCTCAAGCTCCTCCGCAAGATGCAGATTTTTAACCATTAAAGTGCACATTGAATCTTAAAGGTACAAGATGCGTTTCCCTAACCCCTAAAATAGTACTATATATGTTTTACTCAACAATCACCCCTAATTATTTGTGAGATCTGTGCCTAGTTAACGACTGTTTTCCCTAGTCTTTTCCTAATTTGACAAGGATAAACTGCCCTCTTCTGTCCCCTGCTGTGTTGTTCTGTGGGGATAAAGAACCAAACACTCAAACTCATTAACCAGATTGTTTATATGGCGTCGCCTCCTGAGTTTTACACGGCGTCGCATACTGTATGCAACGTAGTGTTTCTCAGTAGTACAGCCGGACTTCCACATGTCAGATATGGTCACCCAGACCACAGGAATTGCTTTAAATAAAAAAACTACATTTCCATTTTGCTACCGAAGCCCGGTGTTGGTTTATCAAAGAGGAAGTTATTATGAGATTTAACAAAGCAAATGCAGATAAAGCAGAGAATATGTGTGCATCCCGGGGGGGGTTCAATTACTGCAAAATCGCACGATCAGACATGATGGATAACTGGCAGCAACTAAATGTGTTTGGAGTGCAACTTCACAAACAGTAATGCAGTGAAATGAGGGAATGTGTAATTGCTTTTGTGTATAAATGCATCTCAGTGTGCATATACAGTATGTGGATGCACATGAGAGCTGTTTTCGGACTCAAAATTACCAAATTACCGTCAGACATTATTTCTTTCGCTGTCACTAAGCATTAGTCCATTTTTCCATCTCTACGGCATTACCTTGATTGAAAAATGGTAATGAAGATGCATAATGAAGAGAGCTAATATCCTGCGGTCAATAAGACAACCTAATAAAGTTGGTAGACATCCATTTATGCCCCGTGGCACCAGGCAGCTGAAGTTTATTATCGGACAGATGACTGAATTACCTGCTCAAAACAAGGTAAATGTCTTCGGATGAAAGCGGTGACTAGTATCTCAAAAGGGATTATTAGGGATAATTGTTTGTTAGCAAACATCACTGCCGCTCATACTTGGTAAGGTTCAGTCATTTACGGTTGTCCACGCAATTTTTGAATTACGTTTGTTTTAATAATGCAGAGTTATATAGTTTTTGTGCATATAAAGTGTAACACAGCTCCGGACGGATGGAAACATCCTACAAAGTTTTAAATCTGAAAGTGCATTATTAACGTCTCTCAGAAGAAAGAGTTGACTCTGAATTATTGAAACGAGTTGTTTTTAAGTCAAGGTGCCACTTTTTGAGTGTTAAAAGCTCACATACGCTGCTTTAAATTGCCCCTACTATGGAATATCAAAGGTTCTTACTTTGGTTTTGGGAGTCAATAACAGGTTCATATTTATTTTTAACTTATTTGCTCAATGACTCCCAAACGATTCTTTTGTCCAAAGTCTCCAAAAGCGGCAAAGACTGAATTTGCATTCTTATTCATTTTAATTCAGCTAAAAGATGAACTAGCGGGCTGGCAATATGCTAATGTTGCTTGGGACTCATTTTAATGATTCAGAGTCGACTCTTTCTTTTTAGAGACTTTATACGCGGTGCACTTTCGTATTCAAAACTTTGCGGGATGTTTTCATTCCCTTAGATCTGTGTTACACACTGCACCAAAGGTCAGTTTCAAAAATCCATAATAAGGGCACTTTAAATGAACTCGACCAATCACCGAAGGGGGTATAAAAATGAATCGTTAAACGAATCGCTTGGGAGTCGTAGAACAAATAAGGTAAAAAATAAATGCATGTGGTTTTTGACCTTGCACGCTTGTCAACCTGTTGTTGGGCACTCCCAAAACCAAAATATGAACATTTTATAACCCATAATAGGAGCACCTTTAATGTAATTTCATATGGATACTAAAACGGGTCGTCTCGTCGCTGACCCTTAAACTATAAACGCATCATGGCGGTTAGTTTTGCACAGGTAAACACCACTTGATTTTAATTAAAATGCTGATAACATTGCTGTTTTTATTCTTTTTAGATTAGAATGTGTTTCATTATATCAGATTGTGCACAGTGCAGTCGGTCCGTATAGAAAGATGCATCTGCGCGTGGAATATCCTGTGGAGACGCCGTGTGATGCATGTCTTCAATAACAGCACTTTTCTAATCTGCTGGAAAGGAACGCTGATGGTTTGTGAATCAAAGCCCCTCTTTTATTACTCCATCTGTTTCCTCTGGATACGGCCGGCATTGGGTTTTCTTGGTTGTAATGCCACATTTGATTTCATCTTGTTTTCCTTTTAGTCACACTCCTCCCTTAATGTCAGGTTTATTTTTTGTCTAACAACACTTCCCACAGGAAAGAAAAATCACAAATGGGAACTCTAACATCTCGGTTGTTTCTCCTAGATGGCAATGAGATTACATGGACAGCAAATGAAGACTGAAGTACTAAAAATTCTTCTCCCAAGAAACCAAGAAGAAAGTCATTTCACGTGTGAGCTTGAAAAATGTCTCAAACTGTGTTGAGATTGTTTTAAGATGTCTGCGTGATTTTCAGCCGAGCAAAAGTCGTTCTGTGTTTTTGATTTTCATCAAATTGCATTGTCATGATGCTCGGTGACGTTATCACATACTGGTCATAAAATGAAAGTAATGATACATCTGTATCTTGTCATATTGGTACTACTTTTTTTGCACCATTTTGTAATCTTAAACTCATTCTTTTTGCTTTGTGCTAAGATCAATAATATCAATAATAACATGTTTTCTATATAATATCTATAATTAGTAATATTTCTTTGTTGAATTTTTTTTTTAATATATATGCACAGTTCCTACAGCTGACCAATTAATTAATTACAGCTATTTATGATTACCGAATGAAAGATTCTTGAAATTAAATAATAATTTATAAAATAATTTTATTTATAATTCATTCAAAAATGTATTATTAATGAGTTAATTGTTATTTAGTTTCATGTAATTTATGCAATATGTATAGAATAATTTATGGATACTTATTGTATACAATACAAAATTTATTTGTAAAGCACAATTAAAGTAAACTAAAATTGACCAAAGGAACAAAATTAAACTCTTAGATAAAATTAGAGGAATAAAACAAGATTATCAAATTTAAACACAACAACAAACGGAATCAAAATTTAACCAATAGGTGTTACCAAAAGCTCAAGTGAATATATATGACTTTAAAGCATAAATAAAGTGACTAGTCTAATAATTGCATTTTAAATAATCAACATTTTTATGCATATTTTTATACATTCAAAATTAAAAAATTTTATCAGAATTTTTTTAATCAGAAATTCTCATTAGACTTCACGTCACATCAAAAATATAAAATTTCATTATACTTTCTATGTGGGAATCCAATAGCAACATCTGAAATCAATGATTATGATTGAATTTGAACATTTCTCATCAAATACCTTCATGATCAAATAATCTGAACCGCTATCAGGCTTCATTTTACTTTTACTGTACGCCATCGATTTCCTCACTTTCGCGTGTCTTCGAGTTTTTGGAGTAACATCTGAGACAAATACGATACTTGAAAGAAGCGACCGAAGAGCGTCTCCCGAGGTACGAAAGAGCAACCAGCCCAGAGAAGCTCATGTAGAGCAGGTGTCTTCAAGCACCTCATTCCCACAGAACGCGCCTCGGCGTCCAGATCCGGTTATCTGGAGGACAAATCCAGCTGCACCTCGGAAATATTTGACGAGCTCAGAGGAGCCCGTGATCATGTGACTCTCCGAGCGCTCAGGCTCTGAAACAACAAAGCACGGGTTAAACAAAGACAAGCGCTAGCAGATGTGTTGGAGCAGCGGGCTCCGGATCAGTCAACAGACACGTAAAGCCGGCCGATTCGCTTCTCGAGGTAAAACATTTGTCATCCGCATCCACTCAGAGCCAAGCTTCTGGCAAAGCGTCTTTATCGTTTCTTACCACGTTGCTGCCGCGCAAAAAAACACGAAACTGAAAACATCTTGCAGCTCGTAGGCCCGTGTGAAAGGAGGAGTCGCGAATGAGATCTTTTTAATATCTCAGTTGTTTCTCCTGAACAAATAAGACATCAGATGGAGACTTTTGCTTAAAGGAGTCGTTTCAACAAAGACATTTCAGCAGAAAGCTGATACTGACTGCAAATGAAGGCGATTAAACGTGTTTTCCTCTAGGGGTCACAGCAAAAAAGTCCAAATGTAGATCGGACTGATGCTGTTAGTATAAAGTGCATATGCAACCCAGGACCACAAAACCGGTCATAAGTGTCCATTTTAGAAATGTGAGATATATACATAATCTGAAAGCTGAATAAATCTAGGTTTCTAATAATGTATGGTTTGTTAGGATTTTACTGTAATTGGCAGATTGGAGATTTCAAGTCCTTAGCGATGCATATTACTAATATAAAAAATATTTTTCATATATTTGTGGTAGGAAATGTGCTAAATATCTTCATGGAACATGATCTTTACTTGATATCCTAATGATTTTTGGCATGAAAGAAAAATGTATAATTTTGACCCATGAGTACCTATGAGTCACATACTCTAAATATTTTTCTGTTTTGTACAAGAAAAAATTATAGCTCATGTCTGGAATGGCGTGCTTGCATACAGTATGTCTATATATATATATATATATATATATATATATATATATATATATATATATATATATATATATATGTATATGTTAACATATATATATATATATATATATATATATATATATATATATATATATATATATATCTGAATATGACTCAAGAGTGTTTCCTTTATTTCATCTCAGGAATAAATATGCATATACTGTACATAACGTATAAAACATATCGGTTTTGTCTACGACGTGGTCAGTCATGCGAAAAAAGATTTATACAGAGCTTAAAATGGTATATTAGCATGCAGCTCTTACTGCCATGTTCAGAGATAGCTGAAATAATAACAGTAGTATGCTGTTCTGAATTCAGGCGTTGGTATGAAGGGCCCGGCTTCTAAATGACACCTGATTACAGCTGGCTCTGCCCTCTAGTGGTGTGAGACTCTCTGTATGGGCCTACGACAGGCTCCGAGCTCATTTAGCATGTTTCATAATGAGCAGCTGCTGCCTGTCTGTGTCTGCGGGGACTAGAGGGGTCACGGATACCTGCTTCCTGCGGTCCCCAGCAGATGGCCCTTGCTTTCTGGCACCGGAGTCACAGACGCCACCGGTCCCTTTCAGGTCCCCCGGGCCAAATTAGAGGCCATTAATAGAGTTACTCAGAACAGCATAATAGGGTTGATAGGCAGCTCCAGCTGATCTGAGACCTGTCCTCTCACAGCTTCCTTTCGTGTCGGAGCGTTTAGCACAGCGTGTCGTAAAATTCTGCGAAAGACTAACACAACACGCCGCCTGATAAACACGCTTTACGCTCGCGAAGGGAATCGGCGGTGCGTTTTGTGGGATGAAGTGCGAAAGAATCCATTGCTACCCAAAACGGCGCGTTTGTGTGGTGTGGCGGTGTAAATGATCAAAAGCAGAACTGAGTCGAGCTGTTTTCCGTTGTTTTTTTTTCTACCAGCGTTCGGTCTCGCTTCTTATTGCGCTTGATTATTTGATTATTTGAAAATATGCAAACAGCAAAATGTCGAAAGGAACGTTAAAAGCAGAGCTATAGGCAAATTACGAAATCCCTTTTTTACAATTATTTCCAATATTGTTTGCGTAAATATAACTGACTTGTATTATTAAGTCAAGTGTAAAGGAAACATTTTTAAGAATAACGACGGGTGATGCATACTGTGTAAATAGAATTATTTAAAAAATATTTTCAACAATGTCTACATTGTATGAATCTCATTTCTTAATGCAACCATTTTTAATGACGATGACTAGTAACGCTGCCCAGATATTTCAAAAAAAGACTTGGGGTGAATAAATTTGGACGTTTGTTGTACAGTTGTTTGTTGTACATTTTACGCTTGATCCGGTGTTAATCTTAATGTACCGTATTGATCGCTTGTCATTTGAAGGCTACTACCGCTTCCAGGCCCACTGATATGATAAACAAGGCCTGCTTGTTCGTTAAAGAGTCGGGTTTGGCTAATGTTTGAAGTACATTTAGCAGTCTTTGTTTGTGTTTTTTAACAGCTAGACCGCTGTAGACGGAGACGATCAGGTGTGTGAGAGACCAGCTGCACCACGAAGAAGAGCAGAAGTCTGGATACTGATGGTATCGCTCCACTTTTACATGCATCCAGATATATTTGGAAGGGTATAAGCTATTTCTGTGCAGCTTGAGAATGTCGTTTCTGTCTTTTCCTTTTTTGATTCCACATTGGACGATGAGGCTACTGTTTGGCCGGTTTTTGTCCGTGAACGGCTGTCGGGGGAGGATGAGCCTCTACTGCAGTCTACTCAGGTGTCTTCAAAAGATGCAGGTGACATCAGAAATCGTCATTTTACAGACCGCAACATTTTGTATGTCGACTATTAAATGCACTTTTTTTAAGCACAATTCACTGTTGTGAATTTTTGAAAATGAGCTTTCGTGCATTAAAAGCTCACAAACTCTGCCGTGAAATGCGGAAAAGGTTCGGAAAAATGTATAATTGACTGAATCGTTTGGGAGTTGTTGAAAAAGTAAGGTATAAATAAATGCATGTTATAAGTGTTTTTTGATCTTGCACGCTTGTCAACCTGCAATTTGGTCCCAAAACCAAAATACTATCTTTTCATAACCAACAATAGAGGCGCTTTAAGCAACTCAAAAACATGACATTTCAACTTAAAATAATTTTAGATACAAAGATCAGAAGAATAGCTTTTTATTTTGAAATTGAAATTATTTTTGTAACCGTATAAATGGTCAGTTTTGGTCAATCTGGTGCATCCTTGCTGAATAAAAGCATTCATTTCTGAAATCTGCTGAATATGCTGAATCATCAGGGTAATGCAATTTACTTGAAAATATGGCAAGTCTAAAATGGGAGCTCTTTGTAACAGTCAAACTTATTATATTGAATACTTTTGCATGCCATTATCAATGAAACTTTGTTTTATCAAAGGTGGCAGAAACAGCCTGCGTTTCCTCGTGAATGACAATAAAAGTTGTTTTATCTAAGTGGGTGTGTTTCTTTGGGCTTTGATGCTTGCAGTTAGTTGGTTAAAGCTGCTTGTTTCTGTTCAGGGGATCCCGTTTGCAGTAAATGACCCTTCATCTTTTAAAAGGGCTGAAGCAGCACCGTTTACCGGTTTGGAGAACGGTAGCAATTTGCCGTTCATGGTTTTTCAGTGCTGTGCTATATGCTTTGCTAAATGTCAATGAGATAATTATGTTTAATAATCGATTCACTTTCTTTAAAAAAAAAGTCCTGAATAAAATAACAGGGATCACAACATTTCTTAAGCCTCAAATCAGCATATTAGTTTCTTGAGGGTCATGTGACACTGAGTAAAGATGTTAAAAATTCAGCTTTGATCACAAAAATTTTTATATATATAATTTTTATTTACTTTTTAATTTTATTTAATTTTATTTAATTTTATTTAATTTTATTTAATTTTATTTTATTTAATTTTAATTTATTTATTTTATTTTATTTTATTTTATGTTTTGGACAGTTTGACCTCTGAATTAAAGATTTGAAATTGCTTCTAAAATATTTATGTTCTAAGCTTTGTTATTTTTGCTCTTAATAGAGAACATGGACCAGTAAGACTGATACACAGACCCTTGCATACAAATCCAATTTGATATTTTGGTGACTGAGTTTTATGGTCCATATCTTGCATTTGAAACAGACTGCATCCGTACACAGGGCTCACGGGAACAGGAAGACAAATAGATGTAATTAAAATAGCCATAAAGGCAATAGAAAGCTTTATTAATATGAAGTGGGGCATAGAAGTATAATGGTGTGTTTGCAGGCGGCTGATGTCGTGTTATTTGTGTGTGTTTTACAAACACATCCATTGACTCACAGTGACCTAGTAATGAGTAATAAACCACATGTTTTATGGTGCTGCCTTCCAAATGCCCAGAACGAGATGCTGGCGATGGTAAAAGAGGGAACGCTCATGTGGAAATTATTATAATTCAGGGCAGTTATGATATAAATAAAATCATGCATCACTTTTTCCCAAGACCAGGTGAAATCAAATCACAAAAAAATCTGTGTGCAAAATAAATGTTTTAAGCTTAACAATAAATTAAACTGAAGTTGCCGTATGGATGGATGGATGGATGGATGGATGGATGGATGGATGGATGGATAAAAAGATAAAAAATTTGATAAAAAATTTGATAGAAAATTTGATAGAAAATTTGATAGAAAATTTGATAGAAAATTTGATAGAAAATTTTATAAATTTTATACAAAATTTTAGAAAAGAATTTATAAAAAAATTATAAAAATGTAAGTGTCTGCAAACAAAAATAGAGACATTTATGCTATTAAAAAATAATAAATGCAAAAAAAAAAAATCTTGGAATAAGAAAAATAAAAAAAGTCAAAACCTCTTTATATATTTAAGATTTTATTTTTGAATATTTGTATGTTGTAACAATATCTCGAATATGTTTTTACTTTTTTAATAGCAAACATAATGTATCTGTAATATATAGAACATTTTTTTTAAAAAGCCATTATTTTTCATAGAATTTCTTGAATATGTGTGTCTGTAAATGCTGTTCGTTCTACATGCACACTGTCTTAATTTCCTTCCTGCGATGTGTTTCTGAGAAGCAAAGCAGTTCGGTTATTGCACTCCGCGCATGACCCCGTTGCTCTAGTATTTGAATGAGGAAGGTAGACCGACTCAGATAAAGATGACTAAAGGCCTCCTGTCACGAAGCGAGACGGACCCCGTCAGAGCTCATAATTAACCCCCTTAATGAAGACCCCCATCAACAATGAAATGTTCGTAATGGAGGAGGAGATTTAATTACCTTTCTTTTGCAGCCCGAGTTCCAGACACTCAGGAAACAATTAAGTTCCTGTTAGTCTGTGTAATGGCCCAGAGTCTGGGCTTCACTGACCTGCTCTATTAATAACACATACATGTCTTCAGATCACAGACTTCACTTCAGTGTATTCAGGAAACGATGGGCCAATTGTCTCAGTAAAATGAATGGACACGGAGGTCATTTCTGCAGCTAATTCTGCACTCATTACCAGTTTAAGAGTTATTTATGCTTATAACATTTTAATGTTAGTACTGTATGGACAAATCTTTATATTTAGCCATTCGGGTTGCGACGTTACATCCATGATCGATAACCTTTGACTCTTATTCTTAGCTGTTTTCTTTATATTACTGCATCAATTCTCACTGATAAATTCTAACTTCAGCTGCAAAGGACAAATGCGTACCTGTACACGCTCCAGTGCTGAATTAACAAGAACAGAAACACACACACACACACACACACACACACACACGATTTCTACGCAAAATCCACCATAATTCCCCACAGCTTTCAAAAAGGCCCTGTGTGAGCACATCTTGTTTTTCTTTATTCTAGTAAGGACACGCAAGCCTAGTTTCACATGTCCCTCAAAACTAAATTTCGCGACATTGGTGATTAATCCAGCTTCTGCAATATGAAGCCATGTAATTCAACTAGAAACACAAATGCACATTGCTGCCCATGTATGGGAATTAAACAGAGTGGATTTTTTTTCTCGTGTGTCATGGGTGCAGAAGTACGGAGTAAGTAAAAATTTTGCCCTACCCTCAGCACAATGCAAAACAGACAAAGACTGTTATGAAAAGCACACTGCTGTGCCACGCTTACTATTACAGTATGTAGTAGCATGTACAATATTATTTATGCACGATCTCTGAATGTTTTATATGAATTGAATATTTACACGACAATGCCATGCGACGACTTGACCTCCTTTTTCATGATAAATGAAACCAAAAGTAATGTCAGCAATTATGTTGTTATGTTGTCTTTATTTGATAAAACAGACAAATGTATTTTAATTGTATTACTGTACACACTGCCTAAGGAGACTGCACTGAGTAGAAGACGAGCATAACCTGTATAATGCTGCCCTCTGCTGGTAAATGTCCAGTTTGCAGCATAAATAAATCATTTATATATTATATATATATATATTTATATATACAGCATAAATAAATCATATATATATATATATATATATATATATATATATATATATATATATATATATATATATATATAAATTAATAAATTAAAATAAATAATAAATATATATATATATATATATATATATATATATATATATATATATATATAAATTTATATATATATATATATATATATATATATATATATATATATAAATTAATATATATATATATATATATATATTTTTTTAATTATTATTTATATATATATATATATATATATATATATATATATATATATATATATATATATATATATATATATATATATATAGACATTTACGTATAAAAAATATCATCGTCAACTAATCCTAAGAATTGGTAATTTAAGAACAGTGGAAATCAACTGCTTCCGCATTGAATAAAAGATCATGATTCAAACGATCATTTAGTAATCACGACGAACTGTGATTGGGCCATTCTTGTCAACCGTTGAGAAAAGTAACACCGCCCGTGACGTCGCGTTGCCGAGTGTCTTAGAGCGCTAGGACCCTGAGACGTCTTACCGAAGTCCCGTTTCTGAGTGACGTCGCTCTGTCCCGGTGTTGTTGTGTAAGTCATGGACGGTGGAGTCGAGAGGTGTGAGTTCACGGCTGGAAGGACATACAGCAAACGCAGACGTTTAATTGATTGGGCAGCCCTAAAGTTCATCTGAGGGGATTATTCTTCAAGGACGCACGCGAAACACTAGAAGGATCTCAGCGTCGTTTGAAGAAGGTCAGTTCGTAATCTTATTGGCCTAACACACGTTTATATGAACGTGGTAATACTATGTTACTTTGGAAAATGACACTTACAAAGAAGAACTGTCAATTTCGGACACGGTAGCCTGGTAATACCATGTTATGCGTGCAGTCTACCATGAAGGTGTATCAGTATAAATTGATGTTTTATACATGAAGAGTTAGAAGACTAAAGTTTCTAATCGAGCATTTCTATCAGGCTCCTATGTGTGTGTTCAGTCATTATACTTTAGTGCCGTTGAATAGGTTCTTTTCACCTGTTAAATAAATAACTAAACATCAACAAAGGAGGAAAAAAATGAGTTTAATAGTTTTTCTCTCTTTTTTGTCAACATTGCCTACCATTTTAAGTACTACATAAAAAATTAAGCTAAATGAAAATAGGAAATGCTGGGTGCATTTTTTATTTATTATTATTATTTATTATATTTTAGTTTTAGTATAGTTTAACTGGTAGCATTTTATTTGACTAGCCTGTTACTTATGTAACTAATAACTAGCTACTAACCCACAAACCTAAATCTACCTCATATAGTTATCTTAAATTACAGTACCTTCTAGGTAGGTGCATTATAAGTACACTGTAAGTACATGTATGTTCACGTATAAAGTGCAACCGTTTATTTATAATATATTACTTTCTTTGTTTACTATAGTAGTATACTGTTTTTGGGGTATAACCTATTTCTTAGCACATGCACTATAAAAATACAACATTGCACATGACATTACTGAGCTATTATAGTGAATACCTTTGTGGTATATATATATATATATATATATATATATATATATATATATATACATACCTTTAAGGAGTAAAGTTTGTGAATATGGAATGCATGCAGTACTCTAGAAGTTAATTTTATTTTGTGTGGTAAATAAAAGTTGATTTGGTTTGTTCTTTCCAGATATCCTCATCGTGATGGTGGAGATGAAGGGTTACTGTGAAGCGGGGGTCTCCATGCAGCAGGTCTGGCTGGAGGGCGGCCTGACTCTGTGCTTCTACTTCACCCTGGTGCCGTCCGTCCTCCTCACCCTCTCCGTCCTCTTCGGCACGTTCCTGTGCGCGTGCTACAGGCGTTACGGCACGGCCATGGAGCCCAAGTTCATTCCTCGCTCTCGACTCTACCGGCTCCAGGTGGGCCTGTCGGCGCTGCTCGTCCTGCAGGCTCTGGGATGGACGGCGTCTCGAATCGCTCGCGGCGGAGAGCTGCCGGGGTACGTGGTGGTGTACGGCTGTCTCTCCGCTCTGGGCTGGATCTGGGCCGTGGCCCTGCTGCGTCTTGAGAGGAGAAGGGTTTTGGTGCGGGACAGGACCAGAGGACACAGTACGGTGCTGTTGCTGTACTGGGCCGTAGCGTTTGCTGCCGAAAACCTGGCCTTTGTGTCGTGGATGAGCCCTCAGTGGTGGTGGACTCTGGAAACGTCCGATCAGCAGGTGATTTTTTTTTTTTAATGTTGCATTAAAGTAAGCATTTGGGATTTTATTTTTTGGAAAGTAGTGGCTTACCTCTCTTTAACGCAATTTATATTAAATTATATTAAAGCGTTCGTTCACCCCAAAATGAAAACGTAGTAAATATATCTATTTGTGTACCTTGTAACATTTGGCACCGATGCCATTGTTCTGTGTTATGTGTTTGAAAGTGGTGACAGATGTAGGAATCCTGCTCTCGCACCATGACTCGGCGTTATGGTAATAGTGCGAAACGATTATTTACAAAAAAGATTCAGGATCCGGCGGATGAGCAATGACTCAGCGATTCTGTCGACTTTGACGGTCGTTGAAAAACAGTGTTGTTGAGTCATTATGTGGCTTTAAATAGTAGACCAGAGACATGTGGAAATATTGCAGAGTCATGGTCAGTTCTGCATGCATTCCTTGCCGCCTGAATTAGCCACACCCCGACTGTTCAAGATTGAGATTTTGTGACACTTCATGACGTGGGCGTTTTTGTCTGCTCATTCTAGTCTTCTGTTGAATGCATGTAAATGTTTACATTTTCCTAAATACGCATTCACGAAAAGAGTCCTGTTTTCAAATAAAACAAGGATTGCAAATGTATGTATATAATAAAATTCAAATTAAATAATTGCGCTTTATTTTTTAACACAGTTAATGTGTACAAAAACTGTTATTATTATAACAGCTTATTATTATTATTATTATTATTATATATATATATATATATATATTTTTTTTTACAATTTAAAATATATATATTTAATACTTCAATGTAATTGTTAAATATAAATCATATTTTATTTCTAACTTCTTTTTTTTTTATTTATTTTTTATTAAAAATAGTATTTGTTTTACATTTGTAAAACACCTCATACCAATGCTACAATTGTTTTTTGTTTGTTTGTTTGTTTTTTGTGTGAAAACTTAATGACTTATGGGGGTTTTGATAACAAAATGTGGGACACATTAATGTCACTTTTTACTCTTTAGAAGTTGATATCCGAGAGGTGTATGATTCAGGCAGATTCAAACAATAGCAAATCATTATCATTCTGTACATAATACTCATTTTCTGCAGTTGGAGTTTGCTTTCTGGCTGGTGCGGTACTTCAGCTCAGGTTTGCTGTTCCTGTTAGGCCTCAAAGCTCCAGGCTTGCCGCGCCGTCCGTACATGCTTCTGGTCAATGAAGACGAGCGAGATGTGGAGCACGGAGCAGTAAGACATTACATTCACTCTCAAATCGTACTTGTGCAATAATAATTCATCTTATTAATGCATCTCTCGCATGATTTCAGCCTCTTTTGGGTAATGCTAATGAGAATCAGTCTACATGGAAAGATTTTGGGAAGAAGGTGCGTCTGTTGGTGCCGTACATGTGGCCTAAAGGCAGTGTCCTGCTCCAGCTGCTGGTTCTGCTTTGTCTCGGGATGCTAGCAGTGGAGCGCGTCATTAATGTGTTTGTGCCCATCTACTACAAGAACATAGGTACTGAATAAAAGGCTTATTTACTCAAAAATCTATTTATGATATATATATATATATATATATATATATATATATATATATATATATATATATATATAGTCTGCCAAGCTAAAACCATATATGACTTTAAAATGTTGTCACTGGAAAGGACCTCCCTTATATATATTTTGAAAATGTATTTCCATATATATAAATGTAATTCCATATAAATAAATAAATATATAAATATTATAATTTGAAATGTAAAAACATTAAATATTTTCCTAAATATATAGATGCATGTATTTGTGTGTGTATGTGTATATATATACATATACATATACATACATACAAGTGTGTATGTAAAGCATAAACCAAAAAGTGTTCAGATGTTCAGTCATAATTTCTAATATTTTTTTACTAGTAGATGCCCCATACAGGTCACTATATTAAATTTAAAGTAAGAATAGCAAAATGAAGTGAACTGTGACATATGATGCCCAAAAATTCTTCATACAGTGAACTACTTCATACAGTTTTTTCTTTAATTGCTAACCTTTTTACACCACAGATTGGGCAAAATTAAGCATTGCTTGGTCTATCTTTTTCCGATTTATTTTTTTATGTGATAACACATTGTTTTTCTCCTGTCGCAGTGAACCAGCTGACCGATGGGAGCTCCTGGAAGACTCTGGCCACCACGGTGTGTGTTTATGGGCTCCTGAAGTTCCTTCAGGGAGGTGGCGCTGGTGAGGAACCGTCTCCCAACGGAATCTCTTCGTAGAGTCGCACGGAACATCCTTTACAATCCGATCTGATCTCCCTTTGCTTCCATCTGCAGGAGCGTCAGGGTTTGTAAGTAACATGCGTTCGTTCCTGTGGATTCGAGTGCAGCAGTTCACGAACCGCGTGGTCCAGGTGCGTCTCTTCGCTCATCTGCACTCTCTGTCTCTGCGTTGGCACCTGGGTCGCCGCACAGGGGATGTCCTGAGAAGCATCGACAGAGGAACTTCATCCATCAACAGCCTGCTGAGGTCAGAGCTCAAAAATGTATTCAAATTAGCATTACCTTTAGATTAAACTGCATCTTAATACCACAGACCTGCTTATCTGGAATGCAAGTATAAACAAGGTCGAGTAGGCTGTGCAGTGTTAATCTTGAATGCATTCACGCATATAAAACTTAAGTACAGAGAGCATGCGTGTGCAGTAAAATCAATCTCAGTTTGTATTATCTTGAAATGCTTATATTATTGTTTGTTTCATCCGACAGCTACATCGTGTTCAGCATCTTCCCCACTATTGCTGACATCGTCATCGCCATTGTCTATTTCATATCCAATTTCAATGCCTGGTTTGGCCTCATAGTCTTCATTTGCATGGCTCTCTACCTCAGTAAGTATTTAACAATGGCCTAATACTGCAGTTACTTCTGGTTTCTTTGGTTTGTTTATGTTTTCTGGTTAAGTAAATTATAACTCTGAGTATCGGAGTGGCTGTGTGTATTGAGTTATTGTCTTGTTAACACTAAAATGGCAAACTCAGATTGCATATCTTGTCTAGCTGGTTCAGGTGTGTAATTGGAGGTTGGGATAATGTGTGTGTGTGTGTGTGTGTGTGTGTGTGTGTGTGTGTATGTAGAAAAACAGGGTGTAGTATTGTTGCATCTAAAAAGTCTCTAAAGAAAGAAGAATGGAAATCTAGGTTATAGGTGAGCATTTGATTTATTGATTGGCTGGTGTTATCTGTGTCTCTCAGCTCTCACTATTGTCATCACTGAATGGAGAACCAAATACAGACGAGATATGAACACACAAGATAACAACGCCAAATCCAAAGCTGTGGACTCTTTATTGAACTTTGAGACGGTATGGGTTCGGTTTGTTTGACTAAGGCTAAAAGAAATATTCAACTTGTGCTGTGCGTAATCCCGATCTTGTCAACAGGTGAAATATTACAATGCAGAGAGTTACGAAGTGGGTCGCTTTGAGGATGCCATTTTGAAATATCAGGTAACATTTGTTAAGAATATTTTTAGAGTGCTCTCAACACGACACACGTTGTATTTTATATTTATTTTTTATTGAATTAATTTGAAGGGAATTTAAAGTTGAAGAGCTCGCAGTAATAGAAATAAATGCCACTTTTCTTTTGCTTAGGTATCGGAGTGGAAGACCAATGCATCTCTGGCGCTCTTAAATCAAACACAAAACCTCATCATCGGCTTGGGTCTGCTGACCGGATCTCTGCTCTGTGCGTACTTCGTGACAGAGGGAAAGTTTCAGGTACGAACGGTCAGGACTCATCAGATATCAGACCTGATCATTCTGCAGATTATCTATGGTTTATTGCAGGATTTCTTTGTAAAAAAAAAAAAAAAAAAGAATTTAAAAGAAAGAACATAAATTGAAATATTCAGCAAAGTTGCCTTAAACTTATCATAACTTTCTGAACAAAAAAAAAGTGCAACTTTGAACTACATGTAACTCATCATGTCTTCCAGGTCGGAGATTATGTGCTCTTCGGGACGTACATCATCCAGCTCTATACTCCTCTCAACTGGTTTGGAACATACTACAGGTATGAAGCTTTTGTCATCTGTGTGTGTGTGTGTGTGTGTATGTATGTATGTATGTATGTATATTTAAAAATAACAAACAGTTAAAGTGTATCTTTTTATCTTTCTTTTAACAGAATGATCCAGAATTCTTTTATTGATATGGAAAGCATGTTCAATCTCTTCACCGAGGAAGAGGAGGTGAGTGGACAGTTTTTTTTATTGAAATATGTTTCGCTGAAGCTTCGTCATAGTTAAAGACACGACGATTCGATTTAGGTCAGGGATGATGTGAACGCAGGAAACCTCAACTACAGACAGGGAAAAGTAGAGTTTGAGAATGTCTTCTTCAGCTACACACAAGGGTGAGCAGCTTCAGTCATATCCGTTTCTATTATTTGTTTTGTTGCATTATTACTATTTGAGTAATTTATGTCACAATAAGCAATATTCAAAATTTGATATTTTTGCAGCAAGGAGATTCTAAAAGACGTCTCTTTTACCGTACTCCCTGGACAAACAGTTGCACTTGTAAGTCTATTCTATTCTATTCTATTCTATTGCTGTGCTGCTGTATATTTTTGTTCAATTCATGTGATACACTACCACTCCAGCTCTTGCATTCAAAGTCTTTTTAAAAACAAAATGATATGAATAGTTTTTTGAGTAACATTGAGTTTTATTAAATACCTTTTTAATGTTACAGAAGACTTTTTTTTAAAATATTAATTATTCATCAAATTAGAAATTGCAGTTACAGTTTTCACAAAAAAGGTATTATATTAAGAAGATATTAAGGGTAAGATATTAAAGGTAAGATATTAAGAAGAAGAAGAAGAATCAGAATTTATAACAAAGCACCAAATCACCTTACAAAAAAAAGTTAAATATTCAGATCTTTTGGCCGCTAGTGTATGTGTAATCATTTTTTGGGGGTTTATTGCAGGTTGGACAGTCTGGATCAGGAAAGAGCACCATCATCCGTCTGCTTTTCCGTTTTTATGACGTTCAAGGCGGGTGTGTAAAAATAGATGGGCAAGACATCTCAAAGGTGAACGTTCTGTTGATTCAAGAACAAAGGGCTCTCCTGTCACTGCAAGTGAAATAGCACTAATGTGTCATGTGTGGTTGTGTTTTAGGTGAAGCAGTCTTCTCTGCGCGCCCACATTGGTGTCGTACCTCAAGATACCGTCCTGTTTAATGACGATATTCGACAGAACATCCGCTACGGTCGAGTTACTGCTTCTGACCAGGAGGTAGAGGAGGCTGCCATCGCTGCTGACATCCATGACAAAATCATAACCTTTCCAGAGGGTGAGAACCATGTGTACAGCATTTACAGCATTGAATTTATATTTAAACTCTTGTCAGTGAATATATAAAATTTGACATTTATAAAATGGGTATTATATATATATATATATATATATATATATATATATATATATATATATATACACACACACTGAAATAAAAATTCTAAAAAAGACAATAATTAATAACATGATTTTGATTTTGGGAGTCCTAAACAACAGGCTGACATGCATGCAAGGTCAAAAAACACTTTTATTTTCATGCAGTATGCATTTTTTTTGTACCTTTTGTGTTCAACAACTCCCAAACTATTTCATTAATTGATTAATTTTTCATAACCCCTCCGGTCGATTTTATTTAAAACAGTGTTTGTAAACTTTAAACGCTCCAAAAGCGGCACCTAGTGGCAAAGAATGAATTTACATTTTCATTCAGACCAACACGAAAAGACCACAAGCGGGTAGACAACATGATGATGTTTCATTCTGCCGACAACATAAAACAGCTTGGGACCTGTTTACAAAAAAAACTTGTTTTTTCTTTTTATACATGGCGCACTTTCAGATTTAAAACTTTATAGAATGTTTTTGTTTACTTAGAACTGCTCTGCATAAAAGCTCATTTTCATAGGGATGCTCTAAATTAATATAAAATTAAAATGGATGCTATAACGGTATCTCAGTAATACTTAAATGACACTAGTATGCCTTTCGCTTTAAGTCTAGATAATATAGCTGATATGTATTTGTAGGCTATGACACTCAGGTGGGTGAGAGGGGGCTAAAGTTGAGCGGAGGAGAGAAGCAGAGAGTCGCCATCGCTCGCACCATCCTCAAAGCGCCACAGATCATCCTCCTCGACGAGGTACGACAGAGAACCTTGACTCCAAACGTTTATTAAACAGCAGTGCAATGCAACAAAATGGTCTGTCAGAACATACGAGATTAGTATGTGTCGACTGATTTAAGACTAATGACATTTCAGTAAAAGCGAACTTCTCAGCTATACTGAACAGAAACAGAAAACAAGCAAGCAGCGAAAACCGTAAAAGACTCTACTCTACCCACAGGCCACGTCTGCTCTAGACACACAGACCGAGCGAAACATCCAGGCCTCGCTGGCTAAAGTCTGCGCCAACAGAACCACCATCGTAGTGGCACACAGGTAAACTCATCATTTACTCAAATCATCCTCCGTCAGTTACTATAGCGACCAAAAAAGACACGAAACCAACGCCATCGCCGATGTTCATATTGCAGACTGTCGACTGTGATTGGAGCCGACGCGATCCTTGTACTTCGTGATGGACAGATTGTGGAGAGGGGGAGGTGGGTTCATTTACACATCGAGACAAAGTGAATACGTGAGCCGCGTGTTTAAAGTCCGGTATTGTCGTCTGCGCTAGGCACGAGGAGCTGTTGGCGAAGGGAGGCCTGTACTGCGACATGTGGCTCAAACAGCAGCAGGCGCAGGATTCAGACTCGGCCTCCGACACTGACACCAAAGACAGGAAATCTGAGAAACTACAGCCGCAGTCATCTACTGCAGGACACAAGGGACATTAGGCTGCGCGGGACATGCAATCAGATCTTGTTCTGTGTGCATTTTAAGCTCATCCAATGCTGTTTTTTGTTTAACATATTAGAACAGTAATTATTTAATATTAGATTATTTTCACCGGTTCTTCAAAGTCACCCATGTTGCCTAAGGATTTATTTATTTATGGGGTATTTAAGTCCTTTTTTTTATATTCCTTTTGCAATTGCTTTTCTCTCATTTCTCTTAAAGTGTATTTCTAATGCTTGATAATATAAGAGAAGACTGACAAAGTATAAAATAATTGCTCCATCCACTACTATAACTTTATGATGGCCTTTATATTGTATTGAATGTAACAGTGAGGTTATTTCAGTCAGTAGATTGATTTTCTGGTTTGTTTGTAATAGCGAACATTTTGCAACTGAATCATTGTGTATATGATCTACATCAAAACAAATTGCAATTTTATTTGATATAAAAGTAAATGCATATATATTTCTTTCTATACAGGTTAGGTTATAGGCAAAGAGGGGGGAATCATTTCCTCAATCGATTTTCATGTTAATTTCTAATATGTTATGTGATACTTTGACTTTGTTAATGATCTTTTGGGCACTTGACAAAATTATCTTTATATAGTGTATGTGCAGTAATATTTATTTAATGCCGTACAACTTCAGTTCAGTTTAAGGGACGTAAGCTGACACTAAACTCAGGGGACAAGGTTGAAATGAGCCATTATGTGTGTTTCTGCTGTACTGTGTAGATTTCCAGACATGCTTCTTGAAATAGTTGGTGAATTTGATATGCATAAAATAACTGAATCATAATAGGATAAAGTCTGTTAAGATTTTTTTGTATGTATTTTATTGTGCAATAAAGGAAATGGAGGGAACATGTTTATTAATATCCCCTTTAGCAATTACTGATTACATTGTGTACATTGCGTAAAATATTATATGTGCATTAAAATGGCATACATATTTCCTATTTTGTTTAGAAATACAAATAGGTCAAATAATAATAATAATAAAACAATATTTTGTTAAGTACTATTGTTTGTATTGTTCCTAAGAGCGTTCAGTAACTTGCATTGAAAGAGACTTTTTCCTTTTTTGCACTAGGGGGCGCTCTACTGAATGAATTCATTTCAAAAACACTATAGTGAGTAATCATAAACTACTGAGATTGGTGAGAAAAGCACATGTACAACGTTGTAATACTGGGAACCTTTGATAGCCTTTAAATAAAAATACACAGCGATTAAGTAAAACATTAATCTATACAGTTATTAAAAAACGTACTAGCGTAGCACCATAAAATGTTTAGTCAGTAGTCCCGCCTTACGCCACTGAGCGTCTTGCGTAACCGCGTCTGTGAATACGTCGCTACGCAGCTGTCACGGCGGAGAGAGAGGGCGCCTCCACGACGCCTTCCTTCGGCCTTTCTGTGTTTTCGGTCCTTTAAAATTAACGCCGGAGACCCAAAATGGATTTTGGAGATCTGTTTGACGAGCGAACGTTCACGTTTTCCGACTTCCAGGAGTTTACGGTCAGTATCTCTGCTGGTTTTGTTCTGTTTTGGCGGGCGACTGAGAAACTCGCGCGAAACGGACTTATGTAAAAACTTTAGATACGTTTTAACGTGTTCTTTCGTTTAAAGCCCAGAATATTAGTCGGAAAGAAACGGATTTATTCTTAAGTACAGCAACCAACTTCTGTATTTCAGTTTGTAAGACGGTAACGTGAACTGTTTGTCGTTGTGAGTGTTAATCTAGTTCGAGGCTCGCTCCGAGGCCCAGTGTTTGGGTGTGATGAGGAAAACACACCACGGTGATGTTGCTCTTTTAGCGACATTGCATGGGCTTAATAGATCTCCTTTAAGGTATGTGGCATTTAAAGCACGTATTTTTGTGTTGTGTAATCACGGTTAGTTTCTGCCTGGACACGAGCAGTGGTCAGAGAGAGTGAGGAAACGACTGTATTACGGTCTGGACTCTGACAGCCCTTTGGATGCTTTATCATGTCCCATGACAGGTGAGTCGACAAGTAAAACTATGCGTTTATTTACCGTCATAAAACCAGTCCAGTTTGCAAGAAATGTAAATAATAAAAAATGGTATGTTATGCATTCAAGCAATTCAATTTAAGTTGTTTCCAATTATTAGAGTTATTAAATTGCAGGGAAGTTGTTTGACTTAAAGTTATGTAATGACTTATTGTTATTTATTTTGATGTTTGATGATAAATAACTCATAAAAATGGCTTATTTATAATCAATTACATTTATAATCACGTGACCTTGGACCACAAAACCAGTCATAAGGGTAAATGTTAAATTAATAAATAAGCTTTCCATTGAAGTATGGTTTGTTAGGCTATTTGAAGAGGTGCAGCAAATCTGAATCATCTTTTAAGTTGTCCAAATAAAGTTTTTAGCAATGCATATTACTAATATCAAAACTATTGATATTTATGGTAGGAATTTTACAAAATATCTTAAGTAAACATCATCTTTACTTCATATCCTAATGATTTTTTTTGTATAAATTTTGTATATTTTGATTTGATCATATCACTATCTAAAATTATAAAGGGGAGATACATTGCTTGTATTAATACATAGCATGTCGAATGTATAGATTTTATATGAATGCATTCCTAGATAGTTTTTTTTTTTTTATCATACATATTCATATAAATATTTCATTTTATTTGTGTGTACTGTACTTATTGATCTCTCATAATTTTGTTTCCTATAGATATTGCTGTGGAACTGCTCCAGAAATCTGCCCCGAGTCCCATAAGGAAGCTCCATAAGAAATACGCTGCACACGTAGCCAGGTAGGATCGCCTTGAATCTTCGATTTCAAAATATAATCTTCTTAATAAATATTGTGTGTGATGCATTTTCAATTTAAAAAAAATACAAACTATTGTGTTACAGGGAAGCATGTATATCTCCCTGCGCTATGATGTTGGCCTTGATATACATTGAAAGACTTCGACACAGAAATCCCGAATACCTGCAACAGATCTCATCCTCAGACCTCTTTTTGATATCCATGGTATGCACATCCAAGGGTTTTTACTAATCATTTATTACCCTTATTTGCTTTTTCTGAATTTGTAATGTTATCTCCAGATGGTGGCCAGTAAGTATTTGTACGATGAAGGAGAAGAGGAAGAGGTTTTCAACGATGAATGGGGCACTGCGGCCAAGCTGGATGTTCAGACTGTCAACACTCTGGAGATGAACTTCCTCAATGCGATCGTAAGCGTGACTCTGTATCTTTCCAAAGAGCTATGGCCGTTTACAGTAGATTGAGTTTTGTCCTTTTTATACACGCTAATACTAATAATTAAGGCTAATGCTAGATTCGGTTTCACGTCTGGTTTTGAAGCTGATTTTGAAACGAGATCTTTCTCATTTGCAGGACTGGAACCTCTTCACGGAGCCCGGTGACTTCTTTAAAGTCCTCAATCAGGTGGAAAGCAGGTTGGTTAACCTGCACTGCTGTGTCATAACAGTACATCTCAAATTCTACTGAGCCTTATGGTTTAAGTGAACTCTTTTACTGGCCTTAAAGCCGACACAGCATATATCTTTGTTCTTCTTTTTGAGAAAAAAATCATTTTTAATGTTGACCATGACCAGGTTACGTAGCCTATGTGTGTTCAAGTCTTTTGCAACTGGGCAGTGACTCTTTAGGATTTAATGCGGTTGCTTTTTGAAGTCTGATCTGTTAATCGGAATGAGTCGGATTAGCTGTACGTTTCTCTTAAGTTGCGTGTCCTGTGTAAAAAGATCAATATTTTTGTCCTTGTAGCATTGCGGAACGACAAGGAATGAAGCGAGGCTGGTTCACCTACACGGATCTCTGTGTTTTGTTGGAGCAAACCAATTGGAGGGAAGCTCTATCAGCTATCTACCAGCACTTTACCAAGGTCAGTAATCACAGTTAAATCCATATATACTCCTAAAGACACCTAAGAAGTAGTCCATACTATTTGCACTGTATTTCAAGTCAACTAAAATTTGCTGTTCTTCATTGTGAAAACAAAAAAACCTTTATATAATATACACATACAAGCATTTTCCTTTTAAATTTGGGCAAAATTGTGGTTATGTACCAATATAAAAAAATAGTAATTATATTTTATAGTCACATTGTAATATATTATTTTTATATATATATATATATATATATATATATATATATACTAATTACTCGTTATTAAACTAAACATTATTATTATTATTATTATTATTGCAATTTCCCTAAAATTAAGAAGATATCTTACATTGCATCGTAAAAAAAAGACTGCTTTTACAGTAGTAATGTTTATGGCTGTCATAATTTTTTCAATTAAAAAATATATTTTCAGCATTAAACATTATAGCGGCATTGAAAATACTTGACTAATGTGCTGTACAAGTCCAAAGACACGTCAATAAATAGTCATATTCAGAATGAAAGAGCAAGACTAAAAAGTACTCTGTGAATCTGCTATGAATAAAGGCTTGTTGGAAGCTGCTGTAAACAGAAAAGCTTTAAGACACTGAAAATACTGAATTATGAGTTTATGTGCTTTACTACAAACTCCCAGCTACTGTTTAACTTTGCAAAGTAACAATCATACTAAGCCATGTTGCGATATTCAGTTTTATTTTGGTTTAAAATTCCCTTAATATCAGTTATGAAAAACACTTTAATTACCTTATTTGTTCAACAACTCCAACGAGTCATTATTCCAAACTCCTCCGGTGATTTGGTCGGTTTTATTTAAAGCAGGACCTAGTGGCAAAGAATGAATGTTCATTCAGACTAAGATGAAAACGGCAACAAGGGTTTAATTTTGACGTCAACATAAAACAGCTTGTTTCAATAATTCAGAGTCGACTCTTTCTTTTTAGGGACATTAACTTCATACACGGTGCACTTACAGATTCGAAGGATGTTGTTACACGCCGCATGAAAGCTCTTTAATCATGCAGTGCTTTCTTTTACCCTCACTGCAGGTTACCTGTATACTGGGTCTCCTGTACTTGACTAGCGTAGCCGGTCTCATCGCTTCCTCCACCGTCATCCACCAGCTCGGCCGTCTTCCCAATACCAGCCGCACTCACTCGGACCCGATGAAGCACGCCTCCATCGAGTCACCAGCACTTCTTCTCCCGCCGCGGCCGACCTCAAGCCTCCACTGCTGCGTCCTGACCAACGACAGCTCGAGGCCAGATCAGCGGGGTTCTACCTCTTCATCCTACCAGGATATGGTGCTTTGCCTCTGGGGCTCCGTCGTCTCCGCTCTCTCCTACTCGCAGGCCTCGTCCGACATCCAGCCACAAGACTGTTTGGCGTCCGAAGTGATCTGTCGCGGTCACATGGACGGTGTCCCTCAGTGCGCAATAGCTCGCAATGACTCGGCGCCTCTTTCCTCTCCGTGGCGCGCTCGTCTCGCGGCACTTTGGCTTGAGTTCGCTCCGTTTGGTGAAAGCCTGATATACTCAGACCCCCATTTTAGCTCCATGCCGCCGTTGCGAAGATGTTGCCCGGAGACGACGTTGCCGCTAGGAAAATCACCGTCTCTTCTCATGCCCGGCTAGACGAGTCAGTAAAATGTAAATGCATTCAACTAAAACGCAACCAGCAAAGTTTACGTACGCAGTCCGTTCTCTCGGTTTTCTTTAGTGTTGTTTACGAACCAGCCAAATGTCTGGGTTATAACCGGGTTGTGGTGGGATATCAGCATGTTGGGGAGAAGTTTGTAAGGAGGCTTATTACAGAATGCTGATTAACAGTTTGACTTTTTTTTTTTTTTTTTTTTTTTTGATGTGTGATGCAGTGCGCTAACGCAGTACGAACGATCCAGGCTTTCTTTTTTTCTTTCGCTTTCCGGATGGGTTACTTTGGCTGATTTTTAGATGTTACGTGAAACCTCTAAAGCATCCAAGCAAAAACAATGGCAGGCGGTTAACAAAAGGCTCTGCTGTTACTCACGGAAGCGCGTGTTCTCGTTTTGAATAGTTCGCATGGTTTTGCGCAACACGCCAATGTCCCGAGGAGGACTGTTTTGTTTTGAAGTTCCTTCCTGTGAAAGCCTTTTATTTTCAGGTTGGGAAGCAGTTTGAGTTTAAGCCTGGTTTGGTTCTCGTTGCTTCAGGAAGGAAGGGTAGGATAAAAACAGAAAGGGATCGTTTTTACAGTGTCGGTTAGATTGTAATGGTCAGATAGTTTATGCCATACCTTGTCCACAAAGCGTTCATCGCGGATTGCTTTAGTTTGTAAAAAATAACCCTCAATATTTTCATATCCTCAAGTAGTAAATTATTGCAGATTTGTTTTCATTGCTTGACTTTGAGATTAGTTTTGGCTTTGTTGTATGTTCTTTAAACATAATGTAATTCAGCAAATGTTATTAAGACATTTGGCAAAAAAAGCACCCTTTAATACCTGATTTAGTGAGCTCTTACATATCCACCATTATTTGTTAATGGCTTCCAAAGTCTTTTTTTTTTTCTCCAAATTTTGTACATTTTGTATAGAAATAATAAAAACATACAGCTGCAGCAATGAAAAGAATAAAAACATATTAATCTCAGTCTTGACTTTTGTATCTCTTTTTAATATTGATGTTTTTATTGAATGGTGCAATATAAATGTTCTAAGCATGCAGATTGTAAACTTTGTCACTTTCATACTACTATAGTTTTGTTAATTTTTTACATTTTATTTTTGATTTTTAACATTTTGCAGTTGTTTTTTTTGTTTGTTTATTTTATTATTTGGTTACACTTTTTTAAGGAATCTTTGTGTTGTGTGTGTGTGTGTGTGAGATAAATAAAAATATATATATATTAGTAATATTAAACTACATGTACTTACTGTATGGTTAGATTGGGGTAAGAGTTTTTATGAGTAACAAAAATAACTTAAATAAAATGTTTATTACAGATATTTACACGCACACACGTGTATATATAGCTCTCTGTGTGTGTGTGTGTGTGTGTGTGTGTGTGTGTGTGTGTGTGTGTGTGTGCGCGTCCGTGCGCGTATGTGTGTTAATTTTGGAGACTTCACGAAGGAATGGGCGGTCGCGCGCATTTCACACAGGCCACGCGCTATATTTGGAACAAGCTGCGCGCGCTCCCTCGTGCCTGCGCTCTCGCGGTCCGTCAGTGTCAAACGAGACACCTTTACGCCGCTCTTACCCAGACTCTCACAGCAATATCCTAAAATAGCGGGTCTTCTCTTCGCCGTGTCGTCGCTTTGTCTGTCTCCCGCCTTACTGCGCTTGGAGGGAGCGTCGCGTCTTAAATAGCCGACCTCGGTTGATCCTAATATAGCGGGGGATCCACGAGCATGCGCGAGGAGCGAGGACGCGCGGAGCGCGGAGGAGCTGGACTGTAGTGCACACGCACAAATGGACGCTGGCACTCAGGTAAGAGACTGCAGGTAACAGTACAGCTCTCGCGGGGATAAAGCGAATGCATGCGTTAAAATAAAGGCGTAAAGGAACGCCTTGAGCAAGACACCGAGTTATTTATAGAAGGGATAATGCAGTGTTTTTACCGTTATTTACAAAACTGCCTGGTACAATACTGTGTGGTAGTACTTTGTCTTTTTGGGGAATTAAATATAGTACGTCCAATGATATATATATATATATATATATATATATATATATATATATATATATATATATATATATATATATATATATAGGTTTATATACATGATACGTATATGTGACCCCGGACCACAAAACCATAAGGGTAACTGAATTTTGAAATTGAGATTTGTACATCATCTGAAAGATGAATAAGTAAGCTTTCCATCGGGGCATGTATATTCGTGTGTGTGTAAGTTTTGATATATTTACGGCAGGACATTTAGAAAATATGTTGAACATGCTCTTTACCTGATATCCTAATCCTAGTCTATAATTTTGACCCATACAGTGTATTTTTGGCTATTACTACAAACATATCTGTGCTGATTGTGACTGGTTCTGTGGTGCAGGGTCACATTGTCAGCATTCCTGGGAAAAAGTCAAGGGAAAGAAGTAAACGGGAACAATTCATAATGATAAAAATAATAGTTATATAATAGTATAGACAGTATAATAAACAGTAATGTTCATTACATGTCCATGTTTAAAAATAAAAATAAATATATATATATATATATATATATATATATATATATATATATATATATATATATATATATATATTTTTTTTTTTTTTTTTTTTTTTTTTTGAGCAAATTAGTTCTTAAAAGTACTCTTTGTTTCTCGGCAGGGCGAATGCCATGAGGACTGTATAATGAACAGCATAGGTAAGTCAATGAACATGTCCTAAGGTTCATTTACATGCAGCGTGTTAAATATTCAGTGTTGTTCGGTGCGTTTCGTGTCTCTCCAGACCATGATCCGAATGCGGAAGCTTATATGGACTTTATGAAGAAACACTGCTGTTATGATGCAATTCCCACCAGCTGCAAACTAGTCATTTTTGACACCACCCTGCAGGTCGGGATGCCGCACTTTACCTCGGTGTAACAGATAATCAGTTATTACGTATAAATAATTTGTCTGGAAAAACATTGTTCAGAAGACACACGCGTCTTTTGATACAGGTGAAGAAGGCCTTCTTTGCTTTGGTTGCGAATGGCCTGAGAGCGGCCCCTTTATGGGACAACAAGCTGCAGAGGTTTGTGGGTAAGACCGCTCGGAGCGTGCGCGTGTTAGTTTCTATCTGTATCAGTTGCTCTCCTGTTGACTTCATCCCTTGCCTTTTTCCCCAGGTATGCTGACAATCACAGATTTCATTAATATTCTTCATCGGTATTACAGGTCACCCATGGTGGGTTGTGATCTCTGCCTCTTCTCTAACGGTCACCTTGCGTTGTCCTTCGTGGCTTGAATCGTATTGATTTTGCATTGACTGTCCGCACAGTGCTGCACGAGACAGATATTGTTTCTCTGGAAGATTATAACAAAGTGACTTGAAATAGTATTCAGATCGAAATCATTTCCTCAACCTAATATTTTGAGCCTTTCATTTGTAAATCAGTCAGGTCCCGACTATTAAATAATTAATTAAATAAAAGATTATTAAAGAATCTAGATTTTCATTGTAGATACCGTCTTCTCGTTACCAGTCACCTAGTTTATTTATTTGTCTAGAATTCGTTTTAATTATAGTTTTAGAAATATATTTGAATTTGAAATATATTTTGTATATACAAATTTCTTTTTTTAGCAATGATACATTAAATTGATCAAATAGAGACATTCACAATGTTACAGATTTTCTATTTCATATATTTTCTAATATTTCCAATGCTGTTTTTTTCATCAAAGAACCGTAAAGAAAAATAGGTAGCGCTTTGTTATTGCGGTCTTGTTCCTCAAGTACATACTATTTGCTTATTATAGCATTTAAAATAACTAAGCGAGAGCTTTACTGACCCTGAATCGAAAAATGCATCACAATCATATTTGCACAAAAATATTAAGCAGCACTATTCAACACTGATGACTGTTTTTACTGTATCTTCGGAAAAAAACAAAAAAAACCCAGCCTTGGTGAGCGTAAGAGACTTTTTTTTAAAAACAATGACTGACCCCTATTTTTTGTAGAGTAGTCTATATTTACATATACATTAAACTGTGTAATTATGATGCGTTTTATAGTTACTTTCTTCCTCTTGTAGGTTCAGATCTATGAATTGGAGGAACACAAGATTGAGACATGGAGAGGTGATTCATTTCAAAGTAAATAATCTGAGCTACACAGACGATGTTGGGATGTCATACGCGGCTATTGCATACAGCCACTACCAGTTTTATATAAAATTAAATAACTAAATAAGTTTGACTTATTAAAGCGCCTGTGCTTCTCTGAATCAAAAAATATGAAAGAGAAAAAATGATAGCAATGCAGCATCCTTAAAATGCGCTCTTTACGTTTTTAATAAGCATTCTTTACATCACAGCTTGACATATTTAGCATTGAAATATTATCAGTATAACTCACACAGCCGCCATTGGCTGTCGTGTGAATTTTCTCTTACTTGAGATTTAACGAAACGACTCAGATTAGATTTTTTTTGTTCTCTTCCCGCAGACGTCTATCTGCAATATCACGATCAGTGTCTCATCAGCATCACGCCGGATGCCAGGTATGAAAAACATTGCTCTAATTCTGGGTGGTTCGTCAGGGCGGCTGGTGCCGTGCACGATTGTTAGGCGTGAGAATAGTTGCACGGTAATCACGACGTATATATAAGATGTTACAGATTTCCCAATTTACATTATTACTCAAAACTATATTCTTAAAATGTTAAAATGCATTTAAAATGTATAAATAGTATTACAATTTAAATCAGGTGTTTTCTGGTGTAATATTTTAAAATGTAATTCATTCCAGTAAAGCTGAATTTTGCGTCACGTGATCTAATGTGTGTCCCTGGACCACAAACCCAAGCAGCACTACCCTGTTTATAAGCAAAAATACATCGTATTAAAGATTTCTCTTTTTTGCATTAGGATATTAGTTAAAGATAACGTTCATGAACATAATCTGTACATGTCCTACCGTTAACATATCAAAATTTAATTTTTGAATAGTAATATACATTACTTAAGGACTTAATCTGGACAAATGTAAAGGTGATTTTCTCAATATTTTTGCACTCTCAGATTCCAGATTTTTAAATACCTGTATCTTGGCCAAATATGATCCCATCCTAACATACCAAGCTTATTTATTCAGTCTATTTTGAAAAAAAACTACACTTATATTATGGATTTGTTGTCCAGGGGCACGCATGATAATTTCTCCTCCAAAACATTTCCTAATTTTTTTTTCATTCATTTTTTAAATTAATTTATTTGATTCAGAAAGCATTAAAAACATTAAACAGAAAGTCTTTATTATCACATCTGATCAAATATTATGCATCCTTGCCGGAAAAAATAGTATGGATTTCTTTTTTCCTTTTTAAATAAATGTATAATATGCATCTATATATATTTTTCCTGTCTGTGCGCAGCCTCTTTGATGCTGTCTACTCTTTACTGAAACACAAAATCCACAGGCTTCCGGTCATCGACCCCGAGTCTGGAAATGTCCTTCACATACTGACCCATAAGAGAATCCTCAAGTTCCTTCATATATTTGTAAGATTATTCAATCCAGTGGTTAATTCTACTTAAACTCATCACTTTGCAGTTCAGCGGGTTTATAGACGTGCGTACCTCCGGTTTCTCTCGGTCTTTTAGGGAGCCTCGGTGCCAAAGCCACGCTTCTTGAAGAAGCAGATTAAAGACGCAGGAATAGGAACGTTCTCAGACGTGGCGACGGTCTCCCAGACAGCTACTGTGTACGATGCTCTATCTGTGTTTGTTGAGCGACGTGTCTCTGCTCTCCCAGTGGTGGACGACGACGGTACTTAAAACAATAAGTCAAATGTTACAGGATCAAAACTGAATAGTGCGTATTGTACCTATTTACTTTCTTCTGTTTTTTTTTCTAGGCAAGGTGGTTGCCCTGTATTCCAGATTTGACGTGATTGTGAGAATCTCTTCTTCTGTTTTTTTATTTTAGACGTTAGAGACAGAAGTAGTTTATTAACTTGTAAGCAGTTTCTTGTATGGTGATGGTGTATGGTGTTTCTTTTGACAGAATCTTGCGGCGCAGAAAACCTACAATAACCTGAGCATGAGCATGCAGGAGGCCGTGCGCAGGAGACGCTGTTATGTGGAAGGAGTCATTAAGTGTTACCCTGACGAGACTTTAGAGACTGTTATTGACAGAATAGTCAAGGCAGAGGTAAGCAAGTATGGTCTTAGCTGAGGCATGTCTTATTAACATCTTATCTTATTAGTAGTTGATCCTTTTCATGTCTCCATGTAGTTTTACTACAATTAAATTAAATTAAATTAAATTAAATTTATATTTTATTTTATTTTAATTCAAATCAATTTAATTTAATTTTTAATTGCAAATGTATAAAATGCACTTTTATATATATACTTAATAGGAAATTAGTATTGACAAAAACATAAGCATTTAATTCCTTTTTCTATAATTGTCTTTTTTTGTTGCAGATGTTTGCGTTTGCATTAGATTTTTTGTCTTTTTGTTTTATAACAAATGTTATTTTATTTTACTATCATTATTATTACTATTATTTATTTAATTATTATTATTATTATTATTATTATTATTATTATTACTTGCAGGTTCATAGGCTGGTGCTTGTGGACAGGGAAGACGTGGTTCGGGGAATAATCTCTCTCTCAGACCTGCTGCAGGCCGTAGTTTTATCTCCAGCAGGTATTGATGCTCTGTTTTCCTAACCTGAGAGGATATGCTTCCCCTGTTACCTCTTCTAACCAGCACTAGTGTCCAGGTAGGCTTTACTGCTTTCCCAGCCCAGCTTTGCCAACACGTGCACTGCTACTGCATACAATACTAGTCAAAGGTCTGGACACACCACAGTAAATTCATCCAAATAATAAAATTACATCAATCAAAATAGAAAGGAATTATATAGTGTCCAAAAAAATGATGTTTTTATTAGAAGTGCATCATGGGATGTTTTATACACTATATATATATATATATATATATATATATATATATATATATATATATATATATATATATATATATATATATATAAATATATATATTTGTTCATTTTGGGTTTTATTTCCTTATTCTTTTTTTTTTTTTTTTTGTTCATTTTGGGTTAATCTATACAGTTACATAAATGGAAGTATTATAGGTATTATAATAAAGTATTGTTTAAATAAAAATCTGAACTAATACTATTAATAATAAAAACTTGTTTGCAAGCAGTCAGGTGTGTTTAAACATTTAACTAGTACTGTAAATTACCCCACAGTGTTAATGCGCCTTTAGTAATACAACCGGTATATCCGTTATCGTACATTACATCAAGCTCCAGCCTCCCTGAATCGCAGCCTCTGTTAATACATCGTGGTCTCCACAGTGCTGCCGATGCATTTTCTCTCTGCTTATCGGTATTCGTCATTAGTGAGCAATAACTGAAAGTAACTTACATGCAATGCTAACGATAGAAAACTGCTGATGAGTAGAGTTTCCCTGCATGTTTGAGCGCCTGACCCGTTTGTTGGCTGAATGAGTATTTGAAGGTTTGAGAACACACTGGTGGGCCTTTTGTTACACTCTTTGAACACCTGTGTGTAAAAACAGCCTCGGTCCCGTCCTCTCTGCGCGGCTGATATTGTTGTTGTGCTTCAGAGTGGGGATGCCACGGCGGTATTTAGTTCAAAAGCCATGGTGAAACTTGTCGTAAGTGTATTCTCTCGCCCTGTTTTCAGGTTTTTAAAAGATAAAGTAAGACCGCAATCAAGAATGAAGAAAGGAACTCTTTTTTTTTTTTACATTATAAATTCATGTTGTAACACACGTTCAGTTTGAATGGCGTAAATGCATAACATGTTAAGCGACTAATTTCTCATTTAACTGAGAGATTGTTTATGATAAATGAGTACTGACAAAGGAAACTGATGCTTTTTGTTTTCATGGACGAGTGAGCACATGGGCTTGGATTCTGATCAAATTGATCATGTAGTTTGCCTTTTTGTGCTATGTTGTGAAATGCATTGTCGGATTATCATGTTTTGTTTTCTAATAAACAATTCCTTGTGCTCTTTCCTTGCCTCAAAAAATAAATAACCTTATACAAAAGTGAAAAAAGCAGCTTTCTCTCTCTCTCTCTTTCTCTGTTACACATTTTGCCACAATAACATTTTTATATTCATATTTTTATAGATATATAGATAGATAGATATGTTATGCTACTTTTTAATAATATATTTTTTTTAATGTTGAATTAAATGATATTTAATTGTATGTAAATAAATTAATATTGCAAAATTAAACTGCATTATACTGTATGTTAATAAATGCGGTAATAGAAATGGATTTTAATATATTTATTTCAGTTTTTATACATCTACTGAAACTAGGTAAGGCTAATATCCATTCTCAAAAAAAAAAAATGTCAAACAAAACAAATAAATAGCAGATTAATTAGTTCTGGGCAGTGATTAATTACACACACACACACACACACACACATATATATATATATATATATATATATATATATATATATATATATATATATATATATATATGTGTGTGTTATGTGTACATTATAGAAAAAATTGTTTATATATTGCATATAGTTCTAAACATAATAAATATATATATATATATATAAATATATATATATATATATAAATATATATATATATATATATAAATATATATATATATATATATATATATATATATATATATATATATATAATATATATATATATATATATATATATATATATATATATATATATATGTGTGTGTGTGTGTTTATATATATATATATTTGTTTTGTTTTTTGTTCAAATATATACTGTATGTTGTGTCTTTATAAATGCATTAAATATTAAATACAAATATATTGGCTATATTAACAACAACAAAAAAAAACCTTTTGTTTTGGATGCAATTAATCGTTGCCCAGCACTAATATTAACTGTTAAAGAGTATGTAAATAAAAAAACATGTTTGTTAAATCGGATAAATGTGAAGTGTGGTTGCGCGGCCAGCAGATGTCACTCAAGGGCGCGGTAAACACTGAGCATGTGACTCTGAGAGAGCCTGTAAGATCCACGGTGTGTTTCTGTTTTTTCTAATAATCCATGACGAGCCTCTCCTGACCGAACCCCGTCATCAACACACACACACACACACAAACAACGCTGGACGAGTGAGAATGGCGAGCAGACGGGCCTCGGAGTCCTCGGCCTCGGCCGGTCTGGAGGCCTGGTTCCCCGCGCCCGGCGGCTGCGGCGAGGATGCGCCGGAGCTGCGGCGGCTGCGGGAGCGTCTGCGCGGCTGGCTGTCGCAGTGTGAGCCCGCGGTGCTCTGCGCGCAGCGGCTGCTGGTGTGGGAGAGGCCGCTGCACAGCGTCGTCGCCGCGCTGGCGCTCAACACGCTGTTCTGGTGAGGCGCGGGCGAATAAAGCGACGGCGTTAATCCTAAACAGTGGCTAGTTAGTAATCGGGTTAATCTGCTCGTTAGCAGCCGCTTCGGGTCGAAGTTCCGCTTCGCTACTCCTAGCGAATAATACTCGTAGTATTACTGTGGCTGTTTTCTGGCGTGGTTTCGGACACTACCGCGATATTCTTGGGCGGCCGTTTAAATACCATGGCAACGTTACTGTGCCGTTACGTTACACATCGGTCATATCACGGTATCACTTTGGACGCACGTACCATAATACTGCCACATGATTACTGTGTCATACCACAACAAAAATACAATGACAGGCAGCTATCATAGCATCAGACAGAAATACCATGGTACTTTGATACACACGTAACACTGATGTTTCTCTAAAACACTGCAGGTGAGCGGGGTCAAGAAAATAACTAGTAGTTGAATGCTTTTATTGATCATTTTTTGTACACGTATTAGGTTTATATATACAACTGAGACATTATTTAGTGAAATATGCGCTGATTTGTCATGGTCTTAGCTTTGTATCAGTTGAATACCATGGTATGTATGTGTATATGTAAATAATATAATTACATTTATACAATTGCGTTTGTAACGGTTGCCGTCATTACCGTTGTTTGCAAATAATATTTTGGTCAGCAGTCAGGATCTGCGGTACATATCCATACGGGATGTTTTTGTAATTGGATTAGATGCAGACTGTGGTGTGTGTGTGTGTGTGTTTTAGGCTCCTGTCGTCCACGTCTTTGAGACCCTTGTTCCTCCTGAGCGTGTCTCTCATCGGACTGACTTTACTGGAGAGATGGAAAGACAAGCTGCCACAGATCACAGGTAATGCACGCACAGACTATATACAGTACTGTGCATCATTCACAGCGACGCATACAGCAGATCTAGTTTATATAGGTAACTGTGTGTTTTGCAGCATTTTGAGGATGTCTGCAAAATGACTAAATGTATTTGCAGTGAAACTGGTAATTAAAAACGGCAACAGTTATTGAAGTTGATTCAAAGTGTATTCTACGAGCTAAAACGCAGTGGAAATGTACAATTAAGGCATGTTTTGCATGCCATTTTTCCACTAAATATGCATAAAGAATTCTATTTTTTTGTTTTATTCATGTGTCCTAATATAAAATACTAATACACAATTTATATACATTCTATTTATTTAAAAACATTTATTGATTCATATTTTAAGGGGCATTGAATTAATTAAAATTGACAATAAAGATATTTATAATGGGGAAAAAAACCTACTTTTTCCACAAAAATATTAATGGACATTTTCAAAATGAATTCTAACATTTTTAACATGCATTAAGCTGAAAGGCTCTATATATTGTTCTTCGTATATGTTTGTCTTTTTAGTATATGTTTGTTTTTATATATATATATATATATATATATATATATATATATATATATATATATATATATATCACTATATTTTTGTGTTTTGCATTAAAAATTGTAGCCTCGGTGAGCAGAAGAAAACTAAAGTTCAAATTAGAGAGTTATTGTAAAACACGAAGAAGGAATCGATTTATGATTCATCTTAATCGTATGATTACGATATATTTGATTTCTTTTACCATGCATTGATCTCGCTCGCTGTTTCTCCTGTGTTCTCCACAGCGTGGCATCCCGAGACGGCTGTCATTGAGCGGTACGTGTCTCGAATAACCTCATTTCGTAACCATTTCCTATGCTGTATCTTAAGCTTGTTTCCTTGTCGAATCATCTTCAATTTGTCCTGACTTCTGCAGAGAAGCTCTGAGCGATCAGCCGCGTCTGTTAAGCGTGGAGGAGCTCAGCCATCATCTCGCCGAGAGTTACCTCACCTTCAGCCTTTACATCCAAGAAATGCTTCAGTACAAACGACAAAACCACGGCAAGGTGAGGAGAGGGAGTCTGTCATCAGAACACATGTTTGGAATGTGATTCATAATAACAGACAAATTATGATTTGGTCTTTATTTATTCATCACTTTCTTTTTTCCCTTTTGTCTGAAAAACTACACACACACACACACACACACACACACATACATATTTATATACACATACACACACACACACACACACACACACACACACACACACACACACATATATATATATATATTAATTGGTTAAAATGGACAGTGAAAACCATTAAAAATTATTTCTATTTCATATAAAAGTTATTTTTCTACTGTTCTGTTTATCTCAGAATCCTGAAATAATGCTTTATATTTCTTATAATTATGTTGCAGCACATATGTTATTCAACTTTAATAATTATATTTAGTGTTTTTTGAGTTGAAATTATTCATATTGATTTGATCACGTGACAATATTTCACAATACTACTGTTTTTACTGTATTTTTGATCAAATAAATGCAGTCTTGATTAGCTTAAAGAGACTTCATTAAAACATTATAATCTTACTGACCCCAAAAATTGTACGATAAGGTATGCTTTATTAGTCTTAGACTTAGAAATACAACCACCGCATCCCATAAAACACAAGAAACCAACAGAAAGTGTTTACTGATCAATGGTTCTGTTTCTCCTCATCAGTTCTGCATCATGATGTGTTCGGGATGTTTCCTCCTGGCCGTGGTTGGACATTACATTCCCGGGATAATGATCTCCTACATCATACGTGAGCAAACTAGTTTTCATATATGCATTTTACACACGCTGCTGCCCTTTTGCACCAGCAACAACACAAATTGCGCAACACGCGTCCACCTCTGCACTTACATAACTCTCCGGCTGTGTTTTCATTGCTGTGAATGAAAGAAGCAACATAATGAGATCTATTTTCCCAGCATTTTTTCTTTGGTTGGGCTAAAAAAAAAATGCAGGCACATTTAAACACAGAAATATATTTATACTAAACACTACAACAATTCAAACCAGTGTCAAAAATATATGATAGCAGTGTATTTTATATGCAGGTCATATTTTACCATAAAATCAAAAAGAAAAAGATTCGAAAAGGAAGAAAAAAGAGCTACTTTAGGCTTATTAAGATGTTTTTAGTTTTTTATTTAAATGCATTTCATTTAATTTTTTTTTTTTTTTTTATAAATATGGGTTAAGTATTTTTTATTTTTATTATTCCAAGTTATTTTACTGTGTGTTTTTTAAGATTCTTATGATCACCAAGGATGCATTTATTGGATCAAATATAAAGTAAAAAAAAATTTAAATTAAAAAATTTATTCCTGTGATACAACGCTGTTTTTCTTCGTTCTTCTGTGTCACATGATCTTTCATAAATCATTCTAATAAGCTGATTTGCTGCTCAAGAAACATTTCTAATTGTTATCTGTGTTTAAAACAGTGCACACCTTATATATTATATAAGCTCAAAAGAACAGTGTTTATTTGAAATGGACATCTTTTGTATCATTATGTTTCTCTTTTTATCCGTTGAATGCGTCCTTGTTGGTTAAACTGTACTGTATGTTTTTCTCTGTCCTGCATTAGTGCTGAGTGTGCTGCTGTGGCCGCTGGTGGTTTACCACGAACTGATCCAGAAAATGTACACCGGACTGGAGCCCATACTGATGAAACTGGACTACAGCATGAAAGGAGACACACAGCGCCGCAAATATGACAAGAGAAGTGAGACGCTTGCCTTTATTTACTGTCCTAGCTTGCTAAATTAACTCTTCATTTTCTTTAAAAGACATTTTTTAATTGTTTTACATTAGTTTTTTGCCACTTTGTTCATGCTTAAAGTGAAATGAGACATCAAGACATTTTAGATACAGTAAAAAAAAAAGAAATTACCGAAACCTTTCTAGTCCAGACCGTAAGGTAATAAAAAAACATTATTTATGAAACACAGGCAATGCATTTTTATGTAATTTGTGCAAACAATTTCAGGCAAATTGACATTTCTTTGTTCCAATTTTTACATTTCACATTTAAAAAACATTCTTCAATTTAATAAAAAATACAAATAAAAAAACGTGATTAGAAATTAAATGCAATTTACACTAAATAAAAATAGCATATTTTCTTAGCAATGGATACTTATATTCTATGTTCAAGCAGATTTATTTTAGCAATATGCTGTTTACAAATAGCTACAGAGTCTATTGCGTGAACCTGAATCCCTAATAATATCTGCATCCAATAACGGACTAATGTTAATAAAAATGGTTGAATATTGGTTCCAGTATGTTATGCACTTCTTGTGCAGATATCGGAGTTATAGACTCTGCAATCCAGGTTGTTATTGTGCCGCTTCCTGTTAGACCGTGCTCAGGAGAATTGTGTGTGTGTGTGTGTGTGAGCAGAGCTGAAGAAGGAGCAGGAAGAGGGTGATGAGCCAAGGGCAGAGACCGAGAGCGAGAGCGAGGAGGAGCTGTCATGTTTCGCCCCTACTGTGAGTGTCCAGATAGGGACGGGGGGTTAGTTTCATGTTTGGTGATGACGGGGAGCATTCCATCTTAAAGGGGCTGCGGCCTATTTAAACATTTAAACATTTCCGGCATCATTACTCCAGTCTTCAGTGTCACATGATCCTTCAGAAATTTATCAGGAACATTTATCCTTATTATCAGTGATGATTTTCTTCAGATTCTTTGAATAGGATATTTAAACTAACAGCATTTATTTGACTGATGGGTTGGTTGTGTGATCAGGTGGATGTGAAGACTACGGCTCTGGCGATGGCCATCACAGACTCGGAGCTGTCTGATGAGGAGGCTTCTATACTGGAGAGCGGAGGATTCTCTGTGTCCAGAGCCACAACACCACAACTCACAGACGTCTCGGAAGGTACTCGGTGGTTTTAGATCAAATTAAACCCTGATACTTTTTTTTTCAGGTTTCTTTGAAGATAAAGATTTGAAGAATAGCCTCTCTCTCTCTCTCTCTCTCTCTCTCTCTCTGTCTCTCTCTCTCTCTCTCTCTCTCTCTCTCTCTCTCTCTCTCTGTCTCTGTCTCTCTCTCTCTCTCTCTCTCTCTCTCTCTCTCTCTGTCTCTCTCTAATATAATATAAAAATTACTGAACAATATGAAAAAATTAAAATGCACATGTTGCAAATATGCTTTTCTAGTCCAGACCGTATGCTAATAAAAAAATATATATTTATTTATGAAACACAGGCAACGCATTTTTATGTAATTTGTGCAAACTATTTCAGGTAAATTGACATTTCTTTGTTCCAGTATTTACATTTCACATTTTGAAAACATTCTTGCACAAATTTGAATTCAATAAAAAATAAATAGAAATAAAAAAAAGTGATTAGAAATGAAATGCAATTTACACTAAGTGAAAATAGCATATTCTATGTTCAAGCAGATTTTTTTTTAGCAAAATGCTGTTGATGCTGTAATTTATACTAAGCTACTTAATGCAAATAGTGTATAAATAGCAATTATCTGCACCTCAGTATTGTAGTACACTCTAAAACAATATTCAATAATAAAAGTGCAAATTATAATTTTAATTCAAATGACAATAAAGGCCTCCCTACACCTGTGCGATACTTTATTTTCAACTTTTTGACGACTTCCTTCATTTTTATTTCGGATGAAGAAAAAGTTTGAAATTGTCGATTGTGTCAAACACTACATCTACGCCACTAGAGTTAATGTCTGACAGCCATCTTGACTAGTCTAAATACACATTGGTGGGCGGAGTTAGTATAAATAGCCTCTGCCAACAAGGTTTTTTTTATCATTGGAAAGAGCCTTCAATTATATGAATGGTTTTACTCCCAAAAAAAATTGTCTCTGTTTTCGTCAGCAGACCTGGATCAGCAGAGCGTGCACAGCGAGCCGGAGGAGGCGTTCTCTAGAGACCTAGCAGAGTTCCCGTCGGTGGACGAGCTGCCTTCTATTGAGCCGGGTCTGTTCCATTTCCCGCTGGGCGTCCTCGGGTCAGAGCAGACGGGAGCGTCCGGACCCGGGCTCCAGGAGGAGGCGTTGTCTCCGGCCGGCCTCCTCATCCAGCACTTAGCGTCTCCGCTCCACTTCGTCAACACGCACTTCAACGGACACGGACAGGCGGCAGTGGCGGACCAAAGCATCGTGGGTACTGAAAAAGAGGGAGGGGGATTGGCTGCGGGCGTTTCGAGACCCGCTCGGTCCCTGGAAGCCCTCAGCGAGGAGATAGTGAGCACGGCCATCTCTACTGTAGTACAGAACACTCTCTCAGCCCTGTTGCGGTCTAGCGAGGCCAGCGAGGGCTCGTCACTGGCTTCGTTTCTTCCCACCGAAACGCTTCCATGCCTGATGGAATCGCCCCTCGAGTCGCCTTCAATCCAGGAAGCCGGCGCCGAAGAAGAGGACGCGGACGTCACCGAAGCGAGCACCGAAGAGCAACCGGATGTCACGCTCGTACCGGCCGAGGAAGAGGACTTTGAGCTTCTGGACCAAAGCGAACTGGAACAAATGGATGAGGGGTCGGGCTTCGGTGGTGATGGACAGGAAGTGGGCGGGGCTTCCACAGACACACCCCCAAGCAGTCAGCAGCACGCAGACCAGCAGGATTCCTAGCTTCACATCATCTAAACTGTTTATTTTATTTATAGTCCTTGTAGATACAATATACTGACACAAATGATTCGTGAAAGGGAATGCTGCGGTCAGCTATGCCTTTATTTTGTGGTTTTCAGGAGTGAGATCACTGTGATTGGCGGTTAGCTTTCATTTCCTTTTGAGCAGGTGAATGTCCAAAACGTAAAACATTCAACCGAAATCCTTAAAGCGACAGTAATGAGTTTTTTTTGTTTTGTTTTTTTGACAGATCCAAATGGCCTTCAGCCTCAAATCCAGCCACTCAGATTTCAATAGGCTTAGTTTTAATCATTTACTGTATGTATATTTTGACAAAGACTACATGTCTGCGACACGTGCCCTCTGGTTTATCAATCCCGCGCTGACCGTTGTCACGAGGTTTAATGCATCAGGTCAAGGGAAGACGTTAGGTGGGCTGACTTTTGTTTGTTTGTAGGGCTGGGAGGTTTTATGAGCAGGATATGGCTGCAGATTCTCGGTCACGTTAAAGATTTCCTTTCATAATCATAGCTTAACTAATATATTCCTATGAAGCGGATGGTTTCATTTATTCAAACTGGTTAGAGTGAAGAAAAGCTTACCATTTAAATACGTTTCGAATAAATAATAAAAGCTGCAACATTTATATTCCGGCAGACAGACGTTAAAGAAGTTTAGCACATTGCAAATCAAATACTGAAAATCATTTTTGAGAGATCAATATTGGATTGTGCCATTTACTGATTTTTGAGGATGTAAAAAGTACTTTTGTCGCACAAAGGTGATTGTGAATGCAGCGTAGCACAGAAGAGTTCCTCATTGATAGTGCTTGATTCCAACCCCCCCCCATATTTATGTAAAAATTAGAAGTTTAACTCATATTCAGGCTCAATATATTATAATTGGTTGCACTTTTGAAGTATTGTTTGCGTGCACATTCGCAGGACTTCTGGATTTTCATAAACATGCCAAAAATACTGCTGATCAAGAGTTTGGGGTCAGTAAGATTTATTATTGTTTATTTTTTTAATTTATTTTTATTTTTTTAAAAGGAATGAATACTTTTAATGCAGAAAGAATTGGAATAAAATTGATTAAAAGTTTTATCTTTCAAATTAATGCTGTCCTTTTGAACTTTTCTAGTCAAAAAGTTGACTAGAAGGTTTCCACAAATTATGAAGCGGCACAAAAAAAAGCAGTAATTATACAAATTGTAATGATTTCTGAAGGATCATGTGACACTGTAGACTGGAGTAATGATGCAGAAAATTCAGCTTTGCATCACAGGAAGTAGAAGTAGAAAACATCAAATAATTTGATAGAATAAGTACAGTTTGGGAGAGTATAAAAATCCTACAGACTCTGAACTCTTGAACGTCTCATTGTATAAATCCCATCAAGAGCTCACAGATTGCCTAAAATATAATTTACATGAAAAGCTGTATGACGTTTGGGTAGATTTCCTGCATGGGCTTGACTGAATTATCTTCCCTTGTTTAATTAAAATGAAGGGGAAACCTTAGTGAATGATTGAGCCTTATTTGTATCTTTGTGAGATGCTCGCAATAAGTCATCGAGGTATTTCTAGAATTGATCACATGAACCTCTAACAGCATATTAAGAATATTAATTTCTCTTCATGTCAGTGTCAAAGGTCTCAGTGACTTCTGTGACACTGGAAAAAAAATTGTAAGATTGTATAATTCAATATATATATATATATATATATATATATATATATATATATATATATATATATATATATATATATATTCCAATTCTTAATCATACTAAAGGGAAATATCTTTTAAACTGGAATTGTGTATGAAAAAACCATGTATATATTTGACGTTTAACAGATCTGTTGATCGATTGGAGGCAGGTTGACATCCTTTAAAATTCTAAATTCTTACACTGTCCTAACCAGTCATTTTAATTCAAATTTTGTTAGCCCCACCCACTGTAAAATCTGATTGGTCTAAAATCCCGCGCCACGTGTAGTCCAGAACATGTTCTGCGTTGCTGTGATTGTATTTTTAATTTCAGTGTGGAAAAACCGCTTGTCGCATCTCAGTTGTTTTTGTTAGGACTTTGCGTTTTGCCCTTTCTCCTGTAGATATAGCCACAGACTCATCTGATCCAGACCGCAGAGATTTGTGTTTTCAGATATTTACAGAGAGGTTATCTTTGTGTAATAGTGATTGTGTTTTGCTCATGCTGTTACTGCTTTATGATCTATAAAAAAAAAGCACTTAGAGCATTTAACTACAAAATGTATTGTTGAATGTTATTTTGTTACTCTGACTTGCACCTCCATGTATCTCTAATATACACCCATAAGCTGGTTTTCAACTTCAAATTCTTTGTGTTCATTTAAACGGGGATTGTTTTCACTGAACTGAACTGATTTGTAAATTGTGAACTATGGGGGGATTAGCTACTCCTGGTTTAAGGAATCGGTCACCCCCTCAGGCCATCCAAGATGTCCATTCATTTGTTTCAGAACCAAATCAGGACGCATCTTGGGAATTTACGTCATTTGCTCAGCAGTGAATGGGTGCCGTCGGAATGAGAGTCTGAACAGCTGATGAATCGCACATCTAATCCAGTCCATCCGTTAATATCTACTGTGTGGTTGTAATAAAACCAGCATTAGGATGTTTTTAACTTCAAACTGTTATTTCCAGCTAAAATATGAGTGTTTTTCACCGGAGGAAGCATAATGGATTTTTTCGACGAGGAACGGTTTAAAGTTATAACAGCTGATTCTTTTCTTGCAAACATGCAGCTTTTCATTTCGTAAGATGTTAACTGATGGACTGGAGTGGTGTGGATTGTTGTGATGTTTTATTCTGACGGCACCCATTCACTTTAGAGTATCCATTGCTGACTGTAACGCTACATTTCTCTAAATCTGTTCTCATAAATAAACGCACTCAACTACATCTCAAATGGCCTGAGGGGGAGCACATTTTCAGCAAACTTTACTTTTGGGTGAACTGTATTTTTAAGGCCAGAATTTTAACTGCAGTCATAACTATTAATGCTATTTTAACAGGATCTTATACTCAAATTAAGAAGGGTTCTTTACCTCGTTCAGATGGGTGGTCATTGGGATAAGAAGCAGGATGATGCATACTAATGTTCTGCACGAAATATCTGCTGACTCCGCAATAGATTTGATGAAGGCCGCGTGAGGTAAGCTACCAAGTGGACAGCCAGTTTGTGAAGGCCTGTGGTGAGCTGGCAGCTGAAGCCAAGGCAGATGGTCACTCTGCTTATAGTCAGAGGTGACTGTAATCTCCATAAGTGGAGGCGATAAATATCTGAGGATGAAAACGTTGCAGAGGTCTGTGATGTTAACAGAAAATGGCATGCAAGTGTTCTTGCCACATGCTTTTTAAGGAAGGGGCTTTCAAGCTGCATTTAGTCGATTCAGATATGGGTCCGTTTTACTTGGGCAACCACCTAGGTGACCCTAGCAACCCCATAGCAACACACTAAAAACAGCATAGCAATGCCCTGGCATTGAAAAAACAAACATTTTGAAGTATGACGTGTATTATGTTTCAGAATTATTGGAAATATTTGTCAACTAAAAATGTAAAAACACCTTTTTTTTCTAAAAGTTATACAGTCAAGAACTTAAAACACACACAAACAAAAGTTTAACTCTGTTCCTGTAATGCAGTGGTTTTTAACATTGTTGAATTTTAGACTTTTAGAAAGAATGCTACTTAGTACTTGTGCATATAAGAACTTAATGGTACTTATTTAGGTACTGCCTTTAGGTCAGTGGCCTTTTCTGAGAATGCATATTTAAATTATGCATTTAGCACAAAAACACAAAAGAATCGTGTTTACCATCCAATATTCCGACATTCTGTAAAAAGCCATGCCTTAAATTGAAGGCCGACAGTCCGTCATGACTTGAGCTGAACTTTTTATATGCCATATAAGCTTTCAGGTGCTAACTAACCTAGATATAGCTTTAAAAGACGCTCGGATTAGAATAATGATGTGTTACTGAAGGCCATTGCAGTCTGCTTTTGGAGAACTGTCACGCATCTTCAGTATTCGAACAGCAATGTCTCTCTCCTAAAGCAAACACAAGCATTAAACAGCATTGATTAACCACTGCGATCTTTTTCTGTCTGATTGTTTTTAGTTTGTATTCTGACAAAATCACGTTACTTTGTCATTTAACATTCAGTTTCGCTTCATGTACTTACCCTTTTCAGTTCCTCGGCACAAGCGCTGAGGTTTTGTCTCAGCTCATCTGTCACAGTAACATCCGAGCGCACTGACCAGCGTCCGTCCCTGAAGCTCACAGGCACAGAAAACACGAAACCTGCTGGAATCTCAAACTGCCCTGCAGATTTACAGAAGCCAGTCGCACTCATTCACGTCATCACATTAACTGTAAAATATGCATTATGCAATATATAGATGTTGGTTTCATGTCTGAGAGTGATTCAGATAGCCTTGCCTGTACTAATTACACCCAATGAGAAGAGATCCTCTGGAGATGCATCGTTATTCCAGGCCTTTAAAAGGGTCATTATTCCATTTGTTGTAGATATTGCTGTGGCTTTGTTGGTCTTTGATGAAATCGCGGTACGGTGTTTATGCACCAAACTCATAAAATCTGTCTGCAGCCACTTCCTTATTTAAAAAAAGGGTAATTACATGAGTAGCAAATAAAACATACATTTAGACTATTTATGATACGTATGGAACATGCATGTGTGACGTAACTGAAGATGCCAGTTTAGTTTAACCATGCATGTTATGTCAGATTTCTTATTTACTCATACCCTTTATAATGATTCATAAATGGAAATGCAAAAAACAGCCATATGGCCGATGAAAGAACCGCACGGTTTGAATGATTCATGCACCACAATGATATTTACCGATCGTAAATCATTTCCATGACTTGCTGAGAAAAACCATCTGGTCCCCAAATTGCTCCATCATATCTGAAGACCTTGGCCCTCTGTAGGTCGACATGGAAACTGCCACTGATGTTCCCCCATACAATGACATTAGAGATGTCTCCAATAAAAAGAGAAACATTAAGCAGAAACAATAAAAGACAAGAAACAAACAAATAAATAAAAACAAATAATTTATTAAATATATTTTTAAAGCATTTTTAATTTTAATTATTTTGTAATAAAATTATTATTATTATTAAAGTATTATTCTAATAGTATATTATTATAGTTATTTAAATAACTTTAAATATTAATTACATTATTAAAATAATAAACATATGATATAAAATTATAAACATCTATTAAAATAACAAAATAATATTACAAATATACTGTATAATAAAAATATGATACAAAAAAAATAATAGCAGATTACACACACACATATATATATATATATATATATATATATATATATATATATATATATATATATATATATATATATATATATAATTATGAATAATTTCAAACTGAACTGAATTTCAAATGTATAATCTTATTTCAAATAAATATCAGAACTAATATTTATACAGATATTAAAAAAAACTACTATTGTACCTGAGGTTTTCACTGACAACTTCTGTGCAAGTTGAGTTTTCGCCTCATATTCTAGCTGTGTTGTCATCACCACAAAGTTGTGCGGGTCGACAGAAGGAGCGTTCTCGATTAACAGTAAGCACTTCAAATTAACGAAGGAGTCTCCTGCTACTAACACTCTTACGTCTTTCTGTGCATTAGCCTCGATGAGTTGCCCATAGCAGCGAAAGCGTTCCGCCACCCGGCTCACCGTGTGGTCCTCGTCATCCTGCTCATCATTACTTTCACACACAGGCGGCAGGTCATCCAGAAAAATGATAAAGTGGGCTTCCTGAAATGCTTGCGTCAGGTCTGAATGGACAGTGACTTCATGTAGCCGATGCAGAGCAAGGTCTTCCGTTTCCATCTTGAGTCCTTGTAGCATTTCCTCAGAGGCATTAGCATCCATGAGGTGAAGGCTGAAGGTGGGGAGACCCGGAAACAGCCCCGGGGAGAACAACTGAGGGACGAGACTGTAGCAGATGGGGTTCAGGGCACTGAAAGACAGTGTTGTCAGGTTAAATGCCATGCATCTAAGGAAGGAGAAAATATTAAGACAAAGGGTCCTGATAAAACATGTCCACCTGCTGATCCAGATGTGCAGAGGTCTGACAGATGCGTGCCTGTGGATGTCCTCTTCTATACACAGCTCTTTAGTTTGTCCATTCTCTACAGAAATTTTTTGCATCAGATCAGAGTTCATATCTGAAGTGATGCCATAGTAACCCTGCAGGAGAGGACGAAAGCAATAATCTTTAAGTGAAATATCTAAATTAAATCTGGGCAATGTCACTGGTCAGTTTCTAAATTGACGTAGTAGCGGTTTAGGTCAATATGATATATGATCTACAATGAAAGGGCTCTGTTAAGTTTTTCATTTTAGCTTAAATTAATATATTGCACTAAGTTAGAACTGGAATATGACGCATCTTCTTTGCAGAATATCACTGCACAGCACCCAGAAAGAACTATTAAAATGTTTCTTAATTCTCAAGTTGTTATCTCTGTTATCTCTTGTTCACCAAGATTTTAATTTATTATTGAAAATGTAAGTTTGAAATGGGAAGCTGAACAATTAACTTTGGAGTCAGAATGAAACCCAATCTTTTTATAAAAAAAACAATAGACAGATTCTACTTAAAATGCATTATTTTATATATTATATATATATATATATATATATATATATATATATATATATATATATATATATATATATATATATACACACACACACACACACACATTTAATGTTCTTACAACACGTTTTTAATAATGAGCCAAAGCAATTGAGAATTTTGTTTTTCTTTATTCTAGTCTTCTATGCAAACCTGAGCATGTTCAAAGAAATCACTGAATCCTCCGAGCAGCATTCCCTTCCCTCCACGATCAGTCAGCTCCCTCCACACCAGAGGAGAACTTGAGTGCTCCCAGCCATTTGACGCACAGGCGTCCTCCAACCATTTCTGCAAAGAAACAGTGCTTCAGTGCGAATAGAACAATGAATCAATCATATAACAAACATAAAGCTTGTGAACTGTGTGGAAACCATTAAAGAGCACCAGAAACGTTTCAGCTTTACCTCCCAGTCACTGGGGTGCACGCAGATCTTGTGAATGTGAAAATCAGGCAGGTTTCTTTGCAGCAGATCAGCCAGAAGCTCAGCCTTCGCATAATAAGGGCAATCAGCCTTTCCTGACAAACGTAGAGATAATGTTATGACATTAAAACGATGTTGAACGTGCCATGACAGGCTTGACACACATCTAAATACAGCAGGGGCTTTGCTGGAAGATAAAAATATAACAGCTGCTAAAAACACAGCTTATAGTTTCCAGACAGACCTGCGAGAACAAACTTTGCCATGTTTTCCCATTCACGAGCGCATCCGGAGTTGCTAGGTAACAGCGCGTGTCCCGCATAAAGAGGCTCGTCGGGAAAACATTTCGGGTTTTGCTTTCGTTTTTGAATCCGTATTTTTATAAATTGACCAAAAAATAAAATTATACATATAACATGAAATAAACAAGTTATACTGGTGTTTACTGTGTTTTTATATAAGGCATTTTTAAAGATAACTTAGTGGAAAGCACGTGATACTAGAACTATTGAGAAAGTAATCGTGCGCTCGTTGTTTCTGTCATGGCTGCTGTCAAGCTAGGAGCTGTACGCACGTGAAGACTACAAATGAAGGGTAAGATCGTTACGTTGCGATCATTAAAATTTACGAGATGCTTAAACCGTATCGCTGTACCACAGTTAACCTCAAACATGTGAATACTGCACGGGTTATGCAGCTATAGTGGCGTATTTCTTCAAGGTTTCTGTGCAAGGACATGCAGGTTCTCCTCACGAGTAAATGCATGTATTCATTTTTTATGTCTTGAGCCAATTTAAACATTTGTAATTTTAAAGTTCAGTAAATGTGTTAATGCGCCTGTTTATTGGGTTTAAAAAAAACACTGTGGCTATTTACCTTACCTTAATATGTATATTATATTATATTATATTATGTGGGCGCTCTCTCTCTCTCATAAATAAATATGTGTACGACATCTTCCCTTATAACATGGTTTCGTAAGGTAAATATATATATATATATATGTGTGTGTGTGTGTGTGTGTGTGTGTGTGTGTGTGTGTGTAAGTGTATATACAGCCAAAATAACTACTTAGCTTTTTGATGATTTCACAGTAACCACAAACTTTAGTAAGTACAGAGGTTTCTATTTTACTTTTGTATTTGTCGCAACAGGTTAATCTTTGTCAGAAGCTTCGGAGGATCTCTCTGTGCCCTGGTGATGATAACATGAGCATGTATAAATCAGGTTTGGACATGCTCAGATGTGCTCTGAGATCCACGCCACGGTGTAAACGTGACTCTTTTATACGGACACACAAGTCTTCATGTTATAAAAGCAGAAGCTTTGCTGTGCCATCTCAGCTGGGCAGAAGCACGCAAGGGCACGCATTAAAACAAGTGCGCTATTACTGGCCGAGCGGAGAAGGATTTCTAAATGAACGAGCCACTGCTTCTCCAGAGACCAGCGATCTCTCAGGTAAAGCGAAAAGGACTCCTTTCTACACACATTTGCAGAATTGCACGTGCCCAACGGACGTGTTGGACACATTGGAGCAGTTCCCAGCGTCGCAGCAGAACGTCAGCAGCGTCTTCTCACGCATGTGGGAGATCTCGAAGACCATGAAGGACGAGCAGCTGCGCTGTGAGCTGCAGCAGATGTTTGAGCACCCGGAGTTTAAGGAGGTCTGCGGACGGGCCATGACCGACGCCTGGCGCATGAGGAGCAGCGATCTGACCTACTGCCTGCTGGCCATCGTCAGCCTGGGAGTTTCACAAAAGACACAGGTTGTCCAGACGCTGCTGCGCGTCATACAGGTGAGCGAAATCATGAGAATCCGATCGCATCGGAGGTTTCGCCTTTTTCTGAAAACATAACTCCATTCATTAATTCACACATTAAAGGAGACGTATTATGCCTCTTTTTACAAAGTCTCTGGTGTCCCCAGAATGTGTCTCAAAATACCCTATAGACACATTCAAGTATGTATTTAAGACAAATATGTGCGTTTTTATAACAATATTACAATAAGTCATTTATTACACGCGTATTATGCAAAATTTTGCATATTTTCTATATTATTAATTGTTTGACACTATTCAAAAATGTCAGGCTTTTGCGTCTGACTTGTATACTTATGCAATACTTATATGCTCATATACTTATTTTACATATTATAGAAACATTTATACACATTAATATAAAAAAGCATTTAAAAAGCATTGAGGAAACCAAACAAAGTTGTGAGGCAGTCATAATTTTTTTTTCCCTCGTCCAGGAGCGGCTGAATACGTTCGATGAAAAGTCTCTTTCAATATTGGCTTCCTGTATTCAAGACATGGAGGACAGCAGGAACGTTCAGGCCCTGAGAGAGGCTTTAAGGTTTGAAAATGATTACAGCCCAAATATAAAATGACGCATCTGCGTATATGTTTTCATTTTGTGTTCTGATTTCGGGAAGGTTGCTGCTAAAGGATCGTATTCCTGAGATCCAGAGTGTGGTTGTTCTGCAGAGCATGATGCGCGCTGTGGGAAAAAACACTCCGATACATCTGAAGAAGCAGCTGGCGGTTAGATTACAGTTGATTTATTATTTATATCACCTAAAATCTGTTGAATGCATAATTTGGTGGATTCTAAGTTCATTTTCTTAATTTAAAGCTGGTAAAAATGTAGTTAAATTTACTCAAATCGAAAGGACAAAAATAAAAAAATTTCTTCATATGAAATATCAAAATATTTCACTAATTATTTGGCATGTAAAAGCTTGATTTAATTATTATTATTAATTATTTTTATTTATTTATTTGTGTATACTTTTATGTTCTTGGTATTGTAATTAGCGTTATATATTTACAATGTTATGTTGTATTTTACTCCTAATTATTTATATAATTATATATTTTTATTAGCATGATGTTTAAGTATTTATTTATATTTATACGAAGTAAAAATGCTTATATTTTGACATGACACGGTCACTCTTGAATGTATTTATCAAATGAGAAACAGTTATACTGAGTTTGTAACACCCTTCAGGGCTTTATTGCCATTTATAAAATAACTCCTCATATACAGATGTCAGAATGAGGTATGTCTTATCTATTCTCCCTCAGATCAAAGCTCTGTCGTTGGCGGATAAGTTCAGTTCAGCCAACATCCAGTACATGTTCATCAGCCTGGCTGCCATGGAGCTGAACTTCAAACCTCTCCTGGATTTGTGCAGCAAGAGATTATCTGGTGAGAGCGATCGTGATCTTCTCAGATGTTCCCAGAACTACAGTAAACCCAAAGAACGAGTGAATCCTATAACTGTCACATTACTTCTCATTGCTTCCTGCAGAAAACGTGCATGAATTTTCCTTTTCTACACTTCTTTCGGTACTGAAGTCCTGCAATAAGCTTCACTACAGGAACTACACCCTCTTCTGCTCCATCTCGGACTTCATGGCCAACACGTTTGATATGTGGTCCAACAGAGAGGTGCGACATCTACAGATCTAAGCCTTCTGTTAAACCGATCTGTGTAAAAATGAACCGCATGTTTAAAGAGGAATGCACAATATTTTGTTTGGTTGTGCGGCAAGGTTGCCAGGTTGTAAAAGTACCAAGCAATTGTCCGTGTGACATTTCTTTGAGTGGAATATAGTAGATTTGGACCGTCGTAGTAAAAGAGAGCACATAATAATGCCTAATTTCACTTGGAATATATGATTTATTTTAGTATGTTTAAGTAAATAGTTATTTAAATAGATAAAGCAGCGTGCATGTGGGTCAAAGTCATTAAGAACGGGGATTTAATGTCCATAGAAAGCACTTTAAATGTAAGTAACGTAAGTTTTTAGAGAAATGTCAAATTTTGGTTGAAATAGTGTTACATTGTCATTCAGTGTAACGCAATATTTCTGTACAAATTCAAACAATCTTATTCTGACTATTAAAGATATATGAAAGAAGCATATTACATTTTATTTTGTTTTAAGTTAGTAAAATTATCTTACTGACAAACAGGTAAAACCTAGAATAGTGCATTTTTTTAATGTAAAATCACACGTATTATTTTTTGGTTGAACCCTTTTCATCTTTGACCCATGTACGCTACTTTTAAATAAAGTTTAGCATCAGTATGATTGATTTTGATAATAAATTCAGCAATTACATATTATTTATAATGTTGCAAAAGAACAACAACAGCCGTTTTTGACTGTTTTCCAACATTAATGATAAGAAATGTTTCTTGAGCATCATATCAGAATGATTTCAGAAAGATCACGTGACGCTCAGAACTGAAGTAAAGATGCTGATAATTCAGCTTTGCATCACATAGCATTTTTAAATCTATTCATATAGAAAACTGATATTTCGCTTGAATTCGCTTCAGTGCGGTCAACTTTGCAGCACAGTTTTGACTTCTTTATCAAACTGTTTTCCTGTTTTCCAGGTGACTCTCTTTCTAGTAATGTTTGAGGATCTCTTGTTCAGACCCGTGGTCCTGTTGGACGCATTTGCAGAGAGAATCATCCAGAAGTCTGAAAGTCTGACCCTGAAGAATCTTCTTTCCGTTTTAAAAGTCTTTTCGCTCCTAAATCACGACCTGAAAGAAAAAAAACCACTGTAAGCTTTCACTTCGATTCTTAAGCGCTTAAGTTTGGGGTTGGTAAGATTTTTCCCCAGACGTTACACATGGTTTGCACATCATAAAATCCACATTCTGTGAAATATTTAGTGTTAACACTTGCTGCTTTTTAAATCAGGTTTCTGGACTGTGTAACAATGGTCTTGGAGTCCTACCTTCCAAAGATGTCTCCCACGGAACTACTAAAAGCCGTCCACTATCTGGGATTGCTGGAGCATTTCCCCCAAACCTTGCTGGAAAAACTGCTGCAGAAGGGCCCGCTGGACCAGCTCTTAGAGAGAAGTTAGTGTCTACACTTTTTCCTCTTTCTTCATCCATAAACCTTTCACACTTCGGCTGTGATCACTTCCTGTGTCCCCCACAGGCCAACAGTCAGAAAACATCCAGAGGTGGCTGTCCATGTTAGATCTGTGTTTGCGACTGGATAAACCTCAGCTGCCGCCGTCGCCGACCTCTCTTCCAGACCTGCACTTCTCACGGCCTGCTCTTACGGTCACGGCCAACAGTGACGTGCAGAGTGCGGTCAGGAGCATCGTGGGAAATGATGCCGTTCAGGACAGTGTGCTGGAGCAGGGCATTTATTTCATTGGTGAGATGAACCTCGTGTTACTGTGCAGGCTTCTGTCAAGCTTTGTGTTTTATTGCTGTTAGGTAATTAAACCTTAATAAGGAAGTCGGATTCAAACAGGGTAATATTTATTTAGTATTAATCAAAAACAGTGTTTTTGTTTAATATTAATTTAATAATATTAATCAAAGTTGATTTGTATAATGCAATATAAAGTGCTTGGTAATAAATAGCGAATAAATAAATTTACTCCAGAATGAAATGATTCGAAACAAGAAATTTGATATTTGCATGATAAAACGCTAAGCTTTTTCAGATGTTTTTGAAAAAGGTCTCTTTCACTCATCAAGGTTGCATTTGCTTGATAAAAAAGTAGTTTACATATATACTGTATACAATATAAAATAACTACGTAAAAATATCTAGCCCAAAAAAATTTGAAATGTAATGCATTCTTAAATGACAAAGCTGAATTTTCGTAGTTTAAAAACGTTTAATAGCATTATATTTATCAAGCAATCTATCTTGATTTATGTAGCACCTTTCAAACAAACCAAGCACAATTTTACAAGTGATGGAAAAAAACAAAAACAAGTGTAATTGATTCCAAACTCGAAAGATTAACAATGCGTATTTTAAATGAATTAATAAAAAAAAAAAAACCTGAAAAATCTATTAGTTTATAATATGTAATTTTTTATAATGGTATTTTTTTTTTTTTAAAAAGAACCAATTAAATGTTGACAAAACTAGAAATGGAATATAAATTACTTTTAAATAACTTAGAAATATAATATATAATTTTGTAATTTATTTATAATTTATTCACAAGTCATAAATCAGTAAGTAGTTTTTTTAGTGTACACTCTATATTGTTTATTACAATAAAATTATCATATAGATTAATAAGCTAATATACCTCATTTTGCATGATCAATCAAACCTGAATTATGAAATCGATTACATGCCTACATTTCCCACTGAGCAATTTATTGCACTTAGAAACATGTATGTATGAAGTATGTTGTGGCATTTCATGTTGGAGTCTTGTCTTTGTTTCAGATTGTGTGATTACGCTGCCTCGTCAGACAGAAGAAGCCCGTGGCCTCAATGCAGAGGATTCTGGGTCACCTCAGTCTGCCCAAAGGTAAAAGACCACACAACCGAAGAATGACATGCAAATCTCACATACCTAGATGTTGATTCTAGGTATAAACGTAGCATTCACCGGCTCTTCTTTGTCCTTTATTTGTAGGATCGCGGTGGTCTGCACCACCCATAATTCATTTTGCTTTGGCACAACGCATCCTCGAGGCAGCTTGGTTATTAAACTTCGCCATCTTGAAAAACTTGGTTATAAACCTGTTTTGGTAAGTTTTTTTGGTTTTTTTCATTCCTCTGATACGCTAAATAATCGTAAGTAAATCTGATGCTGTTTGTTACTGATGTATAATAGAAATACTAGTGTTGTGAACAACTAGAAAGGTTTAACCAACCATTCAGTCTCTGGTTTTCAATATTGTGTTCACAATAATATTCATGTATTTCGTGTGTTTAGGTTCCTGTCTTTGAGCTCAGCTCTAAAACTGAGGAAGAGAAGATTAAAATGCTACAAAAGCTAATTTTTCCAGAACAGGAATCCGGCGCTACACAGGAAATACCACACGATAGTCCAAAAAATGAGTAAAATCCACTGTGTTTTATTTCCCCTCGTGTACTGGGGACATTTTGATCTTAGTCTGAGATGGAAATATGATGCATACTATTTATTGATGTATAATATCAATACTGTACTGCTTTGTGCTCTTCCTCCAACGCCGACAGATTGAAATCAATGTAAAAATAAACATGAAGTGATTTTTTTTATATCAAAATGCTGACTCTTGACTTTTTATTCAGTGTTTTATTCCTGTGGTTTATTTTTTTTCTAAATTTATTTACAAAGCCTCAATTAGCGTAGTGCGAACCGCAAAAAAATTAGTAAGGATTGTATATTTCCGTAAACGAAAGAATAAATGCGGATTGCGTTATATTCCTCCGACGCTCGATGGCGATGTGGGTCTTTTGGGAATGACGTCAACGGTGACCGCGTTTCGTTCACCGTCGAAGAAGAATCTGAGCTCTCTGATTGGCTGGAGGCAGAAAAGCAGGAAGCGCAACTAACGTTTCTACTGTATATGACATGAAGCGGTAAACTGTACGATGTCCGAACTGAACGATTATTTAGAAGGAAAGATAACTTTCGAGGAGTTCGAAAGGCGCAGAGAGGAAAGAAAAGCGAAAGACAAGGTAAAAATATGTTCCGCTTTTATTGCAGCATGTATATGAATGTACGGAGTACGTGTCTGAGGTATTTAAACGGTTACTGTGGAATGTGATTCGGACGTGCACCGTGGTGTTGTTGGGTGCTGTAGAGCAGCGTGTGACTCGTGTTGTTTTCAGGAACAGAAGGGAGATGTGTCAGATGACGAAGAAGAAGCTGGTCAGGAGGACGCTGTTCCGTCCACTTCAAAATCATGCGCGAGAGGAACACGGAACCGACAAACAGGTGAAAATAACACCTGTGACTCATCAGCACGTCAGGGGAAAACTATATGTGAAAGAGAGAACAATGAGCTGTTTTTAGGAAACCTCGTAGTCTTCAATCTTGAACCAGACGCATAAACAACAGAACCACTATTTTGAGTTTCTTGTCTTAAGAACGAGCGGTCAGCCTCACTTTCCAGATTTAACTTAGATTAAACTCGTCTAATTAACTTATTTTTGTAACTAGCCTAAAGGTCTGACCAGTTCAGAAGAGAGAGAGAAGATTACCAACTCATAGTCTAAGCAGTTTATGCAGTTGGTTCAATATTAATTGTATTGCAAGTGCCCCACAAAACGCATTAATATAACCTACCTCAAAATTAGACATTAATTAATGAAATATGAGATAATTTTGCATGCGTCTTGAAATAATATGCATCAAATAATATGCACGCTTCAGATGGGAATGCCAGTGTGCAGTGTTTGGGCTGTGTGTGTGCTGATGAAGATGAGATTTATCTGACAAAGAGCTGAAAATCTCAAATTCTAAGAAATGATTTATTAAAGTAAGGTAAACGTATGATACAATGTACGCAGAACAAATTAGAACTAATAACGTAAACGTCATTTTCAGAATATTGTGCATGTTAAATTGGACGTTTTATAAATTACACTAACATTAAAATGGTAATATTAAAAAAATACATTTTAAAATAACTATATAATGAGTAAATGTCTTTTCAAATGTATTTTTTTCTGTAATGCGAAGCTGAATTTTCAGCATCATCCTTCAGAAATCATTCTAATATGCTGATTTGCTGCTAAAGAAACATTACATTTTATTAACTGTTTAATAAAATCAATTAAAAAAAAACTTATGAAAAAAACAAAATGTCTTTACCTTCACTTTGGAACAATTTAATACGGTCTTGTTGAATAAAAGTATTAATTCCCCCAAAAAACCTTCCTTAAATCAAACTTCTCAACCGTTTTTCATATTCTTGCTTTTATGGCAGATTTATCAAGAGCATTTAAACGAGGCAGGTGGGAATCAAGATTCAGCGTCACTCAACATCACATCACAAGCTGTATTTGTGTGATCTCTAACAGAGACGGCAGAAGAAGGAGTCAGTCCATCTGTTCAGAAAGCTTTTGCCTCCATGATCGGAGAGGGACTGGAGGAGAGTGTGGAGGAGGATGCAGATAATGAAGAAGGAAAAATGGAGTGGAGAAACATTGGAGAGGAGTATGGAGACGAAGGCGAGGACGACGACGATGATGATGACGACGATGATGATGATGAAGAAGAAGAAGAGGAAAATGATGGCAATGAAGTCACACCTGGAGATGTGTTTGCCTTAGAAATGGAGCTGAACCGTGAGAATAAGAAAATGATGAAGGTTGGTAAAATACCTGGTAGGTCAGCATTAAAAAAAAAAAAAAAAAAAAAAAAATAATATATATATATTAGTTATAAATATTTTGGTGTAGTCACATTTACAAAAATGAGTAATTGATTTTATTGTTTATTATATTTTGATGTATTTCATAATGCACACTTGATGCATATAATTAGTGTTATTTAATGGATAGTTATGAATTTTAAATTCATTTATTTTGACTGATTAAATAATCCATTTGTGTTTGTAGTTTTATTATTGTTTGAAATACATACAAATGCTGAATTAAGTTAAATAGTTTGAACGCGTATTTGCTTGTAATAAAAAGAATAAAATATTTTTAGCACAGTAGGTTAATCATTTTTTTTCTAGGAGAGACGTCACCGCAGTAAGTTACCGCGGGCTCTCAGAGGACTCATGGGAGAAGCTAACATCCGCTACGCTAGAGGAGAAAAGGAGGATGCCATCCTGATGTGCATGGAGATCATTCGCCAAGGTCGGTTTTATTGTTTTAGTTATCTGGTGCGAAAAGTTGACCTGGGTCACTCCAACAAAAACAGACACGGTGTTTTAACTGTAGTGGTGTCTGCAAACGAAGCAGAAGCGTCACTGAATAAACCTGTCTCTCTCATCTCTCTCAGCTCCTGTGGCATACGAGCCGTTCTCCACACTGGCTATGATCTATGAGGATCAGGGGGACATGGAGAAAGCGCTTCAGTTCGGGCTGATCGCCGCTCATCTGAACCCCAGTGACTGTGAGGAGTGGGTAAAACTGGCAGACATGTCCCTGGAGCAGGACAACGTCAAACAAGCCATCATCTGCTACACTAAAGGTCTGTATACAGAAGTGCTGAATCTCTTCTGCTCACCAAGGCTTGTTTGATTCAGTAAAACAGTAACACTGTAAACTATTTTTACTATCACAGTCAATTTCATTTATTCTTTATTCCTGTGATCAAAGCTGAGGCATTACTTCAGTCTTCAGTGTCACACGATCCTTCAGAAATCAGGCTAATATGACGATTTGCTCTTTTTATTGTTGAAAACAGTGCATGTTTTTTTTTTTGGAAATTATGATGAATTTGCTAAAAAAATTTAATCAGTGTAATGTGTCCCTTCTTTAAAATTTTTTAAAAAAATCTTTAATTTATGTAGATGAATATAGTAACTATTTATTACTTTGTATTGATATATTGTGGCGTATAAAGTAGAATAATATTTTAAATCATAATACATTTTTTCATGATTCTGGAAAGTTCAATAGAACAGCATTTATGTGAAATATAATATGTACATCTTTACTGTGTTTATTGCTCATTTTTGCATGTACTTACTGAAGAAGTAGTACTTTATTTAAAAAAATCTTGCCGGCCCCTTGCTTTTGAATGGTATTATGTATTCATAATTAAACTGTAGTATATTAATATATGTCTGTCTGTCTCTCTTGTTGTAACTCTCTCTTCTTCACATCGCTTAAAAATGGTTTCTTAAAATATATGGATTTGGTCTCAAAATATAAAGTGAGCCGAAGTGCACCGAAAGTGAGTCGTGCACCGAAGTGTCTAGCACAAAATGTGTTTACAGCACATGATTAAATACGTTCGCAGCAATTAAATACGACCCCAGTAACGTTCAGTACCTGTGGGAGCGCTCGAGCCTTTATGAGCAGGTCGGAGAGCACAAGCAGGCCATGGATGGGTATCGCCGCATCCTCAGCCTGCTGCCGCCCTCGGATGGAGAACAGTTCATGCAGCTCTCACGAGACATGGCTAAGTACGATGCTCAATAAGTTTTTTGCTCCATAATTTAGCTTCACGATATTTCGCCATTATGCTGACCCTCATAAAAATAAACTCTTGTTGACGTATGTCATTGTTGACGTGTCGGTGAGCTCATGGTTGTGCCATGACAGCTTCTGAAAGCCAGAAGTCCTATGTCTGCTTGGATAGTTTGCAACTGTGCGTGTTTTTATTTCAGGAGTTACTATGAGAGCAGCGAGTTGCCGTCTGCTATAGGAGTCATGGAGGAAGCTCTGGAGAGACATCCTGAGCTCGTCTCGCATGAGTGTGTTAACATGGCTGCTGAACTCTTCATAGCCAATCACCAACACGATAAAGCTCTGGAGGTGAGGTCAGAAAAAAAACAGGACAGGGTATGGATAAGACACGATGCCTTTATGTAACTGTCAAATAGACGAAAACATGCTGTAGTAAAAGTTAAATTGGCTCTGTAAATAGAAAAGATGCAAACGTAATAAAAACAGTAGATTTTTTTAATTATTTTTAAAAAATCAATGCAGAATTATGTGAAATAATCCATTGCAAAAATGTTTATATGTATATTTTTAAATCCAATGTTAAATATTAAAATTAGCCTTTAATGACTATTATACTTTTAAATATATTAAGCTTAAAGTTGTAATAAAAAACATTAATAGTAAGTATAGTAATGAATAAAGAAATATAAAACAAAAAAAAATCAATTAAAGCAAAAAAGTCAGTTCACACATGCATAAAAATTTAATATTTTATCATTTCTATAATTTTAATGCGTGGATTTTTGTTTATTATTAATATTTTCATGTTTTGTGCATTTTTTATTATTATCATTGATTATGATTTTTTAAAAAAATCAATTTTGAATAAATTCAAATAATTTAGATATGTATTTCATAAATGTTAAAATGTAGGCGCTGGTGAAGTTTTGTGGCATCGTTCTGAAAAGCGAGGAGACGGAGACGCAGATCGAGACGACTGACCAGACGTCTGCACAAGTTACAGAAGGAGAGGAGAAGAAAAAAGACTCTAAAGAGGAAAAATGTAAGACAGAAAATAAATGTCCTGTCATAATGTGCAATGCTGTGCCACAGATGAGAATAATGAAAATAAATAAATAAATGTTTTCTTTTATTCGTTGTGTGCTTTATATTATGCAGTGTAGATTTTAGTGTAGCAGAACTGAGCTGACAATAACATTTTAATCAGAGAAAAGCATTGATGACATGTTTTTAAATACATAGGTAACGTTTTAGAGGTGGTGATTCCTGATGATGTTCCAATCGACATCAGAGTGAAGATGATGGTGTGTCTCATCCACCAGAATGTCATTAAACCTCTGGATGTGAGTACATTTACACACATGTGCAAGCTCTCATTTACACAGACGATTTCCAAGTAAGATTAATTGACATTAATACATTTTTAAACATGTTTTTATTGGAAAAAAAACTTGAAAAAACCATGCAAACCAATGCCTTCTATTTTTAACATCATATAAGTTGTGCATGTTCACAAATATCTGCTGAATGCGTTTTAACATTCAGAAGGAAACACGGGTAACACTTTACTTTAGGGTGTCCTTGTTACACATATGTACATACATGTGCTTACTATTACTATTATTATAATTACATGCAAGTAACCCTAAACGAAACCCTAGTACATGTAGTTAATTATTACTTACTACTTAAATGTGTATAATTACACTGTAACAAGGACCAGTTAAAAATAAAGTCTAACCGAAACATTTTAACACTTAAAGTAAACAAATGACCTCTTCCAAAAAATAGTAAAAATGTGCCTACGGATGTCTCATCCAGATTTGATTTTCCCGTCTGTCACGTTTTGTCTTTAGCCCATGCTGACGTCACTGATGGAGCAGAGCCCGGAGGAGCTGGGCGATTTGTATTTGGACGTGGCCGAGGCGTTTATGGAAGAGGGCGAGTATAACTCTGCCCTCCCTCTGCTCTCCGCCCTCGTCTGCTCGGAGAGATACAACATGGCTGTCGTCTGGCTCAGACATGCAGGTCGCATGCTATATTGCACTGAATTTGGAAAAAAGGTCATTGTAATATTGAAATGATTAAAAATGTCATCTGTTCTTGATTTGCTTGTTTGCAGAGTGTTTAAAAGCTCTTGGTCATTTGGAGGTTGCCGCCAAGAGCTACAGTAAGGTTGTTGAAATGGCTCCGCTCCATCTAGACGCGCGTCTGGCCCTCTCCACCCTCCAGCAGCAGCTGGGACGTCCCAACATGGCCCTCAAGGCCCTGGAGCCCATGTACGATGCTGAAACCCTCGCACAGGACTCTTCTGCTGCCCAGCAGGTGCGCGCGTGACGTAGCGTTGTGTTCGTTGGTGCCATGCAGGGTCCAGCTTGCGTATGATTGCGTGCGTGATGTTTTTCAGGAGCTGAAGCTGTTGCTGCATCGCTCGACCCTTCTGCATTCTCAAGGACGCACCGACGATTACATCGATACTGTATTGACCATGCTGTCCATGCTCCTGAAGGTCAGAATCTGACTGTATGTATCAGACTGTGATTGTAGCAATATATACAGAATAAAAATCTGTGACGGCAGACGTGCATAAATCGCAACATTTTCCACCATTCAAAAATTTTGGCGCATTGATATTTTGGTCACCAAAGCTGCATTTATTTGATCAAAATAAATGGAACGAAAATGAAAACTTTAATATTATTGCTAATCAGTTTGAGTGTATTTCAAAATATAATCCTGTGATGCAAAGCTGAATTTTTTCAGCATCAGAAATCCTCCTAATATGCTGATTTGCTGCCCCGGAAACATTTCTTATTGTTATCAGTGTTGAAAGCTCATTTTTTTTCCTTTGATTAATATCTTTGATGCATGTTTTTAAGCTTATTTATTAACAGAAAGTTCAAAAGAACACCATGTATAATATAGCGAAACATTTCTATTTCAAATAAGTGTCTTTACTGTCGCTTTTGATCTATTTAATGCTTAGCTGAATAAAAGTAGTACAATAAACTTAACGATCCCAAACTGTTGAATATTAAATAATATCCACTCAGTTAACCCAAATGAACTGACATGTGATACAGTCTGACCGATCCACACATTTATCTGTCTGTATTCATATGAATGGTTAATAGTTCTGTCTACTGAGTTCTGATATGTTCTGTATTTTGTGATCTATATCAAATTGAATAAGATAGAATTGTTCATTTGTAGCTCTATACATTGTCTCCATCTGATCGATCAGACTATTTTTGAAGCATCCTTTATCAGTGTATAATTGACTATCCAGCTAATATTTGTAGTCAACCACATTTAAAGAGCTAGTAGTTCATGACTGCAAGGTCTAGGAGACTAAATGAATCTGCATTGTGTTTTCTGTTTTGTGAAGGTGGCGATGGTCAGGGCTCAGGTGTGTGTCGTCTCTGACATGTCCTCTGGAGTCAAACATCTGAAGCTTATAAAAGCGTCACGCAACAACCTGACAGAGATTGTCGACCAGGAGGCAGCGTACCTGGATGTGACAGGTAAAGCGTTTCAGATTCAGCTTCAGTAACACTCACTCCTTGGGTCGTTCCCTTCAAGCTGTCAGACTCGACCGTAATGATTTCCGTGATCGATATTTACATACTAAAACCCAGCAGCAGTCGCTCAAAGTCAAACCAGCTTCAGAGGGACTAAAACTAAATCTAGATGCGGTTACTTCCTCCTTTTTGCCTGTGTCTGTTTCAAGTGTCTCAGTGTCTTTTTCTCTAAGGTAAGACGAGTGTCCTCTCTAGAGACGACTGGTGGAAGCTGTTGCAGCGCTGTTTGGCTGTTCTGTGTGAGGTGAAGCGCTTCGCTGAGGCCGAGTTATTAGTGGACTCCACTTTAGAGTACTATTCCTTCTACGACGATCGCGTGAAGCGCAAAGAGCTAGAGTACCTCGGCCTGTCCGCCGCCTTCCTCGACCGCAACTTCCGCAAAGCTTACGATTATATAAGGTCAGATAAATCTCTCTGTACTATCAGCATCCTAAATAGCATCAGCCAATGAATCAAAACCTGGTTGGTTTATGCAGTATTTTGCCTGATTTGACCCATTTTTACACCGAATCCTGCGTTTACAAACAAAAATGTTGTTTATTTTGGTGTAAAATGCAAGATTTTGCGTTTGAAGATTAATCATGATTAATCCAAAATAAAAGTTTTTGTTTACATAATATATGTGTGTACTGTGTACATTTATGTGTATATATAAAAACACACACGGATGTATACATCTAAAAAAAGTTTATATTTTAAATATATTTATATATAATAATTAATTAATATAAAAATACATTATTTAAATGTGTAAATAGTTTCAGAATATATATTGTATGTGTCCACTAATTACTTTTTTAATTTAATTTATTTTATTTGTTTAATTGATTAAAAGTTTAGTAGTGATTTTTTTTTCTCTTTCTTTTTTTTTATTTCATGTGTATATAAATGCTATCAGTTTTAAAAACAAATCTTAAGTCTAATATCTGAGAAATGGTTCTCCTTGAGGCATAGTGGATTGAAAATCAAGTTCGAGGCTAAAGGTTTCTTTATTTGATTGCGAAGTGCTATTTATTTGATTGAGAAGTGGCTTTAAGTGACCATTTGGGCTTCTTGAGAACTTGTCTTTAAGTACTTTATATATATATATATATATATATATATATATATATATATATATATATATATATATATATATATATATATATTGTTGCAGGTTGATGTTAATGGACAATGTGGAACGGACTCAGCTGTGGAACGTGTTTAATCAGGTTACCCTGCACTCTCAGGACGCCAGACATCATCGTTTCTGTCTGCGTCTCATGCTCAAACACCCAGATAACCATGCGCTCTACCTTCTCAATGGACACACCTCGCTGGTTTCTGGGACTTTCAAACACGCACTTGGTACGGCTTAGACATTTGCTATCTCTCAATCCTAGATTTTGAACATGAGTATGTTACAGGTAGTTGCATAATTGATTTGCATTGAAACATCTTCATATATAACACGAGTGGTGGAGGTAACACTTTATTTAGATGGTCCTTTTTGAACATTTGTTTGATAGTAAGTAACTTTGCACTTACATGTCAACTAACTTTCACTATTAGTAGACCGTCTGATTAACATCTGCTAACTCTTTATTGAGATGATCTCCCAACAAACATTTTACTGACTATAGGTAACTTTTCAAGAACCCTAATGACCCTTAGTCTACTAACACTGTAGTGAGAGTTAGGAGATATGTGTTTGCTACTTTACTTGTAGTCAACAGAATGTGTTAAAGTCTTGTTTTTGTCTTTTCACTGATTAGGTCAGTACATGCAGGCGTTCAGAAACCAGCCCGATCATCCTCTTCATAGTTTGGTTGTTGGTCTCACGTTCTTCCATATGGCCTGTCAGAAGTTCGTCATGAAAAGGCACCCACTCATTGTGCAGGTACAGTATGATGTGCGTTTTTCTAAACGAGTTGCTTTTAGAATTAGATACTGAAATTTCCTCTAAAGTTAGCTTCATTAGAATATGCCGTAAAATTCTAAAAAATGTTTTTGTATAAGAAAGATAAAATTCCATCATATATCATGTTTAAATTGTAATATAAAGATATTTTATGTAAATGTTTTGCTGAATTGCATTTTGAAAAGCATTGTATTACATATTTAAATCTACGTATTTAGTCAATTATTTTATTTATTATGTGTGTTTTATGTTGTAGTGATTAGAATTTGTAGGGCAAAAGTTCATAAACATAATGGCACGACGCAAAAACTTTTAATGGTGTGGTTAAAGTATGCTTCGTTTTAGATATGCTTCATTTTTCCCTGACTTTGGGAGTAATTCCAATTCAGGGCTAGTAATAGTAAATAAATAATTAATGAAAAGTTCCCATCTTAGATGAATTAATTGATTTGTGTGCATCATGTATTATGGTTGTTTGTCAGGGTTTCTCGTTCCTGTGGCGCTATGTGGATCTCAGAGGTCATTGTCAAGAGTCTCTGTATAATATCGGCCGTGCTTTACACCAGCTTGGACTCGGCCATTTAGCAATTCACTACTATGAGAAAGCCCTCACCATGCCCCCACTCAAACTGGAGGTAAGATACTTTCAGTATAATATCTGTACGTTTCAACATACAAAAAGATACTTTTTTGAGGCTCTATGCTGTGTGTATGTGTATGTGTGTGTGTGTGTGTGTGTGTGTGTTTATCCATGCATTAATAGGTTGTTTTAAATGCTTTGTGAAATGTTAATGATTTCTTGTCTCGTCTTTCTTGAAGGGGATTGATGACGATCAAGTGGACTTGAGAAGAGAAATCGCCTACAACCTATCCCTTATATACCAGTCCAGTGGTAATAAAGAAATGGCCCGACATGTCATCTATACTTATTGTACTGTCTGACTCATTTGCATTTTGTTCTATAAATGTACAAAATAGGCACAATTTTTTTTTACTGTTTGTCCCCAATAAACTAAGTTATTATACCCATGCATTGTTTGAGTTTGCTGTATGTGTTAGTTCAGGTGTAAAATGATTTTTAAAGTTTTAGAAGCTCGATACAATACAATTTTTAGCTTAGTCAAATATTAATTAGCCCCAAAGCATTTTTGCGTTTCATTACATGTTGCTATATTTTACTAGAGTTGTATAGCCAGAGCCTAAGCGTTTATGTACATTTAAGTGACATGAATACAGGAAAGGCGAGCGTTTTATGGAAATCCCCAATTAATTCAGCTCTGAACAGACTTTGTTCATACTTTGTTTTGTACTTAATTTAGCCTTAGGTTGTAATTATTTTATAATAGTGCTTGAAATAGTTTACCCAAATGAAATTTTGCTGAAAGTGTATTCGTCCTCAGGCCATCCAAGATGCTAGATGAGTTTGTTTCTTAATGTGAACAGATTTGGAGAAATGTAGAAATCGTTACTTGCTCACCAATTGATCCTCTGCGGTGAATGGGTGCCATGAGAATAAAAGAGTCCAAACAATTGTTAAAAGCATCACAATAATCCGCACCACACCAGTACATAAATTACGTATGTTTTGTGAAGTGATCTGCATTTTGGTCAGTAAATTATCATCAGATTAAAATATTTGCATGACTCCTGTTCTGTTAAAAAGCAAATAAAGCTTCATTTTATTCGTCTCCACCCTTGTTGACCCCGGACTGCGTGAAATGATTCAGTTAACCTTATTGAATCGGTTCAGTTGGGTGATTCATCACCATGAACCGTGTCCAAGCAAATCAATGAAGCCTTAGAGTCTTTACAGTGCTTCAACAAGTTGTTTCCACAAGTATTCACACAAGCATGAATGCTTAATAGAGAGAATGATTCTCTCTAACAAACAACAGACAATTAAACAAATAGCTTGTAATTTACTAATTTGCTGAATTGCTGAAGCCTAATTTTATAAAATTGCAATCATTTGCACCTCTGTGGCTAATATTAGTTTCGCAGTGGTCCTTACAAGTAGCAAAGGGGAATTGAAAATGTGCAAATAATGCAAATGTGCAAAGTTAAATGTGTATCAATTTCAGTGTGCGTAACATGAGGCAGTAAATGAAGAGTATCAGTATATCCACCACACCGCTGCTCCTTACTCTCCACCCGTGATCAGTCGAATCAAACTAGAGAAAAGACTTGTGTTTGTACGCAGGGTTGTCATTTTTTTCCTCTGAATTGGTCTACTTTTAACTGCTGCCTTGGGTTGATTTCTGCCTGTGAGTTAAAGGCTTGAAATATTGAATATAATCAAATTTCACCACAATGCTAGTACTGAAATGTTTTCCATTCTACCATAAAACTGTGTTGGATGGTATTTTTTGTGAAGGAGAGCCACTGGTAGGAAGCACTGAGTGTTTATGAAGCATAATAGCAGAACACTGACTGTAAAATATATATTATATAAGTAAAATTTTTTGATATTTGGATTACTGCTGCTTTTCACTGTCCGTTGGGCTAATTTTGTCACGTGGCAACCCTGTTGTGCCGCAGATACATTTTATAACTGAAAAACATATTAAGACCGAAATATTACATTAAAATACATTCATAGGAGAATATACTGCTGTTTACAACTTATTTTAAAGATGGCCCTATTTACGTTTTCTTTTAGGCTAGGTTTTTGGCCACAGCTGTTTTTAGCCTTTCACAGCGTAGTATTTTTGAGCCGTTGAACAGAACGACACAAGTTTTGAACTTCACGACTATTTTATTTAGCGCTAGCTTAACAGTCTTAGCCTGTGCGAAAATATTTATAACGGCTAAAGACGAGTTCCGTCCGAACGGGCGCCTCTCGAATCGTTTAGAACGAATCATTCGAAAGAACCGATTCGGCAGATTGACTCGTTGGCGAATCGAACATCACAACAGTGTAAGTGAACGCCTCCCTCTCGTGAGCTGCGCGGACGCTCAAAAACAAAAGCAGACGCAAAGCCCGTGGAATTAATCCAACACAAATGCAAAGCGACGTTCGGCAGGACGCATCCCTCGAGCGTTCAGATGAAGCCGTGCTCCCGGCCACGCGCGTGTGTTTGTTGCGTTGCGAGTGTTTTGTTTTCGGTGGGTATGAGGTGGCACTGAGCGGATCCGAGGCGCTTTGTAAATGAATAAGAGATGAACGCGGCTGGATCCAGTCTGGACGCAGACCGACACTGCGCAGTAAATATCGTCTGGGCTGGGTTCGGAGAGGTTCGGTCGGGCTGAGACGGATGGTTTAGGAGGAAGAGGAGGAGGAAGACGCTCACGGAGGCCCTCGGCTGCGCACATCAGCTGTTCCGAGCATCCCCGTGTGTTTATTTGAGCTCATCACCACCTTTATTTGACGGTAAGTGACAGTGTTTACCTGTTTGTGCATTTAATCGGGATTGGTTGACGAATTCAAAAAATGCATTAATGCTGTAATAATAATTATAATTATATGTATATACAATATATATATATATATATATATATATATATATATATATATATATATATATATATATATATATATATATATATTGGCGTTACAATCTGTGCATAATTGTTGGCTATTTATTGTTATGTGAAAAATAAATGCATTTCAAACTACGTGACTTGAATATTACATTACTTTACATTTTGTACACTATAAAGGTGCCACAGGTTCTTGCCTTTTCTTGTGTTTATGCTTTAACCAACTAAGACGCCCAGAGCCTGTAACTTAGCATTTGAGGGCCAAATTATCTGACAGTTCGAGGCACAACTGAAATGTGGAGTAAATTTAAATCGTTTTATGCTGTTTATGATGCATTTGCCGGTAAAAAAACTGCCAAGATTTATTGTGTTTGTGCTGGAATTATAAGGAAGGGTAGTAAGCAGCCTACTACCTGGTTGTTTTTCATGCACTTGTTTACTAAAATATTGATTTGCCAGTAGCGCATCCATTATAATGAGCACATATTTAGTTTAATATGACAACAAAGGCATTCATTTTTATATAATCTAGTTAAGTATGTTGCGCTTCCTGTTGGTGTAGCTTTAATGTGACTATAATTCAACGTTGGAGAATTTTGCCCCCATATATTTCAGGGTTTCTCGTGTGTGTAACCTTGAATCAACTAAAAGGGAAAAAAACATTATGTTAGATTAATTTGACAATATTTATATGGATTTCATTTGGGATTTTTGAGCATTGTAACGGTTAAAAATAAACACAGTATACAAATGTGTAATAACCAGCATCGTTTATTAGAGCACAGAATTAAAATTGTTGTATTTTTTTTGAGTTGTGTCTGTATGGTTTTTTTATGGTTTTTAGTGGTTACTTAGAGTTATTCAGATCAGTCGTGGTGTATAGTTTAATAAAGTACCCATATGGGACTTCTAAAGAATATAAAGTTCCCATTAGAGCTCGAGACGGTTCTTCCTGTAAAAACCTGTTTCGGTGAAGCGCGCTGCACGTCTGCATGTCGAGGAAATCGCATCTTAAATGCCACACGGATTCTCCTACGCTTGTTTGGCGTTCCTTTAGTTTTACATGGTCAGTTTTGGTTGTTGAATCAGATAACATGCACTTCGTATTCGTATTGTGGTTAAAATCTCCGACACAAAGTCATTCGGGCGCGCCTAGCAGAAAGTTTCCAAGACTAGTTTTCATCACAAGTAATGAGGTCATACGAAGCTTTGCTTTGAAGAGCAGCTCCAAAATCCCACTTCAGGACTATTTAGACCATCTATGTGATCTGTGGATTAAATGACACAGTTAAAGCTGGTGGCTCAGTCATTAATGCCTCGCCTAGACTCAATTTCAGGATGGCCTGGTTCTCGTTCAATCCAATATTTGCCTCCCTTAACAGGCTCAATTGGTCGCATATCCGTGCGGATTCATTTCTGAGAGCCGTCCGAGCGTCGCGAAGTGCTGTCCGCTTTGGGTGAAATTCCCGTAGTCTTCTGTTGGACTCACAAAACAGCCAAGCTCTTCAGATTTAATTGTTCAGTTTAGCTCTGGAATGCGAAAAAGTGTCTGGGACTTGAGATGTTTGATCAAATCATCTAAGCATTGATTGGTCTCTGCGGGTGAGGGCTGTTATTGGACATCGGATCAGACGGTCTTGGGTGAACAGCAGACGCTAAAGGTGGAGATTGATGGAGTCTGACATCACTGGACAGTAATATATGGTTTGAGAGGGCTATGAGACGAACGGACAATAGAAGCTTTCAATAATTGTCAGTTCGGCTCAGTTCATTCTGCTTTATTGGCGAATAACAGTACGTTTGTTTGGTTGGGTGTGTTTACTTTTTTGCCTGAGATGGTGTCAATCAAGTCAACTCGTAATGTGTTTATATTCTGACTAGGTAAGTAAGGATATGGTTGTTTGCATTTTCATATCCCTCCACTGATAGGCTGGCATCTTTCAATGGGGACTTTATGTAATGTTATTTTAGACGAAGTTAAGTCATTCGCAAGCAAAGGTTTCGAACTGAGACGGCATGATAATAATAAAATGTTCAATCTTTCAGGCCTTAGAGAACGGAAGAGGAAGGTTGTTTTATAGGATGCTTTGATGAAAGATAAATGTTTGATTTGGAGCAACATGCACAGATGAAACATCTACGGTCAGGAACGGGTATTAAGAGTTACTGAGAGGCCTTGAAGTGCAAAAATACTGCAGGAAATTCTGGCTGATGGATCCAAATTAGCGTGCGATGAAGGCATTACAACTTCCCACCATTTAAATTCCATCATCAGTTCTTTGTCAAGTGTTTTGTCAAAGTCATGTAAGGTGAAACCAGCTAAGCCTGCCAGAGTTTCATTAGCATGACCTGACTTGGCCTTATTAGCTTACAGAATCCATGTGTGGCATCTAATCAGGTGCTGCTCTGCCACACATTCATAGCGCTTATTGGCTTTTAGTACTGATACAGTACTGCCATTCAAAGGTTTAGGGTCTGTAAGATGTTATGATTTCATTTCATTTGTTTTGAAGAAATTAGACCCAATCGTTTTATTCAGACGGGGTGCATTGATCAAAAGTTACGTTCAAAACTTTGTTACAAAAAGTTTTGAATTGACACGGAATTCATCAAACATTGATAACAAGAAGTGTTTCTTGAGCAGCAAACCATCATTTGACGCTGAAGACTGGAGTAATGATGCTGAAGATTCAGCTTTGATCAAAGGAATACATTTGATCAACAGAAAAAAGGTTTTGTTTGGCATTAGGGCAAAAACTCAGATTTGGTCTGACTATCTTGTTTCTTCTGTTGAGAATAAATCTCGCAGTCATGACAATAAGTGGGAAAAAAACAAGGGCATTTAAATGTGCCTTTTCAGAGATGAGTCTGAGACTGTCAGATTGCCAGTTGCCTCATGAGATGATTTATTCTGCTTTGAATCCAATATTTGGTGTGTTTGATTTAAGAAGGTAAAAATAGGCTGTTGAAGCATTTTTGAAACATCCAGTTTAAGCAAATATGCAAAGAGATTCATAATCTGTGAAAGATTATATACATTTATATATATTAAATCTTATTAAAATAATAATAATAATAATAAAATAATAATTTTACATTTAGTAATAGTGACATTTAGTAAGAATGTATGATTTGGTCTTTCCCTAAATTATATTATTTCTTTCACATTTGTTCTAAAGACAACAGCTAAAACTTAAAGCATAAAAATGCATTTTTATGACATGAAGTGAAATAAACATTAACAAAAAGATGTCCAAAATTATATATAAAAAAAATCTAATTTTCATTTAGTTTAGCTAAAATAACAAAAACTAAAACTGAAATAAAAATTACAATTACATCAAAATAAAAATATAGACATTTACAAAAAAATAAAATAAAATAAAATTCTAATTATTAATAAAACGTGTCCCAATTATACTAAACACTACTTAGCATTGATTTGTGAGTAAAATGCGTGTTTGTTTGTTTGGCCTACTGAGTGGACGTCTTGCTTGCGTCACCGTGAAAGTGTGTGTAAGTTAAATATTCCTTGCATTGTAAGTTGGTTTCTAATTTTGTTCATTTACACGATCCGGTTTGCTGTTGAATCCTGGGAAGAGCGTATGTGATTTGTTCCTGCGTCATTGTGCTACCCATGTAAGCTTAATTTGTATGTTTTATTTTTGACTATGTGTGCAATCGCAGGAAGAAGTCAAGGCTCTTTCCTGGTGTTTCCTTGAGCAGAATGCATACCCGCACACACACTTAGACACAACTTACATCACTCTGTACAGAAATAGAATATGCATCACGGCCTATTGTTCATACAAACAGCGCGGTCACACTGATGTAGCATTTCTCAGCCTTATTTGTCAATACGGGACAAAATGTTTGTCTGATAAATCTAGATGACTTTTATTGATTTATTAGCTGAAAGTCAGAACACCTTTGGCATTATTTTAAAACCAGATGGCTTTTGGACACTAAGTCGGTTTTGAGAAATTTTGTTGTTCATAAGTAGCTCTTAAATTTAGGATGCTTCAGCTTTGTCTCAAATTGCCAAATGTGCCGATTGACTTTTGATGGACAGGCAATCTGACCAATCACAACGCAGAATCTGCCGTCTTGTACTACAAAACATCAGGCGGAGGAATAGATTAACTTCGCTGGACTTAAACTTGTGAAATGACTGAAACACAACTGAAATTGCATTTTAAGTGACTGCAGTTCTTTTACGGAGGTAAATTTATAATCCGTATGATAGGATAGAGTTTATAATCTGCTGTTTTTATTGGGAAACACAAACAAGACAACTGTGGACATACAATAAAAATGTGGAGTTATAAAATAAATGTTGATAACATTTCCAAGAAAATTGGATTTGCAAATTTAATTAGAAATGCTGGAGTTGATGTTGGAATCAGATTTTGGATCTTGGAAATTTTGTCTTGGCAAATATAAGCACAGTTTGGGACATTTTTTTACTTTTCTCTAACTCTGGTGAACATATGTGAGATTAAAAGCATCATGTTTTCTCTTTAATATATCAGCGTTCTTTTAATAATAATTGAGATATAGTTTTGATTGTAGTTATTTTGTTTATTTTCCAATATCCGATCCAATCCGATCATCATTATTATTATTATTATTATTATTATTATTATTATTATTATTATTATTATATAAATATATATATATATATATATATATATATATATATATATATATATATATATATATATATATATATATAATTTTTTTTCTTCAGTTTCAGCATTAGTTAGTTCAGTGCATCATGTTAAACTAGATAAAAATGAAATGTTGCATTGGTCAGGAATTACTTAATTTTTTACAATTTGGTGTCTTTGGCTGTATTTTACAATAATAACCCTGTATTTCCACCCTCTGTTTTGCTAATTGACAGTTTTTTTGTAACACCATAGATAGAAATATGAACGAGTTAAATCCATTCGGTCATGCTATAATCAGGCAGTATGGTGACTCATAATACCAGTGTGCATTAATAAATGGACATTAGTACCACTAGGAAGCATGTTAACGTGCTACATTAGCCTATTGTTTGGCTGTGAGCGCCAGCTGGCACGCAGAAACCCGTCTCAGATATGGGTCAGTGCTTTGGCATCTGAGTGGCCGGGATGCGCTGGCTCATCTATAAATAGCGTCACCCTCGACGCTGTATAAATAAACAGTGAAATGATACGAGGTGTTGCAGTGCGGGGGCTAGTCTGTTTGCTCCTAAAACTCAGGCTTATCTACACTTGACCCGGGAAATGTAAATACAGGCAGGAAATGTGATGCCGTAGATGTTTTGCTGTGTAGATTTAAGCTGCGTTTTCTGAATAATACATACTGTGTTTGCTCTCATTGCTGTAATGTGAATTGATAACGGGACAACTTGCGTGTTCTGTTGATTTAGTAGTCATTTTGGACACCATGCTTTTTTTTTTTGCTGTTATTAAGCCATCCTAACGCTTGTGAAAAACCCTTGAGTGTGCTTATTATTTAAAAAATAATGTACTTTACTTTAAAGCACATATTTAAATGCAAGCTAACTGAAAGTCACGTTTTGGTCACTTAATTTTATGTTGCATACATTTAAATTAAAACGTGTTATAGTTTGAAATTATGTTAAATGCCGTCAAATAAACTTTATAGTGTTTCTTTGACCTCATAAGTAGGACTTAAGTACATCTTCATATGTAATTTCATAATTCTATTTTTATTGAAATACATAGTTAAAGTGCATTGCATAATACCGACAAACATTGACGCTAAAATAAAATATGCCATTAAATAATAAAAATAGTTACACTTTTTACAGTGTAATTATACATTAATAACATACTTGTGCTTACTATATGGTTAGGCTTGGCTTGGGGTTACTTGCATGGAGTTATGCATAATTAATTGTTATCGTAATAGTAAGTACGTGCAACATATTTAACAAGGACACCTTAAAATAAAGTGTTACAAAAAAAAATTAAGTTGTATTTGTATTTGTAATTAAACATTTGCAATGATGAAGTTGCAGTTTAATACAATTAATATATTTTAACTCTCAGTGTCATATCCAATGACTGACTACAGTTAAAATTATAAGCAGCACTTAAGTGTGTTGTGGAACACGTCAAAAAAAGGGTGCTTTTTTAAAAAGTATTATATAAACTGATACTTTCAAGTAAAACCTAAAACGTATGTTTTTAATGAAAATTATTACAACATGCACTTTTTAAAAAATATCTATCTCAAGTTTGTCAAGGAACATCCTTAAGTATGCTTAAGTGGCATTTTATTTCCTTAATATTATATTATCTACAGGTACATGCTTTTTTGCAGGTACATGCTATTTGAAGTCCACTACAAGTGCGCATTTAATACAATTAAGTGCTTTTTTTTCTAAAGATGTTCTCCATGGTTAAGTTAAGTTATATAACAAAGCCTGTATATTGATAATTATTTAGGTTGTTTCTTTTTGTCGTCCCGTCAGGCCAGAGTTTAGCCCGAGTTCTCTGAGGTTCAAAGGTAAGGCCTCTCAGTGGAGGCATTAGGCAGGATTTAGCCGTGCTGTCTCAGACCGGGAGAGCTGAGTCAGTCATCCGCTGCCTGAACGGCTTCGGGAGGAAGTGCTCCGAGGAGGGACAGGATGTAAGATCATTAGCTAATGCATCTTAGGTGAGCTGGCAGAGTAACAGCCAAAGGCGTCGGCGCCACAGACAGATATCACCCTCCCCATTACTTTAGGCGAGTTGGCGTGGTCCAGTGCCCAGCAGCTGAAGTTGTACGGGCCGTACTAACTGGGCGAATGGAGGGGTAAGGTTTACGGTTACTTGTTCAACTGTTTATAAGCTTGTTTGGTTGTATTTATGCATTTGATGGAGTATGGCGTTAAAGACAGGAAAATGTGAATTCTAAAGCGCGGTCATTAAATATTAAACTTTCACCTTGCGGACAGCATACATATATTTATACAGTATAATCATCTACTTTCTGTATCATAAAGACCAGAAACCCTTTTAAAACCACCTCAACCACCCACAACATTTTTAGTGTCTTTTTAGCATTATTTTTGGGATTATTTAGTATTAACGATATACGTTTATTTATTTATATTTAATAAAAAAATGTTTTTTGATGTTCAGTTTTTACTTCATCATTTAAATCTTAGCCTAAGCTATTTTGTCATGTTCTTCTGTAATTCTTTTTTTTTTTTTTTTTTCCAAATTTTTACATTGTAACATAACCAATAATTTTAAGACTTTAACTTCAACTTCATTCTGTTACGCATGATTTTTGTTATATTATGGAAATCACAGATGAATGTGAATTTTAACAGCGCATTAAAGTCATGTTGAAATAATCCTACTTATGAAATAAATGCATTTAATGTAAATACGATGTTGTAATTTTGAGTTGGAAACTATAAACTTTCTTTTAAGTCCTAAGTAAAAATTAGGGCTGTCTGTGTTGATGGTAAATTTGTAAAAATCTTAAAAAATTTTTTGCAGTGAAATTTTAAAAACAATGAATTATGTATATTATGTACAGCACCTTCCCAAACTGAAAACATAAAAAACTAAAAACATGCCTGATGCAGTTTCATTTTTAAGTAGATTATTAATTCTCCAAATAACAATCTGGCTGACATCATTACTTCCCAACTTGTAAATGTGAAAATTCAGTGAAGATTTTGCGTTAAACTGAATTAGTCTAAGACAGATTTGAAAACAGGAGAGTAAACATTTGTACATGCATTGCCAACGGCCTCTTTTGCTTGTGATGCCAGAAGTAGCTGTTTTTGAAAGGCTTTACCTCATACTGAATTCATAGATAAAAAGAACTGTTGTATTTAACCATTCCCCAATTCCTTAATGGCTTGCTTATAGTCGACATCTTTGACTAATCTCTACTCTCAGTGATTGAGAGCGATTTGTAGGTTGATTTTGAGCCAAATCTGGATTAGTCCAGCAGGTCTTCAGACCACGAAACAATGGACCGTTGTCATTATAAACGGCAAAACTTAAAATAATGGAGGGTTATCCATATGGTCATATCAGAATAAGGCTTCAGCCAGACACTAATTAAAAGATCATTGCAGTATTATTTATATGCTGCTATATTACTAAAATATTTAAAATAACTATTTGACTTACCTTTTATTTTTATATTTTCAGTTTTAATTTAATCATTTTATTTTTACCATTTGTTTTGAAGAGCTTTTGTCATTTTATTAGTTTCTGTTTTGCTTACTTATTTTTTTATTTATGTTTTTTTTTTTTTTTTTGTAATTTTAGTATTTTTTTACACCAATTTGTAGCTATTACAGCTCAGAATTTAGATGCATATGGTATTTTTTAGACACATATATCTAAACTGTACAATAGTAATGCAAAGTAAAAAGCATAGAAAAGAGGATATTCTGTTTGTTATTTGAGAAAGATAAAGTGCATTATTGTAATCCAAAAAGATAAGAGAGACATATGCTGTGTAGTCTAGGAAAAACATGTTCGGAAGAAATTACAGCGTGATGAAAAAAAATCTCAGTGGGGCAGGTGGAGGAGGCAGAGATAAAATATGAGATGGGCTGCAGATTGGAGCCTGTGCGGTTGTGTTTTGTGAAGAGAGATGGAGGGAGGGCCGATCAGGCCACAGAAATGAGATGAGACTGGCGTGGTAATACAGGGATTAATAGAAGAGTTCTGTCACCGCTAAATCCACCCATTCACCCGCTAATCCTTGCCCAGCGATCAGCCGTACACCTACTGTATGTGTGCCAGTTAGCATGCTAGCATATAGCTTCGCAGGCGAAAGCGCATGTTGTCAGTGAGCTGAAGTATACACCTATCTGTTTATCAGAAAGTGGTCAGAAGTCTTGAGGAGATTTGTTCTGGACTGTGTTAATGGGCAAACTACTGAAAACATAGCTTTTATGGTTTTTGTTTTCTACTGATTGCAAATATTGCTCTTCCCATACTTTGGGTGTATTGGTGCAGTCCGGTAACCAGAAATTATTATTATTTTTTACTTACTAGATGGATGCAGGGGAAAGGTGTAAATGTAGCAATTTGTACCAATAGTAGTCATGTTTTAGGAGTAAAAAAAACAATAAATTGGGAATAGGGGATTGTTTTAAACTGTTAAAGACAGAAATGTTGTGGGCTCTGTCCTTGTTCATTGATGATATATGCTTTTGTGCATATTTTGCAATTTAAACATTTTTTGTAATTATGTAATTAAGCACACAAGATTAAAATAATAATAAAAAAAAACAGTTTGCTACCTGTTTGTGTTTCCAAAATGACCACCTCATGAACTTGTCTTTGCCTCTACTTTATTTATTTAATTTATCCTTAGAGAAAGTAGATGGTTAAGCTTACATAAAAATTACTGAAGCTACTGCATAATTATATATACATGGTGAAAGTAATATTAAACAATCACCATATTCAATCACCCAAAGGATCAAAAAAGGACTCAAAATTAAACTGGATTAGGCATGTAAAGTGTCAGAATTTGGAGCGTTTATTTAGCTCATTTAACAAACAGAGGTGTTGATACCTCATGACCGACAAATGCAGTTAATCAAACAGCTTTAATATCTGTGGCAGCACTGCTTGTTTTTCACTGACAGACTGTCGTGTTTAAAGCAGATCCAGGCTCTTCGTAAATGTGGCATGTTTTTAAATAGATCCAAAGTCCTGCTCTGTGTAGTTTTGGTATGTGTGGGACATCAGGAAAATGACTGACCCAGTTTTCCCTTCAAACTTCACCCTTCTGTTTGTATCCCAGCCATCTCGGTGTAGAGCTCTCTGGTGTGAAGATATCCTGCTGACCAGCACGTAAAGAGCTCACATCAGAGGAGTATGATAAACGAGATATCTAACACTTCCTGTCAGCTCCTCTGCTAGTGTGAAACTCCTCTTGATCCTATTTAGTTTCACCTGCTACCAACACCTACTGTGATGCTCTCAGAGCAATCTGAGACTAATTGATGAGTTTAAGAGGAAAGGAAAGGCACTACGGGAGGGACGATGAAACTGCATCAGAATTGTTGAAGGCTCTCTTTCCGTATTTTATCAGTATGAGTCTTTGTAAGGTCAACTTTTGTGTTTTAATGCAGGTCACTACAGGCAAAACCACTTTTTATAAATCTGTAAATTTTAGGATATTTTGCTTTCCTAATATTAACTTTCAGACAAAAAACTAAAACATTCAAAATACACATTTAAGTGTTTGTCTGTTTATTGAGATGATTTTACTTATAGTTGCATCTTCAAAGGGATAGTTCATCCAAAAATTCTAATTCTGTCATTAATTGCTCTCCTCATGCTGGTGCAAATACATAAGACCTTCGTTAATCAACAAATTAAGATATTTCTGATGAAATGTGAGAGCTTTTTTAGCCCTCCATGGACAGCAATCCAACTGAAATGTACAGAGGTGCTCTTGATGACAGAAGATACAATATAAATATAAAATCATCATTTTAGTTTTCTTTGCGCACACAAAAGTATTCTCCTAACTTCATAACATTATGGTTGAACCACTGATGTTACGTGGACTATTTTAACAATGTTTTTGCTACCTTTCTGGGCCTTGAATGTGTCTATGCAAGGTCAGGAAGCTCTCGGATTTCATCAAAATAATTTAATTTGTGTTCTGAAGAGGAACGAATGTCTTACGGGTTTAGAGCGACGTGAGGGTAATTAATGACAGAATTTTCATTTTTGGAAACTATCCTGGTTTGGCAGACTCTCCTGTTAAGATCCCATGTCAATATAAAAATAGTAAAATGTTTAAGGACCACAGCATTCTGTATGAATTATTCAGAGCATCTGCTTCGAAAGCAAGAAGATACTTAATTGAATGGTTTCCAAGAAACGCAATTGATCTGAGTCAGGTCAACCTGAAATCAGCCTGATTATCCAGAACTTAATTTAGTCGAGTCTTTCAGGCAGTCCACTAGTTAAATACACTTAGACTTTTCTGGCTTTTTTAGCCTTTAGTTAGGTTTCTGGCATGTCTTGCAGCTCAGAAGACATGAAAAGAAAACACACAGCCAGTTTGTTATGGGCTGTCAACCATTGAGCTGTTTCAGATTGCAGCCAGTTTCTATGTAGATAGCTGACTATTTAATAAAACCATCTCTGAGCCATATATGGAGTCCAAGACAGCAATTCACCCGTCTCGTGTGGAGACGCTGAAGAAAGAGGTGGGGCAAGCAGTAGCTATCATTTAAAGAGACACCGAAAAGAGTTTTTTTTTGGCAAGGTAAAAGAACGTGTTTTACACGTCCATTTAAAAATAAAATAAAATTAGTTTGAAGGCCACGGGCCACAAGTCAATCAACCAATCAGTCACTTTTATTTATATAGTGCTTTTAATGATACAGATTGTATCAAAGCACTGTAAAGTATCAAATAGGAGACTAGAGCGATAGTATTGTATGACAAGATTAAACACTTAATTGTTATTAAATGCAGAGATGGTCTGTGAAATGTCCTCAACCAAGCAAGGAACCAAAAACCCATCCGTGCCAGAATGGAGAAAAAAACAACCTTGAGAGAAACCAGGCTTAGCTAATTTTCAGTTACAATGTTGCATCATAGCAAGCTATATTATAATAAACGCATTACTTTATTTTTCATTTTTGCTTCAATGGCACGTTTTATTCCCCTGTTTTTTCCTCCTTCTTGTGATATGGCATGACAGGCTAAATTTAAGGTCATCGCTTGCTGACTTTTCTGTCGTAGCAGAACCATTTTCTTTTCCCAATGATCAATGTTAAATATTTTAAGCATTTAAAGGACTATTTTCCACTAATAAGGAAACCCTTTGTGACATGTAAATCTTACACGGATGTTAAATAGTTGCTGAATTTAATAAAAATGCATGTTTTGTAAGTATCGGTATCAGAAGATACCTTTGTAAAGAGTGCAGCATTTGAATCAGCTGCCACTTTGTGCTGCCATATTATTGTTGCATCATCGATTTCAGATTTTGTTGAGCATTAAAGATGTTAGTCTGGCCATTGGGCAGTTCTTTACGCCAGTTTTCCATAACCAAGAAGGTCTAACATTTGGTTTCCCAACAGTTTAACTAAAAAAACGATAATTTATCTTTGACGTGCCATTCGAATGTGCATGAGCTACATGTAGCGACGCTTTCCGCTCTCTGCTGTTGCTGTTGTAAAATAGAGCAGCCGCTCCTCTGAGGATTTGCTCTGACAGCGGCGTACAGATGAGCTGTTGAAGTAATGATGAAAAGTTTCATTGAAAGCTTTGCGTAACTGTGACGAGGGCTAATTTTAGCCATAAAAAAGGTGAGAACAGAAAAAACCCTGAAATGACGTTGCCGCTGAGCACAACACGCCGCAAGCAAGTTAGCGTGACGTTTAAAAGGTTGTGGTGAATTTAATCTGTATCTAATGAAAAATGTAAATTCATTCATTATTAACACACCCCCAAGTTGTTCCAAACCTGTACGAGATTCTGACTTCTGTTGAACACTGAAGAAGAGATACCGAAGAATGTCAGTTACCAAATAGTTGACGGTAACCATTGACTAAACTGTATATATATATATATATATATATATATATATATATATATATATATATATATATATATATATGTATATACAGGCTTGGAGAGGGCGGAAAATGTAAAAAATAAATTAACTGTATTTTGATGCACAAGAAATTAGTAATTTTCTCATTGTGAATCCTAGCTGACTGATGTTTAGGTAGATACAACAGAATCTCCTAAACATAAAGTATAATATGATTTTTAAGGTCTTTAAACACTGTTTGAATGTCACCACATCCAGCCAAGTGTACCGCAGCACATTTAGACTAGCATGTTGTGTTTGACAGCGCGAGCGATCCCGTGCTCTTGAGAGTAAAGGTACAAACACGTACGCTTCGCTGAAAGGTAAACACACTTCACCTGTCACCCCTCAACCTCCCTTCTTCCCGTTTTCATTGATAGTGACATTTCCCAGGAAAGTTCCTTGCTGTCACACTTTTGAACAATGCAGCAGAGATGTGTGGGAGAGGGAGTGAACAGCATGGCAGTTATATAAGCACCAGACCGCCCAGTGGGACCTTCTCAACTCCTGCTCAACAGCCTCACTTGTCCATTTTTTTTTTTTTTTATTGCTCACACTTATTCAGCTACATTTACAACAGCATATCCACGTGGTTAACTAAACCGCCAGCAGAAATAGTATTATACTTCTGTTAAAAAAAATCGGGTCAGCAAGATTTTTTCAATTGTCTTTATAAGAAATGTATTTACTTGATTTATTCGATCAAAACATAGAGTGAAAACAGTAATAAAATAACCATTTATATATTTTTAAATTCAGTCTTCAGTGTCGGAGGATCATATAAAACATGTCTTGGTATTATCAATGTTGAAACAGTTGACAGTTGTGCTGCTGTGTTTATGTGACACCTATACATTTTATGATGTTTTGTTAAATAAAAAGTTCTAAAGAACAATTTTTCTTTGAAATAGAAATATTTGGTGCATTATAAATGTCCTTTTACATAAAAGTCCTTTTTATAAAATAAATGCATGCTTGCTAAACCAAAAAAAAGTACTGACAAACACTGCAAACATCAGTGTAATAAAGAGTAATGTTAAAAAAAATACAATAAAAATTATTTGTTGGTGTCAATATCGTTATGGGCAGCGCGGTCCAGGCATCCCATGTTGGAATCCCAACTTGAGGACTTTTTCTGATGCTGGAATATAGAAAAATTATATTTATTTATTTATTTATTTGTTTGTTTGTACAGATTGACAGAAATAAATATGTGCACAACTGCACATGAGAGTAAGGGGGGAAAGCAGCTCAGGAGATATTTTAGTGTACAGCATCTGACTATTTTTGGCATGCTGCAGTATTACTGAGCTTTGAGTTTTCTCTCTAGAGTATTTAGTATGGCTGTGTAATGTTCGGCAATAATGAAATGTTTTTGTCATGATTTACTCACTCTCCTGCCTTCACAATCCCTTATGACTTTTTTCTACAACCTGAAAGAAGAAATATAACAATATAACTGTACTAAAGCTTCAAAAAGACATAAAAGCACTATAGACCTATGAGCATAAAAAAAAAAAAAAATCCCACTGAAAATCTTCTCCAGTCAGTATAAGTTGTGAACAGATCATGCTAAACCAGTTCTGTAAATTGAATCAATCATTTACCAGCAAGAACTGTCTTAAAAGAACGATTTGTTTACAAATGACATTTGACCAAACTGTCTAAATTTTCAGTGTGTGAATAATTTTCACATTGCCTCACATTTTTACATAAGCTTTACATTAACAGTCTTCGTGTGCTTTCATTATATGTAAAATATTCAAAAATCCTTGTGTTTTTCACAGAAAAAAAGACAGAAGAGTAAATAATGAGTGCCATTTTTTTAGGTGAACTATCTCTCTTCACCAACCTAACCACATAAACAATACTTGGCTGCAGATGTCATTAAAGCGTGATGTTTATGATCGAACGCCTTGCCTGTGTTCGTATGTCATATCTGATATATGGTTTTCATTTTCTCTATCTCTCTTTTGTTCTGTCTCAGCTGTAGTTATGTAACTTCCACCGCACCGTCTGATCTCGATCACACTTTCTCTCCCGAGTTTCGTCGTTTTCTCTTCTTGTTCTTAGTTGCTCCATCTGTCTCTGTTTCTTTCCATTTCTGTAGATCTGGGTAATTGGATCCATATTAAACCAGCGCACAGCGATTTATCACAATTGGCTTCACTTGACTTGTGGTGCATTTGAAAAAAAATTAAGAAATTAATCACTTTTGTTGTTTAGAAATAAACAAGAGCTTCTTTTCATAAGCAGCAGTTAACTGATAAAGTTAAACAAAAATGGTATTAGATGCAATACCTTTGATATAACATGGTATTGATTGATCACCACATTCAGATATTAAGGTATTTACTTTAAATCGAGGTGTTGGGATGAGGCAGTGTCTGTGGACTGGCCTACAGACACAGAGAGGCAGCTCGTGGATGATTTTGGCAGTAGTATAGAAGGCTCTTGTGTTTGGTCGTTGGCCAGGACGTGCTGAGGTAAGCCGGGCAGGCCGCATCGCTCTGTGTTTCACACCCTTTTAGAAATCAGCGTCGACAACTCGAGCAGAAACATCTAATTTAGGAGCCACTGGGGAGATGCACGCTTATCTACTCTTTTAGAAAGAAGGACTGAGAGAGATAAAGCGAGGGGAAAATGGGAGGAGAAAGGTAGTGTTATCTGCTAAGTATAAAAAGGGTTTAAAAAGGGATTACCCAGTGATGCTCCTGGGCAGTATTATGACATATTTGTGTGTGTGTGTTTTTTAAACAATTATGTTTATTTGGCTGTTGCTGTTGATTTTAATATGAACCAAGTTCAATCTCATCCATCCGTTCGCCAAACTGCTTGTCCAATGTAGGGTTGCAGACTTTAATTCGGCACAATAGTAAGTAAAATTTAGAAAACGAATATTTGTGGTACTCGGGCAGTTGTGTTCTATGAAATTGTGTTGAATTTGATACATTTGTAGTTGTAACATTTTTAATCTTTAAAACAAAAAAAGTATAAAAAAGTGACCCACATTTGGTTTTTTGACCACTGAAAATGTATATATGTATGGAGCCACATTGAAATCACCATATCTCTGGGACTAATCCATTGAGGACCTTGAAAATTAATATATAAAAAGGACAACTTGTTAAGAAACACAAGTTAAAAGGGTGTAGAGATTTCTTTAATACTTCTTGAGTTACAGGCATGTAAACAAACCAAAATAAGCCATTTTTGAGCTTTGGCATATAATAAAGCAAACATGGCTAAAGTCAACAGATTTTAAAAGTGAAATGATGCTGCCAGCTGTCTGAAGTTAGTTTTACACAGCTGTAAATTGGTTTAAATTAAAGAAAAATCTGTATTTCTACCTGTTCACAACTTTTTCCTGTTTCTTTTAGGAATCATTCATCCTGCCTTTCTGTCCGCTGGTACCTGCCCCATTGACCAAAACCCACACCATCTCAAGCAATCTCCTGAACCTGAAGGCAAAGTAAAGATCAGATTCCTTACATCCCAAATCCAATTTTTATTCCACTCTCGGCTGCTACAAATGGACAGGAGCAATCCAGCCTGCATTAAACAAGAGGAAGCAGTAATGTCTTTAGCAGATGATTTGGATAGAAAAAGTGATACAGACGTTTTTATATTCAGTTCATTTTTGTCTCGTAATGCTCTAGTCCCGCTGAGACTCTGAATATGGACCTTTGAGAGTCCTGACTGGTATCCGAAAAGCCTTTGAGTTGGGTTTTCTTTTCTGGATTGGATGCTTATTTGATACCTCAACGGCATAAACGCAAGGCTGTTGGGTATTTCAGAAGTGGGTTATATAATCGTCTGTTTAGTTGCCAAACCCAATTCTGGAGAACTTGGAAAAGGAGGAAACCTTGTCAACTAGTGCTGTGAGTGGCTTTTGTTGGCCTATTTGGGCCTAAACCCAAAAACAACCTCTGCATCACTTCCACCATTTAGATGTTCCCAAAAAACCCACATCTTCAGAAGTAGTTGTGTTTAAGATACCTCGTTAGGAATTTCAGAAGTCAAATACTCATGATATCAGAACTTAAGGAAGGAGAAACCCTCTGCTAACTAGGGCTTTTGCCAACAGACCAATTTTGGGACTGCACCCAAATCTCTGCATTACTTGAAAGACTTCAAAAATGACGCTTTGAGTGATCTGGCTGGGATTAGATGCTCTTTGAGGTGGGTTTTTGAAACTTTCAGTTTTCAGTTTGGAACTTTCTGAATTAGTTGTGTTTAAGATACCTATAGGTCATAAACCCAAGATTTCGGAAATCAAGTATATATACTCATAATTTCAGATGACACCGCCACTTCCAGTGAACTTAAGGAAGGAGAAACCTTATACTGACTAGGACTTGGTCCTGAATCCAAATCCCAAACCCCTCCCCCCACCCCCCTCCTTTTTGGCCGTTTGGCCCCTATTTCTTACCTCCATCTCATCCCGACCTCCACCATTCGCCTCGCTGGCCACGGCAGTCCTCCCTCCCGTTCCCGCCCCCCCCCCCCCCTCCTCATCACCCAACCCCTTCCCCGCACCACACTTCCCACCCCTCCACCCAAGTCACCATGGCCACCGGTACTACCACCACCGCCCGTGAACATCTCCTGGTGGTGCGGAGGCGCAGCCCCCACATGCGTTACACGCTGAGCCCGGAAAACCTCCGCAGCCTTTCAGCACAGGGTGGCTCTGGGAATGGGGGCAGTTCTAGAGGAGGAGTCCCCGAACCGATGGGCTTGCAGCGGGCCAACAGTGACACGGACCTGGTGACATCGGATAGCCGTTCCTCCTTAACGGCCTCTACGTACCAGTTTACGCTTGGTCGAGGGCAAAACCTGGTCATCTCTTGGGACATCAAGGAAGAGGTGGATGCCACTGACTGGATTGGGCTGTATCACATTGGTAAGATGTTTTTGGGTTTGCAAAAGTAATTCCTTTAAATGGACGGTGACCTTATATTTACTTACAGTTATTGTCTTTTTATCAATGTATAACCGGTTCTTTCTCTTTAGTAATAGTAAAACAACATGCAGATTAGGGCTGCACAATTAATTGAATTCCTAATTGTAAATACAATTACGGATGCCACAATTATATAATTAATTGTTAATCAGCAATTAATTGTCCAAAATCCATTTATGTTATTCTGTGTGCTTACGATGTGGTTTTTTTCTTTCTGCATGTTATCTTAAGGGTTTTTTTCAGTTGTTTTAATTTTAGTTTAAGTATAGCATTATAATACTATGCATGTTTTTACAAAGAAGAAACCAATCCAATGTGCAGTTCACATTTTAGGCTTAACACTATAGAAAAGTTTTTCAGTTGTTTATAGTTTATTTTCATCTAAAAATATGGCATGCAGTTGTAAATGGTACATCATGCAAAGTAAATGGTAATGATCGTAATTAATAATCGCAGTTACAATTTCAGGGAAATAAACAACCATTATTATGTAGCACTACTGCAGATCTTTTTATAATGGCACAAATTGCTTAATGTCATTGGTATACTAACATTATATGAGTTAATGAAATTACGGTATTTAACTGTAAATTTAAGTTAAAACCCTAAAACCTAAGTGCTGTTACAGATTTTTTTATCGTAGAATTTTGGCAACCACAGTTGCCAGTTTTTCACTTTAACAAATTTGTTTTAGAGCGTACCCTATTCCATCGTTTTTAACAAACACGCAGTTTGCTTGAGCTAATGTTGTTAATTAAGGAAGCTTGAGCGAGCAGATTGCAATTCTGTTGGGTGGCAAATGTTTTCTATGTAGTAATTTTTCATACAGAGAATGTGGGCTGTAGATGTTGCGATTGCAGTTTAGAAGGTTTTGGCCATTCTTTATTTTTTTTGACAACTAGACAAGATGCCATGCACTCTACATGCGTAGGCCAAAATGACTGCATGACGTACAGTGGTGTGTATTTTAAAGTCAGCAGAAATGCTGTTAGCAACACACTTTACTTGCACAGTCAGATGTAATTCTTAGTGAAACTAAGCACCAATTTTGTTTGTTAATTTATTTATTTTTTAATATTTTTTTTTTTTTTTTTTTTTAAATGGTCTCTTCACTAGAGAATATTAACCAGATAAACCAGTAAATACTGCTATAGCTCCTAGCCCAACTGTGACCTACTGTGTGGGTTTAATAAGTAGATGAAACTAGTGATTGCAAGTGAATGTGCAAATGAAAACAGATGAACTGCTGACTCTGGCTTAATTGCATTGTGTCATTAGCTACGTTTTATCTCGTCCTCTCCTCCGCACTCGCGCTGATGGTTGAATCTAGTTACTCAGCAATATTTCTGATGGCTTCGAGAGCCCATAACCGCCGTAGTTTTGATTTGTAGAAGAGAGGTGGGAGGATGAGCAAAACATGTCCCATGAGACCGCAACCAACCATGAACAAACTCAACCTACAAGTATCCCTAGATACAGACTAGATAAGAGCAACTGCAATACAATTAACCATTCGCTGACTTTCAGTGAATTATACACACATTTGTTATGTTCGGAGACATTATTCCACCATCATTTAGAGTAATTGCAGGTAAAGTGGGACACAATGTAATTTCTTTTTAGTTCCTTCGTATAATGTAGTTACATTTAGTTATTTAAAGATATTTAATTAATTGAAATAGTATTGCGTGATGGGCTATAAATGTATAGAAAATACATTTTGATATCTGTCTCTCTGGGTCTAGTCCCTTGAAATTGCTCATGACATGTTCACCCATAAAAACCCATGCAGTTCTGTTATAGCTGTAATGTAAATGAGTTATATTTTCCTTCTTGCATAGACAGAAAAATACTTTATAGAATCTTCTCAGATGAAGTAAAGCATTAGCTTGAATCAAATCAAACTTGATCAAGGCTTCGTAAATTACAATCTCTATATATTTAGCTTCCTGGAAGTGGGAATTTAGTGGTGCGTTTAATGGTAATGATACTGGAATTGTGCATGTCAGTGTGTCACTTTTCACTTTTCTGTTATATGCAATTGACAAATTAAGTGAAAAGTATTTTGAAAGGACATGAGTCCTGTCTAGAGGCCTGAATATTATTATAAAAGCACCTACAACAGCATGTAGTCATTGCTCATGCATTATTAAGGCATAGTAAAAATTTGTTTACATAAGATTTCAGGATTAGCTGACAAAAACTTGGTAGTTTTTCTTGAATGTAAAGTATACTAAATATATATATATATATATATATATATATATATAGTATATATAGTATACTTTAGTATACTTTAGTATATATATATATATATATATATATATATATATATATATGTGTGTGTGTGTGTGTGTGTAATACAGATGTCGGTAAACATGATTTTGTTCTTATTCCTGCTGTAATCTGTTATGTGCAGTAGTATGAGCGCAGGGTTCAGGATCTGTTTGACAGTCATGGTCAGGGAAAGCCGATCTCTCACACTACTATAGCCAGCTGCATGGGGTCATCGATCAGGACCGGGGAAATTCCTCTGTGGTCTGTCACAGTGAAAGACCTCTTCTGAGGGATTGTGCCAGCCATCGATCCTCTCAGATCCTCTGGAGTTTCATTCACAGCCTTATTTTCCCCACGGGACTGACCAGGTCCTGATTTATGACCTGTGTTACACACAGAGAAAAAAAACAACAGCCTTAAAGGTATGGTTCGCCCCAAAAATACTGTAATTTGTTGCAAATCTGTTCACTTTGCTTTTTTATTTAAAGAGATTTAGATAAATTTATCATCACGTAACTTGCTCACCAGTGGATGCTCTGCAGTGAATGGGTGCCGTCAGAATGAGAGTCTGATAAAGGCACCACAATAATCCACACCACTCCAGTCCTGCATGTATGTAGGAACCATAATCTAATAATAATAATGCTTTCCCCAATATAAACGTTATGCAGTGTGAATGGATAACGGTTGGATGGCCTGAGTAAAAATGTAGATACCCTCTTCAGATGTACTGCATCAATTTTAATGTGTTCATTTATTTTTGTGAATTGAACTCATTACAAAACTTATACCAACAGCATACTTGTTTATATATCTCAGGAAAAAAATACAAAATTAGAAAATTAAATTCTGTTTCACCATTTTTTGCATTATGGCATTATTATTATGTATTTAAAAAAATATTGATTGACAAAATGTTTCAAGATTCACCCTTGAATTTATTTGAAATAAATTGATATACATTTATTTATTTATTTTTTATTTTTTTTTTTATTACTGACAAACATGGGTTGCATGGTAAATTACATTTAACATAATGAGACATTTAATTTATCTGCCTTAACTTTGTTTATATGTCTTATGTTTGATAATGCGCTCGGAATATGTCCTGATTTTACGGTAAGACAGTTAGCTGGTTTTTCCGGGAAGCTCCGTGATGCGCTGGAGTCAGAGATGATTGATTTTTACGCAAGTCATGTGACACGGTCGGGTGAATTGCGGCTTCTTGTAGACGTTCAGTAACAGAGGCCTGGTGTCAGCGCTGTGATATAGTTTCAGACGAGCTGCTCTAGATCACAGAAGACAAGGCTGGTCTGTTCACTGAGGGTCTGACAAAATGAAGAGTGTGCCACAATTATTGATCAGGGGCTGTAAACCTTTTTTCAGAGTCTAAAAGTTGTTTTAATTTTCACACAACCCAATTATGATTTGCGTTTCGATTACTATCTGTCCTATCCGGACTGTCATATATAATGTGAGTAAGAAACGAGCTAAAAATCTGATTACATATGTAAATTAAATTAAATAATAAAATAAAATAAAATAAAATAAAATAAAATAAAATAAAATTAAATTAAATTAAATTAAATTTCATTTTTAAAATTTTATTGGTCAATTACCAAAACTGGAGAATATTTGAATCATCATATTTTTTTGCTGCTTTTTCTAATAAGGCCTAATTCTCACTGCTTAATTGTGAGTTTTGTCATTAGATGTTATTCACTCTTATGTTCAAATACTGTTCGTCCAGAATTAGAGGACAGAAAGGAGAAAAAGATTGTGTCACAGAGACATAATCAGCAGTGGGTCATTGGGTCTCTGGTTTATGTGGCTGTATTGATTATACAGGCTCAGACTGGAAATTGAAGCTAATGTGCTCATGGACTCAGTTCACCCACAATACGTCCTGTCTGCTTTGAATCACTGCCAATCAATTCATTAGTGCCCTTTTTACTTTGCCACTAGATGCTCTACTTGTAGTCAAGATTAATCAATATACATTGTCCCACGTCTGATTAAACATATTTTTTTGCATTGAAAAAATCTACATTGTACATGTTGATTTTATATATAAATATAGAATACTTTTTTTTATTTGTTTTATTAAGAGCGTGTTAAGGTGAGGAAGCATTAACTAGAAACATGCTCCCTTACCTTCAGGACAAACACTTGATCATTTATTAGTTCTCAAGACCCTAGTGTTCAGCCCTTGAGAGAATAGGCCTGAGGTGTGGCACAATCAATGTTGTTTCACAACCACACATTTATAATGAGATCTATTGACTCCTGGTGGAGTCCTTTCGTCTTAGTCGTTTATTTATTTATGAATAATTACTAATATTTACACGGTTTTGTGCCACCACAGATGAGACGTGTCCCGCAAACGTTTGGGATTCAAAGAACCGCGGGGTGAATGGCACTCAAAGGGGCCAGATCGTCTGGAGGCTGGAGCCCGGACCGTACTTCATGGAGCGTAAGTAAGAGAGAGGCAAATATACGCTTTCTTTTTTCAAGGAGCTGAGCTTTTGTTTCGGATTTGACAGTGTTCGCAAGGTTGCTGGGATCAGGTGTTTGGTACACGAACAAAGCAGCATATGAAGTCAACACCTAAAGAAAAAAAGAAAATATCAGGTTTTTTTTTTTTTTTTTACAAAATATTGGGCAGCACAAATGATTTTAACATAAATTTATAATACTGTTTCTTGAGCAGAAAATCAGCATATTGGATTATACTGATAATTCAGCTTTTAAAATAAATGATAGTTATAATATATATATATATACCAGTTATGTGGAGTCCTAATTTGAGATAAATCTGCCACAATGTTTGAATGCTGAGGACACAAACATCTCCTGTACACCCGTGCACTGCAGTATATATTTCTACATATTTGTATTGTATTGTATTTTTGTGATGTTTAGGAACAAGCAGAGCTGAAAACAGTTATAAAATTGAGAAACAAGCAAATAGTTACTACTAAATTAGATGCAGCGAATGTCATACAAAATCATTGTTGTTTACAAGCGAACATCTGCTTTTATTTTTTATTTTTTTACATTCAGTTCAGTGTGTTCCTCGCCATTTGCTATTTCCATAAACTATTTGTAAGCTATTTCTCAGTGAAAATGGTATCTACGCTATTTTTTTTGGTTCAGTTTAGCAGCTTAGGAACTTGAAAACAGACTTCAGCAGACTGAAAAATTGATTCCTGGGAATTTAATAAGGCCAGCCAATCAGATTACAGCTTTGCTTTTTGAGAAAGCTCTCGGCACTTTTGTCTTCGTTATGGGTTAGATAAACATGGCTGAGACTGAAATGATAAAATGTGTTATTATGTGAGAATAATAATGGAGATACTGTATGCGTTGTTTCTATTTCAAATGTTTGAGAAACACAGTCTTGTGTTTATATTTCTCAGCTGAGACCAAGATCTGTTTCAAATATTACCATGGAGTGAGTGGAGCGTTGAGGGCCACGACACCCTGCATCACTGTCAAGAACCCTGGAGTCACAGTAAGTCTGCGTTAGTAGAACTGTAAAATGCTTCTAATGATCAGGCCCTCTTTGAATTATGCTTAAAAGGAGTATTTTCACTCATAATATCTTTTGAAAGTGATTTTTGTCACATGAACTTGAGAGAAACACATGAAAGCATCACTCATCGAAATGGCATAATGTGACATTTTCATAACAGTCAATTTATGTAATAACAATAAACAATGCATATTTGCATTTTTGATTATTTAGTATTTAAATAGAATTTAAGTTCCAAAGCAAGAATTATTTGCTGCTCACTGATGCTGCATTTGATAAAAAGGCTGTAAAATAGTAACATTGTAAAATATTATTACAATTTAAATGGATTTCTACTTTAATCTATTGTAAAATGTCATTTATTCCTGTGATGTAAAGCTGAATTTTCAGCACCATTACTCCAGTCATCAGTTTCACGCGATCCTTCAGGAATCGATCTAATATTCTGATTTCCTGCTCAAAAATATGAATTATTATTTTATAATATTAAACACTTGTGCTGCTTAATATTTTATATATACTGTAATCCATTCTTTATAGGATTCTTTGATAGTTAGAGTTCAAAAGAACAACATTATTTGACATATTATTTGTAATATCACGAATGGCTTGACTGTCACTTTTGATCAATTTGATAAGAGTTTTTTTACAAAAACAACAAAACAGTACAGCATAAAAATATACTTCAAGCAGTATTAAGGCTGGTTGTTAAGCAACATATGAATGAATTAGCTGCGATAATAAAATTCGTACGATGTTTGTGCGTGTAGGTTCTTTCACAATGCTTCCAACAGACAAATTCAGTAGATACAGTTCACGTTTTCGCCTCCACCTGTGTGCGTTTCTTCCTCTTTCTCTGCCTGCGTGTGTCTGCAAGCTCCATTACCAGGCTCTGGAGTTAGACTGAACTCCACAGAGACGTATCATGTTCACAGGCATGCAGGGAATGCACAGGAAGTAGAGAGCGCTCTTTGATATGCTTAGCGCCGGGGCTGCCGACACAACGCCACAGAACTAGTGCAAAGGGCACATTCCACCCTCTGTGACACGAGCTTGAACTTCACCCCCTAGAGTTAACGGGCCCGTTCACTCACAGAGCATCCCTGAATTACCTTAGAGCTGTCGAAAAGAAAACTGTGATCTGAGATGTGATAAAACCGATTCTTCAGGCACATGAAATATTAACCAAATGTGATTTAAATGTGCATTGGCTTAACATATGGAAATGATAATGTCTCGGTCTCGCCATCATTCAGAAGTCGTCATGTTGGGGCTCTGTGGCTGAACGAGAGAGTCTGTAACCATAAATCACACACTGCCATGTTAATGAGCAGGAACATTATAACATCAGTGAATTATTCACGACCATGTTCCTGAACCTCTTTAAAATTTAACACACTAACCACAGTTTCGACTGAAACGCAAAATGAATAAATATATGGAAGAAATATTTAATACTTATGTGAGCATTGCTAACAGTTATTAAATAAATGGGCTCTACTTCAAGATGTATTTATTTATTTGTTCATTTATTGTATTAAAATGAAGGTTGCCATAGCTTTTTTGTAATCACTCCAGCATCTCTGTGATATTTTGGAAGAAGCTAATTATCTGGTATGATTTCAGATATTAATCCAGGTCTGGCTTGCTTTCTCCAGGTGTTATAAAATAATAATAGTAAAATAACAATAATAATTTATTATTATTATATTTAGAATTAAATTAAATAATGACAAATGCTATATATATATATATATATATATATATATATATATATATATATATATATATATATATATATATATATACATATCTAATTTTAATTATAATTTTATTTTAAATAAAATTAAAGAAATATAATAGAAATTAAGTTATAAGTAGGTATAAACTAACAGTTAAATAAAATCTTAACTAATAATAAAAAAAAAAAAAATAAAAATATTAAAACTGTAATTGTATTGATATCCCTGAAACTAAAAACTCACTCTTTTTGTCTGTATCATTATGTGTAAATGTGTGTTATGCTGTCCTCTACAGGTCGGGGCAGAAGGGCAGGTGGATGGACAGTCGGTCACCGAACACTGCAGGAAATTGGTCAGCTTTACTCTGTCAGGTAAGTACAGCTGATGTTTACTAGACCTACTCTCATTTCAGCAAAATGAGATATCAGCCCTCTTGTGGCAAAGAGCTGCTAGTGCAGATAGATAGATTGTATATGTGATGTGTGTGTGTGTGTGTGTGTGTGTGTGTGTGTGTGTGTGTGTGTGTTACAGATATCAGGGCTCAGGGTCTGAAGAAGGGCATGTTTTTTAATCCGGACCCATATCTGAAGATGAGCATTCAGCCAGGCAAGAGGAACGGCTTCCCTACGTTTACTCACCACGGCCAGGAGAGACGAACCTCCATCATATCCAACACCACTAACCCTGTGTGGCACGGAGAGGTAATTCATATTCATATGCGATCCCGGACTGGGCCGGTTAATGAGGCGTGCTGTTTGTGTTCACTTCTTCAGCGCTTAACCTCTGGATGCTGCAGGGTGACCTCCCTGCTGTCAGTCCACTCCGAGGAGCTGAGAATTTAATGGGATGTAACCAAGTAGGGGTGACTCTCAAACAAGAAGTGTTCAGCAAAAGCACAGTGACCTTGAGCAAAGCCATAACCTTAGATTGAAACATTTTTCTTTATTATAAAAGCAGTGAATGCTACTAAATGACCATATCAATGTACGCACAAGGCACTTAAAATATTCGACCATGGTACATTTCCATTTAAATTAAATTATATTTAAAGTACGTAATAATTAAGTGCACTTCAATCTTATAAAACATTGAATATACAGTTTGATTATTATTTTATTTCCCCTGCCTAAAAACACAACTGTAAACCTTTCTTTTATACACTTTTCGTTTCCCCCGGTCTGCAGAAGTACACTTTTGTTGCTCTCATGACGGATGTTTTGGAAATTGAGGTCAAGGACAAATTTGCGAAAAGTCGCCCGATCATCAAACGCTTTTTGGGTCAGCTGACGATGCCAGTTCAGAGACTTCTGGAAAGGCATACAGCCGGGTCAGTATTCTCTACTGAAATATAGCTGAAAGGATCTGTTACGTATGAGCTTTACTAACAGAGCTATGTCCTCCAAGTATCTTACAGTTCTTTTTAGTCCACTGATGTTTATGGAAACAGTTTAAGAGGTATCATTGTAAAAAAGAGCTTATAGATATGGTATTCGGCCATATTTTAATTGGCAAAACAATACCTTTGTATGCTAAACTTATATACGCACAGGTGCTTATTACAGATAGACAGAAGGAAAGAATTATCTGCTATCTGTTATAATGATCTTATTTTCTTTGTTGTTGGTAAAAAAGGGATCAACATGTGAGCTACACACTTTGTCGTCGTCTGCCCACGGAGCATGTGAGCGGACAGCTTCACTTCAGGGTGGAGATCACCTCCAACGGGCATGAAGGTACAGATTACAGTATGCTCATCTATACACTCAATTTCACTTAAAACTGATACACCTTTAAAGGATTTTTAAAGAAGCCTCTTATACGAACCAAGGCTGCAATGATTCAAGTAAAAATGGAAATAATAATACAGTTTAAATTAACTGTTTTCTAATTTATTATATATCATTAAATGTAATTTTATTCTTGAATAAAATTCATTTTCAGCATCATTACTCCAGTCTTCAGTGTCTCATGATTCTTCATTCTAAAATGCTGATTTGTTGCTCAAGAAACAGTTGTGATGCTTAATATTTTGTGATTTAAATTTTTTTTGGAGAGCAAATACCATTGATTTGAAATGTAAATTTGTTGTAACTATACATTTATAGTATATACTATATCATCTTTTTTTATCATGTCTTCAATAAAAAAGCTGTATTTTCAAACTTTTTTTCAACTATTTAACCTTTTTACAGTTTTTACATCCATGCTGATTTCCATTTCCAATTCAAAAATCTGATATGATGGGCCATGTTTAAATTAGTTAAAATATAAATGTAAATGTAATTGTAAACTATAAACAGCACTAAAGAAGTAGCCAATATGTAATATATATATATATATATATATATATATATATATATATATATATATATATATATATATATATATATATATACATTTTTATTTAAAGAGGGTTTATATAGATATATATAGGTATATAAATATAGATATATATAGGTGTATAGAAAGAGCAACATTTATTTGAAATAAATATGTTTGAATCATTATAAATGACTTAAATTAATTGAATGTCACTAAAAGTATTATGCTTTTGTAGATGCCATGGGATCTCTGTTGGGAGCCTCCTCTATGAATGGAGATCCTGGGAGCCCATCGGACGACGAGGATGTTTTGCATCCTTCTTCTCGTATGGCCAGGGGCCCCTCTCCCACCGGCTCTGAAGGGTCCCTTCACGGTGACACCTTTAGGACTGATGAGTGCATGATGGATCCTGATGAGGATCGGCTCTTGAGAGAAGGGGCCCCAAACTTAGCTGAAGGAACCCCGGGCCACACTCATCGCCAGGCCTCGCTTAACGATTATCTGGATGCTATTGAGGCCCCTAAGGGCCCCGGAGACAGACCTCTTGGGGCCGCCTCACCTAAACTCCGCTCCAGTTTTCCCACCGATACACGGCTCAATGCTATGTTACATATAGACTCTGATGAAGACGAGGAGGGACACGCCTCCCGGGATCCAGTATTGACCAATGGTGCTCCTCGGCCTGATGGACACGCCTCCTCAGAACAGGACAAAGGGGAAGTTCCCGGCAAAGAGAGGCTTGAGTCGGAAGCGGCAAGCAGTGCCACAGACACGGAGGCTACAGCGTCGGGGTCGAGCAGCGGCACCACCAAGAGCCAAAATGGAGGTGCTGAGGACACTCAGGAAGGAGCTGCTGCTTCAGGAGACTCGACACAGACCACCAGCAGCTCTCAGCGGCCAGCTCCCACAACACAGGTCTGTAGGGTCTGGCAGCTCTATTCTATTCTATTCTATTCTATTCTATTCTATTCTGCCCGTTTACATGCAAGTTGTACATGAACGTTTTTAAAGTAAATAAAAAAAAATATATGGTCAAGTTTATTTTTTACTTTACTTTATTTTCTTGAATAAACTATAATATTTTGCTAATTTTAGACACATACAAGTATATATAAAGTTGTTTTGTATTTTATAAGAGGTAGCGATGTAATATGGATATAATAAAAGTAGATTTTATGCTATAATGATTTATAATAAATTGTATAGCATCAAACTTTTCTTTTTTTGGCCTGATTAATTAAATAGTTTTTTAAAATAAATTATTTTAAAATTATATTATTATTATTAAATTAGAACTATCTATCTATCTATCTATCTATCTATCTATCTATCTATCTATCTATCTATCTATCTATCTATCTAAAACCTGCATTATATATTTCATGGATATATTTCATAAATAAAAGATTATTTATGTTATGTACAAATATTCTGGTTGGCTCAAGCACAAAACTGCATTTTTTTACGTATTTCATCATCATCATTTTCCCAGTTTGTATTGTAATGTTATTCTTCCTTTGCATTATTACACCTAATCCATTTCTTGTAGGATGAGGAAGGAGCTCCACCTAAGGCGGTCACCGGGGAGGAAGGTTCATCAGAGGCCGCTACGGTTACAGAGTCCTCAGCATCTGCCAGTAACACAGCTTGTGAAGGGGGCGGAGCCACAGCAGCTAAGCAGCCGGAGCAGGGGAACCCCAGCGAGACAACCAATGAGGAGGAGGAAGATGCTGGAATCTGGCAGAGGAGGCGGAGTCTGCAGGCATCAGGGATCGCATCACAGGCTGAAGGGGTCGAACTAACCAATGAAGTGAGAAGGGCAGATGACGCAGAGCAGGCTGCCACAGTAACAGATGAGGAGACAGGTAACTTAATATAATTTTTATAATAGGAATAACAGGAGCCTTTATGAATAATTTGTGTATAATGTAGGTATAGTATGTTTTCATTTGATCTTTCACAACATAAATAACCCGTCTTGCCCTTCTTTAGGAGCCACTGCTCAAGTGAATGGCCATCAGCCAATGCGATCTCTTCCTTCAGTCCGTCACGACATCAGCCGCTATCAGAGAGTAGACGAGCCTCTTCCACCAAGTGAGAACATTCGTGCATTTGTTTGGGATTGACCCAGCTTCTCCTAAAAGGCACAAACTCCTGGAAAATACGATTTACCTTTAGCTCTTTTGAAATGATTGTCATGATATTATCGCGTTTGATTATAACGTTGTAAGTGGGTTTTAAATGTGTATGTTGCAGACTGGGAAGCTCGTATAGACAGTCACGGCAGGATTTTCTATGTGGATCATGTGAACAGAACCACCACCTGGCAGCGGCCCACTGCTCCACCTGCACCTCAGGTCCTACAAAGATCCAACTCCATTCAGCAGATGGAGCAGCTCAACCGAAGGTCAGTGTGTTTACACCAGCAGATATCTGTCAAGATGGCATTAAATCAGCCTTCTGGTAGGAGGAGAGTTTTGAGAACACAGTGACCCCTGGTTCCAAAATCTCAGGATTTATCTGAGTCCGAAATGCCATTTGTTAATCCTCACTTGTATGGAAAAACAGCTCTTTAAAAATGTCACCCAGCAGTCACCACGGCAACGTAATCTGTTCTGCCATTATCAAGTTCTGTCAAAACATCTCTCACGCTCTCTCATCCGCTTTCTCTCCCTCAACTTGATTTCAATTTATGTCGCTTGATTACCATGCATTTCACTTGCAAAAGCAATTGTAGCATAGCTGTGTACGGCATCCGGAGTTAACAGTTTGCCAAGCATAAAATGTCAGTGAAGATGAGATTCAAATTAAACGTTTTTTAAGTCTAGAAACCATGTGAAATATTTGCTTCTCAGCTAAGAATAATACAAAATGCAATGTCATAACTGGCTAGAATTGTTTGTGACAAACATTTTTCTGATTTATTTTAATTTGTTTACATTGAATTTATTATGCATGTTAACATAAAATTTATTATGCATGTTTACATTGTATTTATTATGGTGCTTTAATGCTCAAGAAGCATTTAGTGTAATCACGTTTATTTCAATAATTGGTTTAATTTTAATCAACGTGCTGCTTATTATTATTATAATATTTTAATCACATGAGTCTTTAATAGAAGAAACAGCATTAATACATCCTTGTTGAATAAAAGTATTAAAATTTGTATATATTATTATATATTAATATCCATTTTGTGTATTTGTTTCTTTTAACAATCTAATTATACGTATCTGATTAAGATTTTTTCTTGTATTCTATTTTATTATTTTCTTTTCTTTATTAATTTAAAATTGTAGAGTAGGCTAATATAATATATAATAACATAATATATATATATTTTTTTTCTACCATTATATTTGTTCAGGATTCTTAGATACAATATAATTCAAAAGAACACCGTTTATTTTAAATACAAATCTTTTTAACGTAAAAGTCTTTTGCTGTACTGTCTCTGTATTGAACACATATTTTATATATTTATTTTTTACGCATATGCATAATTTTTGCCTTTTTGTGTTCAAAATAAAATGAAACGTTATCAACATGTATGATTAATTAGTTTTTTAGTATTTCATTTTATAATTTTTTATTATTATTCATTTCAGTCGGCCTAAGATAGCAATAAATTTAGCAATGATAAATACATTAAAAAAGCAACAAAACAGAATTACGAATGAGAAAGTGCAGCTACCTATGTAGAAAGATTATCATAAATATATCTCTTTGTTTTGTTCAGGTATCAGAGCATTCGGAGGACAATAACCAACGAGAGGACAGACGAACAGGCTGCAGAGATGCCTGCAGACGAAAACGACCTGCTGCATCCCTCCATCCCCGGTACTCTCTCACACGCCACATACATGAACTGTATTCAGACGCGCCTGCTTAGTTGGACACAAGGAAATATGCCATAGAGAAAACCAGATCTCTTGATTTAAGCCGACACGCAGCCGATATCACACTGTGGCTGTCCTCTGTTTCAGAGTACCGTCGGGACGGCGTGGTTGGGCCCGCTAGCTCTCGCTCGCGCTTGTCTCTGCTGCTTCAATCCCCCAGCGCCAAGTTTCTCACCAGCCCGGATTTCTTCACCGTACTGCATTCCAACCCTGTTAGTCTCCAAACGCATTAATTATTCACACTTTTTTTTTTTTTTACCACAAGCCAGTTTTCCATCCCTTGAAGGAATTTTGTGGTTGTGGTGTTTTTTCATCATCTGGTTCCATCGTTAATTTTGCCGGCCGTTACGTTCGAAAGTAACTCGTTTTGTTGTTAAAGCCATTTTGTTGCATTTGCAGTTTTTAGCATTCCTTAAACGCTACGAAACACTCTTGTGTGTTCTTGTTTTCTTTCTCAGAGTGCCTACCGCATGTTTACAAGTAACACGTGTCTCAAACACATGATCAGTAAAGTGCGTCGGGACGCTCACCACTTTGAGCGCTACCAGCACAATCGAGACCTGGTTGCCTTCCTCAACATGTTCGCCAACAAACAGCTGGATCTCCCGCGGGGCTGGGAAATGAAACACGACCACACGGGAAAGGTCTGCGTTCTGTGTTTTCACATTCTGGATGTGTCTCGCTTTTCAGCCATTTTCTACCCCCTGCTTTTACTTTTGCTGTGCGTTTCTGAATAAAATAAAAAAAAAAATTATTTTTCGGCCATAAAATATGTATAGGAACATAAAATATGGCTAAAAATGTTTTAAGCTTTTAAAAAAAGGCTCTTATGCTCACCAAAGCTGTATTTATTTAAATTAAAAAATACAGTAAAACAGTAATATTGTGAGATATTGTTACAATACATTTTTCTACTCAAATATATTTTAAAATGTATTAATGTGATCAAAGCTGTAGTTTTCATCATTACTACAGACTTCAGTGCCTTGTGATTACTATGAAATTATTCTGATATGTTAATTTAATAACCAAGAAACATTTATTATTATTATTTTAATAATATACAAAATATATATATATATATATATATATATATATATATATATATATATATATATATATATATATATATATATATATATATATGAATAATTTATTTTTCTATATATGCATTTTTGCTGAATAATTATGTTACATATATTATTTACATAATTTATTATACAATTCTATTGTTTAATATTGCTTACATATTTTCAATGCAATTACTAATATGTACTGTAAGTGCATTCATTTTATATTCATCAGCGGCTAGTTGTCAGTTGCCACATAAAATAATTTTGATCTGTTGGGTAGTGCTTTACAGTAATAAGCTTATAATGGAGGCTTAGCAGGAAAGCAGACACACCGCGGATAAATGTTTAAAACATGTACAACCGTAACACTCGCTGTAAATATTTCATGCGTTAGTGTTTTTACGGGGGCGTTCAGTTCGCGTTTGTGCTTTTAAATCCCTCAACCTACGTACTTGACATGATCGTGTCTTCTCCTCAGCCTTTCTTCGTGGACCATAACTGCAGGGCGACCACCTTCATAGACCCACGACTGCCGCTGCAGAGCGCCCGACCCAGCAGCCTCCTCGCCCACCGCCAGCACCTCAGCCGCCAGCGCAGCCACAGCGCAGGGGAGGTGAGCACACCACGCCTGGGAAGCCTTCCAGACTAGAGCTGTCAAAAGGCGGTACAAAAAAAATCTTAATTCGTCACGAGATTCCAGTAAATTAGTTTAACATGGAATGTGACGGAAGTTGTCGAACTTTAGATGAATTGCACCTAAATCAAATTGCGATGTAAACTAGTATCTCTAAATATGAGTCCTGTATTTTCCGAGTGTCTCTGTGTTAAAGTGCCCCTATTATTAGTTATGAAAGGTTCATATTTTGGGTTTTGCGAGTCCCAAACAACAGGTTGGTATGCAAGGTCAAAAAGCACTTCCATTGTCTTATATTATGCATTTATTTTCAAACGATTCGTTCAACTGTTAATATTTTAAAACTATAATATTAATATTGATTGGTTGATTTCAGTTAAAGCAGTGTTTGTGAGTTTTTACTGCTCCAAAAGCTCCCCCTAGTGGTGAATAATGAATTTGCATTTTCATTCAGACCAACGTGAAAATATTTCTTTTTGACGTCAACGTGAAACGATTTCAACGATTCATAGTCGACTCTTTCTTTCGGGAGACAATAGCTTTATACACTGTTAACTTCCTGTTTTAAAAGTTGCAGGATGTTTTTATTCACTTAGAGCTGTGTTACACACTGCATGAAAGCTCATTTTAAAAAAATCCATAATATTAATTAATGGCAGAGACAAATGAATCGGCTGCGAAACTGAACAAGTGTAGGACTCTGCAGCAAGGTAATGGGAGGTCATTTTGATTGCATGAACGAGAAACACCTAGCGGTTTGAAAACACCCAGAAATCCTGAAACTGAATGCAATATTGCGTAGCTCGCCGTTGATCTACGGCTCTGTCTATTAACTGCCGCTTCGTTTGAAAACAGGTGATGAAGATTTAGCGCCAATCAAACAAAAAGCTTTACTGATGAGCAGTAGCATGTAGTAGCCCTAATAACAAGAATACTTTTTAAGATGAAAATTGGCATATTAGAATGATTTCTGAAGAACAATATGACACTGAAGACTGGAATAATGATGCTAAAAATTTTGCTGTACATCACTGAAATAAATTAGATTTAAAAAAATATTAAAATAGAAAATATTTCACAATTTTGCTGTGTTTTTAAATCAAATAAACGCAGTCTTGGTGACCTTTTAAATTTCAATTCTTTATCTTAAAATGCTAAGAGTAGCGTGGGACGGTAACCAGATATACTAATGAATGTATTTTTAGTGGTGGCGGTTTTTACATCGTAAATCTTTACATCATAAAATATTCTCAGCAGGTTTCTCATTAGGCAATCTGATCTTCTGTCACGTCGCGGCCGTGTGGAGAACACATCGCCCTCTTTAGATATGCTGATTAATTTCATAGCGTCGGCCCCATGCGTCCCAGCATGCACTGTCATTTTCACATCAGTCCACCCACAGTCCCCAGTGTGTGTGTATGTGTGTGTGTGTGTGTTTGTCAGCTGGCCATATGCGAATGCATGTAAACATATTGTGTCTAAATATTATTCCACTAATCTTTAAATCCTCTGTGTCTTCAGAACATGAAAATGTAAATTAGCCCACTTAATTAAAAAAGTCCCCCTCCTCATATAAACATCTCGGGAATAAAGGCCAGGAAAGTTTTACAATCCACTCAGCTTTAGCAAAAGAGCTGTCAGATCTTTAGTCAAAGGGCCCTTAATGAAGCTTTCATCTTTAAAGTACACTCACTAGGGAGCAAATATCCAGCGAATTATGCAAAACCAGCTGAAGCCTCGTAATTCGGTATTTATGCGAATATGACAATGTTGCAGCTCAATGAATTAATATATAGATCTTTCCTTGAAGTTGATAATGTGTGTGTGCATATAATATTGAAATAAATTTTATGTAAAAGATTTGTATATCAAATAATAGGAATATAAATTGTTTAATATTGCAGAAATTTAAAACAGTAAATATTAACGTGCATATAAATATAATCAATGTAATTTTTTGCCCAATTGTCAGTAAGATTTTTTTACTCATTTAAAACACAGTCAAATTTAATATACTAGTCAGAATAAGCATCTTGTTTGAATTTTTACAGAAATATAGTGTTACGCTGAATGACAATGTAACATTGTTTTAACCAAAATTTTGACATTTTATTCTCCAAAAACTTTTTTTTTTACATTTAAAGGAATAGTTCGGCAAAAAATGATACCCTATATTTTACTCACACTGAAGCCATCCTAGGTGTATATAGGAGTTTTTTTATGCATTATCCTGGCTCTGCCAAGCTTGACCATTATTTTAAAGCTCCGTAAAGCGAATATATCCAAATGTAAAACCAACCTATATGCCTTTTTTGGGGTGGTTATCACATATCCTCAGAAGCAGATTGATGGGTTTTCGTAACAAAAATAATTCTAGTTTTAAAATGATAACTTAAATAACTGACTCGTGATATTTTCTGCGAGAATGCAGAGTTCTGTCTTCTTGGCTGAGTTAAATCAGAAGTCAGTCAGTCAGTTATTTACATTATAATTTTCCTTTAATGTGCTTTCTGTGGACATAAAATCACTTTTATGAATTTCTTTTGATGCAGACATTTTGATAAAAATAAATATGCTGTGTGTATCAATGCACATTAAAATGCTAAAATATATAAAGTAGATGAATTATACATTTAATTAATTATACATTTACGTATCTATCTATAGATGGAGACATAGAGAGAAAGATAACATGGTGTGGATGTGAAGTACATTATGGTCACTTCCTGTTTGGTTTTTGTGCTGCAGGTGGGCGATGACCCACGGCACGCTGGACCCTCTGTACTGCCACGCCCCTCCAACACCTTCACAGCCAATCGCAACCAGTGTCAAGATGTAGTTCCTGTTGGTGAGTCGTTAACAAGCCAAGCTTCATCGGACTGCTTTTAGACAGAATTTGACATATTCCTCTTGTTAAATCCTTTATAATGCATTGCTTTCTAAAACCGTGGCGTCACAAAGGGGTTACGACTTCTGAAGAGTCTTCGTTTGACCTTCACCAGTTGCTTTGTTCCTCTCTTCGTAGCCTATAACGAGAAAATTGTGGCGTTTTTGCGGCAGCCGAACATATTTGAGATCCTTCAGGAGAGACAGCCTGAGCTTATTAGGAATCACTCACTCAGGTGAGACTCCGAAATATTACAACACGAACCTCAGTGCTGAGCTATTGATTATGAAAATGTTGACTTGTCTGATCTACAGGGAGAAGGTGCAGTTTATCCGTAATGAAGGAGCGTCAGGTTTAGCTCGCCTCTCCAGCGACGCAGACTTGGTGATTTTGCTCAGGTACTTTGCCAGTTATTTCTTCGCATTTTATCCTGCAGAACATGGCTGTGAGATAATATGAAATAATTAGTGCTGTCAAACGATTAATCATGATTAATCACATTCAAAATGTGTGTATGTGTACTGTGTATGTTTTTTATGCATATATGAATACACACACATGCAGTATATATTTCGAAAATATTTATATGTACATATATTCTTATATTTTGTATTATATATAAATATATTTAATTTATAAAGATAACATATTTTTTTAATATATAAATGCATGTGTGTGTATTCCTATGTACATTATCAATTATCACACATATATTATGTAAACAAAAATGTTTAATTTTCTTGCAATTAATCGATTGATAGCACAAGAAATAATACATTTAGTAAAACTGCTGTATGTTTTCTGAAATTTGCGCAAAAAAAAGACTAACATTACCTAATTTGATAATCAGTTAAAAAAAAAAAATCAGTTGCATAATTTTATTTTTTCAAATTATGCATGTTTCAGCTTTAATGCATTTATCAAAATAAAAAAACAAGCAAATGTCAAAATTGTTGTTCTAGATGAATGCATTAACTTCTGTAAAGGAGTGGAAAAAATCTGAACTTTACAAAATAAGAACAGAAAACCTCTGGATCATGTTTGCATTTCTAACCTCGAAATCAGTATTAGATATAAATTCATGTCATATAGAGTCACGCATATATGTGAAAATGAGCTGAGAATTCAACAAATAATTGCAATCTTGCTGGTGATAAAGGGACAATACAAGACGTCCACAGACGGTTATCAGAAGCAAAAAAAGTTTTTAAAATAAAGTATTGAATATTATTTAGCAGATATGATCATGGCTGTTTATTTAAACAAAGTTGGTTTTTCGGGTAGATGTCTCTTAGTACGTGTATTTTTAAACACTAACAATCGTTGTCTGTTTGTTTTCTGCAGCTTGTTCGAAGAGGAAGTGATGTCGTATGTGCCACCTCATGCCTTACTGCACCCCAGCTACTGTCAGTCACCTCGAGGGTCTCCGGTCTCCTCCCCTCAGAACTCCCCCGGTCAGTTCAGGAAACATTTATGAACAGCGTTGGGAAAGATGATCATAAATGTGTTTCTGGTTCCACCGTCCCTGCACAGCATCGCTCTGTTTTGCTTGTAGAGCTTGACATGCAGTCGACCAGATTTCCTGGGTATTTTTTCAGTTAGCCGCCGAAGCATCAAATCTGCTATTTGGGATTTGATGTGTAGTTGGAGTCCAGGGTTTTGGGTTAATCCCCGCAGGCTGGTTTTTAACCGTTATACTGACACTCTGATTTTCACAAGTCTGTTTGGAGTGTGGCAGACATCACGGTGCCAGAGGGGAATCATGGTCTAACTCAACATGATCTGACTTTAGTCACCGCTGACACTGAGGGATTACACTGTTCTCTAGATAGAAAGGGTTCTGCATACTCTACAGCTTTTTCCTTTTCCTTTTTTATCCCTTGAATAGAAACCAACTAACTGGACTTATACTGGAGAATACATTTTTAGACCATAAAAATTAAGTTTTAGACCATATCCAATTTAATAATAAGAATAATATGAATCATCATGATCATCATCATTATTATATAAATAAGGTTCATATTGTTAATCAAATAATCAACATTTTTATTCATAAATATTTTTTACAATTAATTTATTTATCCCTCCACATATTTTTGTAGTTCAAATGTTGCTCTCTTATATCTAAAAAAACATTTTTAATCATGTTTCATAACAATAACAATAAAAACAACAATATTTTAATTATGATTGGACATTAAATAGTAAATAATTATTTATTATTATTATTAATAATAATAATAATGATAAATCTTGTTATTATTAAATGTTAAATAATAATTATTATTGTGGTAATAAATATGTATTATATTATTATTATTAATAATAATAATAAATATGATTCATTGTTATTATAAATTGTAGTAGTAGTAGTAATGGTAGTGGTTGTATTTAAATCAATTAATTAATAGTTTAATGATTCAAATTCATTCATTCATTCTTTTTATAGTTCATAGGATATTCTTTTAAATCTCAATTAAAATTAAAAATATAAAAATTAACCCTGTCCCATAATAATAACAATAGCAGTAGTAATAATAATAATTATTATTATTATTTATGTATTTATTTATTGTTGTGGTTGTATTTATATATTTTAAACAAATAATGAAATCATGTATTTTTTTTTACTTTCCCATTGGATGTTTCATAATTCAGAGGATGCTCTTGTATAGTGAAAACATCTATGAATACATCAGAAACATCTGATATATAAAAGACTTCTCATGTGTTATCACATTTGACAAATAAAACCTGAATTTTTGTACATGTTTGAGTCACTTTTTTGGCCTACTGTAGTATAACTGTGATCTGTTCTTTCTCAGGTACACAGAGAGCCAACGCACGGGCCCCTGCACCGTACAAACGGGACTTCGAAGCCAAACTTCGGAATTTCTATCGCAAACTGGAGACTAAAGGCTACGGACAGGGTCCAGGCAAAGTCAAGTAAGCGTGCGCTCCCCGAGTCTTCATGTGTGACACGTTTGCGCACACACTCATGCCGGTTCATGCTTGTTTCAGGTTGATAATCCGCAGAGATCATCTCCTGGAAGACGCCTTCAATCAGATCATGTGCTACTCTCGCAAAGATCTGCAGAGGAGCAAACTCTATGTCAGCTTTGTTGGAGAAGAGGGGTCGGTGTTTCCACAATTTGAAACATAACCAGACTTGTATAACAACCTTTCTTAAAAAATTTGTCAAAAAATTAATCAGTCTATATCCAAAGCTTATTATTGTGTGGTAATAGTAGTAGTAGCATTTTATAATAATTGTTTGCTGGTATTATTTATATTAAGTAACTTTATGCATGTATGCATTTTTTTTTTGAACACTTTTGTTTAATTTTGCTCCTGGTCAGGCTGGACTACAGCGGCCCTTCGCGAGAGTTTTTCTTCCTGGTGTCACGGGAGCTTTTTAACCCCTACTACGGCCTGTTTGAGTATTCAGCCAATGACACCTACACCGTCCAGATCAGCCCCATGTCTGCCTTCGTCGACAACCACCACGAGTGGTGAGTGCGCCATTTCTATTGTTTTGAAGCTTGGTTTGTTTTGATCGATTGACATACAGCGTTATAAGGTGGATTTAGGTGGTACTTTGATCGGTCTGTGACTGTAAGATGTTCTTTCATCGACCGATCAAGCAGAAATGTTTTGTCTTCAGGTTTCGGTTTAGCGGTCGCATTCTTGGTCTCGCTCTTATTCATCAATACCTGCTGGATGCCTTCTTCACGCGACCCTTCTACAAGGGCCTGCTGCGAATGTGAGTTATTAGTTATTCTAGTTTGAAAAAAATCTTTTAAATATCATAACCATGTAGACACTGTTTGCAAATATGACTATGACAACATTAGTGTCAAGTGTTCTGTTTAAGTGTCAAGATTTTATTATAAATATTAAAAAAAATGTATGTCAATATAATATAACGTGTAATAATTTAATGTAACTATAATGTAATAATAATAAATTAATAATGTAATGCTAATGTAGTAAATAATGATGTATAATGATATATGTTATTAATAGTAATAGTATTTTGATATGTATGAATGGAGATGTATTTGAGAAAATAATATATTGTAAAGTTTACAGACATGGAGTAAAATTATTCTAAAATATAAAATCCATGTGCTCATGCAAGTTAATATAATTTTGTAATATAATTTAATAATATTAAATGTAAAAATGCACAACAATCTTATTGTTAAAATAATACAAGTACAGTTACGGTTACATAATATCTTGAGAAAAAATATTAAAATATAAGCTTATAAATACTTGATTGCTAAAGGTGATAAAAAAAATTCCACATCGTTATCATAATTTGATTTTGATTTTTGAAGTCTCACATACATAGTTATTTTGCATAATTGTAATATTTGAAGGGTCGGTTTTTAAATGTCATTGTAATCAGATTATGTTAATGTTTAATACCTGCATCAATCGAGAAAAGCAAGGGACGGGAACAACAAAAAAAACATTATTTACTTATCCTAATGGTTTTTTTAAGTGGAACAAGTCATTTTTAGAGTCCTTTTTTTAATTTTCTGCCTTAATCCAAAAATTCTATATATATTCTATAAGTGCTTAATAATGTTTCTAGTTTTTATAGATCACCTTCGATTAGCATCTCCATGTTAATATTTAAACTAAAGCTATTTAACCAATACTAACATAAATGTGACATTTCTTTAGCTTGACTCTACACTTTGTATTTGATTATCTTGATCACATCCATTATTTCATGTTTATATGTATTTGTTGATACGCGCGTGTGTGTGTGTGTGTGTGTGTGTAGTCCATGTGATCTGAGTGATCTGGAGTATCTTGACGAGGAGTTTCATCAGAGTCTTCAGTGGATGAAGGACAATGACATAGAGGACATGCTGGACCTGACCTTCACCGTCAATGAGGAGGTGTTCGGACAGGTCAGTGCGTGCGCAAACAGCTTTGCACCGCCTCTCAGCGTTGTCTCACAGACGTGTGTGTGTTAGATCACAGAACGCGAGCTGAAGCCTGGCGGTGCAAACATCCCCGTGTCAGAGAAGAATAAGAAGGAGTACATTGAGCGCATGGTGAAGTGGCGTATAGAGCGCGGCGTCGTCCAACAGACAGAGAGCCTGGTGCGAGGCTTTTATGAGGTACTGAAATCCAATCAGCACTCCAGCAGCTTTCAGTCACTTCTGCCATGTAGACTCGCCCTGAGATATTCCAGAATGCTTTTTTTTATTGAATTTTTTTGTTTGATAGATTTGGGTCGTTGTGCAATTTTGGTTTCAAGCGCTTTCGCTTGCTTTCACAGAACAAGAAGTCTTTTGTAAATTTTGAAGGTCAGGAAGATATATATATATATATCATTTTTATTCAACAAGGATGCATTAAACCAATCAGAAGCGACAATTTCTATCATTTCAATCATTAAACAGTTATCACAAAGTTTTTATATATATTTATGATAATAATAAGAGCCTCTTAAGCAGAAAATAATCAATATTAGAATGTTTTCTGAAGGATCATGTGAGACTGAAGACTGGAGTAACGATGCTGAATATTCAGCTTTGCATCACAAGAATTAAATAAATTAAAATAGAAATCAATTATTTTAAACTGTAATAATAATTTTGCAGTATGAGTGATTTTATCAAATAAATGCAACTTTGCCAAGTGTAAAAGACATAAAAAAAACAACCTCAAACAGCATTTATTGAGAAAAATTATAGAAATTTCACATATGAGCTCATGTCATGCTTTCTTTAACTTACCCCACCAATACATATATTATATTATATATTATATAATATATTTAATATTTAATAGCATTACATTTATGAAGGTTATTTATTGTCATAACCACATAATGTCCGCATACTGAAATTCAATATTAAAAGCAAAAGGGTCAAAAAAGGTCATTTTTTAAAATGTCAGTGTTGTTAATCAAATTATGTCAGCTTTTCATTAAAAATCACTTCTTTCAGCGAGCTTCGTCATTATGTGTCCATCATAAAATCCAACAAAAGGAACGGGATCACAATATAAAAATCCAATTATAATTTTTTCACTCTCATGTACTGTTGTTTTTTTAGTTATTTGTGGTACTTGCCGATTTAAATTTTTCCTATCTTTATGTTTCCTATCTTAATTCTCTTACTGGTTTTCGTTATCTTTAATTAGCATCACTGACAAAAAACAATCAAGTCAGCCAGTGAGGAATAAAGTGTATTTTTATTAAATTATTTAGTCTAACCTTGAATAAAAACAGAAAGAAGATGAATGAATTAATTAATACAGCACGACAGGTTTTAATATATGCTTGATGAGCTTTATTTCTGTAATATCCTCAGGTGCATCATTTAAGAAAGTGCAGAATTTGATATGATATTTCATATTGCTGGCTGAAGCAGGTGCTTTACGGTTGCGGACTCTTCAGGTTGTAGATGCTCGGCTGGTTTCGGTGTTTGATGCTCGGGAGCTGGAGCTGGTGATCGCTGGGACGGCCGAGATAGATCTGGGAGACTGGAGGAATAACACGGAGTACAGAGGAGGTACGCCACTGACTGACAGATTCATAATAAACGATCGCCATATTTATATCACCACCATCATGGCGGTGTCCAAATCTGTGGTAAAAAACAGAGATGACGTTTCTGATTTATGGCTGAAATATTATCCCTCAGGTAGCCTGGAGGGCTTTTACAGCCTCTCCTAGCCCTGCAGGTCACATTTTGAGTTTATTGGGACAAGTTTATTGGTTTTCCGTCCAGGTTACCATGACAACCACATCGTGATTCGCTGGTTCTGGGCGGCGGTGGAGAGGTTCAACAACGAGCAGAGACTTAGATTGCTGCAAGTGAGTGATGAAAGAGAGACACAAGCTCTTTTAATAAGACGGAGCACCGTCTGTGCACTTGACCTGTGGCTGAAGATGTTTCTGTCGTCTCAGTTTGTGACAGGGACGTCCAGTATCCCGTACGAGGGCTTCTCCTCTCTCAGGGGCAGCAACGGGCCGCGCCGCTTCTGCGTGGAGAAATGGGGCAAAATCACGTCTCTGCCCAGGTAATCTGAAATCCCGTTTATGAAAATTGTAAATCATAACTACTCATAAATTCATTCATATTTAACCTCTACATTTATTTTAATCAGTGTTATGTTTTTCTTTGTTTGATGCCCACTAATAAAATTTAATCAAAATATAATTTCTGTCTATATAAATATATAGATTAATATAAATAAATAAATACAGATTGGGGTATGTTTTTTTATGTTTTTGAAAAAGTCTCTTCTGCTCACCAAGCCTGCATTTATTTGATCTAAAATTTTTAAATTACATTTTTAAATAAAATCTATTTAAAAATGTTAATATTGTGACATTACAATTTTAAATAACTCTTTTCTGTTTTGATATATTTTAAAATGTCATTTATTTCTTTTTTATTTCTTCAGTTTAGAAATTATTCTGATATGCTGATTTAATGATCAAGAAACATTTATTATTATTATTTTTATTATGATAAATGTTGAAAAAGTTTACAGCTTAATATTTTTGTGGATACAGTTATACATTTTTTCAGTAATATTTAATGAATAGAAAGGTTACTCGAAATATATTTACTGTCTTTAATATCCCTTCTAAATATTTGAATGCATCATTGCTAGGTAAAAGTATTAATTTATTTTTCTTTCAATAATGAATAAATCAACCAATCAATAAATAATATAAAAAGGACAATTTAAAAAAATAATAATAATAAAATGCTTGTGTTTATAATGTTTATATGTTTGTCTATTATATATTTATATAGTGTAATTCTAACTTGATTTAATATTTTGTTGGTACTGAATTTTAAATCACTACACTGTCAAAAAAAAACGTGATCAATTAAAAAATAAAAGCCTGATGTGGCCAGTGTTATGTAAGAAACTAATTTTGATTAAGCCTCATTTGTGAAACCGAATTCTGACGTAAATATTAAAATAATTACAAACGATCATGCTCTAGTTCAATAATAGCACATTTGTGGCAAATAAACCGTTTTTCCAACAGATTTCATCGCTTGCGTGATCCACAAGATCCACATAAAAATAGTTTGAATGGTAATTTTATCCGATCAGAAAATGAAGCGTCCTGTGTTTATTTGTGGTTGCAGAGCTCACACGTGTTTCAATCGTCTGGACCTCCCCCCGTAACCCTCGTTCTCCATGCTGTACGAGAAGATGCTGACGGCAGTGGAGGAGACCAGCACTTTCGGTTTGGAGTGAATGTCGATTTTTGCACTTGTGTACGCCGATCAAAAATACTTCATTTCCACGACCCGTCGAGGAACAGCGAAGGACGCAGCCACCTAAAACAGACACCAGAAGCACTTAGGCGTATGTTTTGTACACCGCGTCACTTAAAAATACTTCCTTGGAAAGCAACAGACAGAAAACGAACGGGCGAGCTGGACCGGGGGATGTCCGGCTCCGGGATGAATCGAGGAGGGCGTGGATTAAAACGAGGAACAACACAAACCCAAAGGACTTTGATATTCTCGCTCTCTTTTTATCTGTAAAAAAAAGACTTTTCTACGGAGCGTCAAAATGCGGCGCGAACGAACAAATGCTGTGTTGTGAAAGCTTTTTCGAATCGCCTCAAACGCTATCACACACGACAGCGCCGCCCGCTATACCGAACCGAAATGTACGTGTCCTCTCTTCTTTTTATCGCATTTATACGTCGGTCATTCTCGTAGGTTCGTTTTGACGCCGCGTGCTTCTCGTCGTCAGGTTTGCGACACTTTTGAATGAATTCGGTTGCTTCTATGCTTTCACGCGTGACGTTTTCAAAGGGCATGTTAACACTGAAGTGCACTCGCAGACGCACTACAACATCACGAATGTGACCACTGTGTGCGAAGGATAAAAAGACGATTTTTTTTTGGACTTTACAGTCCAACCCAGGCCTTTCTGTTGTCTTCGGATGACACCATTTCGTTCACGAAGACATTTGAAGTAAGAGAGCGGTCACATCCCCACAGAATGAAGCTACAAAAACACTCAAAGTCAGCATGAAACCCGAAACGGACGCCATTTGTTTTATTGATATTGTGGTATATAATAAATGCCACAGTATAACAGCTCGCAATGCCATTTCGTGTTGACTTTATTATTATTTCCATATCCTTATCTAGCTTTAGTGTGACGTTAACACATCTCTGTTTCGTTTTTCGCTCCGACAGCGTTTTTTTTTTTTTGTATGATACGAAACTGGAATATCGAGCCCATATCAATACATTCCAGACTTTTACGAAACACTGCCGTGGCTGGATCGTACTCTGAATGTTTTCTAATCTGAATTTGAGTTGATATCGCTTCCAGTGAAAACTGGTGCAGTCGAAACTGCCATGAGGCCCATCGAATTTTGGAATAGCGATGAAGACGGACGCGGGCATATCATCTTTTGTCAGTTCGATTGCGGCCTGCTAGATCGTTGATGCAAACCGGATAGATCTTTGTTATTTTGTATTAAGGCTTTTGCAGTGGCGTGCTGATATTTGTGCTGAATGTACCAAAGGTTTAGGGCTGCCGTAGACCGTCCCGACCCTCTTTTGTCCAAGCTTTGTTTGATTAAAAAAAAAGAAAAAAGCAACTAAAAAACAACGGCGTTAATAATAAAAGCTTTTTTTTGGATGCCCCGGTTTTCCTCTTAATTTAACTTTTTAGAGTAGCTTTTTCACAATGTTTTACACAATATAAAAATACCTATACGATGGGGAAACTATTATGCTTTTTGTTGTCGTTTGAAGATGCATTGAAATTGCATTGCTGAATATTTATGTACGGTATATCCGGAGGTTTAAAGGAGCAGTTCAGCTAAAAATGAAATTTATGTTATTTATTCGCCCTCTTTTTTGTGGAAGAGAAAAGTTATTTCACAGATATCCAGAGACTGGGAATGTATAAAAGCAGCATAAAAGTCCAACGTTTCTTGGAAGAAAGCATATTATGTGAGTGAGGGTAAATGAATTTCTGTTTTTGGGTGAACTGTTCCTTTAAATGTCCCCTGCCTTTCTAAAGACCAGAGGCTTCAGACTGAGATCACACATAAGTTCTGGCTTTCTGCTTTTGACTTTCTGTACTACTTCAATCTTGCACCGTTCACGTGCTCTGAAAACATGTGACTGTTGATTGGATAACGGTTTTCAGAGCTCCACATTTGGGTTTTTCTCTTTTTTTGTTTCAGCACAGATGATTGTATAAAGCTGTTTATCTCACGGAAAATGCCTCAGAGTCTTGATTTCATATTCTTATGGAATAGAAATGGATTTTTACTGTTTTTGGTCTCGTTTATATGAAACAATATGATTGCTTATTCAGATTAAAAGATCAAAATTCCATGTATTTTATGTTTATTTTAATGTAGTTCATTTGTTTATTTGATGGATTATTTTTTCAAGTGCTGATGACAAATTCTGTCTGAACCCATTTATAGTAATATAAATATAAATATTTCTCCTTTTTTTTTTAATTCAAAAAAAAATTAAAAAAAAAAAAAAAAAAAAAAAAAAATATATATATATATATATATATATATATATATATATATATATATATATATATATATATATATAATTTCTGACCATTTAATGCTATAATAATAATAAATAATAATAATAATAATAATATTTTTCAAACTAACAGTCAATTGTGGTAGGAAAAATAATAATAATTATAATTAGAATTAAATTTTTTTACAGTGATTTATTGGCTTAATTCATCGCTGATTCAAAAAAAAAAAAATCACAGTTGTTACCCATGACATATAATTGTTTTGAATGTTCAGCCTTGATATTAATAAACTAACACTAGACATTTAAATATTAAATGCATAAAATATGGTACTTGCTCCTGCATAATGATTTCTGATGAATGATTATAACTTGTTTCCTTTTCACAGAGCTTTGACATCGTCCTGGACAAGCAACTGGAGTTCTATATCATTTAGTATAACCATGCTAAAGTATTCATATAAAGTCAAACCAATACATGATGAATCATATTGTTTTGGTGTTTTAAATTGCCCTATTGTGGCTTTTTGAAAATGAGCTTGCGTGCAGTGTATAACACAGCTCTAAGTAAATGAAAACATCCAAAAAATATTCATTCTGATAGTGTATAGTTATTGTCTTTTAAAAGAAAGAGTCGACTCTGAATCATTAAAACGAGTCGTTTCTAAAACGAGTCCCAAGCCGTTTCATGTTGACATCGAAATAAAACATTAGCATATTAAAAAAGACTCACTGGTCTTTTTGCGTTGGTCTGATTGAAAATGTAATTTCATTCTTTGCCACTAGGTGTCGCTTTTAGAGCTTTTCACACAAACAGTTATTTAAATAAAATCAACTGATCACCGGAGAGGTTTGGAAAAATGAACCGCTGAACGAATCGTTTAGGGAGTGTTATATAAATGCATATTATAAGAAAATTATATTATTATATATTATATTTTGACGGTGTTTTTCATGCATATCAACCTCCCAAAACCGACATATGCTTCTCTCATAACCCATAATGGTGCGCTTTAAAGACATGTTGCGCGCGTGTCCGTTTGTGAACAGCAGATGGCAGACCCCTCACACGGATTCCTTCCAGAGGGTCTCCAGCCAAAACGGCATCGCAGAGTTTTGAAATGGCCATCTAATCTAAAATGTTTATCAACCTCTGAATGTCGCTGAGAGAGACCTCAAAGCCGCTTTATTACGCGCCGCACAATAATGTCAGATTTCGGTCGGTCTGACAATACGGCAGTCAGCGCGATGAATGAAAATAGATGTTAATTAGCACCTTCCGCCGCGGAGCGCGCGCATCCAGCGGCGCCGGGAGAGCAGCGCGTCTTTGCCGCATGAAAGAGCGTGCTGATGCGGGCGCTAGAAGCGCTCTCGCCGCGCAATCAGCCGGACCTTGATTGGCGGTTGTGTGAACGCCCGCCTGGCCCACCGCCTCTGTTCAATGAGGCGGTGTTTTCAGGGTCCCTTAGAAACCTATTTCAGCTGTTTTATCTGTTCGGTAGTGCTTTGCTGACACTACCCATAAACCCTTGTGCTTTTAGTGTGACATGGACCATGCTCTATTTGTGTGTGTGTGTGTGTGTGTGTGTGTGTGAAGTGAGTGGGGGTGACCCTGAGCTGTAACAGCTGGTGTGTAGGATCCCATGGGACGTGATAAACTCATCTGATATATAATAATAAATCAGGAAGGTTAGTCTTTTTTTTCTGCACAAAATACTATGGTAAATGCACTCGCTGGTATCGATGCGTCGGACGCGTACGCACTGATTCACAATCACTGGCAATTTGGGCTTGTCGTTCCGTGCGCTTCAATATCTCACAAATGTGCACGTACAGATGCGCGCGCACAGACATATTGAGTTATTGACCTTGAGGGAGTAAAAAAAAAAGAAAAAGAAAAAGAAAAAAGCTCGTAGTGGCTCTAAAAGATTCCCTGCGAATCATTCCGCTCAATAGAATGATGCACATTCCCCTCGGTGGAGAAAATGAGCCCAAAAAATCTACAAAAATCTGATTGTTCTTTTTTTTTTTTAGTTACTTGCAAAATTACCATAGTGTGATTGTGTGAAGCCAAACCTATTGCTGTTGTAATGCAAAAAAAATTAAAAATAAATATATATATATATATATATATATATATATATATATATATATATATATATATATATATATATATATTTTTTTTTTTTTCTATTTTAGGTACTTAATAAATTATCATAGTGTTATTGTGTTACGTTCAAAAGGTAAATCTATTGTTGTTGTATTGCCCAAAAAAAGATATATATATATTTTTTTTTATATATATATATATATATATATATATATATATATATATATATATATATATATATATATATATATATATATATATATTTTTTTTTTTTTCTTTTTAGGTACTTAATAAATTACCATAGTGTTATTGTGTTACGTTCAAAAAGGTAAATCTATTGCTGTTGTATTGCCCAAAAAAGATATATATATACTTTTTTTTCTTTATATATATATATATATATATATATATATATATATATATATATATATATATATATATTGTTAAAGAGAGTGTGCAATATACCTCTTTCTTTATTATTATTATTGTTATTATTAATATTAATATTATTATTCATTTGCATTGTTATCGCTTTTTTATATAATGTTAAAAAGGAAAAAAAAACATTGCTCCGTAATGTTCTTTTGCAAGACTCATGCAGATTTGATTCTCTGCCACTAGAGGGCGAAAAGTTACAATGTAGGCCCAACATGGCAAAGGCTATATGTTAATCTATGTACAAAAAAAATAGAAAGAAGAACCATGTTGTTTTCGACACATATCATTGTATAATTTCGTACCATAAACATAATATTATACCACTGGACCACCGTAGTATGTTTTTGTAAAAGAGTAAAATCAAGTAGAATATGATCTTGCAACAGTTTGCTGGTCCAGTTATGGTTATAGTTATGGTTTATTTTCATTACTTCCTTTCATTTTCAAGATCCTGCTTGTGGCTACTTTGAATTTGTAGCTCCAGAACCAAAAAGAGATCCCGCCAAACTCGCTTTTCATACCGGTGACAATAATAGCCTCGAATCTCGAATATTCCTTGTCATTCCTTCCAAATGGATGTTGCATGCTTACGTATCTGTTCAATCACGAGATTTATCTTGACGTGGATAAACGTTTCCCTGAAAAATACCCACTGAACGTGAACCACGGAAACAGACAGACATCAATTTCAACGCGTGACAATTTAGCGGCTCACCAGACACCTTATCATCACACATTTACAAAACACGTCTGCCGTGAAGTTGACGTATAGCTCTGATGCGATCTCTTGCGTTGTGGAGGACAGGAGTGTGCATGATAAAATAACGAAGCGGGAGCGGTATGGACCTCCACGGGTCTATTTTTACAGGCATGGCAGGAGGAAGTGAAATGGAAAGGCTATCTTGCATTATGCATGGCCTGAGAGAAAGAGAGGAGCAGAGGATAGAAAAAAACAGCACTTCCTCTAGTGGGACAACACAACAGACAAAAGAATGCTTTTATATTTAGTGTATGTATGTTTTATGATCTGTACTGTGGTATGAGAAAAAAATATATATATACATACATATATAATGTACTGAATTATTCTTAATAATAATGATAGTAACATTTGTATTGAGAACGTGAATGACTTTCCCCATGCAAATCTTGCTGCTATGATCCAGGATGTTCTGGGGCATATTTTATTCTGTTGCTATGGGGTTGCTAAGGTCGATTTGAGTGTTGCTATGTGGCATTAGTGTGTTGGTATGTTGTTAAAATGGTTTCGGGGTGGTTGCTAGGGTGATCTGAATAGGTTTTATCGTGTTGTTATGGGTTCTGGGTAGTTGCTAGGGTGTTGCTATATAGTTCCTAGGGTTTTCCAACTGGGTTTTCGCATGTTGCTAAGGGGTTTCAGTGGTTTCCAGAGTGCTGCTACATTATATGGTTGCTAGGGTCTTCTCAGTAGTTCTTTGCTGTGTGTTCAGGGTGGTTGCTAGGGCATTTCAATATGGTTGCTGTTTTCCAAGTGTTGCTGTGTTTTTTGCCATGTTGTAGCTATGGGTTCTGGGTGGTTGCTAAGACATTATTGTATGGTTTCTAGGGTGGTTTAGCGTGTTATTACATGATTGCAGTGTGTTCTGGGCGGTTTCTATGGTGTTGCTATACGGTTGCTAAGTGTATTTTTCGCATGTTGCTAGGGCTTTTCTACAGTCTATGGTTGCTAAGGTCTTCCCCGTGGTTTTTAATGTGTTGTATTGTCACTGCTGGGTGTTATGGGTGGTTGCTAGGGCATTTCAATATGATTGCTGTGGTTCTCCGAGTGGTTGCCGGGTTCTGGGTGGATTTGGTCTGTTACGCATGGGTGGTTGCTAAGGCATTAGTATATGGTTGCTAGGGGTTTTTGAGAAGATTTTGTGTGTTATCATATGATTTTTGGGTGGTTTGTAAGTTTTTACCTTACAGTTGTTAGGGTTTTCTGATTGTTTTGTGTACGGGTTGGTATGTTGTTGCTAGGGTGCTCACTAGATGGTTGTTCACTGGTCCTGGTGAAAATCTATATTAGCGAGTGCTAATCAACCAAAACTAAATTCCGCGCAGGTTCTGAGAAGTTCGGGGAATTTAAAACTGTGACGCTATGATAAAAGCCCCGTTGAGTGATAAGTAATGCATATTTGATTTAGTCAAATGAAGGCTGATTTGAATGAAAAGCTGTGTGTGAAGTGTGTCTCTCATGAGCAGCAGCAGCGGGTTTGGATCTCTGGAGACAGGTGTTGACTAATGAGGAGCTTTTTCTGAATCCAGCCATGATGATTAAGTGTTAATTACAACAGGTCAGCTTGACACATTCCCAATAATTGGAAATATTTTGAGACTTTTTGATTTGCAGGACAACACAAAAGAATACATTAGTGCGCCTAATGAGATGTCTATTTAGCTCACCACTGACCCTCTTAACTTTCTGCTGTCTCCTTCAAGGACTATTCAGAGTTTAGAGAAAGGGCTTCATCGACCGGCTGAGGTAGTCGAACACATTGTCAGAATGTTTTCGATAGTCGTGTTCAATACATCAACTTGGATCAACAAAACGTATGTCTCTGAAAAGCTTTCTTGTCTCACAGTTATCCGTTTTATGCTTCGCTCAGTGGTGGAAGCTGATGTTTATTGAAATTTGAAATATGTTGATAGGCTCTGCTCCTTTAAGACGGACACTTGTGACGCTTGCCTTTTAAAATCAATCACCTCGAACAGGAAGCAGTCAGTGTGAAGGTGGAGAATCAAGTGTGATCTTATAAACGTATAAACGGCTGCAGTTGTGATACAGATACAGGATCTCTTCAGGAGCACTTTTAGTGCTTTTCAACCTGTTTGATCACGGGACTTTATTCTCATTTGAGATGCAAGTGTGGGCTGGATGTTTGGTAGAGAGTCTTTAAATGCTCACAATTGTCTTTTGTCCTCCATCTCAGCTCCTCTTTTTTTTCTTAAAAAAAAAAAAAGAGAGTATATATATATACTAATTGAATATATATATATATATATATATATATATATATATATATAATGCGATATACATTGTCAGGTCTAGCAGTCTTGGACTATTTTTTGTTTGCACTTGACCCAACATTGATAGCACCTCTCTTCTTCTTCTTCTTCTCCTGTCTTCCTATCCTTTTCTTGTTTAAAAAAAAAAAAAAAAAAAAAAAAAAAAAAGCCTTGTGTCTGCGTTAGGTCATGTGCCCTTTTGCTGATATTAATTTGCCTCTATATGCCTACCTTTTGTTGCTTTTGTCTGCTAAATGTGCACACATTGTGTCTTTGGACTCTTTTGTTGTTGTTTTTGTCTTGTGTCATGTGCTCTGTGCCCTACCTTCCCTTCCTATTAATTGTATAATTGTCTTCAGCTGTCTCTTGTTAATTTGGTCAATTATGTTGTATATTTAAGTCCTGTGTGTTTGTATTCAGTTTGTCTGATTGTCGCGGTCCACACGTGTGGTTTATGTTCTGCCTGCCTGCTTGTATATTATTATTTTGCCCGTTTAAAAGGATTACATCTGTTGAAGTTTATTTTACTTGTCGAGCGCTCCTTAGCGCTAACCACACCCGTGACACACATGCACTCATTTTTAATATTTTTATTTAAAACCCATAATGTTTTGTCTGTTTCTTGGGTTATTAGCGGATTCATTTTGTCCGATTTATTTCATTTAATTTTATGATTTTGTCAAAATATATTTAAATATTTAAGTGTAAAGATCAGTTATATTAATATAAATACATACATGGAAAATTTTATATAAAATAATTACATATAATGTAAACAAAAACTTTTACTTTGGATGCAATTGATCTTGATTAATTGTTTGACAGCAGAAGAGCTTTTCAATATTTGTTACATTTTGTAATTGTTCTTTTTATTGTGATTCCACAATAAATGTGACTTATACTTTGCATAATAAGACTTATTTAAAATGTTAACCATTCTAGTGCAACTTTTTTTAAATGTTTGACCGCTGTTGCAAATTATAAGGATGTCCTGTAATTTTATTGAATGTCATTGAAGTGATTATATATATAAATGTTGTACATTTATAATAAAAATATATTTTATAATATATTTTGTATAAATATAATATATTTTGTAAAAATAACAATTTTTTTTTGTTTTTTAATTTTTTTGTATTATTATAATACAGTTACATTCTTTTAAAGTAAGTTGATGGCACAAAACAATATTTATAGTGCATATGAAAATTTTTTATCTTACTTTTTGTAACTTGCAGTTTATGTCAAAACAGTAAAAATCTACCGTGATACGACTTCAAATATACCATAGCTAAATTATGGTTACAGTGCAAAATCAATGGCTTGGCACACCGATCTAAAGCTTTGGTTATAGTCAAAGTGTTTAGTAATAAAACAACACAATTGAATTACGCTCCTGTGTGAGTGAATCGAATGAACGAGGGATGAATTTGTTGAGGGTGGTGAATTCGCGTCTAAAGCAGACTACCGTAGTAAACCCTCTCAACCACGCCAGGCTTGTTTATAATAAAGCTGTAGTGAGGAGCAAGATAAGCGCAGACGCTGAACTCTATTTCTAACTTGGCAGGCTTGTAAACACTGCCAAATGTGACAATAATGTCCCGTAACCGCTGCCAGCTGCCTGCCAGATACCTGACAGCTCTCAATGATTCTGCTGTTTCTCCGCCAATAGGGTTTGTAAGGCCTGTCCCGCCGCATTAAGAGCTCTGACGCTTCCAGATTCTTCTCCCGCTTTGAAAACGCACCCCTAACGCTAGACGGACGGCGTCCAAAAGAGCTGTTTTGGTATTACCAAGGTGCAGCTGCTAAATCTCTGAGCGTTTCCAGGCTTTTAAGAACTTTCTCAGAGTTTGATGCTTCATCATCTTGAATTATCGCCACTTTATCGCTTCAAAGAACGAACGGCGAACCAAACAGTCACACTCCGTAAACATAAAAAGCAGCAGACGCTCGAAAAAACGCCATCCGTTTGAAGAATAGGTCTACGTTTCATTCCAATCGCACCGAGATTCTCAGTTAAAGGACTAATTCAATTAAGCTGGAGAAGAATTCACCCCTTTGTCTTGGTGCCTGGATGAATTAAGGTTTAAACAGACTTGATACGGACTGTCAGACCCCATTAGAAAACAGCAATCTGACAAAAAAAGAGAGGGAGTGAGAGCTATGGCGCGAAGCTACTAGTGCCAACGCTATTCAGGCGGTCGGTATAAATTAAACATTGACTGTACTCGTACGACTGCCGGGACACAAACGCTCCACTGATTATATGCTGTCAGCGTGCGGCAAACACAGCCAGAGAAAGTGAAGGTCAAACATGTCGGGATTTAACATGAGAGAGAGAGACTTCACTCTACTGTTTGATTGATGCCGCTCTTTCATCCGACATCACCTTTCTTGCAGCTCTCCAAATATGAAATGATGCAAGAGATGAGGACTGTATGACAGATTTGCCTACCTCAAACCCTTTTAAGGTTGGCGCTACATTTCGGAGAAGAAACCTCCCGAAAAAAGGACGTTTTAGAGACTGTTTGCACTTCGGAGGTTAGGACAATTTTGCAACCTCAATTCATTTCGAGGTTTGCATCAGACTCTAAAAAAGAAAATGCACCTCTCCAGACTGAAAAAAAAAAAGATTAAGAGACAATTGGCCGCATTTCAGAGCTAAAAGCCTGTTTTTAGTTCGCAATTGCTTGATAAACATAGTCCTGAAACACTACTACTATTTAATATTAGACATTGTAGTTAAATAAGTTACTATAGTTAGTATAGTTCCACTTTAAAGCAGTCATTTAAGTAATCCTGATTGTATTTGTCCCGTAAACATGTTTTATGATTGTGCCCGTTTAAAAAAAAAACAATTAGACTAATTCAAGACTATCATTCGTCAGTGTTTTTAACACACTGCTTCATGAGCGACAAGTCAATAAAACGTTTTAAGTCTCACGATAAGGTTTCCTGTTTATTTCGAATCAGAAATAACCAGCAAATGACTCTTGATTCAGTGAGGGAGTCACTTATGTTGAATGATTCATTATTATTCGAATGGCTAAAGGCTTGTTCGCACCAAGAAACACAAACTATAACGATTATCAGCGGTGTCCATTATTTGGCCGTCAATGGGACAGTCCCAAGCCTCCCGGTTTTTATCCGAAATATCTTAAACTGTGTTCCGATGATGAATGAAGCTTTTATAGGTTTGGAACGACTAAGTGGTAAGTGATTCATGACACAGTTTTTATTTCAGGGGAAGTAACCCTTTAATAAGCAAATGCTGCTGTTTTGTTGTCTGTTCAAACTCTTTACAGTGAATGGATTTTAATTGGCTATGAAAGTTTTTATTTCACATCATTCTTAGCTGTGGTATGGACTTCCTTTTTGCCAATTAGAAGAATAATTAAAATCTCAAAAACATGACTGACGCTTTAAAAGCAACTGGTTCAAAATTTGCAATGGTTTTAACTGTTATAACGGGACTATTGGTCTAAACTTCCATTGCTTGTTAAAAACAATAAATCCTAATGGAATATGTCCCATAAATGCATTACTGAAAATGTCTTTTATTGGTTAAAAGTTGACGGTTCGTAATGTTTGGTAGAATTTTACAGTTAGTATTTTTCTATTGCTTCTTGAGGGATCTGGTGGTGAATCAGACATCATGAGTTTCTGAGTTTATTTAAATGAAGTTCATTTTTCAAATATCGTTGCAATCTCTTTAGCCTTAGTCTGGTCCCATAAACACGCAGCGTATTCAGAATCGAGACGTGAGGTCAGGTTTCCTCTGTGCCAGAAAAGCATTACGTCATCACTGTATATGTGTGATATGATGAGATGTGAAATCAGAGAACAGGTCAGTGCAGATATAGGGCAATGTGCGTATTTCTCTGTGCGTGTCTCTGCGCTGACATTTGATCGTGATGAATTTTAAAGCAGGATCAGGAGGCAGCGACGGTCTAGGGCAGTTCATGAAGACAGTGGGAGGTATTGGTGCTTTATGTGTATGTGCAGGACCGCACTGAATCACACAGTGGGATCAGAAAGCCTTGGGGTTGAAGGGCAGTGTGTTTAGTCCATGCAGTCAGTGTGTGGTATGTTTTTATGTATGTCTGATCAAAGCAGTGGTTATGAAACTCCACCCCCTCTCGGCCAGGCCAGCATTCAGACAGTTATTCAAGCAAGAAGAAAACCCCTTGGTATTAAAAGTTCACAATGTTATCACGTAATTATATATATATATATATATATGTGTGTGTGTGTGTATAAACACGAGGAAAGAGAGAAAGCGGTGAAATATGACCTCAGGTTGGTGACATTTTTGCTATTTTTACTCTTACTACTGTAAACCTATGTATTTCTGCACCAACTAATCACATCTCTCATCAGAACCGCCATCTTCAGTCTCTTGTGCATCTTCTTATCATGGCATAGGATATACATTACGAGACAGAAATTAGTTACAAAGAGCTGCAGACGACTCAAAGCAAACGTCTTCAGAGTACAATTAAAGCAAACTCCACAACTGGGTTGTCTGGTGTTATCTCTCCAGTCAGTGTCTTTGATCAGAGCATCCCTCCAGCCCCCCTGTTTCCAGGCAGTAAAGCCCCCAAGAGCTGCTCTCCTCTGTCATTTTTCCTCCTTACGCGTCCTCCAACCCTCTCTCTCCCCCCTGCTTCTAGGAAATATTTCTCCCGGGACCGTCTTTGTTTAAAGCAAATAGGCAGAATCCAAGCCAAAAGCAGAAAATGAGCGCTTCCATTCATATACATGCACTGATGCTGGTTTTGAGGCCAAGAGTCGACTAAGCCAAGACAGTGCTGAGTAAATCTTTTGCATCCAACCTGCTGCTATTTGAAAACAAGAATAGAAGACTAATTATTCATTTTGCTCTGTATGTACATAAACATATATTTTGTACGCCAACAGAATACTCTATTCTGGCTTTCATCTCCCAAAAACATGTCTTATTTCAGCTAGGATCAAAGAAAAAAGAATAATACATTGTTCGTGCAAAGAAGCGAAGCCTGTTATTAAAGATCATTAAGATTTGTTGCATTGTAACGTTATTGTCCTGAAAATTAAACAGTCAAATTTGTGTGATCGTATATAATGTAATATATGTAATATACATACATTAAATCTAATTTAATATAGTACAATAATAAATTCAATTTGATCTATAATATATATTGTATTATATATATATATATATATATATATATATATATATATATATACATTAAATCTAATTTAATATATTACAGTAATAAATTAAATTTGATCTATAATATATATATATATATATATTTATTATAAACACAAATATATATTAAATAAATATATATTATGCAAACAAAATTTTTATTTTGTATGTAAATTATCGTTTGACAGCACTATAATATCTATTCTTTCTGGTTCATTGTAATGAGAATGAGACTGCACTATGGTAATGAGGTTTAAAATGTGCTTAATGAAACTAATGCCGTAATGGTCTTCATTTTCAGAAAGCAAAATCTAATTTATTATTCTCTTTGTCTTGATTTTGGGCTGAAATATGACCTGCACATGATCTGGACAGGTTTCGTGTGATTCACCATTTAAGTGAAAGGAACGTCATATTCAGAGATTTTTCTCTCTCTATTGCAAATGGATTCCCAGTCCCCAAAGCACTCTAGACATGAACCATCATGTCAGTGTAATTGTAAAATGATAGGCAATAAGTCAGACAGATACAAGTGAATGAATCGTAAGATGAGGGTGCCCGTTTCAATTATGTACATTAGTTATAGATGAGGAACCTTTTGGGAATAACCCATACCGAATACATTTGCAGAATTAATACACTGTGCAAGGCCATTTTCTTGTACGTAATTGCACCCTAATTATCCATTAGTTATTGAATTACCCTTTTATCTGTTTGTCACGGGCAAAGGCTTAATAAATGGAAGAGAAATCATCAACTTGGTTATCAACGCTCCAAATTTGCAACACAGAGAGAGAGAGAGAAAAAATACAGCAAGAGAGACTGCACTACAGTGACAGAGAAAGATGGAGACAGACAGAGAGAGATAAAGAGGCATAGATGGAGAGAAAGATGCATACATATATTCATGAGCATCTTCGGGTTTGTAATTAAGAATCAAATAGCTACAAGGAAGCCATTAGTTTATTAAGTGTAAGAGACCGCGCAAGTAACTCACAAGATTTTTTTGCATTTCTCTCTCTCTTCTGATGTACAGGAATCGGGGAAATTATTTCAACTATGAAGTTTTTTTTTTTTTTATACATAATTTATTACATTTATTAATTTATATAGAGTATATATATAGCATAGTAGTCTCTCTCTCATATATATATATATATATATATATATATATATATATATATATATATATATATATATATATATATATATAATTGTTTTTTTTTTTAAATAACAAATGTATTTATTTACACAAATTTGCATTTTTCCTTTTTAAATATTTTTCAGTAATAATAGATTAATGTTGTATCACATCAAAAGTTGCACACTAATACACATTTAAAAATTAACATTTTTGAAACAGTATTTACTCAGAAATACAGCAGTTTGAGAGATTGCAAATGGTCTCAGTTATGATATTTTGAGGTTATTTATTTAAACTAAATAATATTTATTTATATATAACTCTACTGTATTGTAGACACATATTCCGAGTTTGCTTACCTTAATTCAACAGAATCCAGCCACATTTTTTTACGTAATTGGCATTGGTATTTGGGAACATTTTTCATTGGGAAATGATGTTTTTGATCTCATTAAAATGATTAAAATTACAATTCTTTTTGGTTCCGAATGGTAGAAATTGTAATACCAGTATACATCCCTTAACGAAATAGACGTAGAAATATTCAGAGACATTCTGACTTCAAGTCACGAAGGGTTAAAAATAACAAGGAGACTACAATATCAGTAAGATTCTACCATTTATTACACATAATGACATTCTTAAATAAAAATGCTTCACTTAACAGTTCTTGCATAGATATATTACAATACCAATTTAAAAAAGAATTATGAAACAAACCGGTAACAAAAATAAACTCTTTTCCTTTTTCCTTAATAAAGAACATTGTCATACTAACATCATATAATACAAATAATATATGCAAACACTTTTTACAGCAAATAAAACAAAAATAAAAAACGGCATAAATATAGGAGCAGAGTGGAAAGCATGAAATGCCTGCGAAAAGCAGAGGGATCGGAACAGATTTAATTTACAGCAGGAAGTGTGGAAAAAAGCCTTTAACCAGAAAACTATGCTACGAGTGCAACGAACATTGGAAATCACTCTGTTTATCGGCTTCATACCGTCCATTTGAAAGCTTTTAGCACAGCGTTTTGAGCAATAGAAGGGTACAAAGGAAACAATGCTTCAGATGTCTAGTGAGCGAATGGAGACCAGCTGCTAACGTGAACGTATAGACTAATGCGTCAATCCAAAAACATAACTATAACATGTACAGACCTCTAAAGCGGACTAATCATAACGTCACGAATTATGAAATGCATTCGAACTCCTAATTCAGTGTTCCCTGCATGTTTAGTGGTGTCTCAGCTCATGCCAGATCTTTAAGATGGAACCGTTTCATTGCCGAATGTAAAAAAACGTACCTGCAAGTGTGCATCGGTAATTACAAATCATTGCATTGTCCCACAGCAAAAAGGTCAGTTAGTTGTCTGTGCGATTTAAAAGCCGTTTAAGTGGGTAACATACAAGGTTTATACACACTCGAGAGAAACTAAAGACGGCGCACATAAAACAAGCCCTAAAAAGCAGACAACGAGCTGCTCTGTGGGGTTTCTCAGGACCATTAAGACGAACTCATTAGCTAGTTTTTGCCAAGGTAACATGCCTAATTGGTCCGGCTGGAGGATGTTAAAGAAGGGTTTTAAGAAAAAGGTGCACTTAAAGTGAACAAATGGTCAAATGTCCACTGGGAAAACTACTAGTGAACATCATATATCTTGATTCATAGAATGCAATAACTTGACAAGCTCCGTGAGAATTTCAGCACAAGACTTGTGATGTGAACACTGTCCTCACAAAGCCTGACGAGAAATGCCTACGTCATATTTCACCTAAAACTGCCAATTAACATTATTTTGCATCGTGACAATATTATCATGACAGTATTGTTTATGAACATATACATATATTGTTATACGATTACATATATAGTTACATTACATGTATAGTTGTACAATTTTACATTATTTATTAAATATATTACAGTTAAAGCTGCAGTCCATAAGTTTTGCCTCTTTGTATGTGACTATCAATATACACCGTATGAACCAAATGTTAATTTTCACTGGACATGTCTGCCGCTTTTGTTCTGTTTATTCATATATACTGGTTATTCATATACTTTGTTATCAACATGTTAAATATTTCGCTTGACTATTGTTTATTACCAATAAATCAAGCTAAGTTAAGGAGATCGCTAAGGAAAGTTTTCAACACTGGCTGGTTACTTGCCCAATAACTGATTTAGCATCATTTTGAACCAAAACAAAGTTAAGAACTGCAACTTTAAATGAGAATTGGGTAATAATGTCACACTGCAGAATAAACGCCTCATTTAATCTCAGTATTATCTCTTTCGTTTTTCGAGGTGAAATATGAAACGTGTTTGTGATGTTATTTATCGTATGGAGTTTATCCTTCTCGCCATAGACCCTAAAACAAATACTATTGTGTGCACCAATATCAAATCTAAGTCTTTGTCAAACTGAAATTATTATCTTGCATACATGATCAACAGGATTGATCTACTAATAGTTTTCGAGACTTGACATTGGATTGTTTTGCCCAAAAATGTGGGACAACATGAAGCTTCGCTTCCTAGTCTGCATAGCCCACGATCATGTTTTCTGAACTACAGATAAATTGTAACATTTCAGGTTGCAGTCTTGAATCCTCTATGAAAAGCAGATATCATGCACTAGATTTCAGCTGGAAAAGCGGCCCGTGCGATGGTCTCTTGAGGACATCGGATGCACGCGGCTCTGCTCTGGATTCCGGTGACCTTGTGTCTTTGTTATTTTTCATGGAGCTAATGTGGCTAGGGAAGGAGGTAAGCTGACACCCGGCTACATGGTGAAATTGACTGTGTCGGGCGGTTGCGATAAGATCTCCCGGTCAGCATAAGTGTGGCGTCCGACCCCCAGTGTGGTCCTACTCCGTTCCGCCCCATTGAGAGGGCGACCAGCGCTGGCCGCAGCCGGGAGAGCCCAATTCCTTTCTCATTACCCATACTGCCATTCTGTCAGACGGGCCTCCCGTTGGTCCATGTTAGACAAGTGAGTGAGAAGGGCAAAAAACTGACAGACGGCTTGAGCAAGACATGAATATCCTTGTCCATCACCTATTTTTGGGTGATATGATCCAGATGGTGCTTTTTATGATCTGTAGATATGGTTAATAAAGGTCATGATATGCAATAAAAATGCTAATGTGTATGCTGTCTAAAATTTAATTTTGGTTCCGTTTATGCATTGATCTCAGGGGTTTATAAGTCTTTGAATCGGCATCTTGATGTTTATATACAGTGCGGTGGTTAAAAAATAAAGCAAATCTATGTTGTTTGTGCTCATTTTATACATCTTCAGATCTCGGCCTCTCAGTTTAATCACACAAATGAACACAAAACCGCTTAATCAGGTTGTTGGAAAAGCAATAGTTCACATGAAATTGTTATTTATTGACCTTCATGTTGGTCCAAAGCTGTATGACTTATGACAGGAAAATATTGGGAATCGGGATTGGGAATCAAACTCGAGTCACTGTGAGGCTATTGGTGTTCGACTATCATTTTCATATATAACATAAAAGCAGCTTCAATGAAATCTGAAATCTTACGTATTATAGGTGCGCGAAGATACTTTTGTCCTAAAACCCAAGCTTTTTCCATGTCTTATTTGTCATTTTGAAAATATGGAAGTGAGAATGAGATTCAAGAGCTACCGCAAAAAAGTAAGACTTGAATAACGAGTAAATTTTGGTCCGTTTCGCACAAGTCTTGAATTACAGTCGCACTATAGACTATTTTTATGGTCCTTCAATGTCTTTTTTTTTTGTTTGACAGCCTCCGTTCCTGTTTTCCATTCTTTAGCGTTCCACCAAGGAAAGAAAGTCATACTGGTTTGGAATGACATTAGGTTGAGTAAACGATGACCGATTTCTCATTTGATGTGAATTATTCCTTCATCAACAAGCATTCGTGTAGATCTTCATGCATGAGCCAAAGTGGGATCTATGTTGAGAAGATCAGGCCTTTCAGTGGTCTGAATGATTGCATAAGTGCAGGGCCGTCCACAATCAAACAACCTTACATTCAGGAACACTTTCCATCCCACACTTGATTGTACGTTGTAATTTAAACCTCACTTTTACTATACAATTTACACACTGTACAGCTGTTTTTACCGGGAACACAAGATATGTAATGTGTAAGAAAAAAAAAACAAAGAAAAAAAAACATCACAAAGTCACCTGCAGGACCAGCGAAACACAACACACACCTTTCTTAGGATGCTTCCATCCGTGCAAACTAAAATAACTGATGGGAAATGTCTGTCCGGACAGTTTTTCGGGACATACCGTGATGCATTTACAGAATCTAAACGTTGTGATTGCAAATCTCTGCCTTGAATGATGGAAGTCATTATTCTGTAGTGAAGTCCGCAGATAAACCATGGTGCTTTTCTCATTTCATGCTAGTCCTAGAAATCCCGAAGGAACCCAAGTTTATGGGATAACGTTTCATGGGTCATAAATAATGTTGAGGAATGCTCAAAACGTGTGCAACAACAACATTGCTTTTCTTTTCTTTTCTTTTCTTTTTTTCACCACTAAAAGTTTGCGTTTCTATAGAAATGAAGTCCACCTCTGTCTGTGCCAGTGTAGAATCCACTACTCTTCGCTTGTGCATATGGCAGTTTTTTTTTTTTTTTTTTTTTTTTGGTCCATTTTTATGTAATTTTCTTTTTCTATTTTGTACACATCCACAGGAGAAAAGCAAAAAAGAAGTCTTCTGAATTATATAACACAGTCATCATTCAAAAAGATCTCTTCTTTATTTTTTTTTTTCTTTTATAAAAAGTCTCAAAGTGTCGCTGCGCAGCAGTTGGTTGGCAGGGAGGGACGTGAAAGAGAGATTAATCTGTCTGCGAAGAAGGTAAGAGTGTTTCCTCCACTGCCCCCAATCAGATTCACATTTGAGCGATGGGTGAGTCCACTTCACCTTTGAAGTCTAGATTTCTCTGAATGGACGTTCCACTTTAGATCTTGGCTGTGGATTGGCGGGATCAAAGCGGAAAGATAATCCTTGCTCAAAATGGGAAACAAAAAAAAAAAAAATTCCTTTGAAATAACATCCTATCGCTACGATGTTCTCCGAAGGTTTTTGAGAAGATCATTTTGGGACACATCCTGTCTGTTTGTGACATACTCTATGTAAGACTGATGAAAGCTTTCAATGTTTCTCAGAGAAGTTGGAACGCAATAATAGTATCTTTTTAAGTTTTGAGCATTGGGCAAATACCTACTGAAGCACATTAAGTGACATAAAATGTCGTACCACCTTCTCAGATCTGTAGACCTCTGAATTTCCATCCTCATGATCAGACGTGGCCGACCAATCCTCAAGACCTGGTCTAAGTTCAGCCCGTGCTGATCGGTTCCCCTACGGGAGGCCACTCTTGGTGGGAGGAGCGAACGGCCTGAGTGGTATCCGGCTCCTTCCCATCATCCCTCTCCTTCTCTCCCTCTACCTTCCGTCTCCTCCTCCACCTCGCCATTTTGCCACCTCCTCCTCCTCAGATGTGCCTCTTCATGTGCAGTGCCAAGTGATCGGATCGGGAGAAACACCTGAGGGGTGAAGAAAAAAGACCTTATTAGGAAACCTGTGTGATCTGAAGTCTGGACGGGTTTGATCGTAACCTCATTATTATCTGACGACACATACAATGGATGAGCTGGAACAGTAAGGAGTACTTTTTTAGTTTTAAAGGACTGAGCTTTTTTAACTTTTTAAATGGCATCTCATATATTTTATAACAGTGTGTAAGTATGAATAATGATGTATAAATAAAAACTAATTGTATACATTGTCTAACGGAAATAAAATAATAATAATAATAATAATAATATGCAACAATATGATGATGTTTTATTATATGCAATACTATATTATTATTATTATGATTGTGGAATATTATTGTGTGTATTCTGTCTCCTGATATTGATGTTAATTAGTTTCTATTTCTTAGACTTGACTTGTAAAGTGGCCTTGGGTTTTGAAAAGGCATAAAAAAAAAAAAATATATATATATATATATATATATATATATATATATATATATATATATATATATATATATATATATTACAGCAATATTATTATTATTATTATTATTATTATTATTATTAATAAATTATTCCTATTATATTTTTAACACTCTCCTAAAGCTGAATAAAATGGGAGTCTAGATAAACCTATTGATTGTTGGAGCATCTTGACCCGTCCCTAAGACATATGCTTTCATGCTAAGTCTCACCTGTCCTGGAACGGCGAGGGGAGGAACACGAATTGGGAAATCAAGGGGTGTGTTTTTGGCAGGACCGGACAGATGGCAGATCAAGCCACTGCCAGGAGGCACCAAACCAGCTGGTGTACCTCCACCCTCCTCCACACCCCCACCCCGCTGTCCTGACAGGGGGTCCGGACACGGTCGGGCCGGATTAAGAAGGGGCCTGAGGGCCACAGCTACAGGTCTAGCGTCTCGCTCTACTGTATTTACTGTTCAGACGAGACGGGGAGCCCCTCCGCATGCTGCTCTCCACTGTTCCCGTCAACTCCATCATTGTAATGGTAATCCGGGGCTCCCTCGACAACGGCAGAATGGATTCCCCAAGGTGTACGAGCAGCCAGGATGACAAGAGAGGGCGGAGCTGAGCTCAAAGTGAGATACGCAAGTCTAACAAGCATGAAGGACCTATTTATACATCAAAGCGAAGACGAGTTAAGATTCACTTCAGAGGTGGAAGCTCTTGGTCAATACCAGGAGGCAAGTGTCTCGCAGGCACTGCGCCCAAATTGAAAATGTTCTGAAAGAAAGCACAGATCTGGGTGCTTAGCTTTGTACCCAAATGGAAATGCATACTTTTTTTTATATTTTATGATGTTTATGTTTTATGAAATAAAAGAACTTCCATGTAAAGTATGTTGGAACATTTAGAGCGCAGCAGCATGCATTTGCATTGATTACAGCTTTTGTGCGGAGCGCTCCGAATCCTTCAGTTTAGCGTCTAAGGCGGAACCGTTATTGCTGGAACCAAATGTTCAAAAATGCAACTAGTTTATACGTTTGCCAAAATCTGAGGCAAACTGTTGCTTATTCATGTGACTGTCGATGGATTATCAAAGGCTCGATCTGAGAGAAGTGGCAAATCCTGAAAAGGATTGAGCCGTGAAATGTGTTTTGACTAGGAATGACATCAGTAAAGATCTACAGGTTTAGCCAATGAGAAAGCACGATACAGAGTAAGGGACATTTCAGTGGGAATAATCGTAGAGCTCTCGTGGTATATATATATATATATATATATATATATATATATAAAGCCTATATATTTAACAGTTGTAATAATCTGGTAACGTTTTATTTTTAACTAGCTAGTTGCAATTAGTTAACATTAGTTAATTAACTAACATGAACAAACATTGAACAATACATTACAGTAATTATTTTTGTTAATGTTCATAAAAATACTGTTCATTGTTTGTTAGTTCATGTTAGTTTATAAGCTAATGGTAACAAACTTGTAATTTTAAATAATGCATTAGTAAACGCTGAAATTAATTAATAAATGCTGTTCAAGTATTGTGCATTCTTAGTTCATGTTAATTAGTTTTGTTAACTAATGTTAACCAATTAACCTTACCGTAAAGTGTTACCGTGTTTAGTAGTTAATGTTTTTTTATTATGCATTACATTTTTTATTGTGTTTTATTGCGTTAGCTAGCTAGTTAGTTAGTAAGTTAGTTGTTCTTAGTTACTTTTAACCCAATCAGATCTGACTGCAGGTTATTTTTTATTTTAGTTATCTGCAAAATATAGAAATGACTAGCTTTTTGTTGATCAAGATACCAGTTGGTCTTTTTTGCACAGTTGTGCGGGTATATATAGTACAATGCAATGTTGAAAATCAAAACAAATGCAGCAAATACTTGTCCCTCACCACGCTCTATCTGAAAGCTTATCTACAAGACCTGAATAGAGAGGAACCGTTGTCTGAATTGCAGATGTTTTTAATCATTAAGCTACATCTACTGGCACAGGTGACAGGTGGACCATCTTAGATACAGATTTGAAAATGAAAAGATTTCAGACTATTCATCACATTTTTAGACCCAGGACACCTGTGTTAGGTTTTGCCATTAAAAATAATGTTTAAGATATAAATCAGGTTACACAAATTGCTGACCAAAAATTCCCCAAATCCCTTCAAGGTGCTAGAACTAAACAGGTCTTAGTTAGAACTAAATGATTTGTTTTTATTTATAAAATTACTAAATATTATTACAAATCGGTATTTCTTAAATAACAAACTTTTGTCTTCGCTTAAAGTTACAAAATGGTATTATAATAGTGGTTAATATTTAATTATATTGAGAATTACAAAATATGCAAAGTATTTTTGCATTAATATATACATGAAAAACTATCTATTTTTGGTGCTGCTCATTAATTGCAGTATATGCAATTTAGAAATGTTTAGTGTAGTCAAACGATTAATCACATCCAAAATAAAGGTTTTTGTTTACATGATATATGTGTGCTGTGTATTTTTATTATGTATACATAAAAACAAACACATACTGTAAAGTATTTACATGTATCTATTTATATTGATATATTTTATATTATATATAAATTTTGTTTATATAATAAAAATTATTATATGTTTTCCCAAATAAATAATATATATATATATATATATATATATATATATATATATATACACATATATGTGTATTTATTTATGGGTCAAACATTTAAAAAGGGCTCAAGTACAAAACAATAATACTGCTTTAAAATTGCTTTTTTTTTTTTAATAAATTAAAAGGTTTGTTAATAAGAATATTTTGCTAGTTTAAAACACAATCAAATATAATAGGCTCCCTTATTCTTTTATATATTTTTTAATATGTCAGAATAAGTATGAATTTTTACATAAATATTCTGTTACACTAAATTACAATGTAACATTATTTAAACCAAATTGTGACATTTTATTCTCCAAAATGTATTTAAAATCTTAAAAGCATATATGGACGTTTTTATGGACATAAACCCACTTTTGTAAATGTATTTAATCCATTTACATAATTAATATACACAGTACACACATATTACGTAAACCAAAACCTCTATTTTGGATGCAATTAATCAAGATCTGTTTTATCTTGCATCTGTAATGATTATACGATAATGACAAAGGGTTTAAAATAGAAATATATTAAATAGATGATGAATAAATAATATGAAGTGTAGCATTGTCACTCTATTGTTTGCTACGAAATGAACTATAATATAAAGTCAGCTAGCTCTCGCAGGCATCACACAGACGATGGCCTCATGTTTAGACTCACCTGTCGCAGTGATTGCACTTGAAAGGCTTGGCGCCGGTATGTTTGCGGTAGTGCCTCGTCAACTCGTCGCTTCGCGCGAACCGCCATTCGCAGCCTTCCCATGAGCACTTGTACGGCTTCTCCCCTGATACGACACACAAACAGACGCACACACACACCTGATTAAAAACCCCGCTTTCTTCCTCGTGGGTCCTTGAAATCAGCAACTCGGCCCAACCAGCCGTCTAATTCATTTGTTTTAAGTTGATTAGCCTATCGGAAGAGTGTTGACACAATTGGAGTTTATGAAATACATGATCGTCATTAGAGAGCACAGCTGTCGGACCAAATGAACTCGATGAGCTTTCAATGAGATCTTCACTGCGTTTAACAGATGTGAGAGGCTGCGTTCACATTTTTGATGTTGCGCGTTTCGGTCGTGGATGGGAGCTGCCTCGTAGGAGAGCTGCGGTTCGTACGGGGTCTCGTCGCTCGTTCATTAGCGCTGCTGTGAACGTATCGTATGAAATGGGGGGCAGGCAGAGTTTATTTGGATCTCTGGGAGAGGTGATAATTGGAGTAGTAATGATGGGTAATGGGGAGGAACCTCATATTTACTGTCAACCAGCTGGCCCTGTCTCCACTGTTTGCCACATCTACAAATCTTCCGAAACAAGACTGTGGCTTCATATAAATCGCTTGATGATAAAATAAGTCAGATTTTCGTGCAAACACGGCTCTTAAATTTAACTAGCAGTCATTAAATCAACATTAACTCAAATGCGAAAGCAAAATTGATCCTATTTACTATCTTAATACATATTAGTCTGTAAAAACAAACAGGCAAACATAATATTTTTTACAGTTTTACTGACATGTGATATAACATTAACAAAGTAATAACCAAGTAGTTTCATTAAGTACTAGCATTTACGACACATTTGTTTTATCCACGTGATTGACTGAATAATATTTATTTGATTTTAAATATAATATTATTTATTTTTAAATCTTATTTAGTTGTTTGTTTTAAATGTTGTTTAATTTATTTATTTACTTATTTATTTTGACAGCTTATTTAGTTATTTGTTTATTTTAAATATTTCATTATTATTTGCTTTTTATTTATTCATTTATTTTAAAGTTTCATTTATAATTTCTTTAACTGTATTTATTCGGCTATTTTTAAAGCTTATTTATTTCAATTATCAATTTTTAAAAAAACTAAATTTAAACATCCGTTTCACTTTTGTACAGGTACCACTAGGCAAGTAAAATGGACTGAATTCATTTCATGGCGACTTGTTGTTCAGCACGAAGAACCTTCCATGACAGCCACACTTTCATTCTGAGCCGTAAAAACAACAACAAGTTATATTTAGATCAGAATTTTGAGCGCTAAATTGCGTTCCATTTCACACACATTCACAAGCTAGCCACATTAAGCAGGACAGGTTTAGACCTGCGCTCCCTACGACCACAGCACCAGCCAATTATAAGTCAGGGAGGCACGGATGCTGGAGTTTGTCGCCTAGCAACCGGGCAGGAGCGTAACGTAGGAGGCAGCAGTGGAGCCGGCTCGATCTGGCATCGTCTGTCCCTCTGTGCCACCAGCCAATTACGGCTCATACTGGCAGGGGAGGATGCAGTTGCCTGGCAACCGGGATGTTACATGATACACGTATGTACAAGTGGATATATGCGTGTATGCGCGGTGGGAATGAAAGTGCACGGACGAGGCTAGCGGTGTAAGCTGAAACCAGCGCAGAGACCCGAGAATCGTTCCCAATTATAGAGTCCCGTTCAGAGACACACTAGTTGCCTGGCAACTCCCCACCCCCATCACACAACCTTTCGTCTCTCACACACACTTTTTCTCTCTCTCTGCACCCTTACAGGTGCCGGAGTCTCGCTTAATTACATTTTCTCAGTTAAACTGCAGACAGAAAGACTCATTATGATCTGGGCGGCACACGGCGGCACCAAGCAGAAAGCCATTTTCTGCCCTTCACCGCTCTTCCAAGTTTCAGACTTCGTTATAATGGAACGCAGGGCAACAGACAAAGTGGAAACGACTGCCGCCGCGTTCCTCTCCGCACCCCTCTGCGTCTCGCCCGAAAACCCGCTCTTATCTCGTTCCCGAAACGCCATTCATAAAACGCTCCAGAGGGCAATGTCATTTCCATTCACGCCGCCTTCGTTTCTGCGCAAATCTCAATCACAGAATTTGTCCAAGTAATAACGCCTCCGAAATAGGATTTCGCTAATTGCAAACGAGTTGACGAATCGCTTTGGCATCAGATTTGAACGCAGCTCATTGCTGCTTTGTTTTTTTGTTTTTTTGGACAAATGCAGTACGGAAATACAGAAACTGCTCAAAGACTACAGCTAATGAATTATGCAGTTTTACTTCGCAAAAAGAAATTACAGTTTGCATTATTGTTTCAGGCAAGCACAATTTTTTTCGGAAAAAGGTTTAATGATATAATATACGTTTTTTTTAAAGTCATCTAAACATTCTTTAATATATTGTTTGGTGTAAGAGTTTAATGCAATTCAAAGACATTGCAATTGATCAAAAACTAGGCCTAAAGAATAATGCAGTTTTATATTATATTATATTATATTATATTATATTATATTATATTATATTATATTATTATGTGATGTTATGTCATATCGTTTTATTTAATTTTTTAGCACATTTAAAATGTAAAAAAAAGTTCCCAGATATGTAAATATTTCTTGTAACACAAATATTATTTGTTTGGCTTTTGGTTTTTGAGTCTTCAAACTTGGTGTGAAATGTCAAGGTTTAAAAACTATGGTATACAGTAAGATTTTCAGAGAATTGTTACTTAAAGCTGTGACTTGAGAAAGCTAAGAAAGAGCATCAAACACTTTTTATGGTGCTTTCTTGTCCTTTTTGGACCTTGACAAGGCGTCCTGTGTTCTTGTGCATTCTGGACCGTCAATCCTCCTGTCATAATATACATGTCCTAAATACTGTCTAATACATCAGAAGGGAGCCATTACCATGTGGCATGTTCGGGTTTAAAGAAATGGGGATCTGCTCTGGTGTGTTAACAGGCGTGCGGCAGACATAGGGAAATATACAGGCGAGTACGTCTCATTCCAGCCGGTCCATCCATCATGAGGCAGTTATTCACTCCGTGGACAGCTTTGGGACAGCAGTCTGAGTGCTTTTGGATTGAGATCGAAGAGACAGAGAATTATGGCCGTTTCCTGCACCATTCGAATCTGCTGAGGAAGTACTGTCGCAACCTTGAGAAAATGTTTGCCACGAGGGGCTGGACAGGCACGCTGCCATGGCGACGACGAAGCACCATTAATTACATCAGCTTGTCGCTTATTGTGTAAAATAAGATCGATTGCTCAAAATAAGAAAATTAATGATAAATGTGGTAAAACCGAGTATTTCTAAATGTATAACGTTATTACTGGAGGAGGTTAAGTGTTTATAGCCACAACTAATCTAAACTTATGTGTGTGTGTGTGTGTAAATCTATATATGTGTATATGTTTGTATGCATGTGTAATATTTAGTTTTTCAGAATAATGATTTAATGACTCACTCAGAAATTCACTTTTTTCATTCCTCAGCAAATCAGTGTTTCTGAACAAATCAATTCAATAAATGACTTACTCATACAGTTAATCATTTAAATCGATTTTTCAGAACAAATCAGTTGAAGGAATGATTCAATAATTCACTCAACTGCAGTTATTTGTATTGTTCCGGAATAAATCTGCGTTTTTTGAACAAATCAGTTCCACAAATGATTCAATGACTCACTTACTACAGTTAAGTGCGTCATTCTTCAACAAATCAATGTTTCTGAACGAGTCAGTTAAGTGAATAATTAAATAATTTCCGTAAATGACTTAATCATAAGTACAGTTAATTGTTTCAATCAGTTTTCCGAACAAATTGGTTAAATGAATGATTCAACGACACATTCAAATGTAGGAAATTTGTATAGTTCCTAATTAAATCAGTGTTTTAGAACAAATCAGTTTGACTCAATGACTAAATATAGTTAAATATAGTTAATTGTTTCTTTCTTCAACAAATCAGTGTTTTTGAATGAGTCAGTTAACTGAACGATTCACTTATTTATTAATTCCATATCCGTCTACTTGCCACCTACTGGGGAACTGTGCAACATGCAGGACACTAAAGTCACAAAAAAAAAATGGGAAACCATCAGCACAATAATTACAATATGGAATTTCAAAAATATACTGGCTTACCTGTATGTGTCCTCTGATGCGCCTTCAGATGTGAGCTCTTGGTGTAGACCTTCCGACACCCGTTGAACTGGCAGCGATGGACTCTCTTCTTGTTCTCTGCCATCTCGCCAGCTCCCACGGTGCAGGGGCCGCCCTGTTCTCCGTCGCTCTGTGCGCCGCTGCTGCCATGCTGCGGAGAAAGCGGCACAGGGTGGGCCGCCACAAGTTTGGCAGAACTTAAGCCCACCTTTCGGGCCACAAGCTTGAGCGTGAGGGTCCCGTCGGGCGAGGCACTGAGTGTGTGGGTGGGTTTGACTAAGTGACGGCCCAGTTCCGGGGACGAGGGAGGTGTTAGTGAGGTGACGGCATTCAGCTGGGCTGCGTTGACCCCTAAGGTGATGTCTGGAGAGGTCACGGTAGAGGAAGTGGAGGACAGGGTTTCTTTGCGTGGGGTGAGCTGAGGAGGAGGAGGGCTGGGGGGGTTGTTGAGGCTGGGAAGGAGCGGGTCTAACAGGTCTTCATCCACATCTTCCTTCATGAAGGAGGGGGTAAGTAGGCCGTCTAGTTCCTCGTCAAAAAGATCGGAGAGCCGTTTGGGTTCCGTCTGTAGATAGCGTTCCAACTCCAAACATGTCTGTGGAAAAAAGATTTCAATGTTTTTATTGACCTGAACAATGCAAGTGATTTGATTATATATATATATATATATATATATATATATATATATATATATATATATATATATATATATATATATATATATATATATATATATATATATATATATATATATATATATATATATAGATATAGATATAGGTATAGATCAGAATAGTACAGTTTTATTGTAAAACCTTCATAAAAACATGACTAAACATAGTTTAAGACTAAATTATTAAATTTCACATTATGTTAAGCTTACTTTGCTTACTAGTTATTTTTAAATTGCTGCCAAGAACGCAATACATTTTTCATAAAGCATTCTTACATTGTCATAAAACAAAGGGATTTTTAAAGAAATCATTCATAAATCATTTGCATAAAATAATTTGTTAGAATTACATCTTTATTAGCAAACATGTATTGCAATGGTTTCATGAATCAGTAATCATAATCATAAAGCTTACTTTACATACTTTAGGTCTCAGTCTTTCACTGAGATGCATCTAAAATGCAGTTGTTACTTGACACCAGATCCATTTCTTCTTTTAATATCACTTTAAATATAACATTTACACTTTGTTTGTACCTATTAAACAACTCAAGCAATTAAATGCAAGATAAAATCATCCAGGCTAATCTACCTCATTAGCGCTGCGTGTAAAGTAATGCATTTTTTTTCCTTTTTCTTCAGACTAACCCCTTTCTGGACTGTTAACTAGGTACTGAGACTGCTACTGCATATCATTTGCTTCAGCAGGTCTTCAGGAATAGATGGTTACACTGTGATTGATTACACAGGCTAGACTGGAGCTCTCTGGAGCTGAAGAAACAGACCTGGCCTGAATTGCTTGTTAGAGCGCTTTATGTGGAGCAAAACTGGCTCTTCAAACAGAAGGGGGAGAGAGAAAGAGAGCGAGTGTGAAAGAGAAAGAGCCATCAGACTTGTATTCTTCCATTTTGGATGGGTTTTTATATTTCACTATAAAGAATTGTGCTCAGAACAGCAGCGTCAACATAATACGATGTAATGGCAACTTACGAGCCGCTACCGCTCCTTTAAGATACTTCAAGGGGCCATATAAAGGATCATTTAAAAATTTCTTTGTTTTGAAATTAAACAACACAAAACCTCTTTCAGTGTACACTTTTTAAACTGTAAAAAAAAAACCCTGTAAACGCTCCTTTGCGACTGCTATGTCATATATGACCCTATTAACAGTCTTTTATTACTGTATGAGATTATACACACACACACACACACACACATTATATATACATATATATATATATATATATATATATATATATATATATATATATATATATATACATAGTATATATATATATATATATATATATATATATATATATATATATATATATATTTTTTCTTTAAAGCATAGGTGCGTAAATGTAATGACATGTAAATCTAAAATAAATAAAAAAAAAACATTGGAAGCAAAAACAGTTGGAAGATCTATCAATTTATTTACTTTTTAAATAAATAATTGCACAGTTGTCTAAGAAGGAGCAGTAATGTCAAGCTTTCATTTTCTGAAACGTTTCTCATAACATGACCCAAACCTTTTACAAAATGATAAAGAACAGTAACCTATCATCTCAGACAAACTGGCCTCTAGCTATAAATGTCTCGCTTGAATCTCTGGCTCCAAACACAGAGCAGCTTCTGTTGCTAGGCGATGTTGTTTGCTTGTCATTTTATGAAAGGAGCGTCTGCCGTTTTTTCTCAGCGTTAAAAGCATTTTAATGTCTGCGCTGAACTGAAGGTTTCAGAAGTCAGGTAAACAGAGCATAGCTGAACTGACATTACCTGAGACGTCACCCGGAATATCTAAACACGACAGGAGACGTTATAGTTAGAAGACACAGATCTTCGCATAACCGTCTCAGAGCGTTCTCGACTCGTTCAAAATAAATATTTGCGCTTCTAAAAATCTGTTGTTTTCCCTTTTACAAAAACACACACGGTTTCTCGCTGCGCCCTGAACTGATGGGTAATTAGTCACTTAAATGAAGCAGTAAAGAGATGCTCTCCATTCAGTGCAAGCGCTGATGGGCTCGTGCCTCTCTGTGCATGTTTCCTAGCTCAACCGATGACATTTAAAAGCCTCCACTCAGCACGCCGGCAGCGGTGAGCGCTGTATGGGCCCTTTGGACGCTCGCCGACACAGGAGGGATTGATTTTCTAATGTGCTATAGGGCTGCGGTGGTCTGGAGTGTCATGCCTGCATGCTGTCGAACCGTCACACGTATGACAGGAACACGGGCAGACCGAGTTCATGGGAGTTCGCCTGAGCATGTGGTATCGAGAAAGGGCAGCATGTGCATGTGTGTGTCTGGAAAAAGAGGCAGATACGTTGTGAAGGTGAAGCATTTGGGAGTCAGGTATTTCTTATCGCTCGTTCGCTTTCTCCGTCTCTTCGCCCCTCCTCCCGCAGGCCCCCCGAGGAAGTGACATTCAGGGGATATTGTTACTTAAAATGGCAGCAAATGCAATGCGTCCAGCGCCGTCTGGGTCGCTCTAGGCCATGTGATTTAGCGGTGCGCCAGACTGGATGCCAATCGAGTCGAAAAGCGTCGCCGTAAAAGCCACCCGGCGGATTCACGAATCTCTGACAATTTGGATGTTTAATCAAAACTGATCGCAACTCGACGCCCCAGTTTTGCCATAAAATAGGCAATAAAAAGGCAGAGCGTCGCTCGGTTTGATAGCAGATGGCTAGAATTTTGTGTTGTAGTCCCTGTGTGGGTCACACATGATCTGCGAGCGACTATGGCATAAAACAAACCTCAAGTCCCAAGTCAAGGTCATTTGGTGTCTTCCAGGCGTTTCATTGCAATCAGAAAGCCAAGCCAAGCTATTAGGTATTCATTAGACCGAGCTGTACGAAACGGTATGAACAGATAGAGCGCCAGATATAGTATAGTTTTCATCTGCAAAAAACAATTAAATGAAACGCCAGTAGCATTTTTTAAAACTTTTTATTAGCTTGTCCAGGCTGAATACAATCAAGAATACACAGATATACACACAACCCAAGAAACAAGCTGGTAACTGTAAATAGGTAACAGTTAAAACAGGTTTACTTGATGGTTATAGATTTTTTTATTATTTATAGAATGTATTATTATTATTATTATTATTATTATTATTATTAATAATAACAATAAATGCTGAATTAGATTATTATATTTAAAACCTAAATATACTTTAATATTTAAAAAATCTTTAATACTATTACTATTATTATTAATATAGATTAAATCATATCATAATTAGATTAATAAAATAATTAATAATTTTATTGTTTTATTATATATATATATATATATATATATATATATATATATATATATATATATATATATATATATAATTAATTTAATTATACATATAAATGAGCATGCATACTAGAGCAATGATCGAACTGAAAGATGTACTGAAAGGTCAAAAAAATTGGTAAGAATTGTGCCACATGTTTTTCAGTAAAAAAAACAGCAAACAGATCTCTGGCATCTGAGATATATTTTTAACTATTTCCTCTTGACATGCTGTCTTAAAAATGCAGTATTTGAGGCACAAGATGCTTATAAATATGGCAAGATGTGATGCAATGGTAAAACATGATGTTCTGATGCATATGTACATTGACAAGCAATTTAAAAATAGCACAGAAAGAACTCGTTCTACACTCTGCTGATTGATTTGGAGTATTTAAGCAGGCAAAATGAACATCCCCAGTGACAACCACTACACTAATGACAAAAACATTACCATAGAAACACAACAAACAAATGAAAAACATCATCTTACATTAACCAGGTGTGACATTTCTTATTTTTTGTCCGATCTTGCTCCAAATATCTTTTAATTGGCCGTTTAATTGCCTCTTTTAATGCCGTATTTTCAACATTTGCTTGTCGGTGAAAACCTGCTGTGCCAATATGCTTAAAAAATAAAGGTCCTTTAATAGTATCTGAGGTTCTATAAACAACCTTTACCGTCCATGGAATATGCACACTGCACAAAAGGTTCTTTAAAAAAAGATTTAGATTGCTCAAATGTTTTTGCCACTAAGAAAAAATATTATATTTTGGAACTGACCACAGAAAGGTGCTTTTGGAAACCTGCAATGTTCTGTAGTTGAGGTCATGCTATTTCATGCATTCTGACTTATTTACACTGCTAAAGAGTTGAATTCTCATGCTAAACATGACCAAACTCTACTCTCTACTCTCACTCTACTGCGTTTTAGTTTTAAAACAGCGTTCAGGAATAAAAACGATCCCCATTTACAATCTGTTTATACCACACAACCTAAAATGCATGTCACATGTCAGATTTATTCTTTAAAAACTAACTGGCATCTACAACAAATCAGATTTTTGTGTCTGTTTGTTTAACCGTAGAGTCTCTTTGTTGGTTCGTTCTTTATTTTGATGCATTGCTAGGCTATTGAAACATCAAAATCTTCCAGAATGAAATTTTAGTGAAAATGCTGGCAGCTGCCAATTGTTTCCTAATACGCTGACGAGGAAAGAGTTAAGAGTGTGGTTTGGATGTATAGAAACAGTACACAAAATAAAACGAATCATGATAAACCTCAGTTGCAACTTGCATGCATCTACCAGTGTCTAATGTCACTGGGCGTAGAAACCGAGCAAGTGAAGACCCCCTGCCGGCATCTCGCACCACGTCGTAGAAAGAGCGCCTGTCAAACATGGTGAGGTTTGAACTGATAAAGTGAGTCATCTGTGACGTGCCCCGCAGCGAGCGCAGCTGAGAATACGAGGGCGAGAAACGCAAGGCCCTTCGCTGTCACTCACTTGTTTTGGAAGCCTGTCCATCGTCGCCGATTTGTGACCCGTCCCTCGCCGCCGGTTCGCCGCGATCTATCATCTGTAAAGTGACGATCCTGGCTCGCGATCGGTTGTTATGGCAGCGATGTTGACATGTCTGTCTTCTGTAGTCGAACCCGCTGCGCAATTATCTTTTCTGCATCTGTGCACCTGTGACAACATGTCACTTCCTCTTGCATCTCAGTATGGCCTTTGGCCGTCGAACCCAATACCGGCATAAACGGAGCAACGGGCGAGAGCGATGTAAGAGCGGCTATCGCTCGCACTATATTAAGTTTAATATAGGGTAATCTGATCTGAAAAAGGAGTCGGAGATACCCTCGTACAATCTTCCTCTCGCACCGTGACGCTCAGCGGGAATACCGTCGTGCGGTGCGCCAATTAACAGCGAAGCACTGCTTCCCTCCAGCAGACAAAGCTAATAAAACAAGCTGGTTATAAAAATGAATGAGGAGCCCGTGGAAGAGAAGCAGCACCGACATCCAGACCAAATGCAAACAGCTGTTAAGCGAGTTGACAGAGAAATGCTCTATTAATTTTTGGGAGATGATTTAGCATCAGCTGTCCCTAGCTAAAGGCCGTTGGCGGCGGAGAGGCAAAAACATGGGGAACGGGGGTTATTTGTCAGGTCAGGTTGTTGATCGCTGTCCTAGAACGTTTGTCAAAGGGTCTCAAAACGTGCTTGTGGAAAATAATCTTTCTCTGCGGCTGGAACCTCCAATTTGGAGAATGGAAGAATCGTTTGCTGCTCGGGACACGTGATGTTTCCACATCAGCCTGCTTTCAAAAGCATCTGCACTTGGCCCCCGTGCTAAAAATCCTTTACCTAGTTTGCTGTTACCTGCGACCGGACTTTTAATAAACATAAAAAAATTTGTTTGTAAAAATGCTGAATGCAATATTAGAAATGTATGAGTTATTTTTTGGGGACACTAATTGTAACAATCATAAAAAAATTATAAAAAATTAAATCACCAAATTTTAGCCTGATGTGCTAACATAAACAAGCATTTTAGGGAAAAGACAAGTAAAATGACCAGAACACAGCATGAGGGGTGATGAGAGACATATAATAAAATAAAATAGTAAGATAAAATAAATGGTTTAGGTTGTAGAATGTTACTTGTGTGTAAAATCATTTTTTTAAATGCTTATTTTATTCATTATTTTCTAAATTAATTTAGTTATTTTTTTATTTGCAACCCATTTTTCCCCTGTGGGTTTCATTGGCTACATGACTGTTTATACGTGAGTTGTTGAGTCATTTACAGTTCATTCAATGATTCATTCAGTGACTCATGCTCTCCAAGGCTACATTTATTTAAATACAGTTAAAACAATAATACTACTAATAAAACTTTTAACTTTTCTATTTGGATATAATATTAGATTTAATTATTAAAATCTAATTCATTCCTGTGACGTCAAAGCTGAATTTTCAGCATCATTACTCCAGTCTTCAGTGTCACATGATCCTTCAGAAATCACAATATGCTGATTTGCTGCTCAAGAAACAGTTATTTTTGTTATGTTGAAAACACTTGTGCTGCTTCAAAATATTACCATCTTAACATTATAAACACTTTTCTGTCACTTTTGATCAGGATAGTCATCATTGCAAAAAGAGGACCGCTTGATATCAGTTTCAGTGGTGCAGATGGTAAAAGGTATGGTGATTATATTTTGATGCGATCAACGTAGGTTTGAATCAGTCTTATGACATTTTTTTCTCCATTTTTACATTTTAAATCACATCATAAAAACATTTATATTCAATAATAATGAAGGGAATAATCAAAAAAGTGTTTGGTTATGGTGTGGTTAGGGTAGGTGTAGAGAGGGATTTATTGACTAAAGGGGGTCGACCATTTATTAATTTGTTAATATATATTTTCACTTAGTGTAAATAGCATATCACTAAAAAATTCTGGTATTTTTACCTAGTGTAAATAGAATCCATTGCTATTTGGACTTATGCTAATTTATTTAGTGTAAATAGCATCTAATTGTGAAAATCTTAATTATGTCAAACTTTTGATAGTTTGTGCATTCTATTTATCTATCCATTTAAGAACATTTTTTTCTCTCTGTAAGTTCCTAAATGAGGTATTTGTTGCCTTTCTGACCGTACCGACTGTCTGATATACCACATGCAAGGTGATTAGTCATTGGACAAAACAAAGAAACCCTTCCAAAGGCTTTTTAAAAGACCAGGGCCTGTTAGATATACACAGCGACTCCAGAGATCCACTTACTCCAATGACACCCTCCTGACGGATGGGCTTAGAAGTGAAACTCATCCAGCCTGTTCTCTGATCAGTCATTGATCTGTAATGTAAGACTTGGGCTAAAGGGAGAGGGGGACCACAAATGACCACCTGCCAGTGCTTTGATTCAGGAAGGGACTGGCCAGCTGGCGGCACCCTGAGACACAATCCCCCTTCAGGCCGCGGCCGATCGATAGGACGGGGGGAATGATGGGGCCGTGCGTGATCTCATCAACAGTGGCCCTCACAACTCGCCCTGCCTCCCATTTACAGCCTCGCCAGGCGGCGCCTAAAAATAACCTGCATCTCATCTGCGGATGCTTGCCGACACACACATTCATACGTAGTCTCGGGCTCACAGAAGATGCGAGAGCCAGACCCGACTCCAGGTTCAAAGCTGCTAAGAAGACTTTGTAGTTAGAAGCATTTGCATGACCAAGTTATTAAACATCTGAACATTAAACAGGGCACAACATGAAGAGATTAGGGCCTCAAACTCACTGTTACTGTGTTTTTATAATATTTTTTCATTTTACTTTTTACATAATTTACATTTATGCTGCTTTATATTGATTTAGCATTCAAGGTAGATAGATTTAAATTAATAAATGTAATGAATTTAATAATACTAAATTGCTATATATAATAAAATAATAAAGAATAATTATTTATTATTAATCGAAAATAAAATAGCTTTTGTGTTCTGAATATATTAATTATGTATATATAAATACAAACATATACAATATATATTTTGAATATTATAATACAATTTAAATTATAAACAAATATAAACATGTATGAGTGTGTATTTATGTATACATAAGACATATTTTATTTTGGATATATATATATATATATATATATATATATATATATATATATGACTAGCTACACTGTAGAAACATTTGTTATCAGCTAATTTGATTTAATTCAAGAGAAATTAAAGTTGATTAAAAATCAACAATTGCAACAATGCAAAAAATGCATGGTAAGCCGAACTGACCGCTATTTTCGCCAGTCGTCTGCACATATGTTTTTGGTCTTGCTTGACTGTAAACCTAAAATTAACTACACAACACGTCTTAAATTATTCCCCAGACTCCAGAGTAGTTTTTAAGCATCCCTGCTGACTTTTTCAAAGGAATGACATTGATCTAAGTGTACGAATGCTCACATTATCGGAGCGTGGCTGTTCTGCTGAATGTAGGCTAATGCCTCCTGACACCTTTAAGTAACCATAAAGGCAAAGCTGGCACTCGTGAAATGGATCCTGAAGAGCCCTGTTGACATAAGCATTAATAGGAGCGTGTGCAGTGAGGGACAAAACAATGGCCTCCACTAAAGATGTAAATGTTTCCTCAGAGGACGTTTGTCATCTCCTTGTTGATATATGGACCTGTCCGACTCCAAACACGGCATCCGGCGCAGTCGCATATAATGGCAGAAGAGGATAATGACTTAATTATGCCTGTGCTTATCAAGGAACCTCTGCAAACAGAATATCTTCAGCCCAAGTTTTAGCGAAGATGCTTGCTGCAGCTCGTTTAAAGGTGCTAAAGGTACAGAGTAGCATGCATTTCAGGTCTGATAAACCAGGCGCCGACAATATAGCAGATATGACATAACGCCAATTAAGAAATCACACTCTCGCACAGAGGCCCTGGCATATTTTTACAAGCTGGAGGCAAATGAAGCACTCCAAGTGTTCCTGTCCCTCCTGAGCTGTAGCGCTAATCTTATGCTCACACTTATGGGAGAAAGGCAATGTAATTAGCAATAAACCAGCTCTCTGATGTGTGTGGATCAATCAGCACTAGACCATTTGAAGCTAGTTTTACTGTTGGAGGAAGAAAGTGCTTGCTAAGAATGTGCAATGACTGTTTTTTCTTGCCAATAATGTGACTATTGCAAGCTAAAGCAGGTTCTCCAGTGACATTTAGTTTTACTTCCACAAATGAATAAATATAAATGCAGAAATATATATATATATATATATATATATATATATATATATATATATATATATATATATATATGTATATGTATATGTATATATATTTATATATGTATATATGTATAAAATTTACACACACACATACAGTATATATTTTGATATATTTACATGAGTTTATGTCTATATTTACATTGACATAATTTATATTATACATTTATATATTAACATATGATGATATTGTGAAAATAATATAAACAAAAATTATATATATATAGATATATATAAAGAGAGTTAGTTAGTAATAATACAAAGATTTATTTCAAAATAATGAACTTAATGAGAACCTGATATTGATTCATGAACTGTTCTGGGCTGCATTTCCCAAAAGCATTGTAAGCTTAAGTACATCGTAAACCAATGGAGCTACGATCAACCTAGGCTTACAGTGCTTTTGGGAAACACAGACCTGATCAATTCGGTTTATCCAAGAATCAGACTACACTTGTGCTGTACGTTTCTGATTCACTAGGAATAACCAGTTCAGAAGAATCGATATCACGTTTTTGATTTGCTAATAAATAAAGAAATAAATCAGAAGACGACGACTAAACTAGTCACACTGATTCACACACACAAAAAAAGGGGCTCATAAGAATGACTCGTTCTTGAATCAGACTGCTCTGGTCACCATGTACGTTTCTGATTCACTACTAAGAACCAGCTGATAGTCATTTAGGTGCAGTGAGCTGTTGATAACCGACTGCAAGCTCAGCTGACTTCTGCTACCACGTCTTTGCAGTGTTTCAGGCAGTTCAGCACAATACAGTCACAGTGCCAATATAGTGGGTTAAAAACCCCGGGTTAGAGGTCACAGCATGGGTACAGAGCCCCGGTCAGACGCTCGATCAGCAAAACCATGTCAGGCGTGCGATGGCGCTTTGTGCGCTCCGCAACCTCGCACCTCGCCAGTGTTCGTCGCATGCGTCAGGGCCTTTGTCACTCTAATTGTCAGAGGAAGTTCATTTGAATATGAATTAGTGTTGACATTTTCCCTCGCAATGATTCGAGTGGAAGCTAAAAGGGAGTAGGCGCTTCGCTATCAGCATGTCGTATTAATCCACAAAAAATTGTGCGAGGGCTAAATCGGGATTTACAAAAGAAGAAACATTAGCGGTGGTGCCTCGAAAAAGTCAATCCAATATATTTTTTCCATTGATTCGAATGCTTGAACCATGCAGCGATGCTTCTTGAAGGAAAATAAAGGACGGGGTGCCAGAGATAATCCCAGCGACAATGCCAAAGCGCCGTACGGGATCCACTATCTAGCTTTAACAGGATTTGGTTGTTTATGTGTTTACGGCTTGCCTTACGGGCCGCAGTCTGCCAATGCAAACTAATCTTATCAAGATCCACCAATTTTCATTAAAGCACTCATAGAGCATTAAGTCTCAGCGTGAATCCATTGATAGCAGGGGAGAGAAGGGGGTGTTGCTCGTTTTAACTGAGGGTTAACAGCTTGTTACCATACAAGGGGCGGCTGTCTGCCCTGAGGATGGGACGACCTGTTGTGGCACGAGGCAGCGGGCCTAATCCTCATAATGAGAGCCACAAAGACAGAAGCATTAAAGCATGGAGCAAAATAAGGATAATGGGTGAAAAAAAAACTAGGCGGCATTGCTTAATGAGCTGACGGGAAATGTTTTTATGAAAACTTGATGTGCGGATCTATGATCACAAGTCAGCTTTAACAATGTAAACAACACATTCCAACCCAATTTTCCTAAATCGGAGACGGCAGATAGCACGGTGCTCTGACATGTTGCATGGCGGCGATTATTAGGGATAGAATCGTGAATAATGATTTAGATTCATTAAAGGTTCTATTGATGGTGGTGTTATGCTTCTACAGAGAAGGTGTTACAACTATTTTGCTACCAAGAAATAAAATTTTTAATTTAATAAATTGATGAGAAAATACAGCCTATACAGCCTAAATTAACTCCAGATATTGACCTTAATATTAAACAATAATACAAAAAACTAATATATATATATATATATATATATATATATATATATATATATATATATATATATATATATATATAGATTTTGTTAAATATATGATTTAACAAAATGACTTTTTTTCATGATTTTAACACTGTAAAAATATATTTCATAGTTGTAATGAAAATGTTATATTAAATCAATGTGTAAATTGCTCTTTGTAATTTAAAATAAAATAGCAAATAAAATCCAACATAATTTTACCCCCAATGTACAGTAAAATTTATTTAAAAAGTAGTATTTGATTTGATGATTTTGTCTCATTTGTCATCATTAAGTTGTTTTTTCAGCACTGTATGGCTTCCGACCACCCTGCTCATTAAACATTAGCATCAGCCATTAAAAACCCATACTAGTCAACCACTACTCATTATCTGATCCTATCCTTTCTTCCGCTGTCCCATAAAGACTAAACGCCCATTACTGTAAAAGACGGTGCAAATTCTGAGAAACCGGCTTCATATCTTACCTGCACGAGTCAGGACGCATCCAGATTAACTGTGTAGCCCAAATTTCGAGTGAGAAATTGACAACTGCACCCCCTCTATCAGCACGAACCATGGTACCATCATGAAGATTCTCCCTGGTGTCCTACTCTCTCCTCCTTTTGATTTGCATTACAAAGGGCAGGATCAAAGGGCTCGGGTTGGGTAAGCTGGCAGTGAACATCCCTCTACAGCGAGCCATTGTGTTGTTATGCAGCGCACATTCGACACAGTGCAACAGGCCTGGTGTGGGGAGATTCCCAGCGCTGCTCTGATGCATCCGATGCGGCTTTTAGTTTTGGCCAGTTTCTGACCAAAAGGCAATGGGATTTTTGGCTTGTACTGTGGTGATTGCGCAAAATTCTTTGGTGGTTTGCTTGCATGTGAGTCTTAAATATCTCAGTAACTCTAGTAGCAAGAAACGATCGTTATTTCTAAAACTGAAAGCTGCTCTGTCTGTGTGGGTTATGATATCGGAGGAGGTGAACAGAGAAGTCTCAGCTTAAATAAAAGCTGATTTTACATTCAAATCAACAGCATTTTTATCTATGTAGGTGAACATAATGCCTTTTTCTAATAAGGTACTCTCAATGTGGAATCTCCACGGTATTAGTATTAAAGTTTGAGACATGATACATTTGAAAGACTTCAATTCCAAGATAAGACTAATGTATGACAAAAATAAATGAATAAATAAATAAAATTTGCAGTTAAAAGTGACACTTGACAAAACAATATATATATATATATATATATATATATATATATATATATATATATATATATATATATATATATATATATATATATATATATATATTTATATATATTATATATTATATATTATATTATATTATATTATATATATATATATAAATAATATTTCTTTAAAAAATATATATTAAAAATAAAATCATAAACTGGCGTAGTGGTGCTCAAAATTCAGTTTTGCATCCCAGGAATAAATGACATGTTAAAATATATTAAAATAGAAAACACTAATATTTAAAAAAAAATGTTTAAGGTGACTCTAGCAAAAAGCTTTTACATTAACCTTAAAAGACTTCCAAATTGCGGAAAGTCCTCCATTAAATCCTCCACAAATTAAATGCACTGTAACATTTTTATGGCCCCTGAACTTCAAAAGGTGTTTTGGGGACACATCCATTGTGATCCTGATGTATAATTCCTAGTGAAACTGGCCACATTTTGGGCAATTTAAGATTTTTACAGTTGCTTAACAGAATCTATCTATCTTTTTCTATATCTACAGATATCCTTGACAGCAATGATTCATTGAGAGCATCTTCACACACACACACCTAGCCACAAATGCAAACAAATTCCTTTCTCCTCAGTTTTTCGATCTATCACATACTTATATGATGGAAGTGTTGCTGTAGGTTCACTCTGACCATCGAAAAACACACGCAACGGTATGAAAATGAACAAATCCGCTGAGCCATCTGCAAGCAGACGCACCTCAAGGAAGCGCAGAGCTGCCGTTTTCATATTCCCTCCATCTCAGGGAAGCGCGACAGCCCCCGCCTTCCCTTCCGCGGCGAGTTCATTGAGTTCAGTCCATTAAGGCAGAGCTGCTATAGCCTACTTACTGTGGCCATTTTGAGTTATCGCAAATAATTTACAGCCAACTTTTGAATTGTCTTTAGAGTGGACCGAAGATGCAAGATGGAGTCCAGACTTCTCAAGACTCCCACTCTCGGACCCGTTTACTCATGCTGACCCTTCGCTGTTACGGTATGCGATTAACATGCCTGCTAATGGAGGACGGTGAGTCACGCTTTTCGCATGGCAACGTTAGCCTATTGTTCTCGAGGCACGTGGGTAATGTTTCAACCTCCGAGGAATGAATACGAGAGTCCGAGCCAAGAGCGAAAGCGAAACCTTGGGATTTGTGATGGGGAGGATGATCTTTTCACACCTGCTTAAGTTTGCGGCTCCACATGTGCTGTGATTCAAATGACTCATAATTGGATTAATTAGAAGTAGATGATTAAATACCAAAAGGCCCAGAGCATGAAGCCATTTAAAGAGCTGGAGAAATAGATACTGTATGTTTGGAATTGTTAATGCTTTTAAAAGGCATCTGTATGTTCACACACAAAAATAAATGAAAGAATAACAATAACAACGTTTTTGTTTTTCATTTCAAATGAACACTGCTAAACATATGTAAATGAGTACACGCAAACTAACTTAAAGATGGTCTCATTTCAACTATTACTCACTCCCACAGGTATTTCTAGCAATGCATCCCAAAATAACTTCCGACCCAAATAGCTCTCCCATGCTAAAACAAAGACAAACCTCCTTATGCCACAAGAACTGGTGAGTCTGTACAGGCTCTTCTAAAGAATAATTGGGAGAACCGCTTCTGTTAAGAAGAATGAAAATATAAAGATTATATGCACATATTTGATAGATGTAACTGATTTTTAACTTTAATTTTGGAAATGTGATTTATGAATATACTGTATATTGATGCATTGACTTTCATTTTAGTTCTTATTGGTTGAAAAGTGCATTAATATGGATCCAAAGCAGTTTAAAGGAACTACGTGTAAGTTTTCGCCGCTAGAGGTCCCATTTTCAAAACAATAACAAAGGCGAAATTCGATGACGTTGGGGAATGTCGCTTTCACAAATCATGCTCACGGAAGCAAAAACTAAATTATACTTATTTAACCACCTAATCATCTGTACATCACTATTACTTAAAATAAATAAATAATATATATTTGCTCACCTGCCTATCAAAACATATGCAAGTCTCTTTAGTCCGAAGCTCTAGCCATTTCGGAAAAACCACGCTGTAATTTATTTTACTTTTATTTCTGTGTTTGTTCCAATACCAATAATTGGATTCTTGTCTCAGCTGGTTAACGTCTACGTTTTTCGGATTTCCCGTAATTTGCAAATGAATTTTATATAATATTATGTGTCGTTCTTCTTTCTGTTGACTTGAGATAATCAGAATCGTTACATTCTATTAAAAGACTTTGTTTGTAATTGTAAAATAAAAAATAAAACAAACTAAATCCACAAATACAGCCTAAAAAAGCCCTTTTCTACATGATCAAACTGACAATTTTCACTAGCAGACAACAAACATGCTTACTAACATCAATGATTTGCTTAGCTTTAAATATTAATAACCAGTGCCTCATTCAATCTTTTTCAAGTTTCTTTTTTTTTTTGTGGGTATATTATTAAGATACAAAACAAGCTGCCAATGTTGTGCAACCTTGACATGAACCAATTCAGCTTGACTGATATTCGTCCAAATTTGGACAGTGCTTTGCCAGCCTTCCTTTCACTTCCTCCAGTGAGCAGCAACTGCAAAGCAGTCAGAAAGAAAGAGCTTGTTTGCATGCTTCAGCATAAGGGATGGGGTGGTGGTGAGACTGGGTATTGCTGTATCCAGGTGTTACAATGCAGGCCAGTACTGGAGCCAGGCCAGGTCATGTGGAACTCAGACAACGGTAACTTGGAGCATATGGAAATACAGCTGGCTTTGCATATATGCCACGGCTGAGTAAGTTGCATGCGCACACACACGCGCCACAGACACCGAGGCAGTAGAGGTGCTGAGCTCAGCAATGTTTTGTGGAGAAATCCCTCATCTGACACTCAAATGCATGCAAAAATGCACACTTGCATGGCGCATGCATACGGCATGATGGTCTTTTGTATGCGCTTGAAAAACGTTACATGTTATAATATGCAGTGGTCTCATTATTGTAGCAGTTAAGCAATGCGTGCTTTCGTGCATACTTGACTCAAAATCAAACACAAAAAAAGATGACTTTCTCTCCTTTGCAAAACAGTGTCCAATTGGTCTCTCTGTGCAGCAATAGATGGAGTGATTGATTGAAGCTTGCATAAACCTTGATAAACAACGCCTCTTGTCGCTTTAAGTTTCATGACCCATTTTGAGGCTGAATCGTTGCCGGCGGTGATTGATGGCTTCAAATGAAAAAAGAGAAGAAAAGCGATGGGATGTTTACAGAGAGAACATTGTCCTTCATTGTATCTCTCAAGGTCTGTTGGAAGACTTTCTCCGGAGGTATCGCGGGAGACGCTGGCTGCGAGATTCCATGCATACAGTGACCGATGAGGAGAACGACGCCAAAACAAACAAGTTCGATAGCTGTAACAAAACACTGTTCCTTAGCAACGAGTTTCTTTAGTAAATCTGCTGTCAGTGGCAAACAATGTGATTAAAAATGAGGGACCGTTCCAGGTCGGACAGAGCAAGAGGAGTCATCACAATAAGATCCTTTTTTTCATAATTGAAGGTTTCACTAAGTCAAATATAGTTAAGTCACTATGTGTCAAATATAGACCCCAAATAAACACTTTAGAACATCTTGCCAAGGCTTTATTCATTTGATTAAAAAATACAGTAAAAACTGTAATATTGTAATGATAAAGCTGAATTTTGAGAATCATTTCTCCAGTCTTCAGTTTAACATGATTTTTCAGAAATCATTTTAATATGCTGATTTGCTGCTCAAGAAACACTTTTAATTATTAATACTTTTGTGGAAACAGCGGTGCATCCTTTAGGATTTTTGATGAATCGAAAGTTCTAAAGAAACAGCAATTATTTAAAAATTGTCACTTTTGATCAATTGAACTAATCCTTTCTGAAGTATTCTGACCCCAAACTTTTGAACGGTAGTGTGTATTAAAAGTAACTAGGGTCAATTTGGATTCCACGTTGACTTGAAAAGACTAATCTTCCTGAAACTTTCCACATGAAGGTGAGACTATTTGCATTTCTTATGCACGTTATTGCCGGTCCAATCATTCCCTGCCCTGCGCCGCCTTGTAAAAGTTTTACATTCTATCTTAAATGAGGGAAAAATCGCTGTCAAGCTGCGCGCAAAAGTGAAAAAAGCACTCAGTTCTACTCGGCCTGTTAATCAAAGCCTTGAGTGCCAGCGCTGTGTCTCCCGTCTGCGCTAGATTCGGGACTCATACATAAAGATGCTCCACTTCACTCCTTTTCCCCCGCTCCACAGCTCTGGGTGCTGACACTTACTCCAGAGGCCTTCGACAAATGAGTGCACCATCTCCCGTCTCCTCTTTCATCAGACGCTAACCTTTTCATCACCCTTCAATGTGGCAGCCATCATGGGCAATCATCTGGCCCCAGTCAGATTAATGATCTCAGCGCCTAGAGTGGGTTGCCTACTCACTGCTGTAGTGCAGGAGTCTAATTGGATTGCTAGGGGTCAGCTTGAGTATTGTTACAGGGTGACCCTGACAGTTGCACTTGAGCTTGGCAGTGGGAAGACTGTTGTTATTGTTAAGATAAGAGTCATATGCGACAACATAATGCAAGTGCATGCGAGTTTTTGATGCAAAGGACGGGTGAAGAGTGTTGGATGCTCTGGCAAAAATGTCACCGGTGATGGCGGAGCCGTTAAAAGACATTAAAACATTCTAGGGTTAAAAACAAAATTTATGTCACAAGCTTGCAAAACTGCCTACCGAGTATTATGACCGGGTAAGACGGGTGCTGCACAATCACTGAATTATCAGACAACGGTGAGCAAGAGCTCATGCAAGAGCGGAATGCAACCACATTCTTAAGTAATCTTGAGAAAGCGCCATATGTCTGCTTCGCGGGAGTCAGGACTACTGATGAAACAGGCTCTGTTTTTTATACCTGAAATCCACCCGCAGAAGAGAACCTGTCAGAAGGTACAGCGAGACATCTCGGCCGAGGCACTAATGATATCTCTGCATATTTAAAGACGCTTCACCTCTTATAAGGTTCCCACGTCGGGCCCATTTCTCGCTCGACTCGACTGTCTTAAAGCAGTAGCCATGCGCTCTGCATGACAACTATATTGCAATAACTCCCAGAATTGACTCATGCGATGGAGAGCGCTATCGCTTTGTCATTTTCAATTACTGATGCTTGTCAGTAGCAATGGGATCAGTGCACTGATGTTATCTCAAGCAACCAGATCATTTCAGCTCCATTACACGGCGTGTTATCCAAAAATCTGTCGCTGGTTTCGATGATAAATGAGGACTGTGATGTAGTTAATATGAGCCAGCACATCTGATAATGTAGAGGACTCAATCTCAGGGCCGTGCAATCAAGCGAAAAGTGTGAATGGAATCTCTAAAGGGTGCGAATGGACCCAATTACGGATTCATATTGGTTCGGAATAAGAGCTGGCTAATAGTGTCTCAACAACATTAGGCGCTTGTGGATGCTCTTTTGCGTAACATTTTAGGATTGAAAACAAGGCAGCCCGAGGACAGCCTCGTTTTCTTCTCCAAGGAAGCCACATGCACTAAACAACTAGTCCATAAATTATTCTTAAGAGGAAGAGCTCTGTGTATTTTACTAAATGATCCATATGGTCTGACTCCCAGCATGAAGACGTGGCCTACGGAGCCGTGTGATCCGGAAACCTCTTTAAGATTTCACGGTGATGTGGCTGGGTTTGGTTCTCTCCGGCGGGCCGACTTGCACACTGTAAGAAGGCAGCTGTGGCGCTGAGAGAATTACATAACACACATTTCAGCAGTCATCGCCTACGGTAATGGGAATCCGCTCAGATCCATGGGCCTAAATGAGGAGGTGGATATGTGAGAGCTTGGGGCCAATGCCTGGACTGGCCCAAACTTGGGTCGAAAATGGTTTTGTGGCATGCAAAACTCAGTTTCAATGCAACCAATGAATGGGAAAGCATATGGAAATATGGTTTCATCTTTTCGGTCTCCTTTTCTTTCCGGATTCTCGGCAGCCAGGGTTTCAGAGTGGCAGAGACTGCAGCACAGAATATGCATGCTTGGCACTTTTGCTCAATGCCTCCTGTCAATCCTCATAAGCATGCAACTACAGGAGCTGGTCTGCAGTTTGGGACATGAGGCTGTGATATAGGATCAATTTCAGAGAAACATGGCATGTTTTTTTTGGTCGTTTTGCATTGAGGTTTGCCAACAGTTAAAAAAAAAGCAGGTGCAGAAACATTTTCCACTCAGAACTTACTAGCAAATTTAACAAGGAAACAGCAAACGCTGAATTAAACATCAAAAATTTGTACATGAAATAACTTGAAAAAGCTACCACAATTAAAAATTAAAATAAGACTTTATGTATGAGTCACTGAATCATTTACTCACCCTTTTCATTCAAAAAAGCGATTGTTTCTAGTCATTTTTCTTGGCAGAGTGATGAAGAGACTGTTACTTGTTTTTTGGAGGGGGGTGGTTACATTAAAGTTTGGCTAAGCTGAGGAAACAATCAATTTTCATTAGGAAATTATTAGTAAAAAAAAAAAAAAAAAAACACAAAGAAGCGTCGATTAACAAAAAATCTGAAATAGAATATTGAACATAGCCTATATTGAATACGCCTACATCGTTTATTGTAAAATATACTATAACACTCGTTATTTACAACTTTGAAAAATCATTTTGGGACGTATGGGTTAAACTGGGTTGGTTTATTCTTAGACTTTCTCCCAACTTTTCCTTGGGGCATTTAGTCAAGAAAGCAACGTAATGACTTTAGAGAAGCGTTCCTGTAAGTAGTTGACACTGTGAAACACACAATGTGCTGCCGTAGCACAGTGCATTAGGCTCTTTGGAGAGTCATTACAGTATCAGTTACAGAGTTTGCCCTGGCCTGAGGCTGCAAGAGAAAAGCGTCTGTGTTGGATCAGAGCGCGCAAAAATCCAAAACTACAAAAACATTTTCTTAACCACATCCTGATTACAATCCGACATGGAAATACAAGAGCCTCTTAAAACGAAGGGGTCAAACATCCTTTCTGTGATTATAGTATTAACACATAAATTAAATGTAGTAAAGAGCTTTTCAAAGAACTAAAAGTGTAATTTTCCTTTTGCGCTTGTCAGTCAGACTTCTAATGCTTATTAGTAGTTCATTGCTTGCCATATGACAAATCGTGTAAGAACAGCTGGGAAGCACCATTAACTAGAGCCATTAAATGACTGAAACCTCATGCTGTGGGAAAAGTACTATTTTTGATATCTACGTTCATTAACATTTTTCCTTAATCTCATAAAGCAATGCTACTTATCAGAGCTGGGTAATGTGCAGTGGTGTGCTAATAGTGGGCAGGACTATTTAACATTATGTGAAAAACGGGACATAACAGAGCAATTAAAACTCACAGCGTTGAGTGTACTGTTTGAGTTTTTGCACTGATGTTAGAATTATCATTTTATGAACGATCTTATTTTTAGAGCTGTCAAATAATTAATCACGATTAACTGCATCAAAAATAAAAGTCTTTTTGCATAATGTATGTATTTACATGTATTTGCATGTATATATTTATATTCATATAAATTATGTCATAGAAATATATTTAATATATGCATGCATGTGTGTGTGTATTTATACACAAACATTATGTAAACAAAAATGTTTTTTTAGGATACAATTAATCAGGATTAATTATTCGAGAGCACTACTTATCTTTTAGTTTTGAGTTTTGTTAAATAAGGTATTTAATTTACTGGATTTTCCAAAAAAGTTTCCACTCACAAATTAACAATTTAAATAAATACTAATTTGTTTTAATAGTTACAGTTACATTGATTCACTAGTAGAAGGTGACAAGTGACGGTATGAGTGAGTCATTGAGTCATTCATTCAAATGATTTGTTTAAAAAGAGGTTTGGTTGAGTCAATGAATCATTCACCCAACTAATTTGTTCAAAAACACTACTGTGTGTTGCAACTGTTCTGCAGCGGCTTTGTTCTATTTTTGTCTGACAAAAACGAAACACTGTCAATATTGTGTCTAAAATGGAGCTCATTATTACATTCTCCTTTACTGAACTGCTGTATAAGAGCAATAACGCACTTTTGAATTTGTATGTTATTTGGTATGTTATTGTTTCCCAAGATTCTGGTCATATCATCCATCTCTAATACTTATTATTTTGGTTAAACAGTGGGAAACATCTCATAAAGGCATTCTTTTCCTTGTCCCGCATGCACCACAACATGTTATTGCAGCTGCAAGCAAGATTTCAGTACCAAGTCTAAAAATATCAGACAGTTGAAATGAAAGCAATGAGAACAAAAGACATTTCAAGTTCCCTTAAGTCCCAAAATAGATGTTACGAGACAAAAGCACTCCAGAATAGTCTGATGTGCCACTGTATCCCATGAGTTCCAGAGTGGTCATTCGGTTTCGATGGGAACAGACGCCATTCTATTCTCTGTTCCAATATTGCAGTTACCCTTCTCCACAGGAGTAGGTGAGTCACACTGAAAGCCTCTTCAAGGTGAGATTTTTTTGGATATCCTCTGTCATGGCTATAGGGCATGTGATGGTTGATGGAGTGGCTTCGGGCAAGAAACTTTTGTTCTATATTGAATCTTGCAACTACACAATCCCTCTTCAACACTTTTCAATAGCTTCTCGCTTGACATAGCTGGATACTTGAGCTGCACATTAAAAAAAATTAAAAATGAATTGGATTTTTCTAGCAATATCATATTTATGACCTGGAATGGCTCCTGGGGTCTTCAAGTGCAACGTGTCAATATGATGACTGACATTTCACTTAGCTAAAGTCAGGATGTTTTTACCGAGTCTCACACATCATCGCCATCCGCATTCAGTCAGTTCTAAAAACAACCAGAAGCTTAACCTGAGGTGAAAAGCTGCAACGTCTAGAGAATAAGTAGTCTTGTAGGCCTATCAAAGCTTGGAAGAAGGTCTCCACTGTTCTGGCCTATTTCTTTCCACTTACTCGAGATTACACGGTTTGTGAGCAATATTCACTGCTCTAGAGGAAGAAGTCTGGCCTTTAGGATCACTTAGCACTATAGAGCACCAAGGGCACGGGAGCTCTATTGAGGTCAAATGTCAGTGTTTGAGCATTTCTTATTCATACAAACCATTGTCAAGTCAATAGCAAAGCCAATCACCGGCTTTCAAGCTCCAACACACACTTTCTACTATACCAATACACACCGCAGACACATCGTTGAACTTTCTTCTAGATTGGATATTTAACTTATTTTTAAGTCCGCATTTTGGTTGCTGTAAATGCAATTCAACAGTTTTAATAACGTTTAGGTTCTTTGCATTTCGCTTAACGGTCCTGATAAGTGGATTTTTAAAAGTACTCATTTGAATTATTATCATGCATGTGCATTAGCGCATGACATTTTAAGACACTCTTGCATATATCCATTCTTAAAATTACCAATACTGCATGGCCATCTATCAAAACTCAAGGTTAGAGACACGATGACCAAATAATCCAACCAAAAAAAAAAAAACATAATGCCAAAGAAGCCCTATTGCATGCGCATGCTTTCAGTTCTCATGTTGAGAAAAAAAGCATGGCAGTGCAATCACAACCCATAGGTTAATAAAAAATGGCCGAGCAATCTAAAAATCAATGCACGTTGAGGAGGGAATGCACCGGCATCAATGGATGGACCACGCGTTGCCCCTTCAGCACTGCGGAGAGCTCAACTCTGCGCAAAGCATGCCTCCATCCGTGCGCCCGCGACGCACCACAGTCATTACTCACATGTGCACGGTGCAAACCAATTCTGTTCTCTAAATGGATTTCATAAATCTCAAATCGTTACCAATGCACGCCGGTGCATAAACCAGCGTCCATGTGGATGTCAGTGTGCTTTGTCCACGCGCCGCATGGCTCCGTACTCGTGAATAAGAAAAGTGGCATTTACATGAAAATGAGTTGATTATGCATATGATTCTTCACAGTTGCATAGATGTTGGCGCTGTATACTTCTGTCATGCACGTTTAACTGCCAGACACATCATGAGTCAATCACGCGCGTGCATTTATATATAATGCAGTAGAGTCGAGAGTCTGTGCAATGCCGATGGGACTGAAAAAACACTGATAGGACAGATGTATATCTATTATTTAAAGAGCCTCTGTTTGTATTATTCAGATCTTAATTTCCCAGCATGTTTAGCTACATTGCACTTGGTCGCAAGAAGTATGCGGTATGGCATCAAAACATCAACACATTTCAACCACATGGTATTTTTAAATGCGTATGCAATAGTATGCAGAGTTGCAATTAATGTTGTTTGTCGCGTCTTTACAAGTTGCGCGCACACGCAGGAGCGCACTGACAAGCGAAAAAAAAAAAGTTGGATAAATTGCAAAAACAGAAATAAAAGCAATTCACCTGCTGCCAGTTTTCCTCCAGAGACGGCATCGCGGAGAAGTAGCCAGTGTCATGAACAAGTTGAAGTTCTTGAAAAATACTGTAATTGGCCAGAACATCCATGTTTGTGCAGCTAAACGGTGCGTTAGAGAGACTTTGATTCTCTGCGCGAGGAATCCGCGTTCGCTTCAGCGCGAGCGACTGAAACATTCAGATCAATCGCGAAATCCGAAACGTTTCAGTTCACTATGGATACTAAAATGTGTTTAAAAGTAAAGGATCCATCCATGCAGGTTTGTTTTCTTTCCTCACAATGTTTCTGGAAGGGGAGCAGCGGGAGCACAGTAGCGCACAGGTTACTGTGTCAGTCAGTGTGTGGAGCCAGCGTAGAGTCTGCGGATGCCCGCGAATCGAGGGGGCGTGTTTTTCCGTCAATCAACTTCGTGCGTAACCATATAAGGAAAAAAGGGACGAAAACTTTGGTGGTGATTCAGAAAGGCGCAGCTAAATTCGCGTAGTGGGAGGGGTTAGAAACTGTAGTGCATCTCCGATTGGTTCTCCGAATTGTCACTCACAACATATATGCCTTTGAAAGCGGAGCTATTTTTAGACCGCTATATAACGTGCGAATCAGCGTTCGAGCCTCATTCGAAGCTAGAGCTTCCAGAGAGCTACAACGTGGTGGTTTGGGTCTGCTCAACACACCACAGTGCTAAAAAAAATACCCATTTGAACACACACGTAACGCATTAAACGTAAAAAAACAAAGAAATTGCTAAGGTAAACCGTGCTCGCGATAGCGAGGTTAAAACGGCTGTCCCTGTCACACTGTAAGAGGTTTGCTTATGAAATTCATATTTCATTTGATGTATTTAGCCGATGTGAAGCGCATAAGTACACATATCTGTTTGATAAAAGTTAAAAACGTCCTCAACATGAATTTTCATGCCATCAACATTTCTTGAGGTAAAAACCTTGATACTTGTTTCTTCAAGATACTTTTTTTGCAATTGCTATCTATCTATCTATCTATCTATCTATCTATCTATCTATCTATCTATCTATCTATCTATCTATCTATCTATCTATCTATCTATCTATCTATCTATCTATCTATCTGACTGTCTGTCTATCTGTCTATCTATCTATCTATCTATCTATCTATCTATCTATCTATCTATCTATCTATCTATCTATCTATCTATCATTATCTAGCTGTCTGTTTACTTGCTCTGTGTAACCCTGACTTTTGATTTGTTATGTGCCGCTTAACTCGTGTGTTATTTACATGGAAATCAGATGGCATATAAGCTCGAGTACCTCTTTGAACTATAAGTACTCCTCAGCCATCTCACAACATCCCTGACCTTGTGTCATGCATGTAATTAGATAAGTGGAACCTATAAACTGTGAGAGGCTCTGAAAGGAAAATCTTGACCAAATCTGTTCGCTCTTTCGCTTCAGCTGGAAAGAAAAGAGGGGGGGAAATCGCGGAATAGGCTTTAGTTGTTATGGCTCATTTGATTTGAATTATTCATATTCTTCACCAGATGATACTTTGGCTCTTGGTGAGCATGTGTTATTTCTTTCATCTGGTACCTGCTCTGTAGATGGAAGGAACGAGGTATGAATGAATTCATGAATTCACTGGTGAATCTAAGAGTGACCTTAAAAAACACTCTGGAGATGGAGGAAGGAAAGAACGAATGCGTTTCTGTCCTCTATAGCAGTTTTCATTCAAGATGGTCTGAGACGTTGGGATTTTCCTCTGTGCTATTAAAACAGAAGGCTGGGGGACAGAGGGATTGTTCCATCAAGAGTGAGGTCTTAAGGTTTTAGTAGTTAAGAACGTCCTCTCACGCGTCAATTTTGACTGACCTATATGGATGCGAGTTGCAAATGGTTCTTTGGAGATAATAAAAGATGTTTCCTGATAGGTTTTTCAGATCAGCATCTTGCTGCTTCACTTGCTGCTTGAGACTTAATGACGAATAAAGCTTTTAATGAAAAAAATTGCATAATGTGGAAACATTGTAAATGAATTGTATGCATGTTGATTCATACTTTTTTTAATTATAATATATATATATATATTTATATATATATATATATATATATATATATATAAAGAATATATACCTAATCATTTCAAGTATATTACCGTCTTTTTTGTGTGTGTGTGTGTGTGTGTGTGTGTATTTTTAAAGCATGAATTTAATTATTTTTTCTTAAGGTTGTACCCTTTTTATTTGGCAACCTGATCTTGTTAACATAAAAATGTAGATCTTGACACAGAGTCATGAATGTCTGCAGAGGTCTGCTATGTGTTATCATTTTCTGTTTTCTCATATGAAACAAATCTATTTAGATTTAAAAATATACAGTTTTATTTGTTTAACATTTTTTTCTTTTTTGGAAAAAAAACCCAAAAACTTTTTTGCTTTTTCTTTGGTTTTTGAATCATATTTAAAGTTTCACCAGCTAAACATACGTCTAGACACACTCACACAAACGGTTTCATCATTGTCTGTATAAATTGCATTTTTAATGCATTTTAGAATAAATTAGATTTAGACAATGAGCTTGATGACATTTTGACCCTTTTAATTTCTACCTGGAGCTCCGTTTTTTTTTTTTAAAGAGTGTGAGAAATTTGTCCCCCTCTTTATCTGAGCAAACTCTCATTTCTGCTAAATCAACTGTGCATGTTAACTGCATGTTATGCAAATATGTGGAAATGAGTGGTTTGGAGACAGTGTGATTCTGGAGTGAGAGACTGGAGAGATAACGTAACTTGAAGAGTGACCGACTGTGAAAGACAGTTGGAAAGTGAGGTAATTGTAATCTGCCTCAGCGCAAAGCCTACTTTTTCCTTCAGCGTGTGTGAAATGTAGCTGATTTGCTCTCTTTGTGTAAGCCAGGTTTATGTGTGCCTCCCCAGCCCACCCCTGTGCGTCCACAGTGGCAGCGAGTGCTGTAATCTCATTATTCTGCTCTGGGAGGCTGGCTGTCGGCCCTGGAACTACGATTTACACATGGCATTTCAACAGGGAGGGGAGGGCCTGCTGTCGATGAAGCGCCCACTGACATTTATCCATTTGACACGTTCCCCTCTCTCTCTCTCTCTTTCTCTATCTCTAACTTTTGCACGCAAACAAACACCAAATGTGTTTACCATTCCACTTAATCTATAACGCAGCTGTATTATATGTTTATTGGCAATAGTTATGGCGAGCATCACTAGGGAATTCAATAAACTATATCAAGTCAGTAATGTCATATGGATATTTTGCACAAAAATGTACAAGTTTTACGTTCTCTTTTTGTGTGTGTGTATGTGTGTGTGTGTGTTCATGTCATTCCATGTTCTTTGCAACAACCATATAATAACAATCAAGAATCAGTTATATACAACAATACAGCATTAAAAAACAAACACGTGAAAAGAAATACATTTATTGAATAGTTTTATAATTTTGAATGTTTATAGAGATTTTTAGTGGAGGAGGTTTTTGTTTGTTTATTTATTTTTACATAATTGTACGCAGAAGTGTCATACACAGAAATTTTAGACATTATGTAGCTCCTTGCTGGCAGAAACTTAATCTTAATGGCTTAAGGCTTATTACAAAAACTAAAACTATGGTTTCACAGAACCATAAATGTTCGAAATATCATGAATCATCTAACAGAATTGTCATTTTTGGGTGAAAATGCGTCAAACTTAACATCAAATTAAAATAGACCCTACTTTTTTTCTTAATGCATTTGTCTATTCATGTTGCCTGTGCTATTCCAAAGAAGAAGAAGAAAAAAGAAAACTACAAACTTGTGGCTTTTGACATCCATTACACCCTAGCATTAAGTCTGTGACCGTTACACATTCAAGCAGTACTCCTATTTCTTCAGAAAAATTTAAAATTTTAGTTTTTAAATCGTAATCTGAGTTGATTTATGTCTTACGGCAAAGTAATGAGAAGTGAACTCGCATTGCCCTCACACAAATTCTGCTTTTACCCTTCTGTGCTCCACACATCTCTGCAAGTCTTCTCTTTTCTTTTCCAAAAAGCGCTGTTGATTTTACATTAATATTAAAGCAGTTGCACCGACTTTAAAGGATATCTAAACCGAAGGGCCAATTACCGTCACCGTATTGCTTCAGAAAAACTGTCATCTGACTTATCTCTACAATAAGTACAGTCATATTGCCCCGATTTTATGGCAAAGGCCATAATGTGTCCATAACCACACAGAGGCACTGACGAATACATTAATCTCCACTCTCCTGCATTTCGTTTCACTGCTGACATAGCTATTTACTGACAGTTAGTGGTATTACCGCATTAATAATGGAAAAGATGCCATCCACCACACCACCATGAAAAGGCTAATGGCAGCAAACTGCGTATTTGGAGTTTTTCATCTTTAATGTAATGCCACAGTGCAAGACACAGGAATCAGAAAGAAATTATGTGCATTAAATTAAATATACTAGCTGCTAATGATGGATGTCTTTTGAACACAACTAAACATAAAATAAACTTTTTATCTAGCACATTATTTAGTGCATGCTTTGCTGTCTTGAGAATGCAGGGCAATACCCATGCTTTTACAGGGTAAAAAAGCAATTACATTTCACACTGGACTTTTTGAGCCACAAACTCTAAGTCATTTTGAATCGACAATCACATGTTAAATCAGAAGCGTTCCCCGTAATTTATATAACAGATGCATATTTAACAGTGTTGTTGAATGATGGCTTTAAGGACCCAGCATGACTGGTTTATGTGTTTACGGATTATTGTTATTGCTGAAGTAATTTTTCATCTGATTGTGTTGCCAGTTGTAGCATTTTGTTGTGGTATAAGTGTATCTTAAAGTCATTACTTGTTCATCACCCTTACTGAGGCTTGTGTGATAAATGCAAAGGTTGATATTTGTCTAATACGTGACTACACACACACACACAAAAAAGGTTCTTAGTTGGTTCTTTGGGTTGGTTAAAGTGCTATATATCACTGTTACTGTATAAAGAACTCGATAAACCTAGTATAGTCCTTCTGTTTGTTCCATTTTTTCTGATTACATTTTATTAATAAATAACACCATTACATGTATCTAGTTACTCGCTAATAATGAGGTGCTAGCAGTTAAATTGCTATAGTTCTACAGCTTTAGAGAGTAACTAGGTACAAGTAACAGTGTTATGCAATTTAGCACCATTTTGTTAGAGTGTATGGCATATTTATGTTATACAGTCTTAAAAAAAAATAAAAAAATTGAAAGATAACTTTTAACATGGCTAGTTTCGCTTGTGTAGGTTGTTATTATATAAAGGTAGTTAATATTCTGTTTTAGAATATTACATTTTGTATCATTATTATTATTATTATTATATTCTTCAAAAAATAATGTAATAATTTAGATTTTTGCTTTAATTAAACAATATTTTTCTGTTTTTTTTTAAGACATTTTCTGTTGGCTTTCATTATGAAAATATTTTGAGGCTTGGTCGAGTTTGTTGTATTTTATTCATTTGATGAACTTACACAGCAAATGCAAATATTGCTGGCCTTCTCAAGGGTATACAGCTTGTTTCGAGGACGTATCGGAAACCAGGATGCAAATACAGATTAAGAAGAATACTTTTGCCGTGTATTGAATGCAAAATAGACACGGAGCATAAATCTAACTTTGGTCTTTATTTTTGCATAAGACTTTAAGGCTAGATTTCCTTCATTATTTTTAATCAGTTACTCATCCTGAAGGAGTACAAGTAATGGAAATATCATTATTGTTGACTCTGGATGTTAAGCCTCCCGTTGCTCAAGAGAAAAGAATAGAGTGCTACAAAACGCCCTCTCAGCTCGCTCTCACAGTTAATGCTGCGCTGGTGCTTCTCATGCCAAGCCAGAGGAATAAACAGCAGAAAGCAGACAAGAGAAAATGCAGACAGGACCACAAAGGGCAGAGCCTCTCAAGCCAATTAAATGAGAGAGAATGGCACACAGACAGGAAATTTCCTCTGACCTCCCTGCCTTGCTCTGAAAGGTTACAGGGATGCAAATGTAGCCTCTGTGGAGAATATTGATAATCGCGCTTGCCTTTTGTTAGTCTGTGTGGTTTTAGTAATGGGCCCAGGAGAGATATGGGACTTTAAGGTGTCACTTCTTGAATGCAATTTAAGTAATTAGTGATTTTGCTGAAGCTTGTGAAGATTTGCATGCTTTACACATGTAGTAAAAATCACAAATTAGATTTCCTTCCAGTTGCTAGTTTTTCCTGTGAGATGGGAATATCTTGTATCTTATTTCAGTGCCCCTCTTCTCTTTGGCCCTAAGAAAAATACCCTAGTAATCTCACATGGTGTCTTAGCATTGTCTCAAATTGTGGTCAGATATGCCAAGATACCAAAGTCACAATGAACTCAGTATAACTAAATTCTCCCTAAATCAAATTACCTCCGTTTCAGGCTCTGTGTTGAACCAGAGCAGTAAAACTTCACTTTGGGAACAAACAAACATGCATACAGACACCAAGTTGTTGCGATCAATTGCCTTACGAGTTCTGCGATAATGTATGCAAGTCAATATATTTAAATAAGTCATCAGCATAAAGACAAAAGCCATTTGAAAGAGCATAATTTTCATTGATCGAGCTCCCTTTAGATCTGTGTGTTGTCAGTTTTCGCTAAATAGCTTTAACAAGCATCTAAAAGAGTCTTCAGCAAAATCAAAAGACTGCTTAGTGGGAATCTACATAAAAACGAATCTGCATTGATCAGAACCCACTGTAGCTCTTTTTGTGCTGGATATGTGAAATGAAAGAAGGCAATTATAACTCCGCTTTGTGTAATGTTGACATAATGCAGAGATTAATTCAGATGTGCCTCAGATGAGCAGTGAACAGTTCATATGTGTGTGTGTGTGTGTGTGTGTGTGTGTGTGGACTGTGTTAGATTTGTGATGTTTGCATGGTGACTGAGCACAAAAGAGAAGTCAGAGGTCACAGATTTGAGCCATTCACCAGGAAACCATGGCAACGGTCACAGCATAGCAGCTGTCAGGTAATGACATTCACTGACTGGTGTGTGTCTTTTGTGTAGAGGGGGAGGGTGGTGTCTTTACACAAATCATTCATCAACTGGAGAGTGACATATGCCTCTTTAAGTGCCAAACCATTACTGTATACAAAACACCTAAATCTCACCATATGAATCACATAAAGGTAAAAATCTTTTACAAATTAACCATTGCAACCATAGTTTTCACCAAAATACCATGTTTACATGAGTTACTGTTACTCTAAAAAAACACTGAGGTTGTCAATGGGGTGGTACCTAAAGACACAAAAGCTAAAATGTAAGTTTTTATTGTAACTGATTTACCAATAAATAAAACATCAGCACTGAGTATTAATAACTTTTGAAAAGATAGTGGTATGATTGTAACACTTTTGGTTTGAGCATCAGTAACTCAGAGACTGTTTGTGCTAGATGTCTTAAATTTTGATATATGGTACTCATATGTATCTACTGCAATTTGAACATACTTGGATGTGCACTGCATAATCACAGATTATGTGAGTTAATGTCAAATACAAAGTTCTGGTCTTTGGGGTAAGTTGTAACACTAGCTGGTGTAGATGTAATACAATGAATGTAATTAGCTGATATAAAATCCATACTATTCAATTTTTGCATTATTGAAGAACATAGAAAAAACAGCTTTGAACAATGTGAACCATTTAAACCGACAAAAACATTGTATTGTAAGTTTTCTGTTCATTATAAGATATTATTAGACGGCTTTGCGGAATACTCGATTCTGATTGGTCAGTCGCCAAGGTTCGTTATTCCCAGACAACAAATTCATACATTATGACACATTTAACTAATAACAATTTATTAAATACTCAGTCTATGAATGTTCATTAATGCAGTAATCATTAAGTCAGTACTGTTGATCTGTGAGCTGTTGAAATCGGCAAAATCCTAGTGAATAAAAACAATTTGGTTGAGAATTAGACTTGGCCTTGCACCTCTGGTTGTTAATGCTTACTGAAGTGTACAGAAACGTTCTTAAGGAAGACATCAATGTACTGTATATACTAATCCTTTTTTTCAAAGTCTGCATAGAAGTGTCCTTTGCTGCCTGTTATGTTGATAGAGCTTCTGAAAAAAAAACCCCATAAAAAATAAATGAATAAAATGAAAGCAATATTTGCTTTATTATATGTGTAACTTATTATTTTCTACATCCCATTGTTGTGCCTAGAAGCCAGTCTTGCTGACCCAAATGCTGTCCGTAAGCTGTCTGTGACTGGCCGGACAGTGAGGTTTCAGACACAGGCTACACTCCAGCCGAAAGGAGAAAGATTGTCTGTTCATCCATTTCCCCAGCAGCTCAGGCCATGCGCACACGTCTGCTCTGACTCTAGACAGTCTTTATCGTGAGCGCTCAGCTCCCTCAGTTCATGCGAGGCTACTGATAACAGGTTTCTCCAATCAATACACAACATGCCCCTGCAGACCATCTCAGGCACTGTTTTCATCAGCGCTATGATTCTGTGAAATAACTTCTTTTTTTAATTATGTCTTTACCCTCAGGCTTTGGTGGAAATCATAACTTGTCCGGTCTGAGGTCAACAAAGCCAGAGAATCCAAAAGCTACACTTGTCCACAAGTGGATAGTGCTATTTAATTTTTGCTGAGGTCTTAAGGTACTTGTTATCAAGACACACACACATTTAACAAAAGGGAACGCCCCTTTTTTTAACCCTTAATGAATGAATGAATGAATGAATTAATTAATTAATTAATCTATTTACTTACTTGCCTCTCTATATATTAGAAAATTAAAAAAAAATGGATGAGATTAGTCTTGCTGTCAGTTGCTTGTTGAATGGAGAAGTGTTGAGATCACATGTTCTGTGTCTGATCTCAGTCTCCTGACCTTCATGTGGCTTCAGCCAAACACATTCCAAGACTCTTGCGAAAGATGACAGTAACAGCACAATGTGAGGTCTTTTCAGTGAACTATTTAATAACATCTGGTCTGTCTATGTGTCATATATATATATATATATATATATATATATATATATATATATATATATGATATGAGCTATGTGCTGTGAAATGATAGATCACATCCAAAATAAAAGTTTTTGTTTACATACTATATATGTGTGTACTCTTTAGCCTAGCCATACAGTACTGTGCAAAAGTTTTAGGCAGGTGTGAAAAAATGCTGTAAACAAAGAATGCTTTAAAAATGGAAGTGTTAAACATTTATTTTCATGAATGAATCAAACGCAGTGAAAGACAAATCTAAATCAAATCAATATTTGGTGTGAACTCGGCTGGTAGCTTGTTCCAAACATCTTAGAGAACTAACCACAGATCTTCTGTGGATGTAGGCTTTCTCACATCCTTCTGTCTCTTAACTCAATGATGTTGAGATCAGGGCTCTTTGGGGGCCATGCCATCACTTCAAGTACTTGGTCTTTATGCTGAAGATAGTTCTTAATGACTTTGACTGTATATTTAGGGTCGTTGTCCTGCTGCAGAATAAATTTAGGGCCAATCATATGCCTCCTTATGGTATTGCATGATGTATAAGTATCTCTCAGCATTGACAACACCATTAATCCTGACCAAATCTCCAACTCCATTTGCAAAAATGCAGCCCCAACCTTTAAAGGAACCTCCACCATGCTTCACTGTTGCCTGCAGACACTCATTATTGTACCACTCTCCAGCCCTTCGAAGAACAAATTGCCTTCTACTACAGCCAAATATTTCACATTTTGATTCATCAGTCCAGAGCACCTGCTGCCATTTTTCTGCAACCTAGTTCCTATGTTTTTGTGCATACTTGAGTCTCTTGGCCTTGTTCCCACGTCAAAGGTATGGCTTTTTGGCGGCAACTCTTCCATGAAGACCACTTCTGGCCAGACTTCTCCGGACAGTGGCACTGATGGACATCTACCAGTTTCGAAGAGTAATACGCTTGATGTGTCTTTTTCATCTGCACTAAGTTTCCTTGGTCGACCACTGCGTCTACGATCCTCAACGTTGCCCATTTCCTGTGCTTCTTCAAAAAAACTTGAACAGTACATCTTGAAGCCCCAGTGTGCTTTGAAATCTTTGTCTGGGAGAGACAAAGACTACCTTGTATTTTGTTGCTGTGCCCAATCTTGCCATGACATGAAACTGTCTTTAAGCCCAAATGCCTGTAATGTTTAACTGTTTTCTACGGCTTCTGCTAGTCATGTGACTCTGCCTGTGTGTGTGTTTGTGTATGTGTGTGTGTTTTTTAGCTGAATCTCTCAAGTATATCCTCCAGTTAACCAGATAACCTCTGTTCCTAGAGTGTCTCAGCCATGGAATTCTATTAAGATTTCAGATTAGGGAGAATTGTGATGGTGAACATGGATGAAATCCTTTTGGGACAGTGAAGAGCCTCAAAATCCATGACCTCCAGAAATGAAAGCGAAGGATAGATGGCTTTGTCATAGAGGATTCAGAACTCTTTGGTTTTGAAGAGTGAAACTGTGGTACACATGTGAATATACGGTCTAAACTAGACTTAACCAGGCAGAAAATCAGAGCAGTTGTAGTAGATGACAGAATGCAGAGGAAGTGTCTTTCTGTCACGACATCTAACAGACTTGTAATTCTGCCGCTCATATAAACTTTCTGCTTGCTCTGTCCAAAACAAAAGCTACTAATATTGATTTCTTTAAAAGCTTAAAATTAGTCTGGGAATATTTTTATAGGGTACATGTGGTTTAAAGGTTCTGCTGATAGTAAGATTTTGTTTGAACGAGTCATCAAGGTGCAGTACTTTCTGATTTTCAAGTTGCACTTAGTTTTTACTTCCATAAACTCCATAAACATTATTTCTTTTTTATACACAAGTGACCTAAAATGAAGCCTTAAGCAAAGATTTGGTTTTGGCCTTTTCTCAGTTAATAATGCTGGGTCAATTTTAATTCTTCATTAAAGGATTATCTTGTTCTCTGTTTCATTGTTTTAAGGCTTTACTATCAGTAATTAATCCCAGTTACTAAGGATTCAAAACGATCATGTTTTAATTTTCAAGGATTAGAATCCCTCTTCAAAACTGCATTCTCTTCCTTTCACTGAAATAGAGCACATGCAAGTTTATAAAAGTGTATATATATATATATATATATATATATATATATATATATATATATATATATATATATATATATATATATATATATATATATATATATATATAGCAAAAAGAGTTTATTTATTTATTAACATCATGTTTTAAATATGTTTTATTGTGTTAGTTAGCTAGTATATTTTTGTTATTTGTTATTTTTATTTTTAAGTGGAGTTATCTGTTTTTGTGAATAATCCCTTCGTAAATACATATAAATGTAAATTGCATTATTCACTTTTAAAAGTGGCCCTTCTGTATTAATTCCTGTCTTCTTATTGCTTGCCATTGTACTTTTGCTTGATATTTGAACATAAAAACATTTGTGTGCTGTGATTGAAGAAAATCCTGTCTCTAAAAAGATGTTAACTCAGCATTAAGTGTATTGTAGCAATCCTTTTATTGCATTAGCATCACTTTTTTACTACATTGACCATCATGTAGAGACTCAGCCAAGGTTTTCGCCATTTATTATTGCTAGTGTCACCCATTTGCCAGTTTGTTCCTCTGTGGTTTGCAGATGAATATAGATGTGAATGACAGGTGGTTAGAGGACAGTGCTGGGTCAGTGGCATCCAATGTAGTTTGTACCCCAACATTATGTTACAAAGAAGACTTCCAAATGGCTTTCTATACAGGTTTGTTGACTAAATTTAATTTGACTAGCAACATTCCACTGAGCATTTTATCTCTTGATTAACTGAGGTTTGCAGTTCAATTGCAGATGTAACCTACTGAGATAACCAACTGTAAGTGCCCTACAGAAGGGCAAAACAGCGATTGGGCAGGAAATGGTTCATAGCAGCCCCTCAGTGTTCTTCTAGCCTGCAGCGTTTGTGTCAGATGGCAAAACGAGAGACCGCTATCATTCCGGAGCATGTGGTCTATACCGCTCATTTTAATGCAGACAAAGGAAGAAACGAGCTAAATCATACAGCTCAGCCACACAGCTCACCAGGAATCACTCTAGGAAGACGTCGCTGTGCTCATTTGCAGCAATTAGACCCATCCTGAGATAGTTCATCAGGGATCGTCTCTCACCCAATCAGCTAGACGTAGACATCCTCCTCCACCTGTCTGGACTGCAGGAGCTCTCCAGGTAGCTGTCAAAACCAACGTTTCAAACACTATGCGAGTTGCACTACCATGCCCTCGTTTGGTATCATACCTTCTTCGACGATGGGGGCGGTAGTTCTCTCCGCCTCGGGGCCCATATCATCTCTGTCACGGGGCCCGTACCTTCCCCCACGGTGGAGCTCATGCAGTATTGATGGAGCAGTAGTGCTTTACGGGGACACTGTAATTACGTCCCTTCATAAGGCCAATTTTGGCTGGGTGGGCTCATAACCTTTCTTGGCTGTATGTGCATCAGGGGGCCCATGAGACAGAGTTCATTAGGGCCTGACACCGCACTAGACGGGGAGTAATGGGCCGAGGCGAAGCGTGCTGTTTATCTTAGGCCATAGAGGCTAATGACGGGGCGGACTGTGTGTGTGCGTGCTATTGAGCCGGCCTTGGGGGTGGAGAGATTCCATTAATAGGCAAAAGGCGTGGGACACCACTTTCATTATTAGAGCTTTTGAAGCTGGCTGATTGCTCACAGCTCTGCATACAGCTGGGGGCTTATTTATTTATTTATGCCCCATCCTGACAGAAGCGACAGTGCCGCTCCTCCAAAAACGTGCTTTGAGGGCAGCCGTAAACAAATATCCTATATGACATGAAGGTGACATAAATGCTAATGAAACTTTATACGGCCCAACTGTCGTTTCTTAGATATACTGTAATTTGTTTTACTGCCAAGGATAGCTTAATGCTAATATAAGCAAATATACAAGATGATTTGCACTTCCTGAAGAAGTTCCAAGTAGTGTTAATGTTTTACAGTAGGTACGTTTAGGTTTTACGTGTTTCGTGGGTTCAGCGTAAATGAAATATCACATCTGAAATGCTGGGGTGTTGCGGGTGGTTACTTTGTTGATATTCTCTAGATATGTAGTTAGCCTTCTTTAATAATTTATACAAATAAAATACAGCAAACAATTTAAATGTTTAAAATTAATGTTTTAGCTGCTATTAAAATATATACATTATTATATAAGTATATTATTTATGTATATATATATATATATATATATATATATATATATATATATATATATATATATATATATATATATATATATATATATATATATTATTTCATTATGTTTTAAAGATATATTTATTAATTTGATGGCTAACCTGAATTTTTCAGTCTTCATTGTCACTCTTCAGAAATACATATATATCATGGTGGGTGTGATTTCACCAAGTACAAGATGTTCCTGGATCAACATTCAAATCAACCAATAAGATTTGAGGGATATTTTTCTGAAAATATAATTTTTAGGCTTATGATCCGGGTTAGGTGCTTCTAAACCCTTGTTAATCAGCTATCATTTCCCATCATGTCTTACTTGGCAAAATCACAACGATCATTCTATTATTACAATCAAATATGCTGATTTGCTGCTCAAAAAACATTTCTGATTGTTATCCATATTGAAAACATGCTACTTCATATATTTCTGGAAATTGATATTTTTTCACCATACTTTGATGAATAGAAAGTTCAAAAGAAAAGCATTTATAAAAATAAGAAACCTTTTATAACATCATAAACGTCTTTACAGTCACTTCTGATGCTTGATATTAGTATTAATTATTATCTTACTGACCTCATACTTTTACCAGACTTATATTTGTAGATGGAAAAAAAATGATATTAAACAGCCGAAAATCACAAGACACTATGGTATTGGAAAAACACTAATATATCATACCCCCCCCAAAAAAGCAACTGCTTTTTTCTTCCTCATCCATCATCATCGTCAAAAAGGCCTTTGAAAGACAAAATGCCATTAAGACTCATTAAAGAGAACTTAATGACAATAATATATTCATAAATGAAATAGAAAAGCCATAGCAGAGCAAACAATTGGCCACAATCAGTCAAGTGAAGCCACATCATCAAAGTGTCAATGGCGTTGAATAACAAATGCACTGCAGCTGTTGCTTAGGACAGAACGTAATGGTTTCCATAGACCAGCGGGGGCACGGAAGCCCACGCAAATGTGTTGATCTGATGCATGGAGGCAAACGCAGCAAATGGAAGAGCGCTTGGACAATTAATAAACGCTAGTCTCAAATGGACTTCTGGTGATCGCCGAGGGACCAGCTGAGACCGAGTAGTGCAAGTAGCTCGTTTAGTCGATGCAAATTTTTCATGCTTTGCTCTCTGTTGCACTCCATGGGTGTGCACTAACATGCCGAGGAGGCTGTCAAAAACCTTGCTTTGATCACGCAGCAATGGGCCCCAACGGTAACATCACAGCAGAGCAGCAAAGAAGGCAGTTAGGGAAGAGGGTAATATTGCACTTAGCCAGGGACTGCTGTGCGTGCGTGTTAGTGTGTGTGTGTGTGTGTGTGTGTGTTCATTTGCTGGCCTGACTGCAGGAGCCAGAGCCAGATTGCTTTACTGAGATAGGAACATCTTAAAGTAGGTTAGATCCAACGTGCACATGTTCCTCTGGAAAATCCCTCTACAAAACGCACCATCAAAGGCCGATAATCTCAGTCAGGACCTCTGACCCTGTTCAAACAGCGACAACCACGGCGGCGCAATTCTATCGTGACCTCAGCAACAGCTGTATAGTGTATAGATACAGCCAGAGGTCACATGTTGGTTTACTACTGTGAGATTTTGCACTGTCCTCTGATTCTACTTCTTGACGTCTAGAATGAGTGTACCGAATATATTCAAGCCCCATGCAGCACAAAAATGGAATACAATAAGTAAAAAATAACAACAAAGGGAAAATGTGATTTGAAAGTGTCAGAAAATATCAATGTTGTCTCGCTCTGTGTGCCGCCCTCAATGTGACACTTTAACTCTGTGTCCCATGAAGGCAATTTCAAGGTTTCCCAAAATCTTCCACAGCGATTTAGTAATATATAAGCTTTGTTTCAAAGCAGTGTGCTGCCTCCATAGTCAGCAACAAGGCAGCATACTAATAGTCATGGAAACTCAAGTGACTGATTCAAAATTTTCTATATAAGCAGTAACTCATTCAGATCATTCAGTGCTGCTTATGCAAAGTGCTTGAGACTTGATTATTATTATTATTTTTTTAAGTATTCTCTTTATTTTAACACACTGCTGATACTCTAATTAGCATGAATCTGGATGAATTTTGGCAAATGAGGAAATAAAGAATTAATTGCCCTATAATAAGCCACAATATTTTGTCACTTCCACAACATTGTTTATTCAGTATCATAGTAAATGTCTGATTTCACTATAAGACAACATCGTACAGATTAGAATATTGGTATTGATAAATATCATAATATAATTTAATTATTTCATTTAGTTTTTTACTATAATTTATTTTTAATTTTATTAAATATGTATTCCTATGTTCTTTTAGTCAAAATGTATAAAATGTCTTGTTCATTTTTACTTGCTAAACTTAGCTTAATATTACATTATACTAATATGACATTTTTTATACTGCTTTTATTCTCTGCATTTATTACTTTAAATGTGATTGGCGGGCGGAAATAACTGTAAAATCCTGTAATTTGTGGGAAAAAATAAAACTATAATATCATGATAAACATTGAATATTCTCCAAAGGCTAAAAAATACTTTGTTTTTTGTCCTTAATGAAGCTCTATATGCTGTTATGAGTGGACCACAGCAGTATGAAGATTCTTCGTAGAGGAAAAAAATTGTGCTGGCTTGAAACAACACAAGGGTGAGTAAATGGAATTTTTTTCTGCTGTAAACCTGCTTTATTTTTTCTGTATGGTCTGAACGGAGTGCATCAGAATGCATTAGAATTTACAATGGCTTCAGCATTGTTTATTCCACGTCATATTGCTTAGGAAATGTCAGATCCCACTATAAGACAACATGGGATTAAGTCAGCAAGAGTTTTTACAAATGTCAAAAGACTATCCACAATGCAATTTCCTTTTTAATGAGCTGGGAGAGATTTCATTGCTCTTTGTCGTGATATAATTAAATTTGTGTTCGCTGCAGCCGTACGGCTATCGGGTTTGACAAAATTAGAGAAAAAAACGTAATTCACTCCCAATCCTGTCTGAGCTATCGCTGTTGTTGAACACGTTAAATTGAAAACCTCAAACGTACCACTGGCTGTCATGTGTGGCTATTCCCTCTAGCGTGGCTGGGCTGGGACCTTATGATTGTCTTATGATTGCATCGGATCCTGATGGCTACGGGGAAAGTGGTGTCGGCAATAGGGGTGATTATTTCTGCTTGGACCAATGGGGAGCAGGTGAAGTGCTGGAGTAATTAATATCTGTCTTTTCAAGCCTGTATTGTGGCGCTCAGGGCCTGTGCTTGGAGAAGTCGAGAGTGTGAGGGTATTTTCTTTGCCTGTGGGAACTGATACGCTTATGCATGGAAAGACAACACGCATGCACACAGACAAACACTTTCACATTCTTCTCTGCTCTGTCGATTTCAATTTTGGACCGAGAACGTTTAACTTTAGCTTCCTTTTGCTCAGCATTTGCTTTGAGTGGACTGTGCATTTTCTGTGGCATGCAACTCGACTTGTTAGGCCTGGAGCACCACGCAGTCATTATCAGGGTGCTAGAACGCTAATAGCCAATCTAAACCGCAAGTAACTGATGTGGAAAGACATGACAAATATCGTTTAAGTTACCTGCCGAGCAGCATTACTATTATTATTAACATTCAAGCTCTGTTGCATTGCTAAAGTGGAGAACCCGTCGTTGCTCATCCAAAGCAATGTTAGCAATTCATAAAAAAACCTTGTATTCTTATAAGCCACAAAGCTTCATCCCTGTTTGAATACTGCTCACTGAAAAAAGGTGTAGGATTTCCTTTTTCAATTTCCACTTTTAAGTAAATTTAAATAATAATTACAAGTAAACCCCAAATAGAGTATTACATTAAATGTAGATCACAGAGAAAGAGTTTATTTGCAAAATTAGACAACTCTGCTTGTAACAGAATTTTTAAAAATCATGTTTTTTCATTGTGCACACCAATCAAATTGGATTATTTTTTATTAAAATACAGCTAACTCAAACAATATTTACATTTTTAATTTTAATTTTCAATGTCTATAACTTATAAAATAACTGTAGTATAAATCATCATAAATTTAGTATAAATTATCAAGCATTATTTAATTATTCATATATATATATATATATATATATATATATATATATATATATATATATATATATATACTGCAAGTTTTAGTTTCATACATTTAACTGCTCTGAGCTCACTTTACTCATCGTTGTTGCACAGCTAAAAAAGTTGGCAGAGAACTGTCACAAACTTCTGTCATGCAAGGATTTGTGGGCAATATTAACCCAAAATCATGCATGGATGCACACTTTTCAAATCCATTGGAAATTGTATACCATCGAGGCACCTTTGGCACTCTTTTCATCATACTATGATTTGAGACACGCTAATCCTAATCTCACATACTATTTAGGATGAATAATATGCAAATTGGGATGTTGCCACGGCTAGAGGCTCTGCATACTGACAAACTTTCTATCACTCAGCTCTTCTCAGCCAGCCCAATCACGGCGTGTGTTTACTTAATTGGAAGGCACTGAAGGATGAAAAGACACTTCTGGTGGTGAACCAGGCACAGCATGTCAGAGAGACATGCAAGCTGCAATATGACACTAAAGGTAAGCCAATGCTGAATAAACTTTCTTTGACCAGAAATAAGACATTATAAGGCAGGTAGCTGTATCATATTAAACATCTCTGAGCAGTGCTGGCTGATGTTAAAGGAATAGGTCACACAAAAATGTAATTTATTTGATTATTTACTCGGCCGCATGCTGTTCTAAACCTGTATGACTTTCTTTCTTCCACGGACCACAAAAGGAAAAGTTTTTTTTTTTTTTTATTCCCCCATGCAGTTACATTAAATGAAAACTGAAGCTTTCAAGATTTATAAAAGGATTCAAAAGAAGTATGAAATATAAAAGTGTTAAAACGCCCCATGTGGTATATTCCAGGCCTTCTAAAGCTGTACAATAACTTTGAGAAACAGACTGAAATTTAAATGGCTATTCAACTAAAAACTCTACTATTGATCCGAAGAGGAGTATCAATGACAGTTTCAACCCAGTGATTCGTTTGAGTTGAATCTTTAAAAAAAATGCTGATCTGATTGACATAATGATTTTTTTGCTAATTGCACGGATGCAGTGCATTGAGTGAACTTACCGATGCTTTTGAATTAGATCTTTTTAATGAACTACTTGATTCAGTTTACACAATTATTATCACAAATTGAATTAATTAGGTGCTCACTGACTCTTAAGAGCTTGATCTTTTCAGTCAATCAGTGGAATATGTTCACACAATTAAAAAAATGCATATTTACAAATTGAACTGATTTTAACACATTTTCAAAAATCATGTTTTTTTCATTGTGCATACCAATTAATCTCAATCAAACTGGTTTTTTGATTATGTTAAAGAATAATTTAAAAAATACAGATGACTAACACAATATTTACATTTTTCATTAGATTTTTTTTTTTGTTTTTTTAGTTTGTTCAATGTCAATAATTACAAATTGGACTGTTTCAACGTTTCACCGATTCTTTTAAACTGAATCTTTTCAAGGAATCTGATTGTTTGATTCACAAAATGGTTTGCTGACAAATTGGATGAGTCAAGCACTTTGGTTTAACTCACCGATTCTTTACAGTTTTCAGTGAATGAGACGATTCTCTTCAGAAAATTATTTGCTTATGAATTTTTGGCCTGTAAAATATTACCAAAATGTTGCAAATGTGACCACACTGTTCATCACAAAAAAACTATGTCGCAAATATAGCTCATGGAATACATTTATGATGCTCCTAGTGTTTTTTTGGTTTTTTGGAAATTAAAATATTCTCTTTATAAAAATTGTATACGTATGGCAAAGCGTAATTTGTGCAGTAAGTATTTCTCCTTCTGTGTTCCACAGAAGATAAAAAAGTCTTCGTAAATGATGACAGAATCTTGATTTTTGTATGAACTATCCCTTTAAATGCTCTCTAAATGCCACTAACGTCATCCTTATTTTTTGTTCTGTTTTAATATCCTCCCTCTTTTTTAATCAAAGAGAGATTTGAGAGTATAGACTCATCACTTGTCACTATTAAAATGTTGATTTGGCTTTCGCTCGGCGTGATGCAGATATGACTGTGTGATGATGTTTTTCCAGCAAAACAATAACAGCAATATGACCAGCCAGGCTAACTGCGCTGATCTAATCAGTCTCACGATCTGTTTTCTTCCGGTACTGTCGTTCAGAAGCGGACTCGGTTTACTCAAATAAGCTCCAAAACACCTCAGCTCAGATATTAATCCCTCCACATGTTCAAACAGAAGGAGGAAGAGAAGGAGGGAGGAAGACAGAAAATGAGAGAGATAAAGGTAAACAGAGGAGGCGCAGATGAAGAAAGAAAATGAGAGAATGATACACATCAGATGAGACGGAGACAGAGTATTTATAGACTGACTGTGTGAAAGTTCCACAAAACTAAACCTTAAAAATAATAATTTAATGGTTCGACATTTGGCAGAGTTTTAGCATTCCGATAAGCTGCAGATCTTAATGGTTTCCAAAAATCATTACACATCACATTTTATGGCGTTGCTGTGAAAGGCAAGTATTCATCAGCAAGTATTAACTGTTTTCATGAAAATCATTCAGAAGCTCTTTCACGTTATTTTTAAGCCGTGACTTATGTCTTAACTCTTCCGGCGTTGAGTTTTTTTTTGTAGTTTTTAAAAAATATATATTATTCGTATTTTATTTATAATAAATTATTACAATTTAAAATAACTTTTTATATATATATATATGTTTAACAAAGTATTCATGCAAAGCTAAATTTTCCAGTTTTCATTGTCACATGATCCTGCATAAATCATCATTCTTATATGCTGATTTGCTGCTCAATTTGTATTATTATTATTTATATTATGATAATTATTATTATTTTGCATTATATTTGTTTGTGTGTGTAAATATATATTAGTCCTATCAAACGATTATTCCTGATTAATCTTATCCAAAATAAAAGTTTTTGTTTACATTATATATGTGTGTGTACTGTACCATGTGTAATATTATGTATATTTAAATAAATACACACTATACATGCACTGTATACATTTAGAAAAAAATTGCATTTAAAAATGTATATAGTCATATTTTTATATAAACATAACATATTTTTATAAAATATATACATGCATGTTTTTATATATACAAAATAAATATGCAGAGTATGAATGTGATTAAAACAACACACACACACACACACACACACATATATATATATATATATATATATATATATATATATATATATATGCACTTTAATATAATCTATATTATATTTTGTTATCTATATATATATATATATATATATATATATATATATATATATATATATATATATATATATATATATATATATATATATATATATATATTTCCTTAATAGTGCTTGAATGGATGGCTGCACTGTGAACATGTGTTTTGCATCATATTGTATTACTATATTGTGTGTTTTATTAAGCATTAAGAACGTCTTAAAAAGAAGAGAGATGAGCTAAGAGCTCGAGCAGCTGGACTCACAAGTGCTTGTCACCTGAGCTGTATGTGTCGTCCTCTCAGCCCCAGCAGCTCTAATTGATGATGCGGCGTCTCAGTCATGCTCTCCGGCCAATCTGCCGCTTCACAGATGGCTCTGTTTGGGCCACATGTGAGAGCCACTCACTCAATATTTGCTTCTAAAGAATGTGCTGGCTTATTTTAATAACGCTCCGTGTTTGGTCGACATGAATTAGATACACACGAGATGTACATACAGGTGGCTTGCTTTGCCCGAGCCCCTTTTCAGCACACCTCAGATCGGTTATAGACAACCGTCATGAATCTGATGTTGTACGGACATGCGGCATTGGTTGCACTCGTAAATATGATCACGTCCATATATAATCACGCTTATGCAGTGCCTACGATATAAGCTGGAACACCACTCTTGCTAACGCGATTATGGATTAAAGTTTATAAAGTTTTAAATGTGGATATTTTTCTCACACAAACGCATTGCTCCACTTCAGAAGTTTTTTTTTTTTAATGGATGCACCTTCTTGGGCTTTAAAATGTCGACCCCCATTCACTGCTGTTATAAAGCTCGGAAGAGCCAGGATTTTTAAATATAACTCTGAAAGAAGAAAGTCATATACACCTAGGCTGGTTTGAGTATAAATCATGGGCTAATTAAATTTTTTTACGTATTTTCATATATTTTACTTGGGGTGGAAAAAAGAAAGAAAAATAGCACTATAGCTGTTGAAAAGTCATATTTATTCATGCTACTGGTATATGAGTGTGTGTATATATGTATATGTATATGTCTATGTATGAAACATATATGTATACACACATAAATAAAAAAAAACTTTTACTTTTTTACATTTATGCTTGGAAGGAGAAAAGAAACATAATATTTGTTTAAAGGGATGGTTCACCCTAAAATTTTAATACTGTCATCATTTTCTAACCATCATTTTGTTCTAAACCTGAATAACATCTTTCAGTTGTTGAACACAAAATAATATATTTTGAAGAATGCTGGTAACCAAACGGATGATGGACTCCTTTTGGCTTCCATGTAGAAATCAATGGGGACCATCAGTCGATCTGGTTACACACCTTCAAAACATAATCCTTTATGTTGAATAGGATATATGGATAGATAATGATTTTGTTGGTGTAGGCTGGGTCGTGTAATAACAAACAGGTGTCAGGATCAGCATGTTTGCCGTTGCGATGTCCTCATAAAAACCTGATTAACGGTTAGCAATCAAGTTAACACCTGCCTCCTACATGCGCACAATCCAGCCCATGGCACGGGGCTCAAAGCAAGCAACTAATGTCTAATTAATTGAAGAAGTCAACTGTGTTTATCAAATTTCACATTTATATGAACACTACAGTCGTCACACTCAATTGAACATAGTAAAACTGAGATATCAGGTGAGTTTGGGGCAGTCCTGGCCTACTGGATAGAGAGTGAGACTTCTAACCGGAAGGTCAAGGGTTTGAGTCTCAAGGATTGTAGGAGGGGGGAATGAATGTCCAGCGATCTCAATACTACAACTGAGATGAGACCCTTGAGCAAGATTCGCAGCATTATTCTTCATGATCACATTAATAGAGAACGATCTTAGCACAGTCAGACAGCTCTGCTGAAGTAAACAGCATGCGAAAGGTATCACTTTGCGTCAGTCGAATCACCGAACCTGCGCTCACCTTGTGTTCTCGGGCTTGTCCGAATAAGGAAAAGGTTTGTGAGGTTTTTTTTACCCTTCTAAACACTGAAATAATTTTACGAGATGTTGTAGACCAGCCTCGGCGGAGCCATAGACCTGTAACCTTTCAGATGGCAGCTGAAGCCTTACCCTAAAAGGCTTCCTGTGTGTGGTGAAGGGTTTAAGAGTGCCCTAAAGTTTCTAAGGGGGCGTTGTTCAGGGCAGTAGCAGTTTTGTACAGTAGTAAGGTTTTCAAAAAAAGCCACACAGGATCTGCTCTGGTCGATTGTTATTTCCCTAGTCTGCACAAGGAAAAGATGCCTGTGCTAAACTTCAGGCCTGAAATAATCTAGTATCTAGTATATACATTATATACTTCAATTCAAAATTGCATTCTTAATTACTTTTTAATTCAGTTTTGTTTTGTTATTTTCAGGCAAAATGATCAGAAATCAGATAATATATATGGATAGTTGATGTATTAATGTATTAATGTATTAATTCATGCTTGTATTTGTAACTCTAAGTATAAATATACATTTTTTATGTTTATATGTATTTCTGTTTTTATTTTCTATGTGACACCACGAATATATATATATATATATATATATATATATATATATATATATATATATATATATATATATATGTATAGTAGTTACTTATAAAGTACTTATTATTTTTTATTTCTTCTCAAAAAGCTGCAGAGTTTTGACATTTGTATTTGCATTGCTTGCCAAATTTTAATACTCTGGGATATAGATTTGAACAGCAACAGCAAGCCAGCAACACTAAATATATGAAACTATAATGATGAAGCATTGGACAATTAATCTTTATATTCAGGCAGTACATGTTGGCTCAGTGTACTTCCTGTTAGCTGCAGGATATGCAAAAACAGTTCTTCTAATCTGGGTTTGTGAGCGTCTACAGCGCTTTTTTTTCTCGTACTTATCCTGGATTTCCCAGAATATTTAATGAGAGCGGTGAGGCAATCTGGCGAGACTTGAGTCTACTGTCCATGTTAAAGACAAGTCTGCTGATTTGCGCCTAGGGGGACATTTTACACCAAAACAGCTCAGCCTCTCTGCTGGGTGAAGGCCGCTGGAGACAGACAGCGAGGGGGGACGGCGGGAAAAGACAGGAAGGGAGACAAAAATATGACTGAATTAAAATGATAACCACAAAGAATTGATGTTCTGAAGCCTGATTAGAGACTGTATGATGTGAGATTTTTACATTTTGTGTGGTGCTTGCCCATGCAGAAGTCGCCACCATGATGCTAAGATGCGTGGGTGCTTGTCAGGGCTTTGTTATACATTTGTTATACACCTTGGAAAGGTGATCTGGATGGTTATGTACTGGATGGTCAGTAAGACCAGGTTACACAGGTTACACAGCCAAAAAGTTATTCCTTAAAGGTTTGCAGATGCTTAGTGACTACTGGTTTGGAACTAACTATGAACTTAGTGATCAACTGATCATTCTTACGACATGATTAAAAAAGCTGTTTTTAATATATATTAATATATTAACATTTTTATATATATATACATTTTTGCAGTGTGTGGCAGAGATAATATTTATATTGATATATGAGGTGGCATATATATATATATATATATATATATATATATATATATATATATATATATATATATATATATATATATATATATATATATATACTGAAAGCATTTATTAATATAAATATTATCTCTGCCAACTGACACTGCAAACATTATATTATCTGCAAGTGTGTAGAACCCTGTAAACGTACAAAAACAAAAATGAGTTCAAAGGGGATTCTTTTGATTAACCTACAGAAAACACCTATGACTGGCCATCTACACAAATCTACACTGATCTTATAGTTGACTTATTTAGATCTCAAAAAGGTGAGATTTCACCAAAAGGTGAGGACTCTGCATTTATGTATGTGCCTAGATCAATAGGATCTGCTAATTTTAGTCCAGCTGTTGGTTAAATGCTTCCTTAATGCTTTTTTAAAACATATAACAGTTATATTTCAGCTAGATGTAAATGATGAAGGGCTTACACTTGCATCGCTAATGCAACCGCTCTCTTGATATCTACTTAATGAAATAAAGATCCACCACAATGATTTTATCTTTAGAAAAGTATTTTTTAAAAATATTTTATTAGTTGTACTCCTTTAGGGCATAATATTACTCATGAGTGAAAGCTGAATCCATTTAGTATTTACATTTAAAGTTTAAATCGATCTTTTATAGTATTCAACTTGTTACTCCCGATTAAAATAGTTGAATAAGTTGGCATGGCTTCTCTTGCTATGGCTTAAATATATAAGTATTATCCATCTGTTTTATCATTAAAAGCATGAAATAGTTTGATTGCTTTAAAAAAAGGAGTGAGCAATCCACATTATTTAAAGCAACATGCAAAACGATTTACAAGCAAAAATGTAATACTCGTGGTTAGAGGTTTGTTTAGTTTACTAACCCCAAGTATGGGAAATAGAAATAGTGATCTTGCCTGAGCGCACAAAATATTATCGCACAAAGAGACCGCCGAAGCTGCTCAGTCCCTCGCTCACAGGAAATGCTGTAGACATGGGGGCTGGGGTGGCAGGGGATCCTGGGATAGCTTGAGGACTGGAGACATCTTGTGTCTGGCTTCCAGCTCCTACACACACCAGAGAGAGGGCTTAACCTCCTGCTGAGCTCCGCTGCCTCGCATCCCACTCCAGCACACACATGCAACTTCCACCCACATACGCTGACAAACATCCTCAGCACATGCACAAACCCCCCTCCCACTCAAACGCTCCTTCCTAAACAGCACACGCTAACACACAAACACGCTCGCCGTCCCACCAGGAAGAGAGGAGACGTGTGAATTATTTATCTCCGCTTCCCTAGTTTTCCAGAGTGGAACCTGCCAGAAGGTGCCCTGAACTGCAGAGACCTTTAAACCCGCTCCACAGAGACGAGTGGATTAGCCAGCTGTGAGTCATAACTGACAGCTGTCAGTCATCGAGTGCTCATTTAAATACGCCACAGTTCAGAACTCGTTCTTATGTCTGGACTTTACGCTTTACAATATTGGCCAAAGAGCTCAGCACGTTGATTTTCTAACATTTCGGCCATCGTTTACTCACCCCTTATATCATTCTACACCTATGACTTTCCCCTTTTAAGGCAATTGGAGAAATTTGGAAACATGTAGGTTGTTTTGTGTTGTAAGATGGCCCTATTGATTGAGCACATTGATTGACCACGCTCAGTCGCCTCTCAATGCATTTATTGAGTTGTAACGTCATTATTCATCTTGTCTTTTCATCTGAACGTCAACATTTGTGCGATTTATTCTGTCTGAGCAGCTTTGAGGTTAAAAAAATAATTCACCCCAAAATGAAAATTCTGTCATCCTTTACGTACTCTCATGTCCTTCTGAATCTATATGAGGTTATTTTTTTCTTATGTTGAACACAGTTTTTTTTGTTTTGGGGTGAAGTATTCCTTCAATTGTAAATAATTTATATAATTAATTAGATGTCATTATATATATATATATATATATATATATATATATATATATATATATATATATATATATATATATTATATGTTCAAAAGCTTTCAAAAGCTTCTTAAGTGTTTTTTAAGAAGTTAATATATTCATATCTAATATATATTCAGTGTATTTATATTTAATTGCCCCCAAATTACCACGAAGACCTTCATGTTGTTGAAAAAATGCTATTTTAAATAAATACTGTTCTGTTTAACTTTATTCATGAATTCTGAAAAAAAAAAAATCAGCTTTTTGACAAACATATTAAGCAGCACAACTGTTTTCAACATTGCTAAAATAAAAAACAGCACCAAATCAGCATATTAGACTGATTTCAAAATCAGATCATATACTGAAGAGTGTTTACAAAAATTATTATAATATATAATTATACAATTATTGTGAAAACTAATATTTTTAACACTGTATTTTTGAAATAAATTAGTAAATAGTTCCATTTATTACCTTAATATATTAGATGATGCCTTTCACTGAGCTGCTAACTGTGGGATAAGTTGTACAGATGAAGCTTTTGTATCCTTTGAAGCTCGAAAAATTCTCGATGTAGTTCTTATTCATTATAAGTGCATAGACAAGAACGACCATGCAGTAGAATTCTGAATTTCTTTTTTGGTGTTCCACAGAAGAAAGTAAGTCAAGCTTGAAAAGACATAAGAGCGAGTAGATAAGCACAGAATGGTGGACTATTTCTTTAATAATAAAATATGAAGTGTTAGTGATGGATCTGTGTAGTCTGTGTTCTGATGGCTGGTATCACAGCTTCGCAGGAGCGGGAAAAACTGCAAGTTTGATGCGTAGGAGTGAACTGGCCTTCTCTCACTTTCTTCCACTGATTACCCCTGCACTCCAACTCCCTGATACATCCATCTTAAGTCTTCTTCGCTGTCACAAGGCACGCACACATACACGCACAGCATAAAGCACAGAACAAATGCACACACCAGCTCTGCAGCAAAACCTGCGAGCTTGCTGTCAACATTGGCAGCTGCCTTGTAAAGAAATGCTCCTCATAAGTGATCGGCATGAACCCTGTGAACTTGAATTGATTTCAGTAGAGACTGAAGTGATCTCAAGCTAATGACACAATACAACATATAAGCACATGCATATTATTTAATGTTGATAAGATATTTAAAATATATGTATATATTTATATACATTTTTATTTGTGCTGTCAAATTATTAATAATTATTTGCATCCAAATTAAATGTTAAATTGTGCACACTGTGTGTGTGTGTGTGTGTGTGTGTGTGTGTGTATATATATATATATATATATATATATATATATATATATATATATATATATATATATAATACATGAATTTAAGAAAAATATGTTATGTTATATATTAAATAAATATATTTATATATAATATAAGAATATAAATATATAAATGTATATACATGTAAATATTTTCAAAATACTGTATGTGTGTATTTATATATACATAATAAATATACACAGTGCATATACATGTTATGCATTTTAGATGCAATTTTTATATTTATATTAAATTTTTTTTATTACAATTTAGAGCAACTGTTTTCTATTTGAATATATTTTCAAATTGTATTTATTCCTGTGATGCAAAGCTGAAATTTCAGCATCCTTACTCCAGTCTTCAGTGTCACATGATCCTTCAGAAATCATTCTTATATGCTGATTCGCTGCTCGAGAAACATTTCTTATTACTTGCTGAGGATATTTCTCTCAGCTCATCAGCCATCTCATCTCTGAACTTGAAGGTGTAATTCAATTATAATAATAATTATGAATATTTTAGAAAAAAACCTTTCCATGTGAAGTGCACCTACGTTTCCATATTTTTATGCAAATTTCACTGCACGGCATCTGTTGGTTTAGTCATTCTGAAATGTCAAAAAGCCAAAGTCTGTCATCACAGTGGTTTGGTATAATTACCTCCTAGAGCTGTCTCACATAAATGTGTTCCCAAAGATCAGGAATATGCCTATGAACACAAGACAATGTGACAGCATTTATTGCATTTATTATATACATAAAAAAAGACCTACAGTGGATTTTCCGGATGCAGCAACTTCTGATATTTGGTGTCGCTTTTTCAGGAAGTGACAATTTTGTTCTGTTTAACTGATGGAAACAGTGCTGTATTCGCAAATATCTGATGCGATTATTCCATTCATTGCTTTGTACGGAAGCGTAGCTCGTTGATGGCTCAAAATGTTGCCTAGGTAGGCATCTCGCAAGGTTTTGGAAAAGAGCCGCAGTCGAAAACACAGGCTATAACAGCACTGCACCAGCTGCATCTCAACACAGCTCTGTTATAGCTAGAGAATGAAAAAAGTGTATGCACATAGCCTCTCAAACTCACAGATGGTTAGTGCAGTATGCCACATTGCACCCCGTGTGTATTGTCACACTAGAGCTCTGTAGCTGAGCCTCGGCTGCATCTGAATCAAGAAGAGTAAGAGCAGTAGTTTCCTGTGGAGAAGGGTAGTGAAGTTCAGAGCGGGCGGCTGTGCAGGGCCGTAGGGTCAAGCAGATACTGGACTTTACCAGCGGGAACCTTTAGACATACAGCGGCCCTCTAAAGCACCGATGCCATGCCTTGCACACTCTGTGCTGAACTCACAGCCGCAACGGAAAGTCTGCATCAGCTACGGAGGCATCAACACAATATCATGCTAATATTTAATGCACTTGTATATCATTTTGTTTTGTGATGCCTCACAAAATTTGGCAAAATGTGCAGTATGCAACCACAGCACTGTGCATTAAATATTGTATATGCAGTGCATTGGGAAAAAAAAAATATAGAAGATTCCTTCGTACTAGAACGATACTTTTAACCAGTTTTTTGTGTGAGTAGGAATTGGTGCAATTGTAAACCTGAAATGACTTAGACATTTTTATTTAGATTAAAAGCAAAATTACCATGTATTATAACCATAACTACACGGCGTCGCTGAATTTAACATGTGGAGGTCACTTTAGAATAATGGGATACTACAGTTTAAAATGTTTATCATTACATACTGCATATTCTGTCGCTATGAAAGCACTTTGAAAGCCGAATTCAATTTGAAATGTAATATGCAAAATGCCAAACTATGTAAACAGGCGAAGCAGAATAGGAAATGGCAAATGCAAATGAGATTATTGAATTGAATTGTCATGTTGGTCAAATTGCTCTTATGAATGTAGGAAATAAATATCTATTAAAATACAGGAATACGTTGTCGTTATTGTATATTACCATATCATGTGGCCAATTAAATACTTTCATAGTTTATATACACTACATGTAAACTACTATAACATTATAGATGTCTTTACTGTCACTTTAATGCATCCTTTTCATATTAAAGAGTTTCTTTCTTTCTTTCTTTCTTGTGTTAGTTTTCAGTGTTAGAGTGTTCATTTCTCCTAAACATCTTACTGGCTCCAATAGTATATACATAGTAAGAAAACTGTATTCAGTGTATATTATTAATTTATGTTAGTGTTCCGTTTTATTACAGATAATCTCAAAATTGCCAGATATTGCCTGATTTATCAGTCTGGACAATATATCATTCTATCACTACATGAATGCAGACTACATATGTATTTTTTTTAAGACTGAAAATGTTGTTCCAAGACCATTTATCTTTCTTTCTGAAAATGTTACAGTCCAAACAACACTGGCGCCAACTGACTGCCATTTTATGGATCAAAAAACATTTTTCAAATTACATTCTTTTATGTCCCACAGAAGAAAGAACGGCTTGGAACAACATGAGGGTGAGTAAATGAGGATGACAGAATTTATATGTTTGTGTGAACTATGTGTGAAGTGTCCACAGACAGAAGGAACATCAGCATTGCACATTTACGGCCAGCGTTAAAAACCCAACAAACTCCTCCGTCAGCTTATGAAAGCTCCTTACGCGCACTTATACTTTTACACGGCCCTCTTTAACCTGCAATGTGTAGAAAGTCTGAAATGCTTCCCATTTGAGTATCGATTGCGCCTTGAGCCTGTCCGCATTAGATCTGTGAATCGGTCCTGCAGGAAACAACGCTGTCCACCGGGGTTATCGCTCTGACTAAAGCAGGCAGCAGAGGTCAGCACCCATTGACAGCACTGTCACAGTGTAGCTCGCTTTCTGCTGTTGGGGATCAGAAGCAAGCGGTCAATAAATCCGAAACGACTGCGGTCTGCAAGCTTTAGAATGCTGCATTCACCAGACAACAGATCTGAAAGACAACAGCATTCATTCCCATCAAACCTTGAAAAAAAAAAAAAAAAAAGGGTAAAAGCATGTGGCACTCAGATGGGAAGTGAGCTGAGAGCGGCTTTGTCTTTATGGCTGTTACTCAAAACCATAATCAAAATGGCATGACATCCATGATCTATTTTGGGACGGCCATGTGTCTCGTCGACCTAAAAGGAAATTCCCGCTGGAAAATTTTATTGAGAGGCTGCTCTTTCATCTCTCAGGGGATGTACCGTAAGTAAGAGTATAGAGGTCAAAAATGAACAGCATAGCTTAAATTATTTGATCTAGAAAGAATTCAGTGAATTTAATGAGAAATGCTTGAGTATTGAAATCTTTGCACACGTCATCTTCTAAACAGAAATGGTTTGGAAACAGAGACTTACACTAAAGTTAAAAGGTTTTGAAGGAAATTCTATTTTTTTTATTCCGCAAAGACACATTAAAATGATTAAAAATGACCGCAAAGATATTTATGATGATGAAAAAGATTTTTTGTTTCAAATAAACACTGTTCTTTTGAGAATCCTTATAAAATGTATCATATATTTCCATAATGGTTCTTAAGCAGCAGTGTGACACTGAAGACTGTAGTAATGATGCTGAAAATTCAGCTTTGCATCACAGGAATCGATTACATTTCAATGTAAAACACTTATTTTAAATCAATATATTTCACAATATTTCTGACCATTTTTAATCAAATAAATGCAGCTTTGATTAGACTTTGCTTTGTTCATTTTATTTGCATGTCAACGATTATTTGTGTTAATTGTTATTTCAAGAGACAAAGTAAAACTTTAAATGAAAACTTGTGAGCTGGGTTGATCTCGACACATCTGAGCACAGTTTGAGACCTCGTATCACTTCTGAATTATAAGAAGATAGAAGATTATAGGAGTCTTTTTCTCAGGAGAACATCTGAGAAACAGGTGATTAGTCAAAAGTCTATTTTCGCTCTCCATTTAATCATGTCCATCTAAGAGAAGCAAATGAGATATTAAGAAGATCTCACTTACTTGCTTCAGTCATTACATCCATGACTGAACTATGACCTCTGATGAAACACCCTTTGTTTTTCATACTGAAGCTAATATCCACATAGTCTTGTGTCTTTGTTGGACTCTATGATGTCTGCACCGGCGTCACCCTGGGCACAATAGTCAGTAAAGCCATCAAAGAGTTTGTGGGGTTAAGCGCCCGGCTGGCATTATCCACACTAAGGATGCTAATGCCATTGAAATAGCCAGATCCATGAATGTAAATCTGGATTACTGGCTAAAAGGATCAAATCCCTGTCAGCCCTAATCGAGGATGATTTCTACTGATGAGCATGGCGGAACTTAGAGCTCAGCGGAAGAAAATGCATTGAAATTGACACTTAACCTGCGGATGCCACTTAGCAGGCTTAGTGGTGGAGATAACTATCTGTGTGTGTGTGTGTGTGTGTGTGTGTGTGTGTGTGTTTACACTAATGGAATAAAACACTTCCGTACTTCCCGTCATGATCTGCTTGTGTACCAAAACATTGAAGATTATGATTCAATTACCCTAAACTTACACAATGTCACCATGGTACAGCGATATGCCACTGAAAATGTATTTAGGTGTACCCTTGCAAAACCCACGGTATTCGATACACTACTGTATTTTGAAATTTACTGTGGATTACTGGTACTGTTTGCCAACTTTGTTTTAATATCTGTATATTATTATGATTATTATTGTTATTATATTAACATGTTAGGGCTATATTTTTATTATATATAAATATAACATTTATTATTACTTTGAATTTGTGTACCGCTTTACCTAATTTAATGTTTTGTATAATAATATTATTATTATTATCATCATTACAATAAAAAAATTCTATAATAATTTCTTAATTCTAATTAAAATAATAATGAATCCATCTCTGATAACCCTGGGTTGCTATGGTCACCCAAGTTTGTTTACGCACTAAATAGAAATGGATGTTGTTGGATGCCGTGGCCACAACAAAACTAAGTGAATTGAAGACGAACCCTCCTTGTCCATAGCATTTTATACACTGTAAAAAACTGTGATTTAAACAGTAAAAAACTGAAAATGCTACGATAAAACCTGTAAACCAACATTAACAGAATGTCTGAGCACCTTCTATATATTCTCATATCTAAAAACTGCTTGTGATGGGCTTTGGTTTGTCATGTTGTTACCGTTTTTTTTACGGTCGGATTCTGTGTAGTTTTACTATCAGTAAAACAACACTGCATGGCAACAGCTTACTTTCTTGAGCTGAAAAAAACATGGTTTGTCTACATTAAATAGCAATATATGATTCTTATAATTCTATAAAGCCTCATATTTGCTCAACAGAGATGTGTTGAGAGCAAACCGAACTGTCTTCTGTCATTGGAGAAAGGCTTCTGTGATGAATTGTGTAGAAACATGCATTTGCGAATTTCAATTTATTTATACCATTCTTCTTTCATCAGGCTTTGACGGGCCACCACAACCAACACAGATACCAATATTGGATGAGTTTTTCAATGGTTGATTCACAAATCCAACCTCCCCAGTTCTTAATATGCGGTTGCATCCATGCTTTGACACGACAGTATCGCCTACACACCGCAGCTCACTTTGCTGCACTCCTTTTTTTTATAGATAAGTGAAAATGCCAGAGACTAGGAGCAATGCAATATGACAGATGCCTGTCAAAGAAATAACTTGTGACACGTGGTAGAGCTGAGTCATTTACAACGACGCCTCTCTCACTCACCTTTCAGTTCTCAAAGTCAGCCGTCTGTGGGTTGCTTGAGGAGAAAGATGAAAATGAGAAGGCACCCCCTCCTATGCCAGTATTACCATATATACAGCGTTTTTGGTCTTTGCGGGTGGCATATGCAAATGTCTGCCATACCCACATGGTCAAATGGCTTGGCGGTTATCAGGCTCACTAATACAAGTGGTTCATTTAGAAATGCAATTACATAGGTGCACGAAAGCATATCTTGTACATAGGTCTGGAATAGGGTTCTTATTCCCTGTGCTTTGAAGCAGGTAATTTCCTCACTGGCAGTGGGGTTATGGTTTTCTTCAAGGGTTTGTGGCACTGTCCAAAGTCATTGAGCGTCGAAATAGAGTATTCTCAGCTCTGAAAAAGACATTCTCTTGCTGTATCTCTCTGTTTGGTTATCTATCCCAGCAGACCTTCACCTCACTGACCGGGCTGGAGGGTATCTGAACTATTGCTGTCTTTTCTAGGATGTTCCTACTTTAAAGGAATAGTTCACCCAAAAATGAAAATTAGCCGAAAATGTTCTTGCCCTCAGGCCATCCAAGATGTAGATGTTGTTCTTCATTGGAACAGATTTGGAAAAAAAATGCATTATCTCACATGCTTACCAAACGATCCTCGGCAGTGAATGGGTGCCGTCAGAATGAGAGTCATAAAACATCACAATAATCCACAAGTAACTCCGATCCATCAATTAAGATCTTTTGACATTTTTAACTTCAAATCGGAATATGAGTCCTTTATAATATTGCTTTCTTAATTGCTTTCTTAATCAGGAAAGAAATATGCACAGATCAAGCGCTGTTTACAAGTGAAAACAAAACAGTTGTGTTGGTGGACTTTGATATGAGAGAACAACAGGCAATGTACTCTCATTCTGACGGCACCCATTCACTGCAGAGGATCCAGTGGTGTGCAACTTATGTACAGTACATTTCTGTGAGGGGGTTAACACAATGTAACACTTTAGGTTTAGCGATGGTAAATTATTTTTGGTAAACATAACCACATATTTTGTATCAAGTGTAATAGTTTGAGAATAAAAGCTCATTTGCTGATCACAAATCTAAATATAAGCGAAGCAATATTGCCTATGGCAGTTACCACCTTGACCCAAGGTAAACTCTTCCTTTCAAGTGCAAAGAGCACCATTTCATTTGATTGTCATGTTTTTCTTACATTTTATAAAAAAACTAACAAACATCTGACGCATCGTTGCTTAAATTACATAATTGAGAACCCCATTAAGTCTCCAAAGCTATAAAAGAGCAATGAAATGTTTTTCTGGGGAAATGTATCTCTGTTGTCATAAAGTAATAAGCTAAAATGTACACGTTTTGACTGAATATCTGGCGCTGCAGATAGCGAACTGTCTTTATCTGCTCCTGAAGTCAGTCGGCTAGAAATTCCGGTTGTTTCTGAGAGCAGAGAGGAGCATAGTGAGTTTTGCTCCCTGTCTGCCCACTCACAGTCCAAGGTGACAAGCCAATATCCTCCTCCTCAGACGGCCCTCTTCCCTGACCTAGATTTCTCACAAAGCTCTAGGAAAGCCCACATACATGTTCACATGCTATCCCTTGTTCTCCTTTCGTATGTTCCACTCTGTATTCTTGTGACATCCACGCACTCTTGCATGCACACAATGATTTCCTTGCATTGTCAGAAAAATACTCAGAGACTTACATAAGCAGGAATGCAAGCGAACGCGTTTGCGCACACACATATACCTTTAAATTCCATCTCAGTACTGGCAGGGAAAGTCTCCTTGAATGATAATATTCCCATTTGAGAGGAGACCGTCTACCGGCGGAGGAGGAGGGTGACATATATGGAGCGCGTGTAGACGACAGTCTGTTAAATATTCATGATTGTGCACTTGCGGCTTGACATGTGTACGGCAGATGCTCGCCGTGAGTATGTGTGTGTGGGTATGTGTGGGTGGGGTGCGTGTGTGTGTGTGTGTTTCTTGTAGGTAAGGAAAGGCCATGGTTGCATTGGGTTGGTATGTGTGTGTGTGTGTGTGTTTGTTGTGCATCTGTGCGGAAGCCGAATAGATTTTGGCTGGTACACCTGTTTGTCTTGATGGTACACATTAGGGGAAAATGAAAGGGTTGGAAGGTACAAAATGGATCTGGGTAATGCATGCGCTCTTTACTCGAGCAACATAATGGAAAAGTGTATTTATCACACTGTGACTCCAGCCAAAAGTTTGAAAACCAGACTAAATTTGGCAGATAGGAAAAGTGCCTGTTGTTTTCATGTTTGTGATTTGGGGTATGGTGAATATTTTTGGGTAATGTTTAAAATTGCAACGGTGTGTGTTTATGTATGTTTTCATTTTATTTATTTAATTTTTGGGGGACAAAAACATATTGTGGAAGCTGTTGTATCTCAGTAACTATGAGGTTTTGTGTGCACTTGTTTATGCTACATTGTGAGGGCCAAATGTCCCCACAAGGATAGTAAAACCTGACATTTTTGACAATTTCTGACATGAGTGGGAAAAAATATTACAAATAGTAAATTAGGTTTATCTGAAAGTGTAAGAATGCAATCAGGTGTTCTGTTAGGTGATAGGCTTAGGTTAGGTTAGAAACTATTGTTTAGCCAGTATAAAATTATACAGAAAGGCCTCACAAGGATCTTTAGGGTCTCCTATAACGTACTTTGGTAAAAATAAAATCTCAATGGAAGTGTAAAAAACTACAGAGCCCCGCACATTACATTAAGAAAAAAGAAAGTAGGGTAAATCGTGCATTTTTTTGCCTGAATCGAATGAAATAATAATAGCGTGCATGATTTATTTATCTATTTTTTTCTGCGTGTCATGCAGACAGCTGTGTTCAGTCCATGTTGCTTTAAATGCTAATGAGCTCTGCTGACCCCGCCCCTCTCTTCTGTGGAGCGACCAGCCCTTCTCAGGGTTTACTTTAGTTTACTTTACTTTAGTTACTTTAATAATCATTTAAAAAGAAAAGAAACTAAACAAAAAATGCTGAGGGGATAAATTACATTCTTTAAATTGTCTTGGATATTTTGTTTTATCTTATTTTAAATCCCTAGTGGTTTGCTGAAGCCCTTTAATGGACCAGGGCCCTCTGGGAGAGAACTACTGTTTAATATTTTAAAATGTATTTTATTTTGAAATCAGTGTCAATATGTAAAGTAGGTTTGACGGTATGCCACACCAGTGTTTAAAGTGAAGAATATGCTTTTCGTATATCGATAGTTTTTCTATTGTGTGGCTGACTAATCTGAATTGGTCTTTGAAAATGAAATATCCACTATAGTAAAAGTGGGACAACAATCCTATCTCTCTAATAGGTAATATAGTCATTGCAGCTAATATAAAACAAAGTTTAATTTGATGCCCATTTCCAAACTTTTGACTGTGGCAGGCTGCAGTACCACAGTAATCCATCATCAAGACTGTAAATCAAACCCTGATGAGTGTTATCGATTCACATCAAACATGACTCTGCAAATACTTCACGGTACATTTACACAGAGCCGCACCATTCTTTTATGCTTGAGATCACTTTCACTGTCATTCCAGAGAACCACAAATTACTAATCAACTCCTGTTCCACTGCTGATGAGTGTGTATTTGTCTGCTTTATTCAACTGCAGATTGCTTATAATTGCAGAAGTCCTTGCAGAGGCACATTTCTGTCTGGAGGAGGTCGAGGAACAGTGTGTGATCTCTTTAAAAACTGCCAAGCGCTGCTCCAAGCAGAGTCTCTTGCTTTAGTATGTCCTTGAGAACAATTCTTTACAGTTCTATCTTATTTGAGCAAGTGAATATTTGTGATGAAGGCTGTTTGTGGTAGGTACTGTACTTACTGTACCTGTCCTTTTTTGATGAATTATCTCTTAGGAGGCACCCTATAAGCCACAAAAGGTACATCTTTGCGCCTTATTTACCTCTAAAGGGTACGTGTTAGCCCTGTAAAGTAACATAGTACTTAACAGAAGGCATTGCAGGCACAGTGAAGAAATGATTCCAAAGGAATTCAAAGAGAGAAAAAAAATAAAATAAAAACACCTTTGGGCGATATAAAATCATCTATATATCATCTATATCTATCTATATCTATATATATATATATATATATATATATATATATATATATATATATATGATATATATAAAATTTTAGATGATTTTATATCGCCCAAAGGTGCATTTATTCAATTAAACAACGACAAAAACATGCCATATTGTCAAAAATTATAACATTTAGACTGTTTTCGTTTTAAATCAAATTACACTTTTTATTTGATAATTTTGTTTTAATTGTTATTAATATTGAAAAACATTGGAAAAAAGTGCAACCAATAAAGGAAACAAAAAACAACTGCACGTTTTTAATAACAATGTAAAAGTATCTACATTTTAGGCACCTTGTTAAATAAACGTATGAATAGTAACCCCAAACTTTTAATGGCAATGGTAATTTGTTTGTTTGTTTTTTTAAAGACTATTTTGTCATTAGCTTAGCAATATGCTAAAATCAAATATTTAATTGTGCAGGCCATTTCCCCTTTTTTCCATTTTTATTACCTTGGCTGCTATTATATAGAACAATTATTTATTATTTGGTAGAACACTATTCAGTATTAAGTAATTTATTAGCATGCGTATTACTGCCATACTGACTGTTGATTAATATTTATAAAGCACGCAATGCCTTATTCTGCATGAAAATATTCTAGATCCCCTAGCAAGACGACCCAGTACCTAAACTTAACAACTACCTTATTAATTGTTAATAAGCACTTTATTGAGGGAAAACACTTGGTTAAAAGTGAATAATTAGATAATTTTCATACCCTGTAATACATTGCCCTGCTGGCTAATTTCATTAATTACAAAATGATCAGTTTTTGTTTATTTTCTATTTATTTTGAGAAACATTTGATCTATTTGTTATATTTTTGGTTATCATGCTGACCAGAGTCTATCGCTTGTTAAGATGCTCTTCCGTTTTTGTAAAGCAGTGGTGGTATTGTCTCTTTGTACCCTTGTGTAAATATGAATGAGGCTTATTTTTATATTTTGGCCCGCTAATGCACACAAGCAATTACAGTCTCATTAGAACATGTCTTATGCTCAGGGCTTTGAACGGGATGCGATGAGCCTGCATCAGCGGGGCACTTCACCACCAGCAGAGAGCAATATCACACACGTGCAGTCGCTGGGGGTCAATATGAGCGAGTCTTATCAGAACATTGAAGAATAACAGCCCTGAGGTGACACAATAGGGAAACAAGGAGTCATTGTTGTGTCCAAGTGTTTGAGGGTGAAGTCTGGGCCAGCAGGCTGTTAGCCGAGGTGTGAAAGTAACCTTTGTGATTCTTCCTGGACTAAAATAGCTTCATGTGGTAGTTAGCTGGATTCTAGTTATTTCAGGCTGGTTGTTTATGTATAGACCACCAACTGGAGGGCCTGGATTAGGTTTGCCTGTTTGTTCAAGATTATTATCTCATAGATTTATTATTATTATTACTTTTTTTTGGTTTTAATTCAGAAAAAAGCTGGCAAATACGTAAATGTGTATAGACCCACCTTGGTCATCTTTTATAGCATTAAGTATTTCTATTGATTAGATTATTTTTGTGTTTTTAATGTACACCGATGAAATAAAAAACTTCTACTCTGACAAAATGTTTATCATTTAAAATGATATATCTGTAATATTTCCATATCGAATCAAGAATCAAGGCCTTTATTGAACTTTATTGAATATTGATATGTCATTTATGAATGAAAAATGACTGTTATGTAATACTAGCATACTGTTTATGGTATAGTTTGCAATATGTATATGAATACATTTTTTTTCAGGATGCATGATGCAATAATGAGCATTTCAAACATAAGCTTGTGACATAAGCATGTTTACTTGACCTCATTAGACTGCATAAAAACACACACAAATGTCAACTAACAAATAGTGAAAAAGATGATGCTGAAAGTTGTGTGATTATTTGGCATTTTGGAAATGTGAGGTCAAGTCAAATCCATTGCATTTTGGATTATAGTACTCCAAATACTTTGCAAGTATACTGCACAATTTCGAAATTCGGATAAATATTGAAAAAAAACCCCTAATTTACCCCATTTAAGTATTTAATTGCTACATTAATACCTTAAGTATTTGTACAGTTACAAATAATGCAAATGTAGTACAAGCTATATTTGGATTGAAATATCTGTATTTATGTACACCGATTTTTTTTTGCTGTATAAGCACTGGCATTTACTGTGAGGAATGCACATCTGGCTATACGTTTGTTCTGTTTTTCCGCCGTTAACATGAAATGTTCAAGCAATAAATCTTAGATTTTGTAATAGCAATGCAAAAAGTAAAATCCGCGATATCATATAGATCAGGCGTCATATCAGAAGCACAGCAGCCTCAGTTTCCCCATGCGACCCTTGAATCGGCGGTGCATGAGTTTGCAGCTCAAATCAGGCTCGGTTTGTGCGTCCTGAATTAGAAGCAGTGTGCAGTGAGGTGTTGCGTCCGCCGCTACATTCACACCGTTGAGGAAGCGCTGAAAACTCCACTGCTACAAATATTGAGTGTATAGTTCAGGTTCCTTCAGTCGGCGGGCCATTATTAGCATTAGATGAACACCGGTAGCGCTGCATATTACATGCAAGCGCCGCAAAAAACTCAATGGAGGAGAATGAATGCCCTGCTTTGTCTGTGTAATGATGTCCCTGCGCTCGCCTCCACCTGTTCGGCTACGCCGTATCTCGTGCGATTGTGTGCAAGAGAGGTAGACAGGTGTGGGAAGAGAGAGAGAGAGAGCGGTAGACTAAAAGCTAATGATACCGTCAGCAGCCCTCGACTCTTTGAAGAATCTCCCAGCACTATGCGCTAGTGAAGTCGACAAACACTCCATCACTGTCAGCTCTCAAATTCACAGGGAAAGCCTGTTTCCTCCAGTCAACACAAATCTCAAAAAGCCCTTTTGTGTCTGTCAGTCTCCAACACTTTCATTTTGACAGGTAAACACAAGAAAAGGTAATCGACTCACGCTTGGGGGACACAAAGAGGAAATACCAGATCTGGTTTGCGTGGTCGCTAGTGTACATTCGGGATACTTTCCCTTTCCCGTTGTTGCAGTTTTTTCGATGCGGGGTACTTAGACGTCTAAACTCATTGTGCCTTTGAGGGAAACGCAATTTAGAAAAATAGCAGCAGCGTAAGGGAGGGGAGCATTTGAAACCCTAAATTGCGAGTAAGAAATTGCTGGAAAATATCACACTGGTCTTAATTTTTTTATCTTATTTTCCAATTTGTTTCTCGAAATCATTAGAAACAAAATGAGTAGTATCCCATAACTTATTAATGTTAAAATGTTTTCAAGTGTTTTGTTTGCACAAGCAATTAAAAAGAAACAAACGAAACACATGAGAAAATTCTGCTTGTGCAGACTTGTGAGACAAAACACCTTATATTCATGATTTAATATATGAAAGCTTGAGTGCAATCAAATTAGTCCTTTGAGTCATTAATTTTAAAATGCCCCTATTAGAATATGCGTTTTTGAAAATGAGCTTTCATGCGGTGTGTAACACAGCTGTAAGTGAATGAAAACATCCTGAGACGTTTTAAATCTGAAAGTGCACAGTGTATAAAGTTTTTGTCTCTCAAAAGAAAGAGAAAAATTTAACTTTAGCATATCGTCCATCCACTTGATGCCGTTTTCGTGTTGGTCTGAATCAAAATGCTAGTTCATTCTTTGCCTCTAGCTGCTGCTTTTGAAACGTTAAAAGCTTACAAACGCTGCTTTAAATGAAATCGACCAATCACCAGAGGGTTTTTTGTGAAAGTGTCGTAATAATGTCGCTCCAAAATCCATAAAAGACATAGAAGTACGCAAACAGTTTAGGTTTCTCATTGACTTCCATTATATACTGGCCTTACAATGGAAATCAATCAGAGCTGAGCATGTTGGTTACTAGAATATTTCAAAATATCTTTTTTTGTATTCCACTGAAGACAGAAAGACATACAGGTTTGGAAAATTGAGGGATGGAAAACGATGACTGAAAGGCTATCACAAAGAGAAACAATACAGATATTGTTATATAGCAAGAGAATGCTATGTGAACAGAAGCCCTTGCTTTTTTTCTGTAAGAGTCAATTCAAAAGCAAATGCTTGTTTTATGCAAATTGTTTTTTTAATTTTCACATTATTTTGTGTTTTCTTGTTTGTGTAAATAAAGTCAATAGCTCATGCATGTCTTTTGATAATTGCTTAAATATTCAACGTTACAGTACATTGTAACACTTTTGACAAATTTTTACGATTGCATGCTATATATACATACTTACACACACACACACACACACACACACACACACACACACACAATCATCATACCACCCAGGACTATGCCAGCATAAATGATGAACAGTATTGTCATTCTTAACAAACCCCACCTGGGTCATGCAGGTCGCATTATATTGAGAGCTCGTTTTATTGCACAGTATCCCGCCATTATATTAGATGTTCCGCAGTGTGTTGAGACTCTCAAACCTGTAATTGCATTTTGACTAGTCCCACTGGCTGAAACCCAGCATCCGAGCTTTAGGATAATTGACTGGCTGTAATGGAGAAGAATAAAACATCAGGAGAATGAAGGCAGCCGTGGCATGTGAAGAAAAAAAAAAAGCTGTTGGGTGTTTTGCTGTCAAAAAACAAGTCGTTTTTCTCGCCTCAAATGTATGTTTGTCTTGGGGGAGACTTGTGGACTAAAATCTGATTAGTTGCGTTTGAGTTTATGGGAAATGATTGCCTTGAATGTTTGCTTTGTCGAGGAATTATTTTCTCAATGCGTAAAAGCAACACGGCTTGCAATATAAAGATCCCAGAGGACAATTGTATTGTTCAGTTGCTGATCGTTTAAAGCTCGGGAGACTTAATGGGGGTTTCAGTTGGGGTTTTTTTATGCATGAACTTTGTCTTAGGTTTTTCTCCTAAAAGTCATTAGAAGAAATAAAAATCGTCACATATGAGACAAATGACCAGTAAGAGTATAGAGTTATGAAATGAATTAAAGAGAAGCTCTGGTCTTCAAATGATATATACTGGCCTTTATATTGAGATTTTTCACTTGATGAACACTGTTCAGATTTGTTTGAAAAATTAGATAAGAAATTAAATCAGCCTGTCCTTCAACAAAAAATGACCCTATATGCAACCTATATGTACGCTTTTATGTTAAGCGCCCACTAGCCGGAGTAAAAATAACTACAGTGCCGTGTTGCGTCTGTCGTCATGAAATGATGTATCACTTTCATTGAGTGTTTTGATCTCACGGTAATTCATACGAATAACCACACCTAAACCTACCCGTTAAAAAAATCCTTCAAAATCATAAATTATAGCGCATTTACATTTTATAAGCATGTGTTTTCACACTGTTTGAACCCACACTTGCATGATTATGTCTCATCGTATAACACAATGCTCTACAGACTACACAAGGCCCAAATTACACCGCACATTAAATCGTACAAAACAAAGAAATTGTAGTACATGAGTCATATTTCAGGGATTTGCGCAGACGACCTGTACTGGTTGGAGGACATGTTGCATTAAATTGTTGTGATCATTTTCTCATGAGGAAAAAAAAAATCTGAGGAGCTTTTGCCTCCATCTATTCTCCTTGTTATCCCATTGCTGACTCGTTATACAAATATTAACATTTTCTGAAGTTAATTTTCTTTATCAAAGCAGATTTGGAGAAACAAATGTAATATGCAAATAAACCATTAAACCATTTTAATTTTAAACCATTGCCTTTTTGGCCTAAATATGAGTCCATCCAGAAAAAACACCTGACATCAAAATCCACCAACGTATTAAAAAAATGAGCATATCTCTCCTGATTTTGACAAGATTACTGCTTTCACTAAATATCATGAATATTTTAGCAAGAAACAAAGTTATAAAGTTAAAATATCTGTTTATCAACAGTTTTGGAAATGTTTTGGCTCTGACGGCACCCATTCACTGCAGAAGATCTGTTGATGAGCGATGTACTTTAATGCTACGTTTCTCCAAATCTGTTCCGATGAAGAACAAACTCACCTCTGGGATGGCTGAGGGTAAGTACATTTTCGGCACATTTCCATTTTTGAGTGAACTCAATTTCGAATTATGCTGTAACAGAAAACAGAACAAGTCAACATTACGCCAGCTGAAGCCATTGGTTATTTTTTGTTTTGCTCAAAATCTCAAAGCAAGCTGTAGCTCCAAAAGCTGAGACATAAGAGCAAAGACAGAAGGATGGCAATAATTCTCAACATTTTACTCAATTGACTTTTAGTGAATTATGCACAAAAATTATGTGAACCGAAGGAAGCCTCTTTGACCCATATAGCCTATGCAGGAAAATACTGACATAAGATTTTCCTTTCCAGTTGCTTGAATATAAAACCCTGGGTTAAAATTCAAAGTTAAATAGCCATCTGGTGGGAGATTTGTGGTGAAGAGCAAACACTCACTATGTCAGGAGAAGGAGTTAACAGAAGCCAGAGGCAACGTCCAAGTTTCCACACTGCAGCTGTTTTCTTGGCATTACAGATATTTCTTAAGACTGTGGGGGATGCTGATCGAGATCGAGGACATGTTTTCGAAAGATTTTTAATGATTATTTCAATATTCCTACATTTAAAGGTACAGTTTGCACATCAGTGAACATTGTCATTTGTACGTTTTTTGCTTTTGAAAATAAATTATATTTTATTCTGACATATCATATTACACAAACATTTCTATATTACAAATAAATGCTGTTATTTTGAATCTATTCATAAAATAATTCTGAAATAATATGTAATCGATCACAAAAATATTAAGTGACAAAGAAATGTTTCTTGTGCAGTAATTCAGAATATTTTAATGATTTTGAAGGATCACGTGACACTGGAGTAATAATGCTAAAAATTCATCTCTAATCTCATGAATAAATTATCATTTTAAAATATATTTAATTTAAATAAGGTTATTTGAAATTCTAATAATATTTGACAATATGTTCTATATTTCTGATCCAATATATGCATTGATAAGCATTAGATGATGAGGTTATTTGAAATCACAAAGATTACAGAATGTTAGTGACCAAAAAAATTCAAGCAGTAAACAAAACAATAAATCAATCAATAAATATGAAACTAAATAAAAATAAATACGATTTTGGAGTAGATTTGTGTTTAAACAACTACAAAAAGTAGTTTACAATTTTATGCATTTGTCTTGTTTTTGTTTTGTATTAATATACATAAATGTGTTATACTGTACTTCTCAACAGTAGCATTTTTATCAATTTAAAAATCTGAAAGAGTGCTGAAAAGAGCAGTGCTTTTGTCCCCCTGAAAAAAACAAAATCATCTGCATTTGGAACAACATCTTCACGTCATAATAAACTGATAAATATCAAATATTTTTGTTTTTCTCTTCATAATGATTGGGACGCTTCTATTCAGCTGCGGTTCATTTTCACCTTTTTACCTCATTTCATTCTTTCTCTGCCTCGTTTCGCTCTCCCGTTTTCTCTTTCTTGTCTATTTCTGAGCTTAAGGGCCTGTAGCTCTGCTCGTCTCTGCTTCTGTTAATCAGCATAACCTTTCTGTGTGCTTTGTCGGTGACACACAGGCTGGCATAAAAAAGATGGTTCTCAGCATCTGCGCCAGCTTCGCGCTTTCACTTTCAGCGCCTTTCGATTTCCATCGCAGGGAAAAAGGCAGCTCTGTAGATAGCGGACGCTTTTCTGTTTGAAGTCTGTCATCGGCGAGGAAGAGGAAGAGGGATTTGTGGATGAGGAACCCCACCTTTTATCCCACGATGCCTTGCCCTGAGGGGGGTTATCCTAATTAAAGCACAGGCATGCTGGTGTAGGATGGCACAGAGACGCATGCAACTGTAGGTATTCGGCCCTGGTGGAAACTGGCAGGAATCTCTAGCTGGTGGACTTCAAGATGGCTTTCTCTTTGCTCTTGTTTAAGGTTTTGATCTATATGGATTGTAAGGTATCATGGCCTCGTGGTCGGCTATGTGCTGCAGGGTTGATATCCTGAATCTGTGGTTTAATTGCCCAACTTCTGCCAAGAAACCGCATCCTAAAGCGATCGCTGCACACTGCCATCTTGAAGCGTGTCTCTAATTGCATGAGAGGCTCCCTTGTGTAAACCCTACAGAGAGAACTAGGAGAAACTCCAAAAGTCAAAAGTGTAGGAGGCTTTGAATGGGATCTCTTGGAAACTTTGTTCCTCGAAAAAAGACTGCTTTTTAGATAACCCTCAAAAAGGTTACATTATATGTAGATGAAAAGCCAAGCAGCATTACTGTAATTTGAAGACCAAGTTCATTTGATCAGTATTCCCTATAAATAGTTTGCTAATTAGGGGTTCAAAACCCCTAACCCCAAAAATGAAACTTTTAGATTGTAACTAAATAAATTAAATAATTATAGAGCTGCTGTTTCGTAGTTTTTCGTAGTAACTACATTACTATATAAAACTTTTTTAATGTTACTTATGCTCACCGAGGCTGCATTTATTTCAATTAAAACACGGAAAAGTGAGGGTCTTTTAACTAGCTGCTTATTAGCATGCCTATTACTAGAATTTTAGCCATTTATTAGTAGTAATTAATCACATATTGATGCCTTATACTACATAAACTTATTCTACATCCCCAAATCTTACCAAAACTGCCTTACTAAAATTTAACAAGCAGCAAATTAGGAATTTATTGAGGGAAAATTAATAGTTAATAGCGAGTAAGTGTTGCCTATTCTAAAGTGTTACCAAAAACGGTAATATTGTGAAATAGTATCACAATTTAAAATAACCATTTTCTATTTAAATACATTTTAAACTGTAATTTCTTCCTGTGACGCAAAGCTGAATTTTTAGCACAATTATTCATTATTCGGTCTTCTGTTTCACAAGATCCATCACTCTAATATGCTGATTTGCTGCTAAAGAAAAATGTATTAATATTTTATGTGTTGAAAACATTGATGATTCATATTTTTGGCGAAATCCTGATACATTTTTTTTCATGATTAATCGATGAATAGGAAGTTCAAAAGAACACAATTTATTTGAAATAGAAATCCTTTGCAACATTATGGAAGCTTTCACCACCACATGTGATTAATTGAATGCGTCGTTACTGCATAAAACTATTCATTTAATAATAATAATAAAGTTGAGTCTCTGATTATGTATTTGTGCAGTTGTTTCAAAGCGTGTTTCACATCAATCACTTGGTTCCCTGACAGTTAGGATGTTGTCTATGTGGGCAGCTAAAACGTCTATGAGCGAGATGAAATTCTGATATGATTTTAACAACCTCTCAAATTTCACACAGAACGCTTTTAAAATGGCCACCACATTCCACAAAACCAGCCAGGAGAAGGAAATCGAACCTTAAGCGTCTTAAAAGGACAATGTCCCCGAGGTGCTGATGCCATTTGCACTACAATTGTCAACTATATATTTCCTTTCCTGCCGTTTTTCATTCTGTTTTTATGTCTGCTTCTGTGATAAACATGTCCAGTTTCGATCTGGTGTGACAGTGTAATTGAGCGAGTCGCACTTCTCTCGGCGGGTTGACCGTCAGAAGGCATCTTGGTCATTCTCTTGCTCTGTTGTAAATCCCAGCTTGGCCTTGACTCGCTAAACCTGTCTTCCAGCCTATTTTTGCCTCACCTTGTGTTTATTTTCCTCATAGCGCTTGGCAGATTTATCAGCGTTCTTCTCTGTGTTTTAAATGGCGAGCGGCTTATGTCATAACCTGCCCGACTGGCTGTACCCTGCGTGAATTGTAACGCTTTTCGGTTTATGTCTCTCTTTCCGTTCTCTTTATTTCCTGCCTCCATCTTTATAGCTGAGACGCACAACCTTGGCTTCAGGACGGATGGTCATGCGGCATGACAATGAGGGCAGAGACAGAAATGACATTGTAAAATAATTTTTAGATCAAATAAATAATGCTGTAAACTTTATTTTTGGGGGTTAAAAACACTTACAGCACCTTTAACAACACATTCCTTATTGTTTAGGAGAGAAAATGTATGGAAGCTTATTTCTGCCAATAAAGAAAATATATTTTTTTAAATTTACATCTCACAATTAAAAACTTCATAATTGAGAGAAATTCGTAATTTTGACTTTTTTCACAATTGCAAGTTAACATATCATAATTCTGACAGAATTTTGACTTTATATCTCAGTAGAGAAGAGAATTCTTTCTTTTTTTTTTTCATAATTAGCATTTTTTCCCCCAAATTTCCAAGCTTGCATCTCATACTAATAAAATAAACTAATACAAATTCTGAGAAAAAAGTCTATAAGCTCATTATTGTAAGAAATAATAAGAATTGTGGTGTTTTATCTAAGAATTGTGAGTTAATTAGCAATGTATTTATTTTTTTGAGTTTACGTCTCACAATTACATTTTTCGTGGTGGAAATGGAGATGTTCGACCAGGGTAACAATGAGGACATAGTGGTAGCACTGAGGCTGGAATATTTAAGTGAGATGTGCAGAGAGAGAGACAGATAATGGGGAGAGAGAGACAGACACATTGAATGCGAGTTTCATCGACTGCTTAAGAGCTAAAACATGTCAAAAAAGTAAAATGTCAGACTTAAAAGATCTGCGTAATTAATAAGACTATGTAATGAAAACTGATAAAGTTCACCACGGGATGTCACAACTTTGCACGCGTTCAGACAAACTCATTCAAATGTGAATTTGCTTTTGATTTAGCGATTGTTTTGATGCTGTTATTCTCTTTGTCTTTTTTGATAACAGACGGATCTGTCTCTCTTTATGCGAGCCGCCCACTCATGCAGCAAGTGTCATCTGTATGTGTGGCATATTAAAGGCCTGTGGGATCTCATTAGGGTGACAGACGCAGGGCTTACTCTCCCTCCCTTGGATTGCCATGTTTGTGCCATGACGGGTTCAGAAAGTGCAGTGAGAGGGCATAGGTGGCGTGCGGTGGGTATCAGTGTTTTTCAGTCAAATGTAAATTCATGTTCCGGTTGCATTTGATGTTGATGGTGTTTTGTTTCTTCAGCTATGGGCACTTTTGACCCTGAAAATAAACTCTCTTAAAGCAGACTTTTTACACTTTCATGAGTTCACAGTGTCATCTCCAAATCTCCAATGACTGTTTGATAGCTTTCTGTGGAGGAAGTCACATTTTCTAGAATAAAATGGCTTTTTTTTTAAATCTTAGTTCATGTATTCTAATCATACAGATAAAGCATCATTTTTTTTTACATTACAGTTTGATTGGCATTATATTTATATTTAAGCGCCTTGGATTTTGACTTAGTGCACGCTGTTATATTTCTGTAGCTTTCCTCTCAAAGTATTGAATGCTTATTAAACAAGTGCACTAACTATTGAAAAAACATTTTTAGAGGAACAGCTGATTAACCCTTTAAGGCTCTTTATTTTTAAGAGAGTAGATAGAATAATAATTGATTTTCAGCAAAAAGTTGCACTGCATCTCTATATTTATTTTAGAATGAAGCAAAAACACTGTATCAACCAATAACCTGAGCTTTGGGCTTGAGCATACATCCGTCTGACCAATGGCAGGTGTGTTTAGAAAACCATTTTTCAATTCTGTTTGTTGACATCAGTTGTCCACTAAAGCAACACTTCACCTTCACACGAAACTGTGCTGCCTTCAAGAAATCCCTCATCATGCTTAAAACCTATTGACCTCAAGACTGACATAACAAGCACCCTGTTGTCAACAAGGCCTGAAAAAGCGGCTCTACAGATTGCATGTCACGGATGATTAAAAGTCTTGCTCCGGCAGGACCCGTGCTTGTTGACAGAAACCAAAATGATGATGATACTATCGGTACAATGTCTTCATTATTCACATATTCATCCCAAACAAACAATACAAGCACATTAGCTCAGGGGGCTTTATTATCATGTGTACACATCACCCAAGCAACTGGGTTAGCCGCTTAGCAACCGCATATTTGACCCGACCACACATGACGGGCTCGATCTGTATTTAGTCATGTGATACTCTCTCTTACACCTCTCCTTTGGTGTGTTTGGGTGGGCGATTATGACATCTGTTAAACTTATGAGTCACCTGCTCCCCAAGGACAAAGGAAAGTCCCTTATACACAGCACACACTCACAAGCGCTCACGAAAAAAACACACATGCACTCCAGAGACGTTTTCTCCAAGGATGCAAGGGAGGCAGTGTCTCCTCGAAATAATGCATAAAACAGAAAGAAAATATTATGAAATATGAGATATAAGTAACACTTCCAAACAGCGACGTCAGTGGAAAGGGAGACACTCTTTTTCTAAATCATGGTAAGGTAAAAGTCAGTAAATGGTTCTTCTGTGATCTTAGGATTGGAGGGACAAACCTGTCAATGCAATATTGTCTCTCTATTATGTTCACAAATGGTTCCAAAAACTGACAACAAATCAACTATTTCTTAAGTAAGCAACTTTACATTTCAGCTTGAAATAACTCTAAAAAGGGTTTAAGCTATGATTCAGCTCAGAAGAATCAGCTCCTAAAAAAAGAACAGAATATTTCAATTCAATATACAGAATCAAATTAATATATTCAAATTAAAGGTGCATTTCCATCTATGCAACAATTACTGTCATTTAAGCATTTGTTGATTAAGAGAATAGTTAACCCAAATTCTGTTATCATCTTTGTGTTCGGCAGAACAAAAGAAATTCATACCGGCTTGGAACTACTCGACGGTGAATAAATGATGATGAGGTATCTATCTACCTACCTATTTACCTATCTATCTTTTATGTAGAATTTAAGCATGCTAACTCGCCTAAAAAAATTAATATAAAAAATTTAACAATTCTATAGTATGGTGCTTCCAGATTTTAGTGTGTCATGAATTCATGAATGTTAAATTTATTGCTCTGCTTTAAAAGAGGTTAGATCATTGGTCTCCTACTCAATTCCTGGAGGGCCACAGCTCTGCACAGTTTAGCTCCAACCCTAATAAAACACACCTGATCCAGCTAATCAAGCTCTTCAAGATTGCTAGAAACTTCCAAGCAGGTGTTATTTGGAGCTGGTTGGAGCTAAACTCTACAGAGCGGTGGCCCTCCAGGAATTGAGTTTGAGACCCCCGAGTTAAATGCTTCTGTACTGGTTAGAAGCTTATAGACGTGTAAAAAGCAAAACGGGAGAAACTTCACCCTTTTTTCCCTTGAAGACAACATTTCAAACTCATTCATAACCAATTTAAAATTCATTATAATTCCAACATGTATGCAAATTAGAGGACTTAAACTTGGTGATAATACCTTTGCAGAAAATAATGCATAGTTATTATACAAACCAGCATGTCAGCAGGATTTAATTAGCTTACAAGTAAACAACAAGCATGTTTAAGAATATGAATTAAACATCGCCAGTGTTTACCGTACGCTAAACTAAATTTCCTCAAGATGGATTCAAGTGAATCATAATTTGCTTGATTGTTTTTGCTGGATGTGCAAATGTTTTCTCTTTTACACTTCGACAATGCAGATTCCCTTAGAATTTGGAATTAATAAATATCGCTGTTTAATTTGTTTCCCGCTTCCAATTTTCCCCAAGACAAATCGCAGATTCAATCCTGCGCACTAATCAGCCACAACACAGAGATGGCTTCCCAGCGAATCAAGGCACTTGACATTCACATCTGCGGAGGTCTCATTATCCAGACGGCGTCGTCTTGCCCGTATCCGTCTCTTCTGAATGCATTTTGGCTTTTACAGCCTTCTCACTTCCTGCTCCATTATCTATGTTATCTTCCTCTCCCTCTCCCTGTCGCTGTGAGGTAAATGCGGAATGTCACACTCAATATTCCGGACGTGCCGTGATTAATTCCCCAGAGTTTCTCTTGGCCAGTTTACTAGCGGCCAGCCTGTGGTCGTCGGACGCTCCTTTGTCTCCTCCAATTCCCATTACGCTTTGCTGGCACTGACCTAATTTCCTCGCCACCCGCTCGGCTTCCAACTCGGAGCCCACCGCTGTCACCGACTGAACTGCCCCACAGGGACCCATTCGCAAACTGATGGGCAGTTTTATAGCCCGCCGTTTTATAGCAATTTTTTTTATTCCAAATTGTTTCAGTCAGCTAGCTCGGCTCATCTTTCGCTTCTAACCCCCAGGGTGCAGCAGTGCAGGGAGTTGGAGAATCAAACGCATCTCGCCGTATTTACCGCCTCCATAAAAAATACGCCGCAACAGTTTGTCAACTTTGCACCCGCAGAGGCATTTGCAGCGCACCGACCGAGGCCATAATCTCCTAAAGATGTGAGGTGATTAGTTTGGAAATAACACTGCTGCTTCAGGGACGCTAGTTTTATGGGCTGAAGTTCCAATAGACGTATGGAAATACAACTTCTGAGACGATTTTCTTGAGGTGGTCTCTCCGCTCCCATTTTCAGTCTGATAAATGTCTGTTCCTGCCAAGCATATCCCGGTCGCGAGTCACTTGTGTGTTGTTGCGCTGCCAGCACTGCCGTCCTCATCCAAGCATAACTTTCCTGGCAGTGCTACCGAATAAGGCTCTGAAAAGATTCTATTCAGCCCTTGTTTCAATAGATCGGTTACCCACGCAATCCCGACCTCCATTCAGGTTCGACTTATTCACGGATTATCTGCCCTGCTCTCTGTTTCTTTTCACCCCATCTCCTATCTTCAAACTTAATGGTAAATCTGTCCATTCTGGTGGCCTCTATTAGCATGAAACATGCCCATTCAGCTTTGGCTTTTGACCGGGCCGCGATGCTAATAGGTCCAAGGGAGTAGCCAGGGAACCTCATGGCAGGGGGATCCCGAGGGTGCAGCCTCTATCGCCTCGACGTATCTTAATGCACGTCTTCCAGAACAAATTGGCCTGTTTACTTAAGAATTGGCAGCCGCCCATGAATATTTGATAGCGAGCGACTGTTGACGACCGCGTACAATGACTCCCTTATCTTATTTAGCCAGCCTGGCAGGCTCACGCCTCCCAACACTTCCCCTGAGAGACGGACGCCGCTGAAAGGGTTTGCAATCCAATACGGCAGCTGCACACCAAAGCCAGCGGTTATCATTGAGAGCGCAGGGCCGTCTAAGCCTTCCCCCCTTTCCCCAACCGTTGGGTATACAGGATATTAGCTGGAACCTCTCATATCACCTTTGCCGCAATGGCTAATAATACAGCAGGCTGGAAATCAATGAACCTGCCCTAGATTTCAGCTCGCCGCTCTCCATAAAGGGATCTGGAGGGCAGCGGGGTTTTCGTTTTCTCCCCGTTTCTCTCTTTTCTCTTATTATAGGGGAAGAAAAATGGGTGACCGGGACTCGGAGATCATTTCTCCCGCTCTGAAAGTGCTAGCCGCTCTCTCCAGGGAGGTGAGTGTTTCGCTGGGGTTTATACTGCGCTATGACAGTGGCTGTCTCTCTTCATTAGAACACAGGCCTTCGCTCCCTCAGATGGTAATTCAGCAGCGCTGGATTGTGCTGAGTGTGCAGAGGAGGATTCTGGGTGGGCTGATAGAGATGAGAACAGAGCGAGAGCGATGCGATGGGATCGGATTTCGCTCTCCAGGCCAGTGGTGGGCAACATCATCCGCAAAGGACCCCTGAGGCTCTGCGTTTTTGCTCTAATCGCACCTGCCTCAACAATCGGGAAGCTGTGTTCAATGGCAGCAGATGAGCTAAATATGAGCTAAAAATACAGTATGAGTAGAAGTTAATTAAGTGGCACACAGAGGTAGTTTATAGGAGAATGCAGTTACTATGCTAATGCTGAAGCAGAGAAAAAATATTCAAAGTGTTCTTATTGCATTTTGATTGATATAATTTTTTTAAGTATATATATATATAGGTTAAGTCTTAATTTTCATGCTGACTTATCAAGGTTTAGTCATCCAGGTTTGCAGGATCTATTTATTGTTATTTATTGATCAGATCATTCATCAGCTTACCAACACGCTTCAGAACTACATATAGTATTACAAGTAAGCAGAAAGTCATTTAGCTTTGGTTTTGTCCAAAAGCAGCTTAAAGCACTCATGTCACATGGAAAATCCCCTCGAAACAATCTGAGGTTAAGTGACTGAGGGGTCACGGCTTACTTCTTACAGGTCTTGAACCTGCAACCTTCTGACTGCAAGCTCTAAACTATGTTGTAATCTGGTGAGTAAATGTGCCATCAAAAAAACATATATAATTATTTTTTATTTTATTTTTTTTTAAATGCTGAACATTGGATATCCCAGCTTGCTTTACATTTTTTTGCATTTGTATACAGTACACACATATGTGTACATGTGTGTGTCTAGTCATATTACTTGCGATATGACAGTATAACAATCTGTACCATAACATTTCATTACTGTTTGGTTGTTCAGACTAATAATCAGCAGCGATCAGCAGCTTAATGTCTACTATAGATGGTTAAATAGAAGAAAGAAAAGAACAGACCAATCACAATTCAGTATCAGAATAGTGCAATGACATCATTCCAGCATTTTGAATGCTAAGCACACCTGACTTGATGTATATTTCTCTCAGTGAGGTAATGGCTAACTTTATCTCTTTATTTTCACCCTGTTCATTTTTTTTGCTATTGTGCCAATAATCCAATTAATAATTAATAAAGTTTAAGTGTCTGAGCTTGGCAAGCCTTTCTTTAAAAATACATCCATTCCATTGTGTGAAAACACAAGTTACAGACTTCACAAAGGTACTTTTTACTCTACAGTGTTTTTAAAATGCAGACTCCTACTAAAATGTAAATGGACGTAATTAATAAAAAGAATAGGATACTTAAACTCTGCTTTCTTTCACTTCTGCAGATGTCCTTGTGCTGAATACTAAAGAGCTGTGTTTTGTGACTGAACATTAGGTCATCGGGTTAAAGTGATACGGGTGCCGTCATTCCAACTCTTTCAACAGCTCATTGTCTTGTTGTGAATCTAAATCTCTGTTATTGGCTTACGACATAGAGCGGCCAAGGCCAAAACTGAATATGAGGGCTGATTAAAGTGGAGTCAACTATTTCCCTCCCTTTTTATAACACTTTTCCAAGCACTTCAGATAGACTTCATGACGACTGCTGAAATATTTATACACATGCTCTTCAGATCTCACTGTTCTACTCATTGAATAGAAGCTCATCTGATGCCAGAATCAATCCACATGCTTTCTTTACACAGTCATCTGCTTTTCATCTCAATGCTTATGTACTTAAAGGAAATTTCCTTTTTAAACTCTCAGTTATACAAGGTTATTTAATCAGAGTTTGTTTTACAAAGCCTCCTGCTCTTTTTTATAGACCCCTTATGTGCATTTTATTTGCTGTGATTTAATATTTGACATTTGCTGATATAAATTAGACTGCTGCTTCCTAACTGTCTTTGAAGGGACACACGGATCTATTAGTATGAGGCTCAAAACAAGTTCATACTGGATTTAGTGATAATAGCATGTTCCATCTATACAAAAACTGACTTTTTTTCTCTTCCTAAAAAGTAACTGAATGTGTTAAACTGGAGGGGGAAAAAGTTAAAAATAAAAATTGGATTGCTGGGGACTTTTGAAGGATGTCTTTTATGGATGGAAGCCTATTTCCACCATAGAAAAAAAAATAATTGTGACTTTTCTCAGAGTTTTGAACAACGAAATATAAACTGAGGCAAATATTCTGAGGTAAACCCGATGTTACAGAGACAAAATATTCCCACAAAGATGGCAATATACGAAATCCTTGTCCTTTTGGTGACATTTTTGGTCTCAGTGGTCCCCAATTGTAAGAAGTAGGTTTAGGTGTAGGGTGATAGAAAATAATTAGTGCCGCTTTTGATTTCAGATGTACTTTAAATGAAAAATTTCAGCAGCTCATCTGTACAGCAATAATGAATGGTTTTCAAGGCAGTATTTGCGTGCAATTGCAAAAGTCACACTTGGCCTTGATTGCAAAAGCATTGATTAAACCAGAGCAGAGAGAACTTCTTTTCGTGGTCCATCCATGTGGCTCCTCTGAGGCATGCAACGCAGGAGTTAAACAGAGAACACGTGTCTCAGGAACCCTGTGGCCTTCGTCAGCGGCTAATTAAATCCCAGCCTATTCATTCTGTTTAATGTGGTTTTAATTCAATTACTGGCAGGGTCAGGGAAGGGTTCTCTGAAGCAGTGGAAAGAGAGAGATAGAGGGACGTTGTTGACACTGGACATAGATGACGTGAGCAATAACTGCATTAGACTCCAGGATGAGGAGAGGGACAGAAGCAGATACAAGTTTCCCTTAAACGACATTGTATTCAGTTTGGATTTAATTTTGCAATCATATCAGGCTGCTTTCTTTAGAATGCTAATCCGAGTTCATGAAAGACGTAGTGGTGTCTGATTCACAAATCTTTCTAAATCATTCTGTTGAGTTGATTCATTCAGAAATCACCCTCCTCCAGATTTCTTTCATATATATATATATATATATATATATATATATATATATATATATATATATATATATATATATATGTGTGTGTGTGTGTGTGTGTGTGTGTATAATATATGACCCTGAACCACAAAACCAGTCATATAGTGTCAATTTTTCATAATTGAGATTTATTTGTTTGTTTGAGATTTGTTAACATAGGACAATATTTGGCCAAGATAAAACCATTTGAATACCTGAAATCTGAGGAAAAAAAAAGTATACTGACAAAACCACCTTTTTAAATTATGTAAATAAAGTTATTATCAAAGCATATTACTAATTAAAAATAATAATTTTAATATATTTATGACATTTACTAAATATCTTAATGGAACACGATCTTTACTTAATATCCTAATGATGTTTTTTAAACAAAATATATTTTTTTAAGCTTTACAAGTAAGTCAAAGTGACCTTTGTGTTGGACACTGAGGCTCAGTGATAGTTTTGTTAATATCCTTTAAAACAACCAATGTTTACAGAGGTTTGAAAATACAAAATCTTTCCTGGCCTGTAGAGTAAAATCAGCCATTGGAAATCTGTAGACCTTCAGTACTATGTGTGCTTAAGGACTAATGCATCATGAAGGACTGTCAGTGTGGAGAAAGATCCACCTGTCTGACCTATTGAATACAGATCATTTTCAGATCAATAGCCAATGCCAGGATGAAATCCACTGATAGGTGAGGAATACTCTTAGTTATAGTATTACATTACAGGTATTTCTAAAATTATTATATTAGCTGTATAATTTTATGAGATTATTTTTATTCATAGTCTAAGCTGGCCATTTGGCCGGTCGACTAGCAATCGTATTCCAAAAGCAAGCTTTTTGTTACTCGTCCAGGTTGGTCTATCAGCTAATAACCAGCTTAAACCAGTTCCAGCTTCCGGCATGAACTGAAAGGGTTTTGTGTGTTTAGTAGCTATAAAATCATGCATAATCATAATGCCCTGTTGTTATTCTGTCATGTTTTCTTATGCGACAAATAAATTTGCTGCTGTCACTCTCAGAGTTTATATGCAAGTGTTGACATTTTATATCAGTACTGAATGTTGATATTGCTATCTGTGCGTCCCGTGTGAGCATGTTTGATGGAGATCATAAACTCTATTTAGAGAGAGTCGGTTTGGCTTTGTTGTTGTTTGCTTTTAAGTGTGATGTGTCTGGAAAAAAACTCCCACAAATCCTGGCGAGAGCTAAATGCAAAGCAAATAATGAAAAGAGAAGCAACAGACCATTAACTTTTTTTGCCTTGTTGTGACATAGTGCACAGAAATATTGGGCTATAAGAAAGCAAACAAGGATATAAAGCTATTACTGGACGAGATTAATTGATCTCAAATCCTATAATGGTTTAATTGACTGGAAAATAGCAGATGGTTTGATAGCTGCATCGTAAAAGAAGCTTGTCAGCAGAGCCTTAATAGCCTCTCTGTCCAATTTCAAATATTTCGCCACACATTTTATTTCCGCCGTCCTGCTCTACCGTTCTCTGCCTTTTAGAGAAAAAAGAAAACACTGCTAGCATTTCACTATACCCAACTATTTAGGACTGATATGTTTTTTTATGCATATCTGTCAGCGTAGTTGGAAAATAGTTGGTAACACTTTATTTTGATTGTTCCTTTCTTTTGACAATGAGTAACTTTGCACCTACTTTGCACCTACATGTCAACTACCTTTCATTAGAGTATTAGTAGACTGTCTGATTATTTGCTAACTCTTTATTGTGATGATCTACCAACAGACATTCTACTGACTAACTTGAAAAGGTAACTTTTCAAGAAGATGTCAACATATTCTAACTCTAACCCTATCAGTCTACTAATACTCTACTAACACTCAGTGGATATGTAGTTGCCATGTTACTTATAGTCAAGACTTATAGTCAAAATATGTTTCTATTTCTTTGGCTGCATTTTGAAGATGAAAAGCCACGTAAAAAGAAAATTATTGGTAAATATTGTTTTTAGTGTATTACTGTGTGCCTTCTAGGATGTGTGGTTGCTAGGGTGTTGCTAGGCAGTGTTTTAACAAATAATTAAAGTTTCTAGTGTGCTGCTGTGCTGCTTGGTGTTCTGTGTTGTTTGAAAATTACAAATGTTTTTAACATGTTGCAATGTGCCTTATAGGCTGTTCTGTGTGGTTCCAATGGCTTTGTACTAAGGTTATTGCACATTATGTGGCTTCTAGAGTGTTCTGTGCTGTCACTAGGATGTTGCTAGCTGATGGTTAAGAATTATAAATGTTTTTGATATGTTTTTATACAGCAGAGTGTTTTAGTGTATTGCTGTGTAGTTGTTAGGTTGTTGCTAGGCAGTATAAGGATGTTTTGGCTTGTTGCTGGTGTGTTTCTAGGAAATATACAGCTGCTAAAGTGTTCCGTTTGCTTGCCTGTTAGAGTGTCTCTCTGTGGTTGTTTAAGAATCCTTAATGTTTTCAGCATGTTGCTATGCAGCTTCTAGGGATTTGTTTGTGGTTTCTAGGGTGTTACTATGTGGTTGTTTGAAATTCCAGATGTTTTCAGCATGTTGTTATGCAGTTTCTAGGGGGTTTCTAGGTTGTTGTATAATAATTCTGAATGTTCTCAGCATGTTGCTGTATGGCTTCTAATGTGTTGTTGCTGAGTTTTTTGTTTTGTTTTTAGTGCAGTGCTATGTAGCTTCTAGGGTGTAGAGAGGCACAAAATCCCTTTTTGGAACCTTTTCATTCACCGTTCCTGTCTGGTGGAATGAACCTGAACCTGAAAATTTGTATTGCTTTTTTTTTTTACTTTTTATTGTATTCTTCAATTGTACATTGTACATACACCAGTCATATGAAAATATAATCAATATATAATAAATCCTAGACTGTTTAAAAATATTGGAAATTCTGGAATGGGGTTCTATTCAATATGAGGAGTTTTAACAAAGGAAAAAACGTGTTCTCAGTCCTGACTACCCTCCACAAAGGCAAATTTGCCCTAGCAAATAAGGAAACACGTGCTAAGCACCTGCAGCATCCTGGCCTCTGTTGCACTGAAAAAAAGGGCTGAGCCATCGTTTTTTGCTTTTAAGTGCTAGTGGGTGTGTGCAAAGGAGGAAGGAGGGTGGATGCAATGTGGCAGCCATTAAAAATTAATTCAGGCCCCTGAGGTCCCAGACCACCCATCAATCTCCCAATGACCATGGCTGCATCTTACTCTGTGACAGATGCCCTGGAAATGGACAGGTTGCATGTGACTTGAATAATCTCTGGGAAAACTGGAGCACGATCAGAATGTGGAAGAGAGGAGAGGAGGCCAATGGGCTCTGTCTCGGTTAATCCTGAAGAATAGCCAGTAAAGCGGTGGAGGAAAGTGTCTCAAGTAAGTCTAGACTAGCTGTAGCAAATGCTGAGCGGGCAGAGATTTAATTGATGAGTGTGCATCTGTCACAGTTTTCTGAAAGGCTTTTGTATTGCTAATGCGAATAAAGAGAGTGCTCGTAAGCAGATCTCATGGCAACAGTTGCTTGAACAGAATGCCTTTGCCAAAGTGCAAAAGGATGTGTGGACCCAAAAATTTGAAATTTTGCCATTGCCAGCTGACTACCTTTTTTCTGTAAAATTTTAAGATGGCTAGCAGAATGTCCAGGCTGTTCCATTCCATACGTTGAAAGTGGTTGATGACTCTTTACCACATTGGTCATCATCAACTTATATCAAGGTGTACATATATAATCAGAGGCAAAATGTGGGATGTGGGACTCTTAAAAGGTTAATCTACCTATTATTGGGATTAAATCTGTCATTATTTACTATTATTCCTTAAAGTTAGTTATGTCAAACTCAGTTCATGAAGTGCCACAGCCTAATTAAATACCCCTGATTCAGCTAATCAGGTCATCAAGACTTATTTGAAAACTACATGGTATGTGTGATGGAGCAGGGTTGGAACTAAAGTGTGCAGTTCTGTGGCCCTCCAGGAACAGAGTTTGACACCATGTGCTAAATCTTTATCTAAATCCTAAAATAAAGATTTTACTTTTATTTTAAATACATTCAGCCGATCAGTACATTATTAAAATGATAGATTTGACCCTTTAAGAGCACTATATTTAAATTGCAAAGTGCATTTTGTAATTGTAATGTAATAATTAAATGTATTTATTTTTGCACTCTGTGGGTAAATAATCACATATGCGACTAAACCTTCAATCCAGGCAACTAAATTATGTCTAGTACTATCCAATGGCTTATAAATTCTCAGATTTTACTCTCCAGTGTGTGAGTCTGAGGCTAAAAGTACAATTTTAGTATAATTTACATGGAGCGAGGGTTACACAAGTTACCAAGACGTTGCCTTTCAGTCAGTCACTATAATGTTACATCATTGACTGATGCCATGGGGTCCCTATGGAAAATGCCAGAACCAGAACTGCGTTACGTGATTGAGGTATAAATACTGACAGGTGAGAGTGTCAGAGCAAATGAGGCTCAATATGTAACCATTCCAACGCCCTGAGGGCCAGACTTGCGGCAAGCAACGAGAGTGGATCCCGCCCTGGTGGTTGATATCATGTTGCCCTGATACGTTGCTATTTTGTCCGTGCGGACCAGCACATGCTCGCCCTGTAGCAATGGTTGAAACTGGGGAAGAGCAAGCAGTACTGCTAGCAACTTGAAACAGTTGATGTGGCAGTGCAGTCTTGGTCCTGTCCAAGAGCCTGATGCTGTGTAGGAACATACAGTCTGACCATGGGCTGAAGAGACATTGACACTCCAGGGTAACGTCGACCCGGAGGCTGCCCTAACATCATGCCCATCTTGTGATTTGGCAATGCAGCCAATACTGAAGCAGTCTCATGAGTAACAGGCCGAGCGGTGTAACTGTGGCTGCCATATGCCCTAGGAGCCTCTAAAAAAGTTTTAGTAGGGTGCCCTCTGCGATGACCAGATGAAGGCCTGGCACTCTGTCTGCTTCTGTGCTGCCAAGAACTGCTGAGCAAAGCCTTCGACAGTGTCACTGAAGAGGCCAGTCTGGGAGACGGGTGCATTGAGGAAGTGGACTTTGTAGGTGTCACTCATCTGTGCCTGGTTCAGCCAGAGATAGCGCTCCTGGACCTCCAGGACCACCAGGACCACCAGGACCACTTTGCCAGCAATAGCTGACGACAGCTTACAGGCATTGTGAACGATTCCTCCAGGTGGCAGCTTTTTGCGGGCATAAATGCACCGCAACCGCATGCTCCACCTGAGGACCGTAAACATAACGCCTGGCAGCCTCCCAAACCTGGCCTTTTCTCTAAAGATCAGAGGTGATTGGGCTACAGAGTTGTACCCTATGACATTAATCAATGACAATGTCATAGTCACTGACTGAAAGGGAACTAAGTTTATCATTTAAGAATACTTGATTATCCCAATATCCAAATATCATATATAACACTCTGGCGAGTAAACAAAAGAATTTACTAGCCAATGGTGACTCAATTGCTAGTAAAGTGTAACTTTACATCTTATGTATAGTAACATTTGAGGGGCTTCTTTCAAAGAAAAGAGTCATAAATTTAATAATTAATGCCATGGAATCTTTTTATTGCATTAGAAACAGAAACTATTCATTCCCATCCACAGAAATGACAAAAATTATTATTCACTCAAATATTTGTCTTCCTCCCTGAATAAGTATCATTCATTTTTAAGTGTACTATCCTTTCGAATCCAATCTTTCAACTGTGTGTTTTAGTTATGCTTAGGCAAATTGGTTTTAAGTAAGCTAACTTTATGATGGCAGAGCTGCTTTAGGACTTTCAGTGTCTCTTGTACCTAGGAGTCCTCACACCTCTCACCACACAACAATAACTCCCTCGGGCAAACTCTATGCACACTGTAAGCCTGAAACCTCCATTCACTCTGGGTCTCCATTTTCCTCCAGTTGCAGGTTATGTAACGGAGGAGCGGTCGTCATGGCAACCCCTCCACTCCGGTGCCCCGGTGGATGGTTTGATGAGCTGCCAGCAGTAGGGTCACAACTAATGGCATTCCAGCTGTCTGCCATCAGCTATCTGCACCCCACGTCTTCCATCAGCACTGATCCAGGACCAGACTGCAAATTCCAAACCCCTTAACAAGATCATACTCCTAGATGGAACAAAATTCTGCTCTCAGATCAACATGCTCTCCTGATTTGACCAAAATAAGAGGCTGTTAGAGATTCGACTGAAGGAAGCCCCCGCCTCCACCGGGGATTTACCCAGATGCTTATTAAAGAGTTTGAAGAAAGCAAAGGCAGGAAATACCCGTAGGAAATCAAAAAGAAGGTATTTTGTAATGTTCTACCCCAGTGCTTCTCAACTCAACTCAGCACTGCACATTTTATATTTCTTCCTTATCTGACAGAACAAGTTCAATTCATGCTTTTATTTGGTAATGAGTTGGTGATTCAAACCAGGTGTTTAAAAATGGAAAAGCATACAAATTGTGCAGTTTGGTTACTTTTTAGACAATTTTAATGAGATATTCAGCTTTTTGGTTTATTCTATGAAAAAAAAGCCCGTAATCTTACATCTTCTTAATGAGATTTTCCGTTTTTTGGATGCTTCTCCTAGTCTCAATTCTAGTCTCCTTCTTAGTGATATTTTCATATAAACATTTGCTTCTTAGCAATCTTATGTGTGATCCCTTACCAAGATCTTCTGCTTCTAAAATGTTTCTAAAGAACCTCATAATCTCACATGTGTCTCCCTGCTTCTCAGAAGTTTCTCCTACACAAAAGAACCTCGTAATCTCAAGTGTCTCATTTCTGTTATTACCTGCTTCTCAGATGTTTCTGTTATGAAAAAGAACCTTATTATCTCACATGTGTCTTCTTACTGAGATCTTCTGCTTCTCAGATATTTCTCCTACTCAAAAGTACTTTATAATCTTATGTATCTCTTTACTGATATCATCTGCTTCTCAGACGTTTCTATTACGTAAAAGAACCTCATAATCTCATGTGTCTCTTTACTAATATTACCTGCTTCTCAGATGTTTGTTCTCTTATGTAAAAGTACCTCATAATCTCAAACATCTCCTTACTGATATCATCTGCTTCTCAGATGTTTCGCTTATGTAAAAGAACATCATAGTCTCACGTGTCTCCTTACTGAGATCTTCTGCTATTCAAAGGATTTGCAAAAAACCTTCTTAATTGCACACTTTTCTATTCTGGAGTTTCAAAGGATAACTCAACAGCATCATGAACTTTGCTCAGTTTTCCAAGAAATGTTTTATTTCATATTTACATAACTTTGTCTCAGATGTTTTCACCTTCAACCTGAACTTTCAACTTGTTTCTGACTTATGATTGCAGTATCTTGAAAAATATGAGATGTCAGACTTTACAATACAAAAATCTCAATTTCAAGTTCTCCATGATCAGAATGATCTCAACTGTAGACTCAAAAATAAATCTCTTTATTATCCTTTTATTATAACAGTCTTTTTAAAGGAGACAAATGTAAGATTACGGGTGTTTTTTCCTCTGGTTAGGAGCTCATTAAATATTGATGATGACCTAAACTTTGAGGTGGCGATACATCAATAGGGCTGACGTATGTTGGAAGAGTGGAAAAAAAATCAATGAAATTAGTAATGCTATTTTGATTAAATTCCAAAAGCAGGAATTCAACCATGTCACTTAAAGAGGCATGTCAAGGACATCACGTCTGCATCTAATGCGGAGCATGGAGGTGGTAAGCATTCAAGGAGGCATGAGTATTTTTCTAGGTTGCAAAACTAACCCAAAATGTATCTCTTGCTCAACAAATCCATTTGCTTTTATTTTTGCAGCACGACAACATCAGTGATCAAAGGTTTTCATTAAGGCAGTGATGACAAAGGAGCACAGGCACAGGTCAGTGCTTTTGAAAAATATATGTTTAACCTCGTTACCATCATCGTGGTTGTGAATGCATTAAACATTAGAGCTGATTTATTAGGCACCTGCTTCTGCTGAAGGGAAAGATCCGCCCCCTCCACACACGACCAGAATGAACTAAAAAGAATGAGTTCAAATCAATGCAAAATCAATTTATCTTATTTCACACAAGGCTGCCTCTTAGGGATTAGACGCAACAAACTAAATAGATCAACATTAGCAAGAGGAAACGAGTTTTTATGACACAATGCTCGCAAATAATGAGACCTTAAAAAGATGACACTGAAAACGTATCCATAATGCAGCTGGTGCATGTTTAAGAATGCCATTGTAAGATTATGATGTTACAGACGAGCAAAATTTACAATTGAAGAATAGGCTCCCCTGAGGTTCATGAGTATGATTTTGAATAGAATTGGCCACACTTCACAGAATGTGAAGAATTGGAAAGAATTTGAACTGAATCTCAAATGACAGGAGTAGGAAAAATATTTAGATTTTAAAGAAATTCAACATGATCACAGAACGTAAGTGATCTGTTTAAGGGGTTTCCTCTTTGTAAACTCTGTTTCATGTTGTTAGAGTGAACATGGTATTATTTATTCAAGTTATGTAAGTAATTTCACTCTAACCGTATTGTTTTGTAAAAAGTATGAAATGCCACATAATTTATGGTAAAAAAATACATCACATGCTTTTTTAAATAAACTGTAAATTTACAAAAAATAATAAATATGTGTAGGTTTATACATATATTAGCATAAGTTGGATGGACTGTAGACTGTTGCACTTGAACACAGGTTCAATACGTGAACGTTCAATACCTGGTACATTTTTATTACGTGGATATAGGTATGTATTGTTGTGTCTTTATTATGTTGCTTCATATATGTATTGCCACGATTGGGAATTCAAATATCTAAATCTTCATTTTAAGTTAATGCTTTATCGTGTTGGAAATATGCCCTATACCAAATCTGATGCAACCGTGGCATTTCAACTTTTACACAGATTTGAATTGCTTTGTCGAACCTCAGTTAGATGTGATTCAACCCAGAGCTACTTGTCTAAGTACACCTCTGTACTCTGTTAGCTGCCGAATAAATCTATAGTATATGAAAACCCATAGATATAAATAGATATAAAAAAAAGATATTATATATATATATATATATATATATATATATATATATATATATATATATATATATATATATATATAATTACATAATTACATGCACATTAGGGCACTGTATGTTACATTGTGAATTCATTAGATGATTTTGTCTTCAATTTCAGTTCATTGTTCATGATCGTATGGTCACTACTGATGTACTTTAATTCATCAAGTGGAATTCTAGCTTACCATCTGCATTATAATGGTTCTTGTCAGTATATTTTAATGTTACAAAGCACATTTTAGTTGTTCAAGTTATATTATTAACATGAAATTAATGACATTTGTCTTTACACCAGCTTTGCATATAATTGCTCTTTAAGGCCATTGTCTAAGGTAGTGATCATCCGTTTAAAAGTGTCCAAAATTTGTTTAGATTCTGTCAATCAAAGTCTCAGTATGATTGAATAAACATTCAGGCTTCTCAATCAAGGAATGCCGCACAAAGATCTCTCTTTCCCCCATTCCTCAGTGACTTTGATATATGCCTTTGCCACTGAATCTCATCTAATTGTCATTATGGGGTGTTGGGCAGTAATTAAAAGTGGGCTTAAATGTTGCAGCACGCTATTTTCCTTACCAAACACACACACAGACACACGTACGTCTCCAGAGTCAGTCATACTAACAAGGTCAGATTTAGGGGTCGGTCAGATGCTGGGCTTTGAGGTGATGGTAAATGAGAATCAGGAGGAATTTGCAGCATCGCTTAAATCAGAACATAATGGTTTGGATGACAGCAGAGAGACGGGCATTGACAAAACCACATTAATCAAAGCAACCGCATCTGCACTCTAATCGTTATCCTCATTTACCTGCAAATGGCTGATTCAGGATTTATATTTTTAACCCAAGCAAATTTTAATCGCATTTCGCTTTAATCAATTGTGTTTAAAGAGATGATGAGTAATTTGTTTAATAATCTAGCACCCGTAATTATAGTTGGTTATTATGAAGTTTAACTGCCCAACACAAATGTGTCCCTCTCTCTCCTTTTCCCTCTCATAGGTTTTTTGGATGGATGCTTGAATAAAAAAAACCCCAAAAAACAATATTAGCATCTTCTGATTGAGTGCGCTTCTCATGTTATGCAGCGCATTTAGATTTTTAATAATAGTACAGTACTTTTTTCCTGGTCTTTAATTCTTCTAGATTTTAAACGGCTTAATTATGGGTTATAAAAGTTTTATATTTTGTTTTTGGGAGCCCCAAACAACAGGTTGGAAAGCATGCAAGTTTTTTTAAAAATCGTCTTTATCTTATATTATGAATTTCTTTTTTGCCACATTTTTTCAACAACTCCCAAACGATTCGTTTAACGAATAACTTTTCCAAACCCCTCCAGCGATTGGTGGATTTCATTTAAAGCAGTGTTTTTAGTTAAAAGCAGTGCGAAAACACGAACAAGTGCTAATGTTTTATTTTGACATCCGCATGAATGCGACAGCTTGGGACTAGATTTAAAATCGACTCATTTCAATAATAATAGTTGACAATAACTTTATACGCGGTGCACTTTCCGATTTAAAACCTTTGCAGGATGTGTTCATTCACTTAGAGCTGTGTTAAACACTACATGAAAGCTCATTTTCAAAAATCCATAATAGGGGCACTTTAATGTGTTGCTTTGCGTTCTGGATGGTTTCTAGACCATTGTTAAAGTGCATTTTTTAGTTATTGCTGTGCAGATGCTGTGCCTGTTGTTTTGGATTGAGATTGCGTTTATAGTGGGTGACATATAGTTTAGCATTCTACCTGTTTTAATGTATGCCGGATGAAATTGATCATTCTGATTTCTTAGATAAGTAACAGCACACCTCTTCTCAGCAACGTTCATGATTATGGAAAATCATTAATATCTGTAGTGGGGCGCTTTGTGGACCGGATATTTTGTTCAAATCGCTAACCCCAAGCATCTAGCGAGAGCATGTTCATTAGAAAGGCCGTTTTCCTCTTCTCGGTCTATTGACTTTTTAGAGCGTGTATGTACAGACATGAATGTTCCTGTAGCAATAACCATAGAAACATCAGGATATTGCCCATTAGTTTTGCCATAGTTAAGTATTCATAAAAATGGCCTTTGATAAGTTTATTTGGAAAATAGCTCTTTATGCACTCAAGACCGAAGCCTTGTGTTTAGTTATTTTTCACAATGTTTACACTGATCTTTCTAAAGAGTGTCATCGTTCAAGAATACATAAAAAAATTCACCTTTTCTCTATACAGGGAACGTTTATTAGTACAAAAATTATGCTAAAGTTGTTGTCTAACCTCTATTGGATTTCAGCTTGAAAGAAGCTGGTATCTTTACACAAGGTCTGATGACTCATGCGTTTTTAAAACTTCCAAAGCAGAAGGACGCTTTGTCATTTGAAGGCCTGTGAGCCTACGTTTAGAAGTGAAAGGGTTTAATAAAAGTGTATAATAAGTGTATTTCTAATGTCACACCACTCCCTTAAAATATAGATACAAGCTGGAATGAAACATAGCCTACATATTTAATGCAGAAAGCCTTACAGCTACTAAGGCACCCCATTCTTCCATGTTTATTCGCGCAAACAACTTTAATGGATAAGTAAGTTACAGCTAGTTAAAATGCTGACATTATGTTTATACCTACGGTATAATACACATCTGGCTTGTTGCAAACATGTAAAGTCAACTCTGTTCTAAAGAGGCTTAGCGTTCTAAATAAATGTGAATAATGATTAAAAAAAAGATTATAAACCACAAATAAATGTAAAGAGATTAGCAAAAAAAATAAGCATATTCACATATAAATAGATTGAGATCCACAAATAAATAGTTTGAGTCTAACAAACATTTTTACAAATAAATAAAATGAGATTTGGGGGAAAAAAGAGGACATTCTGAACTAAATGCAGAACATGACAACTTTTTTGTAAATTAATGGAAAAATTTAAATGATTAATTTGCTGCTAAATGGATTATCGGGTGGGCTCTGATTTCATATTCTACACGTTTGCAGTCAAAGTCAAGTCATTTTAATAGGAATATGTGCAATCAAGGACATTTCCCACACAAATTTGTCAAGTTGACCAACAGAAAACCCTGGTTTGAAAGCCACTACTATTTTGGTCACAGAATAAAATATTGAAAAGATAATTGTGACTGGTTATCTCAGTTATTTTCTCCGGAATTTAACTTAAAATTGTCTTAAAATTGAAAATAAACTGTTAAAAATTATTGAAATTCAAAATTCTTGTGATTGTGATGACAGTCTGGCTGTGTGATATGTTTAAGATATACTATATTTAAGAAGAATGTGAGCAAGAGAAATAGGCCTACAGTGTCTTAATCAAATTAACCTTTGTTTAGTCATATTCTTTACCTAATGAAACATCTTTCAGAAATTCAAAAATGCTTTGGGAATAGATTTGAAAGTTGTGAGTTGTGAAAATTACGTGACCCCGGGACCTTTATAAAGTGCATACCACTGTAAAGACTGTAAGTCTATCTATCCCTCACAGCGTCATTCTACATCATTAAATTAATATGTTGTCTAGCCAGATATCATTTTATTCCGTGACAGAAATAAGCAGAAATGAACCGTCTAAATGAACTGCATTTCAGGCCTACAGAACTCATTTCCAACACTAATTCAGAATTTCAGCCCAAAAAGAAATAAAGTGCATCTTCTTTTTGGGTATGCTCTGTGTGCGTGTTTCTGTCTGACAGGTGAAGCGTTGTGATCAGCAGTGATTGATTTTATCTGCGGGGCTGCACAGTGCTGAGGTCCACGGGTCCGGGCCTCTCTGGCCTGACACCTATAAACCCATCCAAACACAGGCTGGTCTGATTGATTCGTGTATGGACCAGACGTGTGACCGATGAATAATTAAAACCCTTAAACCCGTGCGGCTTAGGGAATTGGCTGCCCGATGACCAGCTTTCTGACTTATTGACGGTCTAGCAGCTGTCACCTCAAGAGCGCAGGTGATTTGACAGCCAAACACAAGTCAGCAGAGGCTTAGTAAGTAGGCGGGGCTGATAACACTATTCAGCCAATCAGCGTGCGTGGAATTTAATAGCGCCCTGCACAGATTGTTCGTCTCTCTCTCTCTCTCTCTCTCTCTCTCTCTCTCTCTCTCTCTCTCTCTCTTTCTTTAAAAGGATATTCACATTAAATCCAGTCATAAGACATGTATAGCAAATCACAAAATATTACATTCAGCTTGATTGCGTTGCGCTTTTATATTCGAGCAAGCTTAAAGCTTCCAAACAGAGATGTATTTATTAATGCCATTAAAAACGGATGACAACATAAATTGAATTGGCAGCCTGTACGTGGTGTTAAAATGACAGCGCATGAACACGTACTGATGAGTAACGCCTGTAGATGAACAGGTTCTGTTGTCTTATAGCGCCCCCTGCTGCTCGTTGCGTATTCTTGAGGAGAAGCTCGGGTTAGCTGTCTCACTTTTTACTGTAGACATTTCAAACCATAGATGTGTTTTTCTTGGCAAAACAGACTGATTTGCATTCCTACATTCACTGGAGGAAAGACGCTAAGCCCGCTCTGTAGAAGATGCTTTCGTAAAATACAGAAATATACCAGTTGCGTTCATGCTGAAGCACAAATGAGCTCACTTTTTCAGTTATAAATAATATGACTATATAATTAGAATTACACTTGAGGTTCACTCAGTATTTGGGCTACGGTTGGACGTAAGCCATAGCCTACTACTTTGGATTAAACTGACGGCTACTGTATATTATATTGAATGCCATATATTAACTAATGCAATTTCTTTGATTGTAAAGCGAAATAAAATTATTTAATATCTGCAAAATCCTGTACGATCCTGCACGAAAATTTAAACTAATGTAACTGTGAAATACATAAAAACACATTTACATTAACAAGTAAACATATGCTTTAATATTTTATGAATTATTATGGTAACACTTCATTAGTTAACATTGGTTAATACATGAGCAATAAGCGATACTTTTTTAGATTATTTAGTAATCATTGCTAACATTAGTGAAAAAAAATACATCTGTTATTTAAATCGTTAAATAATTTTAGAAATATAATAAAGATGTAAATTTGTATTTTAATAACGTATTAATAAATGTTGTAATTAACAGATTTAAGATGCTTCTGAAGTCATTTCTAATACGTTAACTGGTAGTAACTTGATGTTATCAAATTAAACCTTATTTTAAAATATAATTAATACTACTACTACTACTACTAAAAAAAATAAAATAGACCCTTTTGACAATGAAGGACTACATATGCCAGAAACACACTGGAGCTGTTTTTTAAAGATGATCAGATGTTTATTCATGTTTTATGCTGAGTGAGACAACAAGAACCACAACATTGGTTTAAGACTTAAAGAATTTTAATCAGTCTGACCAACATTAACAAGACCTTTTGTTTCTCAAACGTTGAGGGGTGAAGTGTTTCTGTCTCCAGAGCAAATGATCCACGACAGAATCCTAAAGATTCAAGACATCAGAAAAATCACCAAGATGATATTAGACAGATCTTAATGCGTCAATCAAGCTAAATAAATAATTAAAAATATATAGATATTTTCAGAAACCAAAGAGAAAAACAGTCTGCGTTGAGCTGAAAACGTGTCTCCGTGCAGCCCTCCACACAGCAAGAACTGCAATAAATAAAAAGATAAAATACAAAAGTTATAGTTATAGTAAGTTATAGTAAGCACCATCTCATCTCCCAAGCTTGTCCAAGCTGGCATTGTTTTTGTGTTTTGTGTGCGGCTGTCGTCTGCGAAGGGCAGCTGTCCTTACTTTCATTTTATTGTTTATTTCTTGACTGTCTGTTCCCGCCTCCCGCCTCCCGCGTCCCGTGTCACGGTGTTGCACGCAGAGAAGGAGGTTGGATTAATGCATAACTCCAGGGGCAGTCTAGTCTCGTGTTCGTCTGCTGCTTTTGACTAAAAGCAGCTCAGGAAGAGGCAAATGGCTCAGAGGCATTTCGAGGGAAAAGAACATGCCGAATCTTACCTCAAGTTTCGGGTGTCTCCTCCTCAGGAGCTCATCGATGAAGTGCTGAACTTCCTTCGATCAAGAGTATGTGAGACGTGTGTTTGGGGGCAAAAAATCCCCGTTTTTTTTTTTTTTTTTTTTTTTTATCAGTGACTCGGCAGTTCATGTATATGCGTCAGAGCTTTAATTTGTCTTTTACTGAGGCTAAACTTAAAAGAATCAAAGGCCTGTGAGAACAAGGGGCGGCATTGTTCAGCTTGTGAAACACTGACTCTGTTATATAGCTCTGATTTAGATTTATCTCGTTTGTCGGTAGGTGCAAAAGAGCAACAGATAGTCCATATAAGTGACTTATTGCTTAAAACGTTTGTGAATTATTTTAACCCCTTTCTCTTCCCATGTTTCACATTCAAGAATGCACTTAGCTTATGCTTTAATGAAACATGAAATAAAGTAAACGTCGGTCACCCTTATGTGTAATAATGATGTGCATTATTATGACTATTCTTCTTTTCAAAACACGCAATGCCAGGTTTTTACCATTGTATGACTTCAGAAGACGGCCGATAAATCTTGACATTACAAAAAAAAAAATATTTTGGTATTAAAACACAGGTGTCTTGCATGCAAAAAAAGCAGCCTGGGCTTCTTTTAATGTTAATTAGAGCAAAATGCATGTGGGAAGTAAATAATGAGGGAATTTAAACAAAGTCCCCTTCTAAGTTCTCAAATTCTATGCTTAAGTCGTCTATTTAAAACACACAAGCGTAACTGTTTTACTTCTCCGAGCAGACACGGGACTATCTCGATCTGGCAGTGGATGTGGGCTGCGGTTCAGGACAGGGCACTGAGCTGCTCGCTCCTCACTTTCTCACTGTGGTCGGGACAGACATCAGTCCAGCTCAAATAAAGGTAGCTAGTGGCAAAGAGCATGCACCGAATGTGTCTTACAGGTAACTACATAAACGCAGATAAGAATATATACTTAAGAATACGTCATCCAATCAACTGTATTCATCATAAATAATGTTCTGTATATTAAAGCGCCCCTATGGGTTTTTGAAAATGAGCTTTCATGAAGCGTGTTGCTTTATATGAGTGAAAACGTCCTGCAAAGTTTTAAATCTGAAAGTGCAAGCTATAGTCTCTCGAAAGAAAGAGTCGACTCTGAATCATTTAAACCATTTTCACGTTGACATCATAATGAGGGGTTTGGAAAAATTAGCTATTGAACGAATCATTTGGGAGCTGTTGAACAAAAGAGGGAAAAAATAAATAAGTAAACAAAATAATAATGATAATATAAGACAATAAAGTGTTCTTTAATAATTTATTTTATTTACTTAAATGTTTATATTATTTTTTATCTTATATTGGTTATACAATTGTTTATATATATACATATATATATATATATATATATATATATATATATATATATATATATATATATATATATTTTATATATATATATATATATATATATATATATATATATATATATATATATATATATATATATATATATTACTCCCACTCCCACTCTTTAAAACTCTATTTATCCTGCCCCATTAGAGAGAGCCCTGCAGAGGAGTTGCCTTTTGAGGATGATGTAGCTGACTTGGTTACATCCATGGCAGCAGCTCACTGGTTTGATCATCCACGCTTCCTGAAGGAGGCAGACAGGATTCTGAAGCCAGGAGGCTGCCTCGCTCTGCTCAGCTACACCATGGATTTTGAGCTGGAATATAAAGAAAGCACCTCCAAGCTCAATGAAATTTGCGAAGAGGTTAAATAAACCAACACAATGTTTCATGGGTCATTGTTCCAGAAACCCGCGAGACCTGCTGCTTTGTTTAATCCAGCGTACGTTTTGTTTTTTTTTTTGATTCACAGTTCTATGCAGCCCTGCTCCCTTTTCGGAAAGCTTATTTAGGATCGAGCTCTCTAGAGGTCTACAAGAAGATCTATGACTCTGTGACATACGATGATAAAGAATGGTAAGTGTGAGTTGTGTTGCATAAGAAAAAAAAAAGATAAAAAATGTATAATATTTTAGATACACCATCGTATTATATTAATATTATATTTGATATATTCACACTTGCATTCCTATATTTGTTTTCAGGCATAAATGTCTCAGGTGTCCAACTGTTATGCCACTGTCAGGGTTTATTGGCTTTGTTGAAACCTTTACTTCCTATCAAGGTTTCCTGGAGAAAGATCCTGTTGAGGCCAAAAGACTGTCTCAGACCATCACAAACCGGTATTTGCTTCTAAAAAAAAAACCAACCCAAAAAAAACACGCCCATAAATCATGCTCTGAAAAAAAGCTACAGTCAATGGATTTGCTCCACTGTAATGCACTCATTTAAATTAAAACAAAATATATAATCAAGTTGCATTATCATTTTTAGTTATTTTATTTGATTATTTATTCACACATTTTACAAATATAAACATATATATATAATATATATATATATATATATATATATATATATATATATATATATATATATATATATATTATATAAACATTATACATACTGTAATTTAGGTATGGTTTATTACATTTTATTTTTATTCTACATTATCATTTTTTTTCCTCAGGTTGTTGGAAGCAATGGGAGCATCATCGACTGACACAGAAGTAACAGTGATAGTGAAATATTTCTATGTCTTGGCCTCTAAACCACAGATGTCCTAAAACAATCTGGAATCATCTACGTTGTCTGTGTCTCAATATTTCTAAATCAGAAAAAACAAAACAAAAACAATAAACCATTTTTGTTTTATTTCTGTTCTGAACATTTTGAACAATAAACACTTAACATCAAACCTGAATTTATATACGATAAGTTTAATGTTTCTATAAAAACGATGGAAAAATACCTATTGTATAATGCTTTTATCTCATGTAGCTTTGAACAAAAAGGGCGGAAATTTTCTTTGTGGCGTTTGATTCCACACGGGCTTCTTACCGAATGAACGGAACAGCTTCCGGTTTCTAAACCGCTCAGGCAGCGGAAATTATTAAACTCGGCGGAACTAATCTGCGCAGCGTTACGCTCAATTCTATTTCTTTTAACGACATATAACGCCTTTTATTTAGAAGTTATTTGTGGGGAAACGGTGAAATTCAATTTGAGTCTCTTGATTATGGTGTAAACGGGGCAGTTCAGGGACTCTGACAGCGGCAGGTAAGTGTTATATCGATCGCAGCCGAGTTATTTGGCATTTTTTTGAGTTGTATTATTAATGCGAAGAGCTTTTAACCCCTATGTTCCACTGTGTAACAACACATTCATCTCAGTTTCGATATAAATAATGCACTGTGAAATGGGAATCAATGTTTAGTTGCTAATGAACACGTTAGCACAATAACGGCTCAAACCAAACCGGTAACTGGTGATTACGAAAGTTTGTGTTATTTTACTTCATAACATCTGTGTCTGATACGCACGTTATAGTCTCTACTGTATAGAAATGGGTTAAGAGTTTTAATATTCCTGGACGGAAGGAATATTAACTATAACTAGCGGTGCCAGGTTATAGTAATAGATCTGTAATTGATTTATATAGCTGTACGGACTGATTACTCTATTCCTGTACAATGGTATTTACATGACATTCAAAGGTACAAGAATACCACGGTATTGATACAGTACATGTTTAGAACACATGGTATTGCCCTTGTACACTTCCAAAAAATATTGGTGTTTGTATTGGTGACTGCTGTTACTGTGAAAACCAAAAAAAATATGGTTATATGTTTTTTTTCCACACTAGAGCTGTTGGTCCTTTGTGTGCAATTTAAGTTGTGTACATTTTGGGAGTGTAGTAAAATTTTTAGCAAGTCATTTTTTCTCTTAGTGTCATTTTAATGTTGAAATCACTGTAATGTTCAGTATAATGTGAGTCCATACAAAATAGCTTCATTTGAACTCCAGTGTGGTTTGCAGTTTGCCCCAAAAAATCTGTTCTAAATTAATACTTACTATTAATACTTACTGCTTGTTTCAGAATACAAAGATAAGTGAAACTGAATATAATTGATTTACACACTTTAGTCATGCACTCTTGTTGTTGTTCATTAATAGCTTGTTAAATTTCTACAAAGTATTATTTCTGTAATCAATTTTACCCCAAGTGTGGCAAGGCAAAATAGTATTTTATCTTTATCTTTATTTAATATTTATTATATTTTTTTTTATTTTTATTAGAATTTTTGTTTATATGTCTATATAGTTTTTTTTATTAATATTTAAACTAAATGAAAATGAGAAATATCTTGCTGGCATGTAGTTGGAATAAAGTAAGTTTTATTTTATTTTAGAGTTAGCATTAGCTTTTGCTTTACTTCACGCCACTGAAACGTTAAATTTAGTTAAGTACAGTGACCCTGGTGTTCACCGTCTTTTGTATGTGTTGTGTTTCTCACAGGTGTGTGAGAGTGTGTATGTTGGTCTGCTGGTATGCTGACGTTAGCTAGTAAGTTGAAGAGGGAGGAGGGTGTGAGGGCCGGCCGGACCCCTGCAGGCTCCAACGATGCCTCTCATAGAGTGTCCGTCAGAGATCGACTGCTCATCAAAGGTACCAGTCACTGACCAAACACTCCTCCTGTCTGCTGGGATCATGACACTGGAGCAGTGGTTCATGACCAGTTCAGTCCGTTCTAATAGGGCATGATGAATTAGGCATGGAGGTTTTGGTGGGTTGTGATTTCATAAAGGGATAGTTCACTCAAAAATATCTATAATAAAGTTGCCATCATTTACTAAACTTCTGCATCTATCTATCTATCTATCTATCTATCTATCTATCTATCTATCTATCTATCTATCTCCCATCTATCTATCTATCTCCCATCTATCTATCTATCTATCCATCTATCTATCTCCCATCTATCTATCTATCCATCTATCTATCTATCTATCTATCCATCTATCTATCCCATCTATCTATCTATCTATCTATCTCCCATCTATCTATCTCCTATCTATCTCCCATCTATCTCCCATCTATCTGTCTATCTATCTATCTATCTATCTATCTATCTATCTATCTATCTATCTATCTATCTATCTATCTATCTGTTATTATATGTGTTTTATCGTTCTGTCATCTGTCTTTCTGTCTATCTGTTTTTTGTGCATTAATTGTTTGTTCAGTCAATCATTCTTTTGTCCATCGATCATTCTATATTGATTCCATCCATTGTTCCATCTGTTGCTCTGTGTGTCTATCATGCTTGTACACATTGTAACTGGATCATTAATTACAATGTGCCAGATTCTTTTGAAAGAGCAGGCTCAGTCTGAATCTGGAGAGCGTGTTGATGAGTGGAGTTGTGTTGTGCGGTGACTGTCTGCAGGGACTTGTGGTGCCAGTAAACTGGTGTAAGGTGATGTGGTGCAGGCCAGATCAGGAGAGCAGTAGGCTCTATTTATAACAGCCCGAGAGGAGGAGTCTGTATGCCGTTACCAGCAGCTTAAAAAGCACTTCCCATCCACAGTCAAATGCTCAGGCTATTTTCTGAATCAGTGAGGCCATTGGATCCACCCCAACTCAATATTTAGCGAGGGTATCGTGAGAATGCAAGTGGCCATATATAGCTAGCTGTGCCTTGTATCTGTGTTTCAGAGAAGAATAAATGAGTATATAATTCTTAAAAAGAGCTGGTCATGTGCCGCTTGGTAAAAGCTGGCTCTAGAAGTGTCTTTGTTCCCCTTCAGCACTAAACGGCACTCATTCTTTGATCTGTTTACAGAGGTTGCAGAACTTGAGGTTAACCTTCCAAGTGAGTATATTTAGGTCATTGCTGTTATGCTCTAAGGATGCACAATATATTGACACTATTTATTAATAATTAAAAATCTAAATGACTGAAGACTGTGTGTATGTATGTATCTATATATTTATTTATTTTTTTACATTTGCTGTCAATCTTTTAAAAATAAATTAAAATAAATCAATTTAATACATTTAAACAATACTAAAAAGTGTACATTTTTACTCTGTACATTATAGTGCTGTTTATTATCTGAATTCACACCAATTATTTGTTTTAATTTTTAGTGATTTAAATTTTTATGTTCTTTTGTCAACATTAAAATATTATATTATTAAAATATTATTGGCTTAGTATTGCTCTGGTTTTAAAGGCATAGTCTGGGTGTGTTAGCTATAATTCAATTTCTAATATTTATTTAGTTATATATATATATATATATATATATATATATATATATATATATATATATATAAAATTACACTTTTTATTTATTTATTTTCCCCAAACATTAATTATTCTAAATATTTCTGCAGATACCTGTAAATTAACGTTTCCTGATGAAAACAAACTGTATCACTTCCAGTTGGCCATTTCACCAGGTATGGACTTTTTTTTCCCTGAAAGGTTAAATTGTAAAAATTTCTTAAATGCAGATGCTGTTGAACAGTTTAAAAGTGTCGACTCAATATAAGTCCTATGTGCAGAGATTGCAAGAATTTTAAATAAAACATCGTATGCCCTTCACATTATGACAACCTTATGAACCAACAAGATATTATCTTTTGGTAATATTTTCCATTATGTGTCCTGAACCAGCGAACAAACGGCAACAACAAAAAATAATATTAGCAATTTACATGTCTCATTGTTTTTTCGCATTGCTCCTTGTGTAAATAGTCATTTGCTCGTCTGTTTTTCATTGGAAGTACCTGTCAAATGTTATCTATTTTGCAAGTGAAAATATAACCTTACATTTCTGCAAAACACCTCATCAGATGAAGGCTATTACCTTGGTGGAAAGTTTCAGTTTGAGATTGAAGTTCCCGAAGCCTATAATATGGTGGTAAGTGCCTGTGACATATCATAGAGTAATGAGGTAATGCCACACTTATTCACTCGCAGTGCTACGATGATTTTTATTAGTCCATTTGTAAGCAGGCCAGTTAAATAGATGTTTGCGGGCATTACTGATGCTCTGCAGTGTCTGAATTCAATAAAACAGCTGCCTGAGTGTGCCCACACATATATAACACAACCCATCCTTGACCTCAGAGCACCTGTTATAGCCCAGTAAAGACTGTGCAGAGATCCAGACGTGGACCCTCAGCCCTGCTATCCAAATTTAGAGCAAAATCATGAGATGCTACTGAGGCAAAAGGCATCATGCATAACATTTATACAGTGATTATATGGCTTAAAGAATTATTTGAAACCTACAATTAATCTTACAGACTATTTCTATGTCTTTTTCATTTTTGTTTTACGTGTACAAGAGCTTGGACAATCTGCAAACTATCTTCTTTTTTTTTTTGTTCCATTGTATGATTAATACTTTACCATTTTAAAGTGGCGCTAATGCTACGAACCCCACACAAATTCAATCAGGCTGTAAAATGACCGCTTTCCTTCCTGCTTTCCACAGCCTCCCAGAGTCAAGTGTTTGACTCGAATATGGCATCCGAACATTGCAGAAACTGGGGAGATCTGTCTGAGGTATGTATTTATCGTTTGTTCACACGTTTGAATGAATCGGATTGCTTGGATTATTTTGACAGCTGTATTTGCGTTCTTTAAATGGTATTGCATTTATGTTCAAATCTCTTTATTATCTCTATATTTATTTATTGAAAGTTTATTGCGAGAGCATTCAATTGATGGTACTGGATGGGCACCCACTCGTACTCTAAAGGTAATTTGTGTATTTGTAATGTATCTTGGAAAAAAAATGATTACAGTGTTTACTATGCAGAACTGTATTGAACTGCTTAACTTTCTTTCTTTCTTTCTTTCTTTCTTTCTTTCTTTCTTTCATATACTCTTAAACAACTATGCTTTTTAACATTGTTTTATGTAAATCTCCTAGGCCAGTGTCTAGACTATGCTTGTGTCTCACATCTTTTGCAGAGTCTTGCGCGTGACACTGCATTCAAAAAATAGTTAAGTTAAGCATAATGGCTAATCTGTATTTTTCCACCGATTGTTTTTGTCTCTAGGATGTAGTATGGGGACTGAATTCACTCTTCACTGTAAGTGTGTGTACATAAAACAATTTTGAATAATTTACTAAAACATTTTTGTAAAATCGTCATCCTAGAGTGGGTAGACCAACATGTGTGTTGTTTCCTTTTACAGGACCTTCTTAACTTTGATGACCCACTGAATATAGATGCAGCAGAACATCATTTACGGGACAAGGTAGAGCACCAACACACATCTAAGCATGTTTACAGACAAGTCTACTGGCACAGCTTTTGGAAACGTGATGGTTAAAATGAATAAATACACACTCACATGTATGCATATATACACATAAATACATACATGCATATATATATACATACATTATGTATGTATGTGTGTGTGTGTATAAATAAATAATTATGCATATTGGCGACAACATAGTACTGCGTACATGAATACATTGTATATCGCCCACCTCTGTGTTTCATTCAAACCCATAAATTTCCTTAATGCTTCCCGTTTTAGGAGGATTTCAGGAACAAAGTTCAGGACTTCATCAAAAACTATGCAAGATGATGTCTCTGTCGAGCCACTCTCACATGCATGTGACTTTGCAGACGCACGTCGATCCAGACTGCAGCAGAGACAAAATCTCAAACTATTAAAACACACTCGGGCAAAGAAGAAAGTAAACTTGCGCAATGAATGACGCCATGAGTCCCCCGATCCAGATTTGGGAGGGGGGTGGGGGTTGTGGGCCTTGCTGTCCATTTCCGATGGCTTTTTTTTTTTTTTTTTGTTGTTTGTTTTTTGAAGCGGACACTCGTGCAGGTTCTTTTAAATCAAGTTTGCTTTTACCCCCTCCCCCCACAAAAAAAAAGAAAAGAAAAAGAAGTATAAAGACGGTGATCATGAAAACGAGGACGTATAACCTCTCTGATGTCACCTCCTATGCTAGTGCCTCTGTGTTTTTGCCACATATAACTGGACATACGTTGTAAGCCAACTTCTGCAGCCTGCTTCTTCTCAAAACCTGAAAAACCTACGAACGCTGAGATTAATCTGTTCATAAGTGATGTCATAGAAATCCCAAAGCTCCATTGGTTCGTTCGCTCTGGGGGAGGAGCCCACCGACGAGGAATCGCAAAAACATAAAGCACTGATGTCCCGCAGAATACGGTTTCCGAACGGATTCTGTAAAGCCATTTCTTGTAACTCGGCACCTCCCTTCGTGTAAAATCACTGCAGTTATCAGACTACTCCGTATCACACGTGCACACGCGCAAATATCAGAGTATCTGTGCCTCTGAATGAGTTCTAAAACTGCTTCAGTTCAAATATGTGAGGTGTGTGTTTGCGGGTGAATCTCATGAATGTCCGGGTCACATTTTTTTATGGAAGCCAGATTACTCTATGGAATGAAAATAAAAAATGGAATTGTGACCTTTTATCCAACAATTCTGACTTGATTTGCAAAACATATATCAACTCAGAATTGTGAGAAAGTCTGAATTGCTTTGTCTGAATTCCAGGTTTGTATCTTGTTTTTTTTTTTTTTTTTTTTTTTTTTTTTACTTTCCTCCCGAATTCTGTGTTTACATCTCGCAGATCTGTTTATTTATTTGGTTTTTGCTATGGAATGCAAAATAAAAAAGGTTTATTGCAAGTAAGTTGATTATCTTATTTAGATTTTTATTCTCATAATTAAGAGATTATCTCGCAATTCTAAGAAAAAAGTCTGAATTGTGAGGTTAAAAACATGAGAACTCAGAATTGTGAGATTAAAAAGTTTCAATTTCATTATTTTAATCCCGTGTCCTGCATTTGACCCCAAAATCTAAACTGTAAAAACAAGAAACTCTTATTTTGCATATGAGACCTTATTTTTATGATAAATTAAGCATTTTTCCCCCACATTTAAACAATATATAATTTTTCCTGCATTGGGGCAGTGAGTATTTTGTCAAAACTATGCTTAATTATCATCAGATATGACTCAAACACGTTCAGGACGGGTTTCGTGAGATTCACTCTCGCTCTCGTATGCATTTTCGTCAGTGTATACATGTTCAGCTTTACTGATGTGTGCATGTACACAAGAATACTTGTATGCTTGTACCGTGTTTGTGTGAAAGTGCGTGTGTGTGTGTGTTTGAGCGGGAGAGACTGGGATTTTAATACATGTCTGATTTGGTAGCATGCACTGGGCTACTGAACTGCTCAGCCATAAAGCCTGTTCAATTAGTGAGGATTTACTTTATTTAAATTGATTTCTTTTCTCCTTAGAGGTGTATATCCATTTGTAAAGTATATTAAAGAAGAATTCTACCACTAAGTAGTTGTGCTTAATTATACAGTTTGCTTTTAGAATTTAATTAAAAGCAATTATAATAATAATTCATAATTAATATATTTTTTTTTTTTTTTTTTTTTTTATATAAAGCTTGTTGACTTTTGTCTTAATCCATTGAGGCGCCTACCTAGACAGCATTTTAGATGTAATTTGCGCAATAGTGTGGTCTAGGTATTTGGCCGACAAGAGTATGAAATGTGGAGCTTTGCCTCTGTATGTAACATTGACCGTATCCTATAATGTGAATTTGTTTGGAAAGACATACCCTTTGGGAGTCTTTTATCATTGGTTCTCAAAATGTAACGAGCACCCAATGTAATGATATATCATTTAATGCAAATTCTCCTAGGACGCTGTCTAGGCCTGCAGCTCACTGGATGACTGCGTGACTTTTGTCTAGATTTGCAGTTTGGAGAAGCTGACCCCGAGAAGTCCGAAACTCTGCGGATCCCACGGAGAATGGTGAAGTACATGACTGTCACAGACTTTGATTTCACCCCACAGGAGAATATCAACCCGATTTTAGCAAACAAAGTGTTTTCATTTGCCATGCATCTACTAGCGAAAAGGCACATTTTTCGTGAGGTTTTGTCAGTTGGACATGCAGGTGGCTTTCCTCTTTATCATTTACAAAGTCAGCGAGCTTATGATGACAAGTGTATAAAATCTGTTCAGATCTGAAAAGTTGTATGTATTCCAGTTTTAAGGCTGTGTTGGAATACCAATGCACTGCATGCTGTGCAGTATACACTAAATATGGATTATCTATCTATCTATCCGTCTGTCTGCAAAGTTATGTCAATCAGATTACTGTACAGTATTCTTGGTTGTATACTGTACATTTTGGTATTCAGTGCATACAAACAAATAATAATAATAGAAAAAATGCACAGGAGATACACAAACTAGGGTGATTACATGTATATTGTAATCCAGAGTTCATCTGTCTGCAGAAATATTATAAATAGTCAACTCCAGACTGATAATGAACACAGCCATGTTGTTTGTTTTTTATTTATATTCGCACCAGGTGGCGCTATTGTTTCAAAAATGATTTTTCCTATTTCCTCTGGCTTGTACACACGGAGAACATACTGAAGGAATACTTAAACGTGTTAAAATATACATTACTTACTGCATTTTAAAGCTGAGATAGATACAGTACACCCCAACCCTTACCAGCTTTATTGTAATGTAGAAAAGACACGGCACTGAATGTTCGCCGTGTCTTTATACCATGATATTTATGTAGGTTCTTCGTGGGATGGCAGGTTGTTAATGTGCGTGTTTGGGAAACATTGTGTTACCGTGGGGAACCAATCTAAAGAGCATTAAGACTTGCAAAGTTGGTGAAATATTTTTTAACATATTAAAACTTTTAGACATTTCTGGAAATCGCATCCTTAATGTAATTAAATAATCATTCCGTACTAACCATGACTCGGAATGCTGTAGAGTAAATACTAATTTCCCACATAATAACAGATCTGTGTTTGGGGGCGTGTTTTGCCTTAATTGAGTCGCTATTCCATCCTATCAGTGCTTAGGTGGGCGGTGTTCAAGCGCTCAAGGCGCGCGCCCGGGCGCGGAGACCGTAACTCGGTCCGGAATTCAGCGCAGAGTGATGACAGTCCCAACGCAGTCACATTTAGACAAGGAATAACTCACTTGCAGCTCTGTCATTAAATCAACTGATCCAGTTTTGCTTGCAGACATAAACCCAGGCGCAAGTCTAGACCATGCGCTCTATGTGAACAGCTGCGCAAAGACGCACAGGCTGAAAGACATTTGACAGCTCGCCAACGGGACACTGGAGTGGACATGTGAAGAAATGGATATGCAGCCTCTTCATGTGATCAAAATGCGATCTGACATCATCATCCTCCTCATCCTCACTGCTGTGATTGTTCCCCAGTGCACCTCGCAGTCAGGTGAGCGTCCAACTCCCGTGCGTAAAAAGTGCTTATCCGTCCTTCATATCGGTCTTGCCGGATAGCTTTGCGTTCTGGAGTAGCGTTTAATTTAATGCATGGAAACATGTCATGCGTTCAACATTTTCTAACCCGTGAAGTCGCGGTGATCGAGTGTTCTCACTCAGGCAGCGCAAATAGGATACTTCTGTGCCAAACTCCAAGTGGCCAAATTACATCCGCGCGCAATTCATGAAGTAATTTAGTTTTATATGTGCGTTTAGTGATCGTTAGATGTCAGGAAGATGTCAAAACATCCCTCAGAGATCCATCATTAGGGGAAACTGATATCAGAAATGCACTAGCAATGATAAATCACTGTTTGCACCGGCACTGCGCGTTTGCCCACGCTGTTACGCGCGGATATGTATGGATATGTTTCAGTCCGTGTCTTCTGAAACGATATTGTTTCTTGACTGATTCTTGTTTTTTGAAGTGTGAATGATCAATTTAAGTTATTTCATTTGCTCTCCACACGATGGTGGCAGTCAACCGAGAAACATCAGGACAGTCGAAGCGCGGAGCCGTGCGTTTTTACGCATCTTTCTTTATGATGTGTAATGACTGCGGAAGCGCTCTGAACCTTTAAGAATGAACTCATTATGTATTCATAGAAATTTTCACGCTCTGTTTTTTAAGAACACCCCTCACCATCATCATCATCATCATCATCATCATCATCATCATTATTATTATTGATAACACTGTAATTATTTTCTTACTATTATGCTTATTTAACAAGTTTAATAAATGAAACCATTAATTTGACATAATTTTCATAGGTAAATTGTAATTATTTATTATGAAATCTAATTATTTTTCATGCAAACCTGATCCAAATTGGCTCATTTGTTAGACATGTTGCTTTTTTACATAAATTTAATTTCAGCTCTTTTTGGAGTAAATCTGCTAGATTAATAATGGGATAACTAACGAAAATGGTCTATTGGCTGCCTCTGCTCAAGGTTACTGCACCTGCAAAATATCAGGACGTTGAATATTTATAAGCTAATTTAAGTGTTGTTCTAAACAATATAAGCTATGTTGATTGCGTTGCATAATTTTTTTCTGTTAACACAATGCCGTGGTTTGAGCTCATTTCCAGAAGTTGTGCATGCAAATTTGTTCTACATTAATTTTTCATTGTTTCGTAGGCTCGCTTTTGTGGAAAATCATATTTTAAAGCCTGTCCTTTAAATGCTTCTCATTTATGCATCAGCTCACACCTCTGTCAAGAACCGTATGGCACCACATTTGACCCAGGCTTCCATCTGACATTTAAGTTTGATAGAAAATTACTGCTGGTCGACCTGAGAATACGATCAAATTATTAATCATCTTCAACCCAAATTAAGTTTGGTTGGAGAGTTCATGCGAGCCGAGGGAGTGAGAATATTTCCTGTTAATTAATGTAGTCATTGCTCTGGTGTCTAGACGTGAACTTTCTGTAGAACAGAAGGAGTTTCTTTCTTACTAGAATATCCCGATATTAAGACAATTATTATTTATTACAGCCCATAACATGGATTTAATCGTTATCTTTACTTCATACCTTAATTTTGATTGCAGGTATTAAGATGTGTATGCACTGCTACTCTTTACGTATGGACATCTGTATTAGAAGGCTGTTGTTGTTCAAACCATTTCTTTGGTGGAATACTAAAGAAGATGTTTGGGAGTGATGGCCTCAGTCACTTTTTGCATCTATAAGCTTTATTGAATACACCGAATGCAGCATTCAATACAAGATAAGCCCTGTTAGCACAGCCAATATATTTGACGTGTTTATCAATTTGTTAAAACAAGCAAAAACTGCTTGCACAAGGATGCACTTACTATAAATGACCGCGAGGCGAGAGGTTCTGGAAAGTTTAAAAGCAAAAATGTGAAGCGTTTTTACGCAGTTTTTCCACTGAAAGTGTAGCACTGGATTTGTAAATCATCCTTTTAGCAGCGTATTGAATTTTTTAGTGGGATAATGCGTTTAGTTGTAATGTGCGGACACTAGTAAGAAGTCTAGAAGTTTATAGTAAGTGATTTTATCAGACCGCACACTGCCGTTTTATGTTTTTCAAGTCTCTTATGCTCACCGATGCTGCATTTATTTGACCAAAATACAGTAAAATTGCACTATAGTAAAATATTATTACAATTTTACTTTTTTTTTTTAATTACTCATTGCATAGTTGAAGTTTCAGCATCCATTACTCAAGTCTTAATCATCACATTTATCATCAATGCTATGTGCAGCTTAATATTTCTGTGATTCAAATTCAAAAGTGCGGCATTTATTTGAAACGGTCTTTTGAAACATCACAAATGGCTTTATTGTCATTTCTGATCATTTTTAATGCACCCTGGCTGAATAAGAGAACTTTTGACCAATAGCGTATAATATCAAAGGCTCGTGGCTATTTCTTCAGAACAAAGTGTTTCCCCGTGCACTGCATTGCCTTAGACATTTAAAGTGCATTGCTGAAGATGTAACTTTATTTCTTTCCTTATTTTCTGTTATGAAAAACACGACGATGCGCTGTTTTCTGTATCTACTATTTGATTATACTTTTTTTTTTTTTTTTTATCAGCGTTTGACTGTGCTGCCGTTTCGGCCCTTGACCCTCATGTGCAAAATGGTGAAAAAAAAGGTCTTTCTCTATTCAATTGAGCTCAGTCTCTCCGCCAAAGCAAACGGTTGACTTCTTTTTTCAGCATCCTCTTATTGTCCCTGGTGCTTAAGAGGGAATGACATCTTCAATTTCCCGATTCTCTGTACGAAGTAAACCAATAAAGCCTGTTGTAATCCACAGGCTCCCGTTTTTTTAAGAATGGCAGAAAGGCAAAAAAGCGGAGAGGATTTTCTTTTCAGTGGCTGTAGGGTTTGTTTCTCTTCCACTTGTAATTCCTCTCAGAAAACAAATGCCTGCGGGCCTCTTTCTGTAGGACAGGGCTGCCAATACCCCCCTCCTCACTCTACGAGTCTTTCAGGCTCGCTTTCACCCTCCCTATCCGTTTCTCTTTCAGCATCTTCTCCGCGCCGCCTGGCTCGGTGCCCTCACAGTCAGCTGTAATGCCAGTCTTCTCCTCATCCTGTGTGTGATGCAGCCCTGCATTCTTTATTGAGCTTTCGCTGCGAGCAAACGATTGTTGGTTTATACAGGTGTTTAAGCCCAATAAACACGTTCATCATTGTCTTTCCGAGCATCAGGCATTAGAAAGACCCTTGGGTAGTTTTCGAAGAAGATTAAGCGTGTCCCATATCTGATGTTTGCTTGATGAATTGCTTACAGAAATGTTGTGCTGTAGTTTGCTTGTATAACGTTAACATGCAACTGCGACGCGGGACTGAGAGCGTAAAACTGTAACTTTTTTTTGTCGTGGGTGGTTGCTAAGCACGGACGGTTGCTAAGGTGTTGTCAGAGGTTTCTAGGGTTGTTTTTTCTTCTTCTTTTGGCTCAAGTTAAAATAGTTTGCCATCGCAAATGTTAAGGTTTGGTACAATTTTTATCGTTTTTGAAAGACTTGCTCTCTTATGCTCACCAAGGCTGCATTTATTGAACCAAAAATGCAATAAAAATAGCAATGTTCTGAAACATTTTTTGAATTCAAAAGAAACGTTTTCTCTTGTAATAAATTTTAAAATATAGTTTATACGCATGATGCGATGCTGAATTTCACACGATCCTTTAGAAACCATTCTGATATGCTGATTTGTTGTGAAAGAAACATTTCCTAATATTTTCGATATTTTCTGCTTAACCACTATCTGGTTTCAATCTCTTTGCGATATTCAACCCCGATCACTCCTGGTTTAAGCTGGTCTCTAAGCCAGACCAAATTAAAAGTAAGCTTTGGGATCAGCGAAGTGAATGTATAATTGTTAGGTCTTAGGGAAGCGAAGGAAATCACCAATTCATGAGCTTATGTTTGGATCATGAGAGACAGCAGTAGCGTGGAGAAAAATATGGTGAGGTGAGCGTAAACAATATTGCTTTTTTTAATGTGTGTGTTTTTCAATCTTTACGTTCATGTTGGTAAGGTTGCTGGTACCTTGACCTTGGCTGTGTTTCTTCAAAACCGTGAGACATTACTCCCGGGCTTTATGTTCTCAGCGGAGGGCTGGCGTACATCTCCGCTGATCCATCACTCGTTCCAGCAGTAAACATCACACTCTAATTCAAGATGAGCGTGACTGTAATTTAAAGCGACAGCGTCTTAACCGAGAACAATAAAGCAAGACAAAAGCAGACGTCGGTAATTTTAATTTGATAAGCAGCCGATGACGGTGAGAGATCATCTGTTCTCATTGTGCTCCACAGATAATTATTAGGCTTAAGTCATCAATTAAAAGTTTTCTAAGAGCCTGTCATGCTATGTCTGACTTTATGTGGATTTATTTTAAAATGACTAACAATAACACATTCAGAAGTTTGGCCTCTTAAATATTCTTGAAAGTCTAGCTGAAAAAAATGTAAAGTTTATTTCCTAAAAAAATATATTAGCTATTTTTTAGTCAGCCGTAGCATTTTAAACGTATTTTTCAAAAGTGACGTTACCATAAACGTCTATACTATAACTTGTGTTGCGTTGTATTGCGTTAGCATGCTTGCAAATAATGTGTTGGTGTGTTAGCAGTTAGCGTGATAAATTCACGTTGTGCATCAACATCCATGAAATCTGTGAAAGAACCTAACAACAAGTTTTCCAGGAATCCTTGGAAATGAGGTTAAAACTACCATCATGAGACGTTTTAGTCACGCACAGAGAAAGCAGCTCTAGAGCGACCCTTCCGTTGTGAGAATAGCTAGGTAATGCATATTCTCACACACTGAACTCTCTCTCACACACACACAGCTGAAGGAATCAAAGGTTTATCGCAGCTGTGTTGTGGCTTTGCAGGTTGTCTGAGCTCATGGATTCCCCAGGCAAAGATCCTAAATAAAGACATCCTGCTGGCTGCCTCAAACTTTTGGCAGAGTCGCAATAGAAAGCCTTTATTATAGCATCTGTCCATAGGTACATTCAGTGTGTTGGCTGAAACCCATCATCAAGTCTCAGCCGGGTGACAGCGCTCTCTGCATCTCACTCAGAGACACTGAGAATTGGTCCTCTTCTTCTGTTCACTGTCAGTCTCAACCTGCTTTCAGGGCTGGACACATGTTACAATCTTTTTCTTTTGCTGGAAATGACTAAATCAGACGGAAAAGACATTCACTAGGTTATTACTGAAATCTTGCATGCTGGAGTGCAGTACACTAGCGACCACCCACTTCTTCGTCTGCAACAAGGAAGTATTTTTCTCCATAAGGGTTTAAAAAAAAAATAAAAATTAGAAAAGATGCAAAACATTTGTAAGCCTTTAACTTAAAGCAGTTAATTTTATAAAGCACTGCAACTGTCACAATCACCTGATTAATGTTGGTACAAAATAAAACAACAGACTGGGATTTATCATTCATTTACACTTGAGCAGCTCATGATCCAGGGTTTTCAGCGCCTCGCTGCTCAACACAAATTGCATCTCTGCAAGTCTTATAACTTTCATTTGTTTTAAATGAGCATCTGAAAATGCACAAATTTGTAATGAAAATTGTTCATAATATCTGTTGGTCTCCCATGTCTTCCAATAAAGCAGAGAAGCTCTAAATATATATATATATATATATATATATATATATATATATATATATATATATATATATATATATATATATATATATATATATATATATTTTTCTTTATTACATTATTATTACTAATAATACCACACAGTAGTATTATTACAATAGTAATATGTGTCTATGGTTTAATATTATTATTATTATTATTAGTTATATTTTACTTTACAGCACAGTAGTATTATTGCAATAGTAATATATGTCTTATTGGTTTATTATTATTATTATTATTATAATACAGTCAAATTCAACAGGAAACAGGGAGTTATTGATTAATATAATTAATTGCACTTTTTTTGATATTTTGAAAAATATATTAAGCTTAAGCAGATAATACAGGGAAATTTGATATACTGGGAGATTTGTCTTTACTCGTTTGCAGTTTTTCATGAGTTTTAGAGGTCACTTATGAACAGCTGCTTAGAAACCATTGTATAAAACGTATTGTTTAAAGCGGTATAGAAATGAAGTTGAACAGTGCAGATTGGCAATTTCATTAAACGTTTAAAAACAAAACTAAAAAGCACACTCCAGAAATATATTCCATTAATTCTGCAGTCCTTGGCAGGTCTGTGTTGACAGGTTTATACTTCATTGCTAAAAAGCTATTACACTGTGAAGAAAATAAACAGGATTTTCCCGTACTAAAATGTAGTGCGGCTGCAGCTTTTCTTGCATTATTTTTGACATCCGATCAGTTGCTTATGCTTGTATTCTTACTTTAAGCCAAATGCATATGCTAAATGGCTCCACTGAGATGTCAGATCTGCTATGTTGTGTCCAGTTAGCTACAGGAAAGTGCTCCGCTTTGCATTTGCATTTGATGATCTCCAGTATTACTGTATGCTACATATAATTCCTGGAGAAATTCATGTCATATTATTAGGATACAGAATGGTTTACTCTCGCATCTCCGTGGCTGCCCACCAGCCCAAGATAAAACTGAAATGAACCACTAAGGTTAAAATGAAGTGAAAGGTTAATGAGAGGACAAAGAAGCAGATTCGTCCAACAATGTGAATATCTTAATGATTCAGTGACCGGTTCATCATCGATCGAATCATTTATTTTCACAATCATGCAAGCAATATTGACGTGCAGCCCTTTTCTTCAAAGGTGAATCCTACGCACAGGAAAGTCACTAGCCCTCCAGCTGCACGAGTGTCAAGTTAAAAGAAAGTCAAATAAGGCTGGACTTATTAGTTTTAAGACCTGATCAAAAATCCAGCTTCTATTTGAAGTCCTACGTCTGAGTTCTCAGATCGCAGAATGAAATGGCTTTGGTTTTCGCTTGTATTTCCAGCACTCAGAAATGAGGGTGTTCACACTGCTCGTATTTTAGGGTCTCGTCGGGTCTAGCAATGTACCGTTTTCAATTTTGGGGTCAGTAAGAGTTTTTTAAAAATGCTCAGAGACTCTCATGCAAGCCAAGGCTGAATTTAAAAGATAAAAAAACTTAAAATAACACTACATTTTAAAATAATGAAAAAAAGCAAAATAATGAAAATGTCCTGTAAAGTTTTAAATCTGAAATTGCACCGTGTATAAAATTATTGTCTCTCAAAAGAAAGAGTCGACTCTGAATCATTGGAACGAGTCATTTTTTTTTTAAAACATACCCCAGGCCGTTTCATGTTGATGTTAAAATTAAACATTAGCATATTGTCCGCCCACTTGTTGGTCTTTTTCGCTTTGGTCTGAATGTAAATGCGAATTGATTGTTTTGAAACTATTAAAAAGTTGGCAACCAGCTTCAGCAGTTTTTTGAGTGTTCTCAACTTTTGAGAAAGTTGAGAAAACAAAAAAATGAGTTGAAAAAAAGTAACAAAATCTGCTCAAGCTGGTTGCCTTAAACTTTTACATTTTCTCAATTTTACGTTTTTTACAGTGTGGAGCATTTTAAACTAATTGTTTGGAACTCCCAAAACTAAAAACAAATATGTTTCATTACCCAGAATAGGGGGACTTTAAAAACTGTATTTATTCAGGTAATGCAAAATTAGATTTTCAGCATCATTTCTTCAGTTTTCAGTGCATGATCTGTCAGAGATCATGCCAATATGCTGGTTTGCTACTCAAAAAGCATCATCATCGGTGTTGGAAATGAAAGATTTTTAAAAACCCATGTTTTTTACATTTTTTATCGAACGTAAAGTTCAAAAGAACTCAGATAGTCTTTGCTCTCATTTTTGATCAATGATGCAATCAGTCCAAAGTGCACTCTTCCAGAATGACACTAACTTTTGCAAAGAAATATCACGTTTCTTCAGAAAAATGCCAAAATGAGTCATTCAAAACTACAGTTTCTAATCTATTCTCGCTCTCCTTCTTTTTAGCACTTATTCAGCGACGTACACACACACACACACACACACGCACGCCGCATGTCCTCAGAGACAAGGTGATTAATTGGCCTGACTAGGGCTTGTGAAATTTGCGATGGTGGCGCTGTACTCGAGGGGAACCAGCCATTGCCCTGTCAGCTCGAGCACTCCGACACCGTATTCCTCGTCTCCTGAATCTGACAGCTAAAATTAGTCTTTGAGCTCTCTCTCCCTCCGTTTCTCCTTTGTAACCGATCTGCCATTGTTTCACCTCCCCCCGAGGGATAGTTTTTCATCCCTGCATGAGTTATTAAAGTAAGAGGAGAGGGATATGATTTAACGTGCGTGATTACGAGAGCAGTTTGACTGTTTGTTTCCTCTTGAAAAGCTTGTGATTTTTCATTAAAATGCTGCAAATTGTAGTGCCTGAAGATCTAAAGATAAGCAATGAATACTCCAAAACGGCCATGTTTTGCAAGATAAAATGTTGCTAGAGTTACTTTTGGCGCTGCTTATCTTACAGAATAAGGCTTAAAATGGTTTTGCGTTTAACAAAGGGTTAGTGAAAGAAGTTGCATAACCTCCAAACTAACCATAATGTGAGACTTCTATAGATTTCTATACGTTTTGTACTTATATTTTCTATTTGTTTTTGAATTTTTGAAGTGCTAAACCTGTAATGCTTATTTCAATCGGGTTTTATTTGATTTCGTTAAGTTATTATCAAATCGCTCCAAGAAAAAAAAAAGTTATAAAGGCTGTCGATCTTTGAAAAGGTACACTTTTGACCTTGTTTACCTATAAAGTGTGCATATTAGTATCTTAAAAGTATGCATTAGTACCTAATTGGTATGTTTTAGTGCCTCTTAAAAATGTAACATCCCAGTAACTTTTATGTCTTTTTCTTCAGAGAGTGATTAATGGCATGCAAGTAGCATTTGTCCAGCATTAAAAATAGACTAATAAAATAAAGAAAAAATCTAGTAAGCTGGAAATTGAAAGGATAATTGCATTACATGTACTTGTACAAACCATTTAGTTAAAATATAGATGGGAACTCTAGGTGGCGCTAGAAAGTTTAAGAGATTGAACCCAAATTTGATCAGGTGATTTTTCCAAACCTGACGTAAAACTCTGACAAATTTATTACAACTTTTTATGTAAATGATCCTTTAGAGATCATTGTAATATCATAGTGTTAATCTAAGTAGAACACTGCTATGTAATAATAAACAGTTACGGTAAAATTGGTGTCTGTGTACTTTTTTGCTTCTTGGCCCATAAATATATTCCATTTCCCCCCTTTTAATTGGTGTGATATACTTTTATAGATTCAAGCTTTTCTTCTGCTTTCTTTACTCTAGTTCACGCACAGCACTTAGCCTGCTTGGCTTGATTTAAAGAAGCCTAAGATTTAAAGCCTCAACTGGGGATGCTGGGATATTCACAGTAATGGTTCTGCTCAAGAGTTTCTCCAGGTCATTTATCAGGTCTAGCTGGGCGGTATCGAATGAATCACAAGCGCTCCCGACACTTTCGTGAAGGTGGTCTTCTGTGAGACACTAGAATGAACTGAGCAGCTGAGCTTGACGGAGGAAGGTCATGCAGTAGTTTAATGCCTCATCACACCAGACAACCTCTAACGCTTAAGGTCATTAATCACATTAATATTAACTGTTTAATTACACTGTAATTACACGAGCCGCTCTCATTGTATTTGAGCCTCAGTCTCATTGAAATCTTACCCAGGTCACAGAAATGTTACAAATCAACCTCTTTATTGTTATGAAGTTAGTATTTTTGCACTGTAACAATATTTTGATGATAATTAAGCACTAGATAGATAGCTAGATAGATAGATGCATGCATAGAATTAAATAGATGACCTTTTCTCACAAAGTGAAAAAAAAATATTTTACAGTATGCATTTATTTTCTCCTCCAACCCTTCATGTAAATATGCGCCTTCATAAATTTGTATGTTGAGTATGTTTACTATACTTTGCGAACAATTCAACTAATTCTTACAGAAACGTCCTGAATGTCCTCTTTATTGGTTTGTATTCATTCTTTTAATATGATGTTAATAATATAATCATAATAATAATAATAATAATAATAATAATAATATACGATGTACCTTTGGGCCTAGTCGTTGTAGTTGTAGTTAATTTTACATAAAAACAATAGAAACAAAAAATGTGTTTGTGAGTGTGTGTTTGCAGGATTGAACGAAACTGGGCAAATCAGGCCTGACACAGCAGCAACTACAACCCAACAGAGAATTTAATTACATTCTTAATTAAGCTGTAATTCAAAGGCATCCTGTGTGTTTGCGTAAGGAACACAACGCATGTTTGATGTGCCTGCAAACTATTTCTGCCTCCTTATCAGTGCAGGTTTCATATGCACGGCCTGAACCGGCAGCGATAGAAACGCGGGGTACGGCGGGGTGAACGCAGCTGGGCTTCCCGGCTTTCATAAGGCAGCGTAACACAGGCCAGTCAACATGAGCAATCTGTCAGATAAGCCCTCATATTGTTAATACTACCTATAACGAATCAGCACACTGCCACCGGCGAGAACCGTCATGCCACATAAGACCGTCTACTTATTGTTCTGTGCTGTTCTCGGGTAATTCACCTAACTAATTAACCAAATTCTTTCAGAGCCACGCTTTTCCCCTTCTTTTTCGTTTTTTTCCCCTTAAGAAATCCACATTCTGTTATGCACTACGCACACAAATAGCAGCATGCTAAAAATTATTTTTACGTTAGAGGAAAGACAAATACGTTTTATTATATTAGCGCAAATTTCACGGGGAAACATTCTTGTAGCGACATTTATCGCTACGTTTATCATGTGTTGTCTGAAAGAAATGGATGCATTAAAGTGAGATTAAAAAGTGGAAAAATCATTCTGTAATATATAGGTTATCGTTTCGTCAGGTTTAGGTAATGTTCGTTTTGCTGTGTTGAAACCCTTAAACACGTACACTTGCAGCATATTTTAAATATTTATGCCTGCATTTTGAATGTTCATGCAAATCAGTTCTATCAGAGTCTAGTTCCTGCGCAAACATCTTAAACTAAAGCCGCATTGATCTTTACTTTTAATCTGCTGCCCAGCGTGAGACACCAAGTTCTTTAAAAGTGCTCTGATTTTTGCACAGCATGAGACAAACAAGTTGATAGTCAACTGCGGTTCTTTTTAACTCATTTATATTTGTGTATTTTTCTTGATGGACCTATCAACAACATTTAGTATTTCTCATGCTTTCTAGTGCTGAAATGGTTTTATGCTACTGTCGCTCAGTGTAACAAATTCTAAGAACAAAAAGAGAAGGATGACCTACATACCTTATCAGGGCTTTTTTGGTCACTTATGCTTTCATGCACATTTTTGCAGTGAGCATTTGCCCATTTAGATTGTCTTCCTTTATCACAATTCATTTTCACTGGACAAATGCATTATTTAATTTTATTTAATTTTATTATTGTTTTAACAAGCTTTGAGATTTATTTATAATATATATATATATATATATATATATATATATATATATATATATATATATATATATATATATATATATATTACCAAGAAACTGCAAAATAGGTCATTTTATTGTCATTATTTTATTTTATGTTTTAAAAGTTCTTGTTTTTTTATTTTTCCTGTAGTCCTGTTATACTGATTGTATTTTTGTTTTTAAACAGCTTTTGAGTTTTTTGCAGTTTAAGTGTGATATTGTACAACATATAGTACTGTGCATCATGCTGCGTTCCATTTTGAACATACCCAATGTTTCATTCACTAACAATGACTATTCATTCACTTAATGTCTAATTCTAACTCGACTGTAAGGAAGTGTGATGTCTGGGACTGTAACTCTGGGGAGACGCTGGAATTCTATGCAAACAACTAAAGTGTTGTTCGGGGTCTTCTTGGAACACTTACGAGTCATAATTTGTTTCAGTCTGACCCTTTTTCTTCGTTAAATTAATTGATGCAAACCTTCCAAGTCAACTAATGATAAAATGAATAAGACTTTGAAAAGGTACAGGGTGAACATACAGCCTGCTTTGTGCCGTATCATCAGTTCTCTGTGTTTTCTTTAGATTTTGGCCCTGGAGGTTTTCTCTTACTGTGTATTAGTTCTATGCTACTTGGTTGGAGGTCTAAAATCAGCTAGTAAGAATCGGGCCCCAGCAGACTTTACCTCCTTTCTGCTTAATTGGAAGTTTGTGAGTCCAGAGGGGAGTTATTGATTGTGTACCGACCTGCGGGGAGAAGATTAGAGGCTTTTGTGATTTTCCCTCATTACTACTAAACCAGAGGAGGTTTCCATGCTTAACTAGATTGCTTAAAGCAGCCAGCCTTGCCTTAAAAAACAATTATATAGCATTAGAAATGTTCTAATTGTTGCATATGTGAGTGTATTGTTATATAACGATCACTGGTTCAGAGCTAATTTTTCTGTTTCTTAAATATTGTTTCTTAATATGTCTGATTTTTAAATGATACTGTACTCATCAAATACTCATCAATATTTCCTTCTAAGGGCAAATTAGATTAATGCATTTAATTCCTGAGCATTTCTTTGTTTCTAATTCTTCTTGATTTGTACTTGTCAGCTGTATTAGAAATGATTATGCTCATTGTTTGCAAATGTTATTGTATTATATCACCGTCTTCTGGTTTCACAGACAAGGCTTAAGCCTAGTCTTAGACTAAAATGTAAGTCTGAACTGTTTTAACTGAAAGAAAATTGACCTGACTGATCTTACAATATATAAGTGACTTTGTTTAAGCTCAAGATGCACAGCAGTAGTGTTTTTATTTAAGGCATGTTTATAAAAAAAAAATACTAATACAAAGAAAACATAAATAACATAATTTACTCAACTTTCTGTTTACGTTTCTGGACCTGGATCATTTCAGTTGTGTTACTATCTGGAGTCTCTCCGATTTCGTCAAAAATATCTCAATTTGTGTTCCGAAGAAGTACGAAGGTCTTACGGGTTTGGAACGACGTGAGGTTGAGTATTTAATGTACAGACTTTTACTATTACAATATAATCTTTTATGATGCTTTTACATCCTTTTTGAAGCATGAAAGTTGTTAATTGTAACTACAATTTGTTTTTTGGACAGAAGAAAGAAAACTAAATATTATGCTATGCCTCTTTCAGTATTACAGCAGTATCATTACATTTTGATGTATGGACATTACACAGAGGAGTTTAGAGAAAAATGCATCATCCGGAAAGCGTTGTGCTCTATTTTTATGTGTTGCTTCCGGCAGTGAACTTATTAACGCCATATTGCAGAGGTGTGCCATAGAGGATTTGCCTCATGATATGTCTTAAAATACACATGCCGAAGACATGCACAATGTTTCTATTTCATACAAGTTCACTGATGCTAATTTTAGCACTAGCACATACCCCGACTCCAGCACATTATATGAGCTCTCTTTTCTAGTGTCTTTTTTTTTTTATTCTCTAGTGTCTCACCAGGACACTTGTTCTTAGAGCCAGCGTATCAAAGAAGCTCAATGCTGTTAGCGTTAAACAGGCACCTAATTGGACCTGTGTCGGCTAATTGTGTCCGTGACGTACGGTCCCCTGGGTGGCAGGGCTGCTAATTTCAATAGGGGTAAACAAGCACTAGGTCTTTACTGACGGCTACGTTTTAATTAGAGGCAGGACCAACAAATGTGCTGACATAGTGCTGCAGAGAGGGACAGGAAATCAACATTGTTAGCATGCTATCTGTTTCTGCCAAGCAGTCACAAGAGTCGTCCTATCCCCCTTTATCATGTCATTTCACAGCCGCGCTGTCTATTGAGCGAAACGTTGGCGTTTCAATTTCGCCTGCGCTGTTTGTCTAGCATCCTCATGGGGCTGCACTGCACTTTAAAAAGGGCAGCTAAACAGAACATGCTCTCTATCATTGTGATACATTGCTAACGGGTTCAGAATGAAGCATAACAGGATCTAAGTTTGGGTGAATCTCGCAGAAACACGTATGGGGTGCATTTAACCTCAAATCAAATGAGAGGAAACGAGAGATTGGTTTGCCTAAGAAGAATTTAGCCTGCATCAGATTTCTTCACTCATGCCTTTTAAAACCTCATTCATCACCTGTACGTTTCTTCATAAGATTCACCCGATGACGCAATTTAATCTCTGCTGGTTTAGCATTATATCTCATTATTAGAATGTTTTCACAGTGTGGCTGTGCAGGTTAAATCTCAGGCTTATAATCCAGCACCCGTTGTCATTTAATCAACCCAGGCTTATTAGAGAAACATACCTGTGGCGAGATGATAATATGTAGCTTCTCAGTATATTAAATGACATTTTTGAAGTGAAATGTCCAGTAAGCGGGGCTTAAAGACTTCGGTTTAGTATGAAAGAAATGTATATTAATTTGATAAGGTTTTATTACTGTGTGCATATCCTGTTTGTTTGGAAATGAAATGTCCGTGAGCAGCGCGGAAAAGATAATGCTTGAAAATAACACAACACCTACACTAAACCCTACCCTAAGCAATAATGTTAACAATAAGAAACATGAAATAAAAACAGCAGCTGTGCAATTTTAGCTTGAATCTATATGTCTTTAAGCTATTTTCTGGAATGACTCGTGACTCATATTCTTTGGGGCTTGTAGTGCATGCTGTACCGGGTGGGCTAGCGAGCAAGTTTACTACATCAGAGAAGCCATTCATATGGAGCAAGTTATGTGATGCAAAATCAGATGTGTTATTTTCAAAACGTGCACTATGGAAAAGATGTTTTGAGGTCATAACATATTGTTGGGCAAGGAAATTAAGTTTAATTAAGTTTATTAATTAACAATCTGCCCTTGTAATTTGTGAGATAAGGTTGTTGGTGCCACTAGTCTTCATTTCAGCTGGAAACCACAGAGAATTACATGTACAGGGCTGGTACATTTTTGGAGTTTTGCAAACATGTAGACAGAGGCACGTTTTCCATTGAGGCTCAGTCGCATTTAATTAAAACTAGAGAGCAGCATATTTTTTTATTTTTGTGCTATGTCATTGTTCAGTTCACCAGACACTGAATTGGCCATTAACCACAGTGTCGACTGCTCAGAGACTCATAAATCTCTTCAACATCTCCCAAGGAGGCGCTTTTATCCATTTTAGATGAATGGAGTTATAGGGCACCAATGCAGAAGTGGCCAGCGCCCTCCCAAAATTGCGATGTGAAGTTTAGGGAGCCAAATGTTGATCGTGGGTACAAATGGTTACTGTAGCGCTCAACAAAATAACGGGCGGTCTCATATGTTCAGAGGAATATTGTACAGTTTTTTCCCGATATTTTGAGGCTGTATTAAACACCTGAGCTCCACATAAAAAAAGCGGCACAATAAAAGCAAGCGCACGGATGTTCTCACCACAGTCTGTTTGCGGATCCGGCTCAAGATTTATGGGCGTAATAATGGAGGCTCAGTGGGTTCATTGCAACACATCGACACACTCTCTCTGTCATCTGACATACTTTATGTGTCAAAGCCGGAGAGAGAAGAAAAAGAGACTGTATGTGTGTGTTTACACCTACTGTGTCCTGTCACTTCATCCATCCATCAATATAACATTCTCTCAGTTTGTGTTTTGCTTTTGCTATGCCGCGGTTGATGCTGCTTTCGCATTGTCGCAGCATTTGAGACACTTGTGAGTAACATCAAATGACTACGAGGTCAAACAGAGCCGTTCTTGTTCTTCGTGTCCGCAACTTGCCTTGTTTGTGCTTTTAATATCTCATTCTTTATGAGTCTCACAAAGCCATTGTAATTTTTTGTCATGAAAAGCTTTAGAGACACTACCATTAAAAAGTTTGCGGTCAGTAAGAATTGTTTTAAAGAAATGAGTGCTTTTTTTTCCGGAAAGGACATAACGGCTGCAGAAAACTCAGATTTTTTAGGACAGGAATAAATTGCATTTTAACAAGTATAGAACATTTTAAATTGTAATAATACTGTACGATATTGCAGTTTTCGTGTAATCAGTGATTCTAAATCCTTTGGTTTTTACAGCCGCTTTGAAGAAAGTTTTGCTATGTGGAAGTGCAAATGAGATTTGAGAGCTTAATTGAAAAGCATATAAGGGTGAGTAAATGCATCCACGGCTGTTGTTGAACTGTTATCCAGACTTCCAATGACTCTTCTCCGATCGCTGACCCTGAGGAAAGTAGAAAGAGTGGAGCTTGAGTGAATTATGCAAGGTTTTCTCAGCTAATCAGGTCTCTTAGGGAGCCATGAAAGTCTCTTACTTCCTTCAGAATGATGCCAAATTCAATATTGTCAAGAGAAAGAACTGTGACTGACAGTACAGAGGTTTTTGTCTGCTACCGCATGGCTAATGCCCCACACATGCATTTCCTCCATTGTTTTTATTTGCCTTTTAGGACGTTTTGCCAGCTTTGAAAATTGCGTTCGCTTATTCAGCTCAGACTCATTTATGTAACACAATACACAGCCTAGTTAGGCAAATCAGTCTGCAATAATCCAAGCGCTCGTTTTCATTCTCCTTTAATCATGTTGTGTTCGGTGACTCAACAATTTCATAACACCCTGGAAATTTGCTATGATAGAGAGACGCTTCCCCTGCAGCATCGATATCTGTCCTACAGCTTTGACATGCCAGCATTAAGCTAAAACGATAGAAATGATGGATTCGCTGTCAGTTGCAATACGCAAGACTGCTTAATGCAGGGGTCTCGAACTCAAATTAGCTGTGTGCCGTTAGCCAGGTGGTGTTCTCCATCAGGTACAGTTGAACAATGTTTTCATAATCATGAATTTCAACTAGGCCGTATTCACTTACTGGCACAGTTGTACAGTTATTGGTGCTTGGACAGGCTTTTTTAGGGCTGAGCAACTCGCCTTTGGGGCATCTTGCATTCTGAGTGTCTAATGATACCTGATACTGTTTGTCATCAATGCAATTTGTGTTTTAGGCTTATAATAATAAGCCATTTGGGAAAATATGTTACACGCATACAGTGCTGTTAAAAGGTTTGGTTTCAGAAATTAATAGTACTGAATGCAAAATGCTTCATCAAAAGTAAAAGTAAAGATGCATGTATAAAATTACAATAGGTGTTCTTTCTATTTATTGAAAAATTCTGAAAATAGTGTATCGAAGTTTGTTAGCAAGTTATGAAAACAAACAAACAAACAAAATTATTAGAACTTAATTTTTTTTATGAAATTCAGATTGCTTAAAAAATATGCATACCATAAATGTAAAGGTGATAAATGCCAGTGTGGTTTTGAATCTTCTTTTCATGTTTAACAGAAGAAAGTAAGGCATATTTCCATTTCTCCACACTCAAGTACTGAAAGATGGATGCATCTGGGTGACTGTTTATTCACTTGAGCATTCTGACCTCCCGATGACTTGGAAAAATACAGAATGCCGTTTAATTATGTCGTCAAAGTCTTTTAACTTTGCAACATTAGAGGAACGGCATTGTTTGCTCTCATTTCCTTGGAGTGTTGAGGGAATTTTGAAAGCTTTGCCTTTTTAATAAAGGCGAATGAATTTAATTAGGTAGAGCTGCAGTCCACCAAGTGCGTTTTGTTTCGTTCACATGGGGATTTTGTTAAATTAGCATTACTAGCAGTTTATTGAGGAAACTTGGTAAACATCCATGTTTCCTTATTAAATTCAGCTCCATTGTAGGACTTCATTTATGTGGTGATCTAGTTAGTAAATATAAAGTTATTCGATTTAACAGTACTGTATTAACAACACTAGCCTTCACTAGTTCCAAAACTGGATGGATTGACACACACAGACACACACACACACACATGCAAATTATGGCCAAAAGAAGGCTTATGCATAATTTAACTCTTTAGATTTTGGTACAGCCCTTGTGTCAGAAGGGTAAAAAGCTAGTTATTACTGTCGCATTTTGTTATAAGAAGTGATTTGTGCAGTTTATTGTGGTCAGCACACCAGTGTGAACTATTATCCACACGGGTGCATTGAAACTTTATCTTCACTCTCTTAAGCCTGTACATATAGAAAAATGGTACAAAACTGCAGCAGCTGTGTTTTCTCATAGGTGCTTAAGTGTAAGATGTTAGCGTGTAGTATCGATCGGTCAGTGACCTTTGAGCCTTTCTTCTGAGTAACAGAATTACCTCCCATGTGCTGTTGGGTCAGGACTCTGGAAATGTCCACCACATGCCCTGCATCGCCTTGGAATCGATCCCCAGATCCCCCTCGCTTTACCTACAGAGGTAGAAAAGAGAATAAAAGCTTTAAAATATTACACAGCTTTGAAAATGGTGCACAAAGTTGAGCAGATGTGGGTGGTTAAAAGACCATTTTTTAAAAGGAGTGTTATTAAAACAGATTTGAGTTGATCTTTCTTTTGGTTCAGAAAAGCAGTATGCAGAGACTCCAGCCCATTTCCACCTCAGAGTAAAATAAATAAATAAATAAGGGCAATTTGAGAAGTTAAACATTAATGAGAATTAGACAAACTGGCAAATGTAAGAACCGGAATTTAATTAAATTTAATTTGTTTTTCTTTTGAAGTTGAAAAAGGCTTCCAACTGACAAAAGAGGTTATTTTTTTATATTTTATAAGTGTTGTTATATATATATATATATATATATATATATAATGTATTAATTTTTAATTAATTTCAAATTTTATTATTATCATCATTATTATTATTTTCATTTTCTGTATAATCCTCTCCATGAAAAATAAATGTATTTATGTATTTAATACATTGTATTTAATACATTGCATAAAATGGGTTGTGTTCAACAGCATGTTCTTGACGATATGGTAAGCCTGCAATACTCATTTACATTCAGAGGTGTTAGGTTTAAATTGGCAAAAAAATTTCAGTCTTGTGTCATTTTTCATTCATTCACATGAACGATATTTTATATGCAGATGTCTCTTTGACCAATGCATTACACCGTGCTGTTTTGTGTATATATGCATGTACGTATGTATTCGTTTGTGCTTTTATTTATTTTTTAAGTGAGATAAATGTCTATATTACAAAATGTATGTATGCATTTTAATAATTTTGCATGCATTTTATGTTATTTATTTAATCTATAATTGTGGTACATTAATACATTACATTTTAAGTCTGTGCTGACAGAACTAGCTTATATCATTTCAATATGTCTGCAGCAATTTTGGCTCAGCTCTCCAAGTGACAGTGCTTTTGATTTAACACCTTTGTGCTTACTCTATGAATGCTTCCTGGTGAGGTATGAATGAGATATTCCCTCACAGTCACAATAACTGTGACTAATACCTGTGTCCTTTCGCAAAATGTATCTGATAATTTGATGCGGCTGTTACATATTCAGTGTGCCTTTTGTAGCCGTTCCCGTTTCCCCAGAGTGAATCATATTCATAATCTGATATTAGTCATGCAGCACTCTAAGATAGGTTACCCCTGAATAAACAGATGTGCTCCATCATTGAGTAAATACCTTATAGGATAAAGAATAAACCTTGAATAAGTTGATAAAACAATGTTTTGACGTAAGATTGGCTAGCCTTTGTGTTTTGTATGCATTTATGCTGTAGGTGCTTTTTGCAGTCTAAAGACTTGTGTACACACACACACACACACACACAAACAATTCAACACTGATCTTCAATAAAGTGCTTTACAATTATATTTGTAAAGATTAGGCTTTTACTATTTGAACATCCTCTTTTAATAGCACCAAGTCTCTTTTGACTCCTCCATAGAGATCGAATGAGTGCTAACATTAGCAAAATCTAATGAGTCATTGGAGATAGTTATGACTAGGAGAACTTCCTGAAGTCTGACATTCCCCCTGGGCTTCGCCTTTCACCGTACCAAGGTTTGTAGAATCAAGAGAGTTTAGAGAAGTTTCGGATCAGGGCTCTCAACTTACAAACAGATACAATGAATTGTAACTAACAATAAAAGGAGGTTTAATGACATAGACAAACCATTTTTGCTTCCCCAAAACACGTTCACTGAAAAGATCTAAAATAAAAAACAAAAAACTGATAAGTACGTACGTTGCAGGCGCCCCTGGTTGCCAGTAAAGAACATTTAAGTAATCTGACAAACCATTTTATGCACCATAAGGAAACTAGATGTCAATAAATAACATTTATTTTTAATATTACCTTATATTAATGCAGTTATTGAAGCTCGGTTACGCCGTTTTGCACCTGTAGCAGAATGTGAAAACTTTTGTGGGTGGAATAAACACTTTATAGGCTGTTATGAAACTATTCAGTAGTTTGAGGCCCATTGCTCTGGATCTTTAGTTCACCTGGACTCAGAAAAGGAGAGATGCGAAGTGTGATAAATGTGTTGATGTGTAATAAGGGGGCTTTCACAGATTATTTTATTATTTTAGAAGGACAGGGACAATAAAGTGGCAGGAGCAACTGTATAGTGCAGACAATTTTGTTGATAATAATACCGAAGCAATCTAGTTTTATCACTCAGCAAAGCTGAAATGTTGTTTTGAAATGTTTACATAGTGGAGATGTTATTCTGGACCTTATCTAGCCTTGAACCATGTTTTTCTTCAATGGATTTATAACACGGGCAAAAGAGAGAAAGAAGCACTTGAGTGGCCTGCATGGTTGTTTGGAGAGTATAAACTTAGAGCTTCTTCACATCAGAGATTTGATTTTAAAGCACTGGTACAGAGATCATTTTCTTTAGAATTAGAGGGAAAAAAAGAATTAATCCTGATCTCTCTTTACATATTAGAAAAACAAATAAATAAAAGGTTTTTCTCACTGATAACAGCTTGATTTATCAAAATTGATAAATTATCTATTGTTACACAAATATCACAGTTCACATAATTTTTAAATGTGCTCTCATAATATTTAATCAAAAACATCAACTTCTCAGCATTGCAATGACATCAATGACATCATTTTTTTTTTCTTGTTCAAGTAGCCACAATACATCACACAATATTGAAGAAAAGAGCATTGCATTTTATGCCAGGGGTACTAGAAATTATATAAATAAGTAAAATAAATGAATTGGAAAAAAAAAAATACAAACTATATAGACATTTAAACCATGAATAAAATTACAAAAACATGCATCTAATATATAATGTTTTAATTAATTTAGATGAATACTAAATCAGTTTTTTTTGCAAGTGTGATGAATTAATGCATGTTCACATTCATAATTTAATCAATAAATAAGAAAACAAAGTAACTGGAGTTACTCAGATAATTTCTTGCAAATGAAAAAGTAGTGTGTATATATATATATATATATATATATATATATATATATATATATATATATATATATATATATATATATATATTGTAATAAAAAGTGGGTGATGCATTTGGTCTGACAGTATAACTTTGCTGTGGAAGATTTTGTTTTCTGAATAAAACATCTACTTCTGTTTCATTTCGTATTGCTTTTGTGTTTGGGCAAACATATACAGATATGTCAGAGTGTGTGTGTGTGTGTGTGTGTGTGTGTGCTCCTGGCACACACATACACAATTAATGGCTGTTTTCTCACCAAAGCATCTTATACATTTTCAGTCCAGAATGGATGCACACCAGAAGGGAAATAAAAATGTATGTTGTCTTTGTACTGCCATGAAAAGCTCGGTGGTTTGCTGGAAGGCACGTGCCGCCTTTTGCAGATGACAAAGATGCGATTGTGAAGATGATTATGTGGCTTATACAGGGGCAGGTAGACATGATGAAATATCAAATTACTCTTTTTGAAAACTATGTACAGTGCCTATTAGCACAGATGGCAGTAGTACTTTCAGTGTGTCGTACACTAGTTGAATTACTACTATTGAGATGACCGGGAATGCTAACAGGAAGATTTCTCCACTTACATTAGATAATTGCTTGGTGATAGAAGCACAGACAACATACTCAGTGCATTGCTTTTAAGGTTTCTTTTATTTACAGTATATTGTCTACGGAAGCACCAACCCTTACCTAAGAGTTTCCTTCTCATTCTTTACTGAGCTGTGTATCTTTCTCTTCAGCGAACATGGCAAGTGAGACAGAGGTTGTGACCGCGACAGACCTCTTGATATTGTGGTTTTGCCTCTGTGTTACAACTGGACCTTCAAATAGGCTACTTCTAAAAATAATGTTGACTTTGTCCCAGGGGGTTAAGATAGCAGCGATCCATTGCTATGTGTTTGTCTAAACAAGATGCCGTACAGCTCTGGTTGACTTTGTAAGTAGTGCATAAGAAATCTATACAGTCTATGTTACAAACCTTAATATAATTCTCTATTTTTAGTAAGGAGTTGATGTGAGACTCATGATTGATTCCAAGTTAATGACACAAAAACACTTACATGACATGAAAACAATTAATTGATCCAGGAAGTTATCACAAACACTCGATGGCGGTTTAACATGAGTTTTGAGTGAAAACGTCCTATTAATCTCATAATTGTATTATGTAGCATGATGCTAATGTTAGCTCTAATTCTTCTTCGTAATGCGTTTTGTCGTAATACTGCACTTAAGTTCGCAAAATATTTTGTGGCTTGGTAAATATTGCCAGTATAAAGGCTAATAGTAGCTGAATAAAAGAATAATGAGGATTATGTCTCATACCTGGCGATCTGTTGTGATTAATAACAGTCCGTGACTATGATTAACGTAATAACATTTTGTAAGCGTTTAACAGCACTTAACATCTCAGATTTGTAAGATGAATATGTAATTAATACGAGAACTGATTATATATATATATATATATATATATATATATATATATATATATATAAAAAAATATATATATATAAAAATATATATATATATATATATATATATATATATATATATATATATATATATATATATATACGTTTTTGCTTTGTTCACCAATTCAAAAAAAATTTCATAGTCATTCACTCTGGGACTATGCTTTATCTTTGCCTCAGTACGTTAATACTTGCCAGTAAATGATGGTTGATAAATGGAGTTTTAGAGGAAAATAGCGCACAAAATCTTTTTATTATTAATTTTAATAACCGTGTTTCAAAGTTTCTCCCATTATTCTTGGCTAATTAATGAGCAAAGATTCCTCCTTTTCATGCCTGAAGTTTCTAAATTGCCCCTAACTACTCAGCATAGAGTGTTTGCCGAGGATATTGACTAACTTAACCTCCCGCTGCGTGCTAATGAACCACAAACCAGCACAATGGAAGTAAGTCGATACCGGCAAGTATATGATTTTAAGAAACAAGGCTTTTTCCATGTTATTCATATTTGAGTAATGAAGGTAATTCCTACTGTACGTGCAACCTGAGAGCGAGTCCCGTGATGTCTTAAGCGGTTTTGTATGCTTTTATCAAATGGTGTTGCTATGCGCTGGGGTTTTTCATGGACGAAAACAGCATTCATTGCTAATGCTGCCCGGCTTTCCCATGTACCCCTAGTGCACAAGAGCAACTCATTGTTCCATGACAACCACAGCAACACCTCAACACAAACAAGATATTTGATATGCCATTGAGAGAGGATATTTACATCTAGCACAATAGCGCTCAATAAATAGCCTGTCCTGAAGACGAGGTATGATTGTCAAAGCAATAACACGGAGATGCCAGGAATGTTTGATGTGCTTCACAGCATGCCATGAATATACATCATTCCCTGATAAATTATCCTCTAACATACCAGTAATGCTAGCAGCAAATTGCTCTCAACGTGATATTATGGCATGAAATTAGTAAATCGCTAGGACTTTGCGTCGATGGAGAAATTGTTTGTGTGACTTTTTAGAGGAAGCACTAACATTTGTTTTTCTAGTTCGTCTCGGTATGCAGCAGTTACTTTGGTTACGTTCAACCTCTTGTTTTGAACTCGGTTATAAATAGAAGCAAGTTAATTGAATATTCTTTCAAATTGCCTGTAACTCAACTAGTGCATTTTTAAAGTGCGAGAGAAGACCATTTTAGGATATGAAATTTGTAACAACATTTTGTCCCTGTTCTCCAAGTGTCAGCTGCCTTGTCAGGCGCTCTTTGGGATGAGATAAATATATTAGGCTTGGTTAACTATAGTGCGCTCACGATGACTTGCCATTTTTATCTCGCTGTGACAATACCCTTGGCCAGCCATCGTGTGACATGCTTACAACTCCTGGCAACCAAGTTTGTGTTTATACACAGCTCTACGCACTTTTAAAAACGGCCACGTTAATCTGGGGAAACATTTTAGGTTTCTTGTGAAATCTTAAACCTTAAGAGCAGGGGTTTTTTTTTGTGGCCAGAACATTAGTTATGGAAATGCCAAAACATTTAAAAAGCTTGGAATTTGGACACTTTGTGTGTTATAGAGCTTGGATTTCTCTGTGATGCATTTTTATGTATTACTGTATTTGCTTAGCAACATGCTAACACCGTCATTTGTCATAACCTCAAAATCGAATATAGGTTGCGTGTTTTGAATGATGTCCAGAACTAAAGGTATATTGTTATTACAACATGTCCTCTAACAAATACGTCTGTATAGGTCGTTCGTTCAATTCCCTGAAATACGACCCATCAGAGGATATTTGTGTAGCTCAGACTGTAGAGAATTGCATTATATGATGAGACATGATCCATCTGATAACGGGTATGAATCCTGGAAACGCAAGTTCTCATAAAATGTATATGTGCTATAATGCAGGATTTTTGGAACGTAAAAAAAATCCACACACTGTATTGAAACAGCTTTGTGTTACATAACCAACTCCATATGTATGGTTTTCCTGATAAAATAAAAATGCTCGATTATTTATATATATATATATATATATATATATATATATATATATATATATATATATTTATATATATATATATATATATATATATATATATATATATATATATTACCATACAACTGGCTAGGTTTTGTATGTTATTTTCAAACTGCAACCAGCAAAATAAAGCTTTGTAAGATGTATGTACATCTTTTTCAAACAAAAATGAACATTCACTGGCCATTTCACTTTGAAAGCATTGGAAAATGCACAAGAAACTGCCTTATATCATTTTAACAGGAATGTCGCAAAAGGAATGCAAGTGGGCAAAAATGAATGTATAATTTTTGGTTAAACATTTCGATATTTGCTTAAACCGCTCCTGTAATAGTCCTTATTTCCACCTCCTCTGTGTAAATAGATTAATTATCTCTTAGTTCATGCTCAGGAGGTGAAGCTGTAATAGGGGTTAAGTGTCCTCACCGCTAGCAGCTTTCCAATAATGAAGTCAAATGGCCGCAGACACACAGAACCAGACATCACAAGGTTTGAATTGCTTTGCTAATGAGGGACCTGAAAGAGGCGACTTTGACAAGGAAATGGGCTTTATCATTGCCCTGCTGTTATGGGCAGGTTGGTTTGCTTGTTTTGTCTGTGGGAAAAGAGAAATAAGGATTTTTTGGAGAGAAATCTGTTGCGTTTTTGCGGATTGCTTTCTCAGAAATAGAGGTACAAAAGCTGTTACTGGGGCGGTACCTTTTCAAAAGGTTATAAATAAAGGGTCCATTTTGGTATCTTAAAGATACATATTAGTAATTAAAGTGTGCATATTTGGACCTAATAGGTACAAAAGTGTCACAGCTTTTGTACCTTTATTTCTGAGAGTATATGCTACATTTTTTGCATAGATAAATTCCCATTAGTTTTGTTTGATAAACTTTTGAAATGCAGATTTTGGTCTTAGAAGGAATAAATGAAACATTTTATTTAATTATACCTAATCCTTTTAAACAGGCTCTGTTAGCCTTAAGTAATTTGGCAAGCAATGCTGTATGGTAGCTCGTTTTGTGCTTTGTTGCATTCTGAAATGTGTCAGAACATGACTCATAATGTAATTTAAGTCTTTCAGTGTTGCCACAGTGGGCTTGAAAGCAGCATTAGCATTGCATTAAAATAAATCGTAGTTCTCTCATTTAAGTTAAATAATGCTCAGGGAAGAAAATCTTAATTAATGTGTCCAATAACAACATCTTTCATGTCAGTGTGTGCAATATAGATCTTAGGACTAGGGCCGAGAATTACATCCATTGCGCTGGTGTTTGCACCATTTCAGTTCAGAATAAATCTTTTATTTGAAAAATGTTTTATCATTCTGATTTATTTGCTTTGTTGTCGTTTGTGGGGAGAACAATTATTATGCTTAGAAATTTTTGCATTTTAGCCAAGAATAATAAAAAAAAAACGTCTTAAGGAATATTTGAGTAAATGATTCAGTGATTCACTCATAACGCTCACTTACTGGAAATACGTGCCTGTACATGCATAAAAAGCCGAAATACATATGAATCTCTGCAGGTTCCGGTCGAAATGATTTACATGGACATTTTTGATTACTAAGGCTCATTTTAACTTGCAGAATGTTATGTTGTGACTTCAAACGTGTTAACATCTTGAACGGTTTGAAAATCGCTACTTTTAAAATCGTCACACATACAGCTTCACATGTGTTGGTTTTCTAACTCAGTAGGTTTACATGGTGGCTCGCGTAATACGGTGTTCCACTTGATGAAAAGCTCCGGTCCGACCCCGTGAAACTACAGTTCAACAAAACAGCTCAAATCCTCATAAGGAAATGAAAATAGCTGCATCAGCGAATACGTTTTTACATTACCTTTGCAGTTGTTAACATTATCGGGTTGGTTTGGGTTTGGTTTAGGGGATATTTTCAATATTACAGAGCATAAATCTTTAGCGACACTAACTGGCTATTTTAATGCTGAATGGCAGCAAAACGTATCTCACGCAGCATAATAAAACTCTGCAATACGTACCTGTACCAAAGTAATAAAAACGTGCCAAGGTCATGTATTAATCATGCGTTTTAGCCCCACTCTAGACATTTTACTTTGAAACTGCCTGGGTTGCACAAATGACAAATTGAATCAGAATTATTAAAATTAATTAGCTGAATCAAACCCCTGACCAATATCCAAGTAAATCGAATAATATTTTTAAGGCATGTTGGCAATGCTAATTAATTATCATTCAACTAATCCATGAAAATTACAGTTCATTTTGATGTATTTTTTGTAGTTTTCTTTGTGAATATAAAAAATATAACCTATCTTCAAATATTTTACTTTAGAGATGTTAAAAAAAAAGAGCCCAGCGTTCTATGTAACCCTCCTCCGCATCTGTGGATCAGAGTTTTACATTACCATGCAGACTTGGCCTGGGATCAAAACTGCAGCATCTTGTATTTAATTTCATGCCTCTGAGCTCTTATGCCATGCTGGAGAACTGAGCAATGTGTGGGAGAGACCGAGGGGCTGCTGGTCACCGGCGCACCGTGTGTTCATACGCTAGTGCATTGTGGATGGTGACCAGTAGCGTGCGACATCCCATGAGTGTCTGCACCATTAGCGTGAAAGCCTGGACATTGGTATTCTGCTGAGATGGAACTGTAACTAATGGGTTCCTGGACTCAGTAGAACATAAAACTGAACTGAGGTGTAGGAAAATGTCATCATGGCTTTTTTAGTGCAGGGCTATCTGTTTAAAGGTGAAGTGTGCCTTTTTTTATTGTGTGCAACAATCCTGCAAAGCGAAATGACGTCTAGAGTGCTATGTGCTTTTTAAAAAGTGTTATCAAACGCAATGTGTATATTCAATTTCATGTATTATTGAAATTTTTGCATATATTTTGCCTCCATGTTTGAAGCTAATTTAAAGCATTTTTAAACTGCTATTTAAACAAGAGTATGATGCACATTATTATAATTTTATTTAGTTGCATTGAATAGCAATTCAATGTAGTAACCCCTGTGCATTGCGCTCATGGTGATATTATTAGTATTACTTTGAGTAGAACAATAAGGTTGCACGTTATTCTAAGCCAGTCTTTATAGTTCATAACCATATGTTGATGACTAAATGCAATAACATGATTTATCTGGGATCATACTGTATTTAACATGCTGAAAATGTTTATTTTACCACCAAATTTTCGATTTTTTTTTCCAGTGTGCAATGCATTTTTCTAAACCTTGCAATGTATGAAAATAAGATACTTGCATGGAATGTAAAACATTTAAGAATTTAATGCATTGGATTGCATGCTGCAACGATTAAGACATGAATCGTGCGATACATATGGAACAGTGATTGCTGACAATATTTAAATGAAGTTACTTAGAGAAGATGTATTTCGGAATGCAATATTAAAGGAATTGTTAATTGCAGTTGTTTTGAGGCGCACATATACATTTATTTTAAAATGAGTTCTGACAGCAAAAACGAATACTTCTGAAATAAAAGGCCATTTTTGATGCATTAGCATGGCAACCGCCCACAACACTTTCATATTTTAGTGACATTTGCACGGACAAACCCAACTGAAAATGTAAAAATGGAAAAGGCTAGATATTTTTGCGATTTCATTCCATGCCGGTAGTGGCACAGAAATTACATCCTTCACCTTTAAGCGAGCAGTTTCTTTTGTTGGGTTTTTGCACTACTGTAAAAGGCCAGATGCTGTCTGAGCGATTTGCTCTGTCTGTTTCTAAAACGATGCCTTTTAGCAATCTCCGGCCATGATGAGATGGGTTTTCTACATTGTGTGCACCATGTCATCTGTCCACCACACGAACTGCTCCGCTGCCCTGCGTAACCCATCAAGGCTCGGTAATTTAGTTCTGTCTGTCATACAGTGACTATTTCACCCCTCCTCTCTCTTCAGCTGTCATCGGTTATATCCCCCATCCTCCTGCTTCACCTCCATGCCCTGTACTATGCTCACTGGGATTTTCAGATGTACTCTTACACAATCCAGTGGACAGGTTAACTGACGTGCCCTTTAATATGGCCTCTCAGTACCAGGGGAAGGAGGCTTTGCTCTGTCGTTCTGTGAAAGCAGGTGATGAGCTGAGCTGTAAGTCACCGCTCAGCGCTCGCTGTCACCAGTGGCGTGACCGCCGGTCATGGTGAAATAGAGATGTTTTGATTAGCGTGTGGCGTGTGTTCTTTACACTTTAGATAATTTACTGATTTAATTCACTTTTCTCAGGTCATGCTGCAATTATTTTTAAGGGTAGAAACAGCATTTTTAAAAAGTAACAGTTTTTTAAAGTATATTGTAAGAATGTAGGGCTCGACAATAAGGATTTTTTTCATTTATAATAAAAAATATCCGCATTTTTCAATGGTAATAAACATTATTTAAAGAAAAAATCATAACATTGCCAACATTATGAGGGATACTTATAATCTTTTTAACAGGTAGTTTGTTTATCTAATTATAAGACATAAAAGCTTATTGTAACATTCTTATGTTATTTTAGTAGTATTTATGGAATAATTGTGGTATTTATTAATGTTTTTTGCCATAGGTTTAGGTTCAGTTATTTAGATTTTACTATCTATTTTATATATTTTATATATTTATATTTTATATTGTTGTTGTAGGTTTTACTGATTTGTCACCAAAACAATGCATGAGTGAAAATTTGTTCAAATTTTGTTATTGATGCTGAAAATCAAAAGTTGCATCTGTTAGTTATTGATTTAGACCTGATCTAAAATGGCCAAAAAACGAACACATGTATTTTATTCAACTTATATTAACAAAGATTAATAAATACTGTAACAAATGCATTGCACATTGTTATTTAAATGTTAGTTGGTGCATTAAAAACAGTCAAGAAAAGGAACATTATTGTGAATTGTTATTAAAATAACACTGGTTGGCCATCTTTATTGATGAGCCTTGACTATATGTTTGAGATTTTGCAGTACATTTGCTATTCATTTCTTTAAATGAAAATTTCCTGCTGATCGATGCTGAAAAGAAAAAAAAAAATTGTTGATATCACTCATTGCTTTTTGCGATGTAAAATATGTAAATAAACTGCACATTCTGCAATATATTCATGAATATAGGTGCTGTGCATTAACTGAAAGACATGAAACTGTAAATGAAACAAAAGAGCTTTAATGACTTGAAAGGAATCTGTTGGGTTTTGTCTGAAAAGTTTCCTTTAATGTGCGGTGTCACCACAGAGATATAGTTGTAGGCACTTGTATTTTTAAGGTCGATAACGCAAGCATGGAACATAAAAGAGTTTTGAGACAGCTGTGAGATGGGAAGATGTTCTTTTTTCCCTTAAAACCTCATTGCAAACTGCCTTCAGCATTGACACAGATGCACTTACCAGTTGGTTTTCTCCCCACGACAGCTGCCTTCCATCTTACGTGGCCCAGTATGAACCCGTTTCTTGTATTCCAGCACTATGGTCCGTGAAAAGACCCAAAAGTCTCCCTCAGCTTGAGTCTGGACAAATTATCAAATGACTGGTACACTTTTCCATTACCTGCCGATGGCACAGAGTGTACACAAAGGAGCCCACGTCAGGGCTGCGGTGTCTGGGCCGGTTACCATAGTTTTAGAAAGGTCAGGACAATACAGCCGCACGGTGAGTCCTGAGTCTGTCAGAGGGATAAAGAGATAATGCTGCGGGACTCTCTTGCTCTTTTTCTTTGCCACCTTTGACTCCCTCTGTGGCTTTATGGGCAAGGAAAGGTAAGCTATACTGACCAGGGCCCAAAATCCCAATTACAGTAAAGCAGCAGAGCTTTTCAGCCATGGATTTTGGAGCTGTGGGTTTCCTCAAGGGTTTTCAGTGATGCAGTCTTTGAAACACACCTGCTGTCACAATGACTTTTTTAAACGCGTAACGAAACGAGAACACAAAAAAAAGACCTTCAAGATTCACATTTGGCTTATGAATTGCACAATTATTGTGAATTTTAATTGTAAAGATTCAGATTGGCATTTCTGATTTGATAACATAATAAGAAATTATATATGGTTAATTGTGTCATATAATATCTAAAATAAACTTTCATGTGGATTTTTTTGTTTTTCAAATATTATTTTACTTTATATTAAAATATCGGTATATAGCTGAGATTCGCATCCATTTATGAAATAAAAATAAAAAATATAATAAAAATATTTGTTTTACAAAAGATGACACAACATTAAAAGCTGAATCTCGTTTGTTTTCACACGAGATCTATTTTTTTAAGTTGGTTTCTCTGTTAGCTTTATATTTAAATTGAATGCATTCCTACTTGGAACTCTTCATGTTGTCTTTGAAAAATCATCTGAAACACTATTTATTTATTTTTATATTATATTTATTTCTAAATATTTTTATAAACATTTTATATATATTTATTTTTTTAAATGTAAGTAATTCGTCATGGTATTAGAAAAAAATACTGACCTTTTGAATAAGCTACTGGGTCAAATGTCCAGAAGTGGCATTTCAAAAAGACATGGTGCTGCTAATGTTTCTAGCCTATTTACATAATAGCACAAACTCTGCAGAGAGGATTTAATAGCAGAAACAAAAAAGATGATGGACACAAGTAAAAGGAAAAAAATAGAGGAAAGAAAGCAGTTTTCAAAGACTGTGTAAATAAAAACTCTGACTGACTCACTGAAATTCCCCAAATACACTGTGCTCTAGGATTCAGAAAAAAGTCTTGCTTTTAATGATGCCTTGAGAGTTGTGTAAGTGTGTGTGTTTGTGACTTGAAGCGGGTGAAGTGCACCTTTCAGGCTGGTCAAACGGCAACAGCCTCCTCCATTTGTTCAGCGCGAGCGTGTTTGATCCTGTTCTCCCAGACTTCTATTCTGATGGTTCTTTTGATTCGCTCTTTCAGCGCTCCTTTGAGACGCAGCAAAGATTTGAGAGTATCTGTGTCTGATCTCAACCTGTATCATGGGCCAAGCCAACTGATGTACTCATTGGTTTGAAAAACAGAGTGGCTAAACCCGAGGCTTTACCTTAAAGTGCATCTGGACTCCAAATAGATATGGATATATAGCTTGATATCGAACAGAATCCAAGTCTTTTGTGGTCTCTTGTTCTATCTCTGTACTCTTCTTTTTCCTTTCTCTATTGAATTCCCATCTGTTTCTTTTGCCTTTCTTGGCTTCTTGTACTTTCATCCTCCCTCAGTGCTTACTCTTGTATACAGACTCTTTTCCTAAACTTGTCTATTTGTCGGTACATCGTGCCCAGTGGTGTGGGCGCCAATCATTGAAAGTTTGTCTCATAGACTTCCATTGTAAGTGTATAACTGTCAACATGTTTTTACAAAGTTGGCTTAAGGATATGACCAGGATTGGACAGATTCTGTCCAACTATTTCAACTATTTTACAATGCCTTTGAATGTGGCTCATCTAATCAAGGTTTTGTTTGACTACATATGTCACAATTATTGTTATGTATATACTATAGCATACTATTCTACTTGAAGTCTCTTATGCACACCAAGGCTGCATTTATTTGATCAAAAATACAGAGAAAATGGCAATAATGTGAAATTTTGTTTTTTACTCTGAGAACCTATTGTAACCTATGAGTTCACCATTCACTATAATGGACAGGGTAAGACTGTATATCAAAATTAATAACATGGTAATAACAGGTACATAATAAAAAGGTAATATCATGCAGACTTAAAATCTAAAATGAAATGCAAACATTAAAATGCAAACAAAAACACAATTATTTTGTACTATGGCTTAAAAGACAAAAAAGCATACAAATGAAACCATTTTGCATCTTTTTGTGTTAAATTAATAAGCATATTATGTAAAATGATATCATTATCTCAGTGGTTGGTAATTGTTAGAGCAATTTGTGAAAAGGTTATTTTAATTTAAAAAAAACTAAATAAAAATAAATGCCTTTATATTTTTTATAATGTCAAAATTAAAATTGCCCATAAATGCCAAAGTTCTCCTTCATAATTACCAGCGTTTTTTGATTATATAATTATTTTGGATGGTTTTGGAAAGTTTGATGTTATTAGACTGTTTTGGAAAGTCAAAATAACCACTTATCAGTAGTTTGTTAGCAGGCTTTGTTCTCATCACACAACGCCACAACAACCTCTGGAGTATCTGTTCCTCCCTCGAGTCAAAGAGCAGATCAGCGGTTTCGTAACTGCAGCTCTGCAAAAGGCACAACAACAACAACCACCATTAAAACCATTCGGTTGAAGGTCATGTGTGTGACTGTCGACTCCATTGAGGAGAGAAGCTAATCCTCCTTAATGATCAGCTACAAATGCTGGACTGGAGGAAACTGCACAAGGCGTTAAGATGGTGAATGTGAGCTACTGTCACATTGTGTGGGCTCGTAATCTATATGATGACTGACAGAGAGGGATTGTGCTGATTAACGAAAGTCATAGTGATGACCTCCTTCAGTTACAAAGGCCAGATGGAGAAAGAAACAAGTCAGTCACGATATGTTTTTCACAGAAGGGTTGAGCGCCGTTCCGATTTGAACTGAGGACTCCTTTTACATTAATAATCAATTCTCAGTTTTGAAGTTAATTCAGGTAGCAATCAGGAGAACTACAGTAGCAAACGACTAACTAATTGCGATTAAAATAAAATGAAAATATTTGTATATTTTAGAAAAGTCAAAGACAAAATCTGTATGGATGGATAAACTGGTAGATAGATAGATAGATAGATAGATAGATAGATAGATAGATAGATAGATAGATAGATAGATAGATAGATAGATAATCTGGTGGATAGTTGGATGAATTGGTAGATGGATTGATGTATTAATGGATATACTGGTATGGATAAATGGCTGAACAGATTAATAGATGAAACAATAAAGTGTTGGATGGATGGATAAATGGGTAAACAGAATGATAATGGGTGGATGAATGGATTAATTCTTAGACAGATGGATCTATGTATAAATTTACTTATATGATAACTGATATATGAAACAATAAACTGGTGGATCAATGGATAAATTGGTAGAAAGAAGGATCAATGCATGGATGCATGAATAGATGGATGGATGGATGAATGAATGGATAAATTCCTAGATGGATGGATGGATGCATGTATATATAAGATACAGTAGATAGATAGATAGATAGATAGACAACTATTACATACAAAGACAATGTAATAAATATACAGTATACAGTCAGTGTGACTAATATTGATTCAATCTTGCATATTTGCATCATGTGAAGTTAGTGAAGTATTTCAGCTTTGTAGGCAGGTCTTCAATATGTAAAGGTTGATCTTCTCACTGCTTTGCTATTCAACAGCTTTCAAAACAGCCCATAAGGAGTTCAAACAACCGAGTGTAACATTGCAGTATAGCTGTAGCTCTTCGCCTGTAGCTTAATGAAGCGCAGCGGGGAAACTCGGCCTGAGTCATACGCAAGCACACATATGGCTTCCAGCCACACACGCACACGCAACCGCAAAACAAACCGACCTTTTGAGCCTGAAACAGAAGCACTTGATATAAGAGCAGGCCATCAAATATCACACAGCCAACATCTGTACTGACTGAATGTGCAGTTGTTCCTCTCGGCACTGGTGAACCGAGGCCTGACGCTGATGTAGTTTGCAGCTGACTGTGTTTTAGAGGACATCTCTCTTGTAAGTGTGCTTGTATCACTTGTGAAGATGCTATCTTTAAATTGCTATTGTCTTCTGGATCAGGACCTCTGCCGGTGAGAATGGACGATGGAGGTTTTCACCCACATGGTTAGTCACCTACGTGGAGATGGGAGGGGGGGGACATTGCAGAACCTTTGTTTATCTGCTGAAAGGTTTAGGCTGAGCCACAAAAGGAGTTGGTTACCTCTCTTCATTCCTGCAATGCACGTGAAAGAACATTGATAGAGATCTTAATGGTATTTTGGCATCACCAGAACTGTTTTTGTGTAGAGCCTTGCCGTTTAATCAGTGTCGTATATTACATTTGTTAACTACTTCAGTAATTCTTGTCACTAAGGTATGCATGCTGTATCTACAGCCCGGGGTGTCATATGCTGCAGTTACATTACAAGGTTCAAGTGACCCAGTTCCTGGCACGCTTCATGTGGCACAGTTTGAAAAAGGCCCATAATCTTGTTTTAGGTAAAAAGAATTTTGATATGTTAAAATTGGTTTTACACTTCATTCATATACCTACTATGAATTGGACATGCGTATTATATAAAAGTGCATAGACTGGATATTCCCATATTAATGTGAATCACAGAAAAAGTGAAGGTGGTGAATGATGAACTCCTTCTTGTTTTTTGATATTAACATTTTTGAAATTGGATTTTAAAGTGTAAAAATCTAGATATTTTTGGTGATGTTGTTGGAAATCGGATTTTCATGTAAGATATTTTCTAGAAATACCAAAACTCGACACCAACAAGCTAAAATGCAATCTTCTTGAGTACTGACACTGCGCTGTTATGAAAAGAAAGCCGAGCATGCACCAAGACGGAGGATATGTTTTTCATTTTCACACTTGTTCAAAATACGGGTTATCTCTGCCGAGATGCTAATATTTCTTTTGTCACTGTCACACAGGTAGTATATTGTCATAAGCGTAGCTCTCAGTCTTTTTAGTTTTGAAAACAGGCTGTTGTTCAGTCAATTTCATTTTGCACCTCCGCTTATCTGTTTAATAAAACACCGCACCATTTATTTATTTTTTTGGTGACAAGAGGCTCGCTTGGTGGCTTTTGCATGACTGTTTAGTTTTCCCCCCTGGTTCTCAACACAAGGAGGGTTTGAAGAGCCATTGACATTGATTTCTGGCAATAATATGTCTCCCACTGTCAAGGCTAAGAAAGGAATCATAAACTGATGCGCAGTTTTTTTTTAACATTGTAATTCAGTTCCATACAAATGGCAGACTGTTAGCAGTATTGCAAGCTTCATTGACTTGACTCACTGGCTGACTTGGATATTATTGACCGATCAGTGTTCTGTAATGAACTGTTTTAAGCAGCTTAAGTATCGAAGAGGGCCGAACTCTCCGAGTGATGTGCACTCCGGGGCTTTATAGGGGCTAAAAAACGATGGCCATTCCCAGAGATTTATTTACACACTGGGTAGCTGCCAGGCGCTGGCGCTCTGCAGTAAATTCTTTTATAGGTGGGCGTTCAACTAAAGCCTCTGGTAATTCAGCGTCAGTCCATCACATCAATGGGAAGCATGTTGAAATGTGATTTAGTCCACTAATTAGAGATGCTAAGTGTTTTTGTCCCTCAGGTTTTGCTGATGGGAGTCTGTGGAGTTCTCAGATGATACTACATTGGCTCCAGGAGAAAGAGATCTGCTCCAAATGTTGGCTGGAGATTTTATGTGCTGCTTTGTATGGTGTACCTTTATGCAGAAGTGTCAGAAGGTTTTTTTTAGGCAATCTTTCAATCAGCTTCCTAAAAAAATTGCAATCGTGCTTTACTTTGATGGTTAAGTTACAGCATTTAATCACTGTATGGAAACACACTATTAAACACAAACATGTTTAATTCAGATTAGAAGTGAAGTAACAGTAAAGACATTTAAAATGTTACAGAAGATTTCAAATAAATTCTGTTCTTTTGAACTTTTCAAAGAATCTTATTTTCCACGACATCATTAAGCAGAACAACCGTTTTCATTCATCTTTATTTTCACAGGAAATTAGTTGCATTTTAAAATCTATTAAAATTAGCTGGCAAATTATTAATCATCCAAAATAAAAGTTCTTGTTTACATAATGTGTGTGTATATATATTACGTATATATAAATAAGCACATGCATGCGTGTATTTCAGAAAATATAAAATGTAAACCAAAACATTTATTCGGGATGCGATTAAAGAATTGTAAATATAATTTTCTCAATACTGCTGTTTTTACTGTATGTTTGACCACATAAATGCACCCTTGGTGAGCACCTTCGAACAGTGGTGAGAATATAGGCTATTTAAAAAAAAAAATAAAAAAAGTGCTTGACATCCCTGCCTGTATATGGCTGACCTGTTGGCCTTTATCGCAGCAAACAATAGTGAATGAAATGGAACCAGCACTCAGGGTTCATGTTGGAATTGAACTCTTTATCGTTTAATAACACTGAGAAAGGCCAGTAAGGGTTCATTTCATGGTTTGGTGCCTTGAATGAGAGTGACATTGAACCCAAGTGATGACAAAGTCCTATTAATCTATAGCCTGTGTAAGGAATCTCAGCATGTCCCAATATTTCCAAAGCCATTTTTCTTCTATTGACACTGACAATGTAATTATTATTATAGTATTGTAATCGGACAGAATTTAGCTTCTTTAGGAAAATTTATCTTGCATGATGTTTAGATATTCTTTTAGTTATTTTAGAAAGCTCTAAAGCATTTACTTGTCATTTTATCCCTAAAGAGGTCATCGTGTGTTTTCATATTTCTTTTTTTTTTTATTATCGTGTATTTTCATATTCCTTACTAGCACATAATGTTTCCAGAATGCCCATCAGGAATGGCGAAAAATGGATTTTGTAAACCAAGGAAAACCAAGGCTGTTTGATGAAAGCTTCATTTGCAATGCTCACCGGTGAATGCAAACAAAGCTTACATGAACACATACAGCAAGGTAGACCTTGAAAGCTCGAAACTAAATGATAAACCTCTTCAGACCGTTTAACTTACTCCTATATGTCTTAGCTAACTTCCAGTAAAGGCCACTCCTGAAATAGCTTGTGTTCAGCCTTGAATAAATTATTCAATTTCATTTTTCTTAATACATAAAGATTTCAGCTGTGCAAATGATTGATGAGGGCTGAATAAATAATTCAGAAATTTGGGAGTCATGTGGAGAATCATGCCAACTGGACTAGGAATTAAAAGAGACAAAAGAAAGAATATGTGGATTGAATGACGTTTTATAAGTTTTAGGATTTTTTTCCTGACTTGATGGAATAACTCTGGTAATGCAAAAGTGTGTGTATAATTTATTTTAATAAATTATAAGGTAAATATGTCAGAGACCAGTAAAAAGCCAAACTCAATAAGACCCATTGAGATCTCAGAAGCTTTATTGTAATTAAAGCATTTAAGTCTTGAAAGGAAATCTATGGTACACTCTATATAATTACCTAGTTAATGGCTAATGAGTCTCCATGGCTCGTTAATTTTCTTTTCTCATATAACAATTATCCCTGATGACATAAGATGCATGCCACTTGTTTCTGTTTAACTGCTCAAAATTCAAGCAAATGAAGAGCAAGCCAACTGTAAATGAGTCTGTGCATAGCCCAAATGATTTTTCATGTGGTTTACCACATCGACCATCTGCATTCCATCTTAAGCACTTTAAATTCAACGCACGGGTAAAACAGATCTCACGCACTTTTCCCACCGTCGTGGTATCAGAGCCGAGGAGTAATCTGGCCCTATTCCACATGTTTCCACCCCCCAAAAAAGTGGCTGCGAGATGCAAAATTTGTGCATGAAATGTTACTAAAAAGTCATTTTTTAAGAAGATAACTTATCGGATATGTTCTTAAAACATTCTTAGAAAATATTTTTGTTGGTCTCATTGGCACCGACCTATTGAATCGGGATAATTTTTTATTATACATTTAGTAATTAATTATAGAATTGTCAATTTCAGTTTCATTCATTTCATATAGGTAGCTGACAAATAAAACTTGTGCGACATAGTAAAAATGAAGAAAAAAAACTTAACACAGAAGTAATAGGAGAAAAATGCATCTTCATTCTTAGATTTAGCTTGACAGAGGTTTATCTTCAATGTTAGAGTTTATTCTCAATATCCATATGTTGATCAGTTACTCAATATTCAATGCATACATCAATACAGTGAATTTGTGGTTAAAGACTTGAAGACATTATATCAGATTAGTCAGTAGAAATGAAAAAGTCATTACAGTGTTACAGTGTATTTCAAGCATGGATTTCTACATACGGGTCAGAGGCTTGATTATTTCCCATGCATTTTTTGTTGAAAAAAATGCATTGCTGAAAAATATGCTCTCACAACCACAAGTAAGACGCATAGTGTGTTAAATTAATTAATGTAATTAGTTGCTAGATGTTCTCCCATTTGAACCTTTTTCAAAATGTCTTGCCTTTTCAGCCCTCTGTTGCCCTCGTGCCAACTTTTTTGAGATTTGCAGCAGGCATCAAATTTGAAATGAGCTCTTTTCGTGGCTAAAAGTGTCATATTTCTCAGTTTAAAATTAAAATAAAAATATCCTAACATGTCCGGGCTTTGGGTTGTAAATGCGAAACGGTTCTGCAAGATCCATTACCAGTTTCATTGGAAAACGATCTGCAAACCACTGTTTTATATCCTTGTTTAAAGGAGTAAAATCTTGAAATGTGATAACAGTGTCGCATTTAAAGTCTGTTTAGCAGGGAATACTGAGTTAATAACTATCATTAGTCTAGGTAAGCGCCAATACATCTGAGAGTGTTGGTGTGTAACAGCAGTGTGTGCAAACATGGTTTATAGATCCATGAACACCTGTATTTTCTCATAGATTTCTGCGTGGGTTTGTGTTTGAAGTATAATCGCTGCACTTTTCAGATACGGAAACCCTGACTGTGTTAATCACAGCGGCTCAGAGCTGACATCAAACATTTTCATCAGTTCACCTGCCGAGCCCCTGCAGACCGAAGCCCATTGTGAAGGCCTGAGGACACGCACACACACAGACACACACACACACGCACATACACACTTCCCAAGGGCACTTTCCCAAGCACACTCGCTCAAAACTCCCACACTTGCAGTGCTGTGTATATACTACTGAGCACACTGAGGTGCCTTACAGTAGACAGCAAGTTCCTTTCAATACAGTCGTTCCAGGAACGAAGCAGCATTTATGTCAACAACATGTGATGAAGTGCACTACACAATTGTTTTCTTTTTACACACATTTATATATATATATATATATATATATATATATATATATATATATATATATATATATATATATATATATATATATATATATATGTGTATGTGTGCGTTTTCATTTTTATATTAGCTTATTTTTTGGTAGTTATGTATTTAGAAATAGTTAGGGGACATATATTTCCATATAGCTATTCAAACAGGTTTTTAAAAAAATCTATTAAAAACTATGATTAACTGAAATGTTTTTATGACCTGAAATTTTTAAGAAACAAATCAAAGCCATGAAACCATATATTACAATACAATATTATTTTTACGCAAAAATCATAGGCTTATTCTTGACTCTAAAAGCTTAGTGCAATTTAATAAGACATTTTTTTTCCAAGGGTATATTTTAAATTAAACAAAGTTTCTTTATTTTGTTATGGTGTTTTTAGAGTGCCCTCATTTCTTAGAGTGGCGAACATATAGCGCTCCCCACTGCTTCCTTTATGACTCTTAGAAAAAAAAACGAGGCCGTATCGAGTGCTCTTCTACCATTTTCCATCTAAATGGCGTCACCCCATAATACAGATATCCAGCAGTGAACTCTTAAAACACCCAGCTTGCACTTCGTTCTCAACTGAACATGTCCATTATGCTAATAACGGCCCTTGGCTATGCACACGGAGAACTCGGCTCACATTTCCTTTATTCGTCTTCCCCACAGTTCTGGCTTATCACAGTTCTCACAATTACGACTAATTCAGCGATAAGGCTCGCCACTGAGATCCACAGTAATTATGCTTGGAGGGCATTTCTCCTACTTTTCTTAGTAATCGTGCTAGTCCGTTGTCCGCTGGGAGGAGGGAAGAGGCTCTCGGATGCCGGCTGAGGGCCCTAAGGGAGCGGTTTGGAGGACAAAAACGCGTCCTCGCTGGTGGAGCTGAACTAGATGATGAGGTCTCAAGGGTGTTCCTAGGGCTAGCAAGGTTAAACCGAGGCGTTAACTTAGCCAAAATTCTGTCGATTTTGCACCACACCGCGCTAATCCTATAAACCTAGCATTATTCCGCGCAGACAGCCTGTAATGCGCTTCTCCGGAGGGGCATCTGAACCGTTTTCATCTCCGTACAGGTTGTTATTTTGTGCTCGGCCATTGTGTAGCGGCTCTAACAAAGTAGCGCAGCCGAGATCAAAGTCTAGATCTGTGTTGTTCCGTACGGTTTCGCCACAGTGTCTCTGTTTATTCATTACGAGCTGACATTTTCTCAGTTTTTGAAAAAAAAAAAAAAAAAAAAAACCTAATCTCTCAAAGTGCACAAACTCATCTCCATCTGCTCAGCGCCATTATGCATGCACCGTCACTATTGTGTTTTAAGATGCAAATGCGGCTGGCTTCTCTGTGAGATGACACTCTCTGCTTTCACTCTCATATCCTCGCTCTTAATGCACACGCACACTGAGCTGGAAATGGCTGAAGGTCGCCGCTCAATCGGGGGCCTAATCTACTCCAGTCACTTTTGTGTGATGGCAGGCCTTCGGCTAACCTGCTAGCGCACGTTCTTCATCAAGTTGCGATTTCGCTGTAGGCTATGTTTTTAGACAATTTACTTACTTTTTGAATCTCGTTGTGAATCTAAAATAGCTACTAAACATTTTCGCTTTGAATATTAGAAAGTAAATCTGCAGATAATTAGTGCAACATTAACAGTTTTGAATATATTTAGGATTTGTCAGCTTGATTTATTGATTATTGTTTTATTTTAGCATTATTTCTATATTACTTTTTAGGAATTATAGTACTTCAACAAATATATTTTAGTTAGTTGACACGTTCAAGATGTTTTAATAAAAATGTATTTAATCTTTTAATTAAGTCACCAAAAATGATTTGTAATATTTAGTTTTAGTTAAAAAAATAAAAAATAAAAATAACACTGGTGGACAGTTAATTGGTTATACCAAATGTTTCTGATGATCTAATTGCATCTAAATAAATAAATTAAATAATTTATATTTTATTAGCTTTTAACATATATATATATATATATATATATATATATATATATATATATATATATATATATATATATATATATATATATATATATATATGCAGCTTAATCTCCCAATCTAACTAACTACTAACAAACAAATAAATTCACTTACTAATAAAAATATAAATAAATAAATAAATAAATGACGGATGATTGATGGGCAACTAACTGGTTATAACTTCTTTCAATTTAAGTATGTTAACTTTTAGTATGTCAAATTTGATAAACCAAACCAAACAAACTAAACAAACCAAATAACTTTCCTTTTTGTCTTAAATAACAATTTCTTATTTTTTAGAGAACTTTTCTCCAACCACCTGGATGGAGTAGTTATTGTACACGCTAAATCAGTTTCCACTGTATTGCATATTGATCTGAAATACAGTAGAGAACTGGGTCACAGATGATCTTCCATGTTGATTGAAGCATGAATGTAATGCTTTCCACCTACATTCTTATTGGGAAGCTAACGCCAAACATTACATGCCAGAAAATGAGCATGATCTCCGATCATTGGCTAAAGTCGCTTTCTGTGAATGCAAGCTGGCTCTTGGCTTGAGTGCAGTCGGTTTGGCTCATGAACGCTACATCTATTTCTGTAGGTGCGTCTTGGCAGCTGTGCATCAGTCCCATTTGCATCCATAATTCCCTGGCAGTCTGTCGCATCACTCTTCGCTGTGGTTGTCCCCTTTATGCTTTCGAGCCAGATCCCAGATGTAGCAATTCCTAAGCAGTAATTTGTTTGGGAAAGGGAGTTAATTAGTCTTGGTCTGCAAGTCATGTTGCCCTTGTGTGTCATTTGTTTATCTGTGTGCGTCTGTGTTTGTGAGATGTTGCAAACAACCATCGGGGGAAAAAAAGTAAGTCAAGTCTTGCATTATCCAAGAAACTCCCAAACCAAATGATAGGATTTTTGAGAGCTCCTCCAAGTTTGGGCCCTTGGGATGTTTTTAATGATCATATGTTTAGATTTCAGTTGAAAATTGAAACAGAGGTAAACACAGCCTTTGGCTAAGTATTAAGCTAAATACACCTGTGCTAGCAGCTATGTAGGGATTTGGTTGAAAATCAATGGAATAGTGTTTAATTATGTTCCAAAGAGGTTGGCTTGTAAAACTTTTCATACTATATGTAAGAAAACAAGCAAAAGAATAAGGGAATTTTTATCAGGCATATTTTAAATAAAAGACAAGGCGGGTTTCATCAGGTATTCAGAAGACAGGTTTTGTTTGCTTTATTCATATTAAACCCAAATATGCAAGAACTTTTACAAACGCAGAACATTCCATATGTATTTTTTTTTTATTGCACCTTTTCATTCCTTGTTTATTTATTTGTTTCCTCAGGTATTCATAAGGGAAGTTTTGACACATTGATTGATTGATTGATTGATTGATTGATTGCCCAAATGAAAATATCTAAATTTTTAGTTGTTTTAATGACTAAGCACCTGTAAAAAAAACCAAAAGCTGAGAAAACTCAAAACTTTGAAAAGGCAACCAGCATCAGGAGATTTTTGTGTTTTCTCAACTGTTTTGCAAATTCAAAGAAATTCCAGATTTAAATAATGACACATCCCCTGGTCATTGTCGATCATCAATGACGCAGAATCCGCAGTTACCACGGTTTCTGCCAATGAATATTATGGGAACACACGTATAAAAATGCGGAAGTGGTAGTCATTTACTGTGCAAGTGCATTTCAGTAATCAATTTTGCAAATTACGGAAAATCTCAAAACAAAGTAGACGTAAACCAATAAGATAAGAAGGTATTGGAACAAACACAGTAATAAAAGTCAAATAAACATCAGAATGGCATTTCCAAATGGAGAGAGCTTTGAGAAAACCCCAGACTATAGAGACTCCGACCCTCACATTCGTTTTGATAGACAGATGAGCAAATATATATTATCTATTGTGCAAGTAATAGTGACGTGTAGGTGATTATGTGATTAAATGGATATAATTGAGCTTTTGCTTCAGCGAGCATGACTTGTGAAAACATTCCACAGAGAATCTCCCGACGTTCCACGCTCCATCATTGCGTCATCAAGCTTTGGGTCTTTTATTGTTTTGAAAAACTGACCTCTAGCGGCAAAAACTGCAACGACTTTTTGCGCAGTGGCAATTAATTCCTTTTTTATTTTTACTATATGAGTGCTTAAAAGAGTTCGTATTCATTATTTCTTTCTTTCCCTTCTTTCTCATTCAACATTACTAAGTAGATACATATAGACATACTAATTACAGATTAAAAGTACGAATTAAAAACAAAAGACAGTGATGTCTGTATAGTTGTGTTTTCTTAAGCCTAAACGAGACTGTTTATGTGAGCAGCAATTTTATTTCAGTCAAAACAAAGTTCATCCAGTTTTCCATCATTTAGCTTGTCTAGGTCAAGCGCCGGATTGCTGCTCTTAGTCACAATATTTATGCTGTGACTGACCGCGGGAGAACTATTCATCTCAAACACGTCTGGCTTCTCCACTGGAGAGGTGTTTAAAACTGACCTCCGTTTCCCCAGAGTCCGATCTGAATTAATTACAGACTGAAACACTGTAACCTCATCTCTCTCTCGACTAATTATGAAATCATCTGAACTGCATGGAAATGGAGGAGTTCTTACTGGGTGACGATGTTAATGGAAGAGGTTGCTTTAAATTAAAAGCTTGTTTGCTCACATTGGAGACAGTGGTTCTCCTTCCCACTCTGAACTGTTTAAGGCATTGGGGGGGGGTGGCAAACCGAAGGCGAAATTACAGACAAATGTTGAATTAAAAAGACCCAGGTCAATACAGTCAAAGCAAAACCTTACAAAGGTTTAGGGAAACGCAGATCCGGGCCTTTAAGTGTGCTCTTCGTCAGCGCTCAATAACATAAAGCTCCTCATCTTCACATACCTGCGGTGATATTACATGTAAATGTCAACAGGACATCAAGTGAGCTTCCTTCAGCCCAGAGGGGGAGAGATGCATTATGCTGCGTAATTGCCGGCTTGTGATGTGGATTTAGGCTGGCGCTATTGAATAGAGGTGTATTAAATAGCGCACATTCTCCTCTACATCATTTTCTTGACTTTTAAACTGAAATATCAGGACGCGATGGCGGTGGAAATCAGCTCTCAACTACAGCCAGACACGATGGCTCTGATCCAAAACCTAGTGAGCTGCCTACATAGACAAGAGAGGCATCATGGGCACACTCCTGACTCTTCAAAACAGCAAGATCCCATTGTTTTGGAAAACCTGCAAGTCACAATCAAACATATACTTGGTGATTAAGACAAATCCAGCATGCATGGTGACAAGCACAGTAAAAAAAAAAAAAAAAACACACTGTCAGGTATAAGTGGAATAGCATTCCAACTCATTGAATTACTAGTATTGGTAATATTTGCTTATAAGTGTAAAATCTTTACATTTTTGCACAGGCTTGAATTTGCAATGCATATTTTTTCAATAGGAGTTCAATCAGAAGTTTAACTGATGATGCATCTGAATGCTGCAGTAATAGGTTGCCATATAGAAGAGTTTCTAATTACAATTATATAGTCTTTTTGTTTATTTCATTCCCTTTTTACAGCTCATTCAACTAGAGAAGCAGAGAGGGTGAAGATTTAGAACATTTACTTTGTACCTTTATACATTTTTTTTTGCATTACCACAATAGTGGTGTCATCAGCTAATTGGTGTTGTCATGGCAGCATTCTTTCTGAGGCTGCACAGAAATTAGTAGCATGACATTTATAGCTGGCGATTTTGTTTTTTCTTGAGGTTTGTTTGAAGAAACCTGATTAATCTTGGCGTTCATAAAGGCAGCATCTTGAGTTTGTGATTCTGTGAAAATGTGTAAAATATTTTAAACCTTCTGATAAAAAGTTAAAATTAACCTCAAAATTATAGATTTTGTTTAATCATTCGATGTTAGAAATTAGATGAACAAAGTTGGTAATCTCATAAGGCTTTCCTCTCAAATAATTTTAGTTTTAAAGTTGGATCTGTAACATCACACCATGAACAATTAAGCGCAATCTGCTGCAAATCTCAAGAAACCTTCAGAAAGAAGCTTTTAGTGTTTTAGTATTAGAAGGTATTTCATGTTATGCAGTTGGATATGATTGGAGTGGGTGTTTATATATTTATTTCCCCCTGTGTTTGTGCCTGTGGGGAGGCCAGTCAGATAATGAAAAAAAGAACTGTGCTCTTTTTGTAACCCACAGACACAAGTGTATCAGGGCCACCTCGTCTTCAGCCCAACTGCTGATGTCTTAAAAGCTAATGCTCTAGAGACTCTGTCTTCCTTTAGTCAGCAGTCTATAATAATATGACTTCATTTAACAGCACTAGAGAAATGTCTCTGTGGATTCAACTAAGCTATTCATATGTAAATCAAAGTCATGTCAGACCAGGTTAAAAAACAAGGTCTTGTGTTGTTTGATGCAAACTAATACACTGAATTTATAGTTTATATACTTTTATACTTTTAATACTCAAAGTACATTGACCATACAATATATGCAAAACATTTCTTTAAATCTATCTATCTATCTATCTATCTATCTATCTATCTATCTATCTATCTATCTATCTATCTATCTATCTATCTATCTATCTATCTATCTATCTATCTATCTGTCTCGTGTTATTAATGTATAATTTTGTCTTAGAATTAGTGTAATTAAACATTAAATTGTCAACTGTGACATTATACATTTGAATACTGTACTTTTATTGTAAATAATGTAAATTGTATGTTATATTGTATATTCCAGCTTTATAGTCATAACTTTTTATTTCCTCTTTGTTTTATATCTTCTATCATTCAGTTTTTATTTTATTTTTGACTTTTTAATTTTACGAAATCTTACTATTATTGAAATATGTTTCTTAGAGAGTGTGGAAATTATACTTGACATACTTTGCAGATAAATTAATATTTATTTCTAATTGTTAACATTTAATGATTTCAGGTTACCTATAATATTTTATTTATATATATATATATTAATTTAATTTATTTATTTTGACCTTTTGCTTTTTGCTTAACTGAGAGATAAAATATTCTCCTAATAGTTTACAGCGATGTGCTTCTTGTTTTGGTGAGTGCAATTTATTTATTTATTTATTTATTATTATTATTATTTTTTGGTGATGAAGAGGCCAGCTGCACCGAGATTGTGTTTGTTTTTCCATGTCATTACTCCCCATTGAGTTAGTGACTAATTAACACAATTTCAGCTGCAAACTCATTCATTCACAGCTCTACCCGAGCGTGCCTGTGCTGTTATTTCCCTCCTGCTTTTGGCACCATGTCGTCAGAGCGTGCCCTCACAGATTTTACTTACACCCGCTTCAATATGTCAGTCTACTGTAGGTTGTGAATGAGTTGCTGCTGTGAAAGGCTTCTGTCCTCGCACATAACAGATGCATGTATCATTAACTACTGCTGCAGAAACTGCAGAAGGCTCTCACCTCCATGGTTCTCCTTTATAAAGCATGTCCTCTAAGCACTTTATGGATTTCACACTATAGAGTTTACTCACAGTTTGGGCTCATCCGTCTCATATCACCGGGCTAGTGTGGGGAAAAAGGGTTTATTTTGCATCGTTTGTACTACACGGTAGTCCGTAAGGAGTGTAAGCTTGCTTTTTATTGCTCTCTTTTGTGTGTGCGTGTGTGCGTGGCGAATGGTAATTAAAATGAAGTGGATTTGTAAAATGGACAGGGCTTAGTGGGCTGTTTTCTCTAATTGGTCAGGTAAAAATGGACTTATGATGCATTTCATCCGAAGTTGAGTGTGTGATATTCATGTGGATATTTCCAACTTGCATTTATAAAAGTTTTGTATTGCTCAGCATTTGAAAGATAATATGTAAAGAAATCAAATGTCATTGACACCGTTATTTTTGACTATCCGCAGTAGTATCCTTGGATGATAAATTGTAACATGCAAAACTAGCATTTCCAAATGTATGAGACATTTAAGTTTTATTAAGTGTCTTTGTCATACAGTGTAGGAATTGTGACTCATTAATGCATTTGCTTAACAGACAATTAAAAGCGTTTGTTTTGAGCTGTGTATGTTATTTCTGATTGAAGATAATTAAGACACTATTACTAAGACTCGGTAGAATTATGATGTTGTTTAATAACTGTCACTTAATTTCTTATCAATTTTACTTCATATCTTACAAAGCAACTTAGTAAAAAAAAAAATAAAAAAATATAAAATATATATTTATATATATTTATATATATATATATATATATATATATATATATATATATATATATATTATTTATATTTTTTTTTTTTTTTTTAGCTTCTGTGTGTATACAAATGCACATTAGATTTTATTTCTGCAGATTTGAATGCTGCTTAATGAAGCAAACAGAAAATAGTTAGCAACAATGGCTACCTAATGGGGCATACACCAACAAAGAAAAGAAGTTAACTTTTAGCTCTGTAGGAGTGTATCATGTGAGACAGAGACTAATAATGTGCAGTGGTCAAGAAGTTATCGTTTGACTGACAGTAACATTTTAAAACACCCTTATGGACCAGAGCTAAATCTCAGAGCAGCCGTGCATCTCTTGACCAGAAGAGATGGCAATGATTGACAGCTTCCTGTGTGGCACAGTAAGAGCTCATGCACGTGTCACTTCCTTCATTAGAGGGTTCCTCTGAGAGAAACCACCAGCACACACGCTACCTAATTAGCACAAAGATATTACTACCTTGACAGACAGAAAGATGTGTGGTCAATCTTGAGGTCCCTCTTTAAAACCCTGATTTTTCACAGGCACTTTGAATCATTTAACTTCTCGAGCATTTAACTCCTTATTGATCCCAGAAGACTAAGGATACGCTTAAAACTGTGGTGAGCTGCTGAGCTGTTTACTGCCTGGACGGAAACCTTCTAATGTAGCTCAATAGAAATTTAACCACACAATTGACTCAGAATGACCTTCATGAGAAACAACTGGATCAACTCAAGATACTTGTGTGCATTTTTACTTTTTTTTTTATCAGACTGTATTGGTGATTTGAAAGATTTGGTTGGTAAGATTATGGCTGCATTAATAGACTTCAAGAAGTCATATTAGCATAGCAAGTTTTCAGCTCAATACTTTAATAAACACAAAATGCACAGAGAAAATTGGTGCATTTTATTTAGAATAAAATAAATTCTGTTTGTAAATTTTTGTACTACATATTATGTGTAAAAAAATGTAGGTATGTTATAAGGTCATTTTGAAGTTATTTGATCAAAAACATAAAAATAAGTAAATATTGTAATATAGTGTTACAAATAAAAAGTAACGGTTACTATTGTAATATGTTGTAAAATATTTATTATTTAATATATGTTTAAAAGTTTTCAGAACTGTACAAACAATCCTTTAGAAATTATTCTAACACACTGATTTGGTGCTCAAGAAACATCTCTTATTTTTGTAAGTATACAGTAAAAACGTATTATTGTAGTATATTATTCTGTGTTGAAAACTGTTGTGCAGCTTAACAGTTCAAATGAACATAATTTATGTTCCTAATATCCTTTAGTTTTTTTAACATAATTATCTATACATGCACTATCGATCAATTTAATGGGTTCTTGCTAAATAAAATTGTTAATGTCTTAAAAAATTGTTAATGATTTTGTTGCCTGATCTGTATGTATGTATGTATATATATATATATATATATATATATATATATATATATATATATAATATATATATACATATTAAATGCTTGATACAACATATGTCCAGTACTCGCATGTTTTTTTTTTTTTAAATATAACCATAGTGTCAGGCGTTCACCAGAGCCACACTCACCCGTCACACTAACTACCAGATCAAACTCACCTGAATACTAATCATCGTCACCTGATCTCAATCAGCTCCACCCTATATAAGCTACACTCAGTCATTCCTCCAGCGTTGGGTCTACCATTCACTTCCCTATGTTGTTCTATGTTGTTTTTATTTATAAATCCTCATTGTGCTCCACTACCACCGCCTTTGGTTCCAGTTTATACACAATGTGACACATAGGGATAAAACCAAGGGATATATAATTAACTGTCTGAACTTGTAGAAATACTAGACTTTCTGTACAGCTGCAGCTTGATAACGCCACCCAGACCAAGGTTGCAAGTTCCTTTTACTGAGACCACACATGGTAAATGCATAATTAAAATGCACTTTGAATAAAAAAAATAATAATAACAAAAAAAAACTGCCAATGAGTAAATCTAATAGTAATGTGTGTGTATGTATGTATGTATATATATATATATTTTTTTTTTTTAGATAAAGAAGCATCCTTAATGCATGCCATAATGACAGCATTGTTGATGAGCAATTTAGCTGTGTGCTATTTTCTAACACACATGTGATTAATCGGGTTGCATCAGTGATTCAGTCACACATTGGGCAGGGATTTCCTAGACTCTGCCCACATTCATAGTGAGAAGACAGCATGGTGCTGGGTAACAGGGTCTGGCAGGGCTTGATACAATTTGGGCATGTAGTGCGCCCACAGATGGTTGGACAGCACAAGCCCCACAGAGTTGGCACGCATAACATCTCCATGTTTTGAAGCTTGTCAGAAGACAATAACAACCCAGTCTCCGCTCGTTTTAAGTTTAGCATCCTCTGCGGGGCTTAACATTAAGTTTTGACAGGTAGACCGTATTCGTTTATTTGTCCAAAAGCTATAGTTACTTCATCACTACATTACAGTTATTAGCAATGTGGGACAATGTTTCAGAAACATGAAGTCAAGTATATTGTATAGTGATCCATGAATTGAGCATAACTCGGACTTTGACTGCCATGTGGAACTGCTTATTCTTTGTTACAGGGTTAGTAATGTTTATAAGGGTCTTCACCTTTTTTAAGCTAATGATCTTTTGATGGATAAAGAGACGGAGCAATGACCCCATTTACATATCCTGTAAAACGAAGTGCGTTTTCAGTTTGGCCTAATGCAATGTGTGCTGTATATTACCATATTATTATCTTTGGATATTTTATTATGACGGTTACATTGCAAAGGCATTAAAATAATCATCAGCGTCACAGTAGCTTACTGCTTTCAAGCTAGCCCTTTTAACAAGTAGCTGTGTAATGTCCACTTTACATTCGAGTGAGCTGAGTACATAATCAAACGCGTTAAACGTTCATGTCTGTTATATGTAGCATTCGAGCACTGCTAGTGAGTTTTAGCATTTCATCCGCTCATTTCGGTTTGCATAACTGTTGTGATCACTAATGCGTCACCATCACTTGTATTTTGGCTGTGTGGCAAGTGATCTGGTAGGTTCTGTCTTGGCTTTGCCGGCCCACACAGGCTGTGTGTAGCTGAGACTCTGTGTGCCAGTCATGCTCAGAGAAGGGAGAAATGAATGGCAGGTGGACACGTTTACTCCCAGCATGCTTGTTGCTGGCAAAGGATTGACACAGTCTCCCTACTGTTGCCCAAGCTGCTCTTGTTCCTCAACATGGTTTATCTGAACCTTTTTTTACCTTAAGCAAGTAAATCAATTAATAATTGTAAACTGATCACTGTATTGAGTGTATTTTTGCTGTAATAAGTAGAACTCATCAGTCTTGATTAAAAAGTGACATCGATTGACTTCTGTAATTTTTTAAGGTGCCCCTAATTATGGGTAATGGAAGGTATATATTGGTTTTAGGAATCCCAGACATGCATTCAAGGCCAAAAACACTTTCATTGTCTTATAATATGCATTTATTTTTACCTTAATTACTCATTGACTCCCAAGCGATTCAACTATACATTTTTCCAAACCTCTACTTTGTGTGACGCTAATCGACGGTGATTGGTCCGTTTGGTCTCATATTAATTGCATCATGCCTGTAATGCCAGATAAAGCAGCGTTTGTAAAGCTGCTTTGTGTACAGCCGTTACCGGGGAAACGCTCCAGAAGTGACACCTAGTGGCAAATAATTAACTTGCATTTTCATTCAGACCAAAGTGAAAAGACCAACAAGTGGGCAGGCAATATGCTAATGTTTCATGTTTGACATCAACATGAAACAGCCTCTTTTGAGAGACAATAACTTTATATACTGTGCACTCTCTATTTCAAACTTTGCAGGATGTTTTCTTTCACCATGCTGTATTACACACTGCATGAAAGCTCATTTTCATAAATCTGTAATTAAATTTATCCTTATTGGATCTCTTCCTAAATTTTCGCAAATTCTGAATTTGTACCTGCACATACACAATTCATTACAATTTCCAGGTAAAATAAACACTGCAGGCAGTAAAACAAAACATTTATTCCATTTCAAACAAATAATAATTAGAGCGAGGTTTACTGTATAACAAATGCTTATTGTGGTTACAATACAGTTCAAAGACAAACTAAACAATGGTATGGTTTATTTAGCAAATGTGTTTTTATCTCACATTTGCTTCTATGTTTATTCAGAGTATGGTTTAATGTAGGCTGTATGTTTTTTCAAATGCCACACTCAGATGATTTTTTTTCCCTCAACCAACATGAAATGAACAAAAAAAGTGTAAGAATTCACCCATGTTTATTCGTTGGGATAAATCTAACCCTATTTCAATGCTGGACATTTCACTTTGAAAGTGCCACAAAATGAACAATAAGCGACGTAATTTAGCAGAAAGGTCACTTCATTCTTCCAACATGGGTTGTGATTTTTATACTTACTGATAATAATGTGAGTGCACTGAAAAAGTTACCAAGGTTCTGGGTGGTTGCTTAATGGTAAAAGAGTGATATTTTGGTCAGTGTTTTTTGGTCACCGGGAGTACAGAAAACATTTTTGTCTGATCTTTGTTTGATCTGATCTTTTTGGCTGTTTAGAAGATGTCCATCAGATGGATCTCATCCACTGATGTATGATGACTAAATACACATCTGCTTAGACGTACAGACGGGAAATCTTGGCTAGCACTCTGCTGGTGCTAGAATGTTGGTCAGATATGTATTTTTCAAGGACTGTTGTGGGTGATCCCTTTTCAGGTCAGGTGACTGAATATTTGCACCTGTTTATCCCCTGGTAAAAATCAAGGGAGGTCTTGGCTTAGCTCTGGCTTATTGAGATTATGAGAAGCTTACGTCTTCTTGCTGTGTTCTTTTGCTTGATTGGTCAACAAATCGCTGTGTTTTGGGATGATATGCTGGAATATGCTGATTCCCTGTTGTGCAAGTCTTCATGCACAACCATGGCCTGGGGCAAGCTTCCAAGCAGGGGCTTTGCATTCATTTTGTCTTGAAGCTCACACTGACGGTCCTGCACAGAAATACTTAGACTGTCTGTGGTTCTCAGGCAATATGAGTTAAGCCTAATGATCAGCATTTGTGGCATATTATTGATAATTTTTTTTAGGCTATTTTTATGAATGAATGGAATAAAATTACAAAGTGCAAATACATGCACAGATTAGGAGTATTATTTCAGTAAGAAAATATTACAATCCATCATAGAAATAAGTTATTTTTTAAACTTTAACCAAGGTTTAGTTAGTTAGGTTGTTATACTTACATAAAATTAATGTAAAATACTGTCTAAATAATTAAAAATAAATACAACTTGGTTATTGAGATAGACTATACATATTGCATTAGAAGTATTACCTTGACAAGCAACTGAAATAAGTTTAAGCTGAAGCACTGTAACAAAAAATATAAAAATAATATAAATAATAATATGTATGATAAATAATAATAATAATAATAATAATAATAATAATAATAATAATAATAATAAAAATAATGAAATTAAATAAAATTATAAAAATGACAAATAGTGTAAATATACTAATATCATAAATATTATTTTTCAATTATATAAATATAAATGTTAATAAATACCATAATATATAAATAATATTTACAAAATAACACTGCACCTCTAACAACACTGATTAGTAATATTATGTATAAAACTGTAAAATTATGTAATACATTTAATCATGTATAAAAATTATAATCATTGTTCAGAATCTCTGCTTTAGAAATGAATGAACAATTGTGTTTGCATCAGTCAATCACTACTTTCTCATTTACCGCTTTCTCATTTTATCATGCTATGAAACAATATGTATTGTATAAGGTGCTATAGAAATAAAGGAGACTTAACATGACTTGTGAATAAAAAACAAAGCAACGACCCTTTTAAGCTGCTAACTGTTTAAAAATTAAATACGTAAACATACTTGCCAGTATTTTAGCAAGCATTTAATGATGCTCAAAAGCTCTTATTTAATAATGTGAAGTGGTTTATAAGTGTCAGCTGGCCAGATTGTGTCAGCAAATTACAGAAATGGAGAGATCAGTTCAAGACCATACAATCTGAGTTAATGCCTGGTAAATTATGGGCTGATGATGTTGGCCAGCGCAGGCTTGTCCTGCTGTGTTTCTGCCTCTACAAGCTATCGCTGTATATGGTTGTAAGACTCATTACGCTGCTGAGATGTGTTTGGCTGCACTTTATTCACTGTTCGGAGCTCAGCTCTTCTTCTAACGCTGAGCTTTGATGGAGAAAGCATACAGAGGACCTCATGAAATTAAAAAAAGACTTTTATGGATTTGGCTGTCAACATTGAGGCTGTGTAAATGCAAATACACTCCTAATAGCAATGGCTAAAAAGTGCGGTTGCACATCTGGTATCAAGGCTGTGATGTAAATCAGTGATGAGTTCCATTTGTGATCAGATGTTGGAAAGTTTTCATAAATGTCATTTTAACATCATTGTAGAATGTTCTCAACACAAAATAAGTTTGTGAAGAATGTGAAGAACAAATGATCTATTCTTTGCAACTCAAGTCATGTGATAGAAGCACCAGGGGATGGATCAGGGTTGGATGGCTGGATCAGGTTAGAGATGTGATGGATGGTTGAATTATCTTTCTGACACTACAGATGGCATATGTACTCTGCCTGTACACACTTTTCCTCAGCTGTTAATTAGCTGTTTAATTACAAGAGATGTGAAATGCAGAATAAATAAAAACAATGTATTCAGTGTTATAATATATTCATTGAGCTAATAAAAAATAAACACAAACAGGAGGCTATTCATGCTAATAGGCTAAATTACCATCTCTAAGTATACCCACACATAAACATCTTTACATATCTTGCAAATTACACATTTACGTGCACATGCAAATTTTATTTCCCTCAAGCCTTTCAGTAGAAATTATTTGCATGAAAGCTACTTCCACCTCAGAATAACAATTACAGATAGGTCATTCTGACTTTATATCGGGGAGTTGCAACTTTGTAGCTTAGATTTGCTATTTCATTTATCACAATTGTGATTTTATATCTCACAATGCGATTTTTTTCACATTTCACTCATCTTGAGATTATAGATCACAGCTTGTGCGTGACAGCTCCTCTTGTGGGTTTTGTTTGACATTGTGCATTACCTTCATCAGACTTCAGTGTCATTGTTTTAGCCGTGGCTTTGGCACGAGAGCCAAACCGTCATTAGTTCACTTGATAATGGAATCAGGAGAAGAAAATAAAATGGTGTGATATGGGTTGACACAATGGACGATATGCGTCCTAATTTAAATCATTAATGCATGGATGCATCTACAGCCAGAAGGGAGAAGGACACTGGAAAATCTTTTGACAGCTTCTGGCAGCAAAACACATGGCTCACCTTCTAAATGTCATCTGGGCATTTTTGTTCACATCCTATATAATACATAGGGCTAGGACTTTACGGAGGGCTGTGCTCCATGATATTGACTACGTGGGTTCAAATTGGACCCGCATGTATTTGACAGATAAAGCACTTTTATTATTACAATTTAAAATAATTGTTTCTAGCTGAGTATTTCAACATGTAATTTATTCCCGTGATGCAAAGCATAATAAGATGCCATCATTCCACTCTTAAGTGTCATGATCTTTCAGGAACCATTTCAAATGCCCTTACTCTAAGTTTTTATTTATTTATTTTTCCTCAGCACTGCTTTTTTGAAATATGTAAGATTTTGAGATTATGATGCAATAAATGACTTTTTCTGCAGGTCCAACAACTGCCAGGTTTATTCTCCATTCATTCATGCTGGCTGGTCAGCAGCCTGGTGAGATGAATCCAAGATGAATCTGTCTGTTAATCCTAATCTGTGTTGACAGGTGTGTTCAGTCGCTTGGCCTGGTGTTGGTGCCAGTCTCTCTTTGCCAGCCTCTCAACCATGGCTGCCACACGCGACATATGGGACTTCAACTGGCCAAGTTTATCACTGAACCCAACATGGATCCAAAACAAAAACCAGATTAAAGGTCATAAAGGTCAAAATTACACAGCAATTGCCACTTTGATGGTCTTAGCAAACCTTCAGTAGGTATTGATAAAAACTAGAGGCTGTTTAATTAAGGCAGTAACAGTCCTTGTACTTTTTCTGATATGTTAGTCCAATCCAATAATACATTTATTAATAATAATAATAAAAACAAGTATAGCAACAACAACCACCACCTCCACAACAACAGCAACAACAACAATAATGAAGTATTAAGGCCCATTCACACCAAGCATGATAACGCCAACGAAAACCATAAAGATATAGTTCTAAAAATCCACACCACAACAATAACGATAAAGGCCCAGAGAAATTATATCATAGTAATAATTTTCAGAATGTTTTTTTTTTTTTCCAGCTGATGAACGATATAAACCCTGATAGCCAATCAGAAGCCATTCTGTTCTCAAAAGCTGAAGAATTTAAAGCGGTAGATTCATGTATGCTGAAAATAAACTTATGATAAACTTATGATCGATGGTCTGGGCGCTAATATCGTTATGCTTACAGTTATCTTTATCGTTATTATGCTTGGTGTGAACTGGCCTTTATTAGTAGTGGTAATATTGTTGTACCACTACTAATGTATTTAGTAATATGCATTTTTTTGTTTTGTTTGTTTTTTTTTTTTTTTTTACTTTTTGGCAATAGTAATGCAAACTAGGTTGTTGCAGCAAATGAAAAAGAAAAGATCACAACAACAACAAAAACGTCACTATTTCACATATTTGTGACTGTTTTCTGAACTTTCTGAACTTCTGCTAATTATTTGCCTTCCCCCTTCACAGAACCCTCATGTGGAAAATTACTACCTTCGAGTAGTCAATTAGCTATTTTTATTCCATTAAACAGATTATTTAAGGATGCTGTCTTTGAAGACGCTTTCAAGGTAATGTCTCAAATTTGCAGACCTCACAGCTCCTCTTTGATGTTTGCTCCTCCTCGCTGGAAAAAAGGGGACGCATCAAATAGTTCCTGAGTATCGGGACCCAGCCTTGATCTTGTTTGTGGAGTATTCTGTCAGGGATTTTTCTACAGATAAGGGGAGGGTTGCTGTGTCAACATCCACTAGCTGCTTCTTAGCCACTCTACAAAACTTCACATTTTAAGCCTCGTTTTTCAAACGATAGTCTTTGTAGCAGCTATCAAAACAAGTGTTTCTTCTTTCTTGACAGTCGGAACATTTGAAGATTTAAATCAAACACAATCTGATGAATTAAATGGGAAATTAAGTCTGTAAGCCGGTGCCACATACTCGACGTGCATTGATTTAGAAGAAGCTTTTTTTCTGCCACTGTGAAAGAGAAATTTTAGTTTCATCTGTGGTTTTTGATTGCATGTGATTGCATGCGTGTGCTGTCTTATTTTGATCAATGTTATTTTAGTATTATTTATATAATATTTTATACATTTAGGGATACACTTTATTTCTATAGTCCACTTTAGACATTCAGTAATTTTGACATTTTAGACATTTCAGTAATTTGCATCTACCTCTCAGAGTAGACTGTTAGGACAGGTTTAGGGTTAGTAGAATAAGTTGACATACTTGCAAAGTTTCTGATAGTCAGTATGTTGTATGTTGTGGACCCATAAAAAAGTTTTGGAGTATAGAGTATATATATATAGACTTAACTTCTTGTTTCTTTGGGAATCAAATCCATGACCTTGTCTTTGCTAGTGCCACTCTTTGAGCTGCAGAATTTTGCGATTGCTCTTATTCCTTGCACTATGAACAGTTTTTGTGTTCATCATCATGCGTTGGCTTTTATTCACAAGCGGAAGGAATACGACTGAGAGTGGTGACATTGACAGTGCTGAATCAGCACTTGCCTTAAACCTGCCTTAAACTTTTGCACTATTCTTGTTCTGCCATACAAGCACTGCTGTTTCCAAATCCGGTGTTTAAGTGATCCTGCAAACCCTGACAAGTATGCATTTCACTCACGAGCATCGAATGGTACAGTGACGACAGCCTTGTCTGAACCCCAACCCTGTTTCACTAATCATTAATATTAATAATATTTAGAATGTGTTGAACATCGGCCGAGGTTCAGTAGTCTTTCGCTCTCGTTTCTCTGAACGAGCCAAACAACAACTGCAACAACAACAACAACAACATTATTTCTGTTTTGGAAGATTTCCCTTTTCCGCCAAGCCCACACGCGCTAGGTAGGTAGTCCCCGAGGGAGTGGCGTAGAGCTCTGGCAGAAGATGTGTATCCAAGGTCAGAGGCAGAGCCGTGTTCTCCAGGGAGTCATTACTGCAGTCTGTCTGCTGCGGGGGCAAGATGAATGGAGCTGTGCTCAGTGTACTCAGCCTAGCCTTCATCACCGCCACATCAAGGCCTTCTCTATCAGCGCTCATCTGTGTCTCTCAACGCATATCTCGCTTACGGCTCCCTTTTGTTTATGCAGCTTTTTAGAAAAGCACAAGAGATAGTGGCAGGTTTTCCATACTATTTCTATACCCCTTCTTCTCAGGTGAAAATACAGTCGTAATTGATGCTCCAGGCACTGGATGGCTTGCGAGATGAGTTCCTGGCTGGAAGAACCTTGCTTGACTAGAACTTGTAGTTGACAAAACTTGAGACTTTTACCTCTGAGAGAACTATAGAAAGAGCAGCTTCTTAAGCAGAAGGGTTATTTCTACAGTTTCTACAGCAAGGTTTGCACAGTTCCATTATTTTTTTGTCTTTGTCTGTCAGAAAACTCAGGCTTGTATAACCTAAGAATTCTTATAAAATATTTGCCATTCACACTGTAGGAAATTTGTCCACCATGCTACATGACATTTTTAAAGTAACAGTCACAGTTAGAGCTTTAATACACATGGTAATACGGTGAAGATTAATAATATGCATGTGTTTTTAATTTGTAGCACTTTTGGATAGAAATTTAGCTTTTGCAGGATGATGACTGATGATTATGCATCAGTCAGTAAGCTATAAATTTGCTATTTTTATTGTTACAGCACAAAATGGTAAATTGTTCAAAGAGACCACCTCACCCAGCTTTTACTGAACATATAAATGCATTTTCAAAGAATTCTTATTGATAAGGATACATTTTAAAGTGTCATTTTAATTTATAATTTATAATGAGTATTAATAACTATATCAATAACTTTGACTTCAACATTCTTATTGCATACATCTGAAATGGATTTACAAGATATTCAATCTATGTCACGGAGGCACAAAATGTGATAAATTAATCTCAGAAACTGAGTAAATTTTCACAAATGTTGATAGTGAGATGAAATAACAAAATTTGTGAAATCATGTCAAATACTTGACATTCATCAAAATTGTTAAGGTACATTTTTCTGCCGTTTGTGGTAAAGAGATAAACAAGACATTAACGAGTGAGAGTATATTTGATAAATACATAAATATTTGTATAGCAACTATAATGTCAAATTGAATAAGAAGAATATATACTTACAAAAAGTGAAGTTAAGAAAACATTATTAGAGACATGGGAATTTGCCTTTGAAGTGCTGCAAGTGCTTTATTATTATGAATTTGTGTTAATAGGGTACATCTCTGCATGGGAAACTATGTGGCATGAAATTGATGTCAAATATGCAGTATTGTTTCATGGGGACATAAAACCCACCAATCTGCAGGAATGACCCAGAAGTGCATAAGTGTTTCTTCATTCTGTTGGCCCTTCATTACTGTGAACAGGAGGATTATGGCCATGGAAGACAAGAAGAGTGATGAGCTGCCATGCAGTCAAACTGTGGGTGGCAAAGACTGGTCACTACGCTTCTGTTATCTCATATAAATGATTACCCTTCTATTTTCATCACTGCTGCCATTTATCTGAGAGATGAGAGATGTTTTTTAGAGAGCGTATCTTTCTAGGGAAGCACATGATATCAAATTTAGAATGACAAAGTGTAAAACGCAACATACCGGATGCTGTGTTTTACTCAATTTATCATGCTAGTTTAATACGCGCGTCTGAGAAAACTAATCAGAAATGTGCAATCAAAAATGTCTACTTTGTATTTTGCTGCTGGAAGAAGAGTAACATAAATTAACTGGCATATTCCGTATAATAGTTTCAGCATGGAAATGTGCCTGATTTAGCATCTTGGAAAGTTCCATAAAGGGGACATTTTAGGCCTGTTTAAATTGTAGTCTTTGAGATTTCATCTTTGTAACACCCTCAGGCAAACCATTTTCCAGACACGCAAGTACAGCTCTTTTCTATTTAAATAGGGACAGACTGAAATCCCCATTCGTTTTAGCAAATCACTAATTAAATATGACAGCAAATCAGAAGGCAAATTTTGCCCAAATAAAGCAAAATTAGATGCTTTTTGTCCCTCAAAATTGAACTGGCACAGGAATAACTCATCTGAGCTCACATTTTCACTCTCATTTTGCTGTTCTTAGCTTTATTTCAAACGTTATGTTTTATGTTGAATAGAGAGTATGGCAGGTTTAACATTTGTTTGGAGTATAAGATTTAATTCCAGTTTAAATTTTAGTATTTGCATGTGTTTATTTTAGCGATTAAATTAATATGAACATGCTAGTTCACATTTTGTGTCTCTAAAACTGCAGCCTTTGAGATTTCATCTTTTGTAGCACCCCCAGGCAGCCATTTTTTAGACATTCAAGTGCATCTATTTAAATGGACGCAAACTAAATTCCCCAAGGGTTTTCATTTTGGCAAATCGCTAATTAAATATGACAGCAATTGCATAACGAATTTTGCCCCTTTAGCTCAAATTTTGGCAAATTTCTAGGCAAATGTGATCTGACAAATATTAGATGGGAAAAGGAAATAAAGGCATGCATAAAGCAAAACAATGCTCTTCCTCCCTCGAAATTGAAGTGGCACAAGAATAACTCATCTGCGCTTACACTTCAGGCGTCACCTCCATTCCCCACCCAACATAATGCATGATGGCTCTCAGAACATCCATTATGTGATATCCATCCAGTTCCCTCAAACCTCAAGCACAGAGAGGCAGAGAAAGTTTGATCAGAACTGAATGGTAATGTGTTTTGTTACATGATGTGTAATTGATTCTGACTGTGGAAAGTTTTCGATGGGATGTTGGCTTTACTATATGACTCCTCATGATCCCTTTATACTTGAATGTGTTAGTGTTTGGATTCTAGTCATATGAAGCCATCGTACCTTGACATATGCTATTATGAAATAAGATTACAGATGTGCAATGAAATTACTCACATATGGCATGAAGGGCAACACACAAACACACAATGACAAAAAGCCTAGAGAGAGAGAGTGCAGAAATAATTCTTATGACATTTTAATGCATGCAAACATCTGTCAGTGACACATCTGGAACAGGTGGTGTTACCCAAAACAAAAATGTTGCTGTTTTTCTTTTTTTAAACTGTGGCTGTACTTTTTTGTATTGTTGCTGTAGATAACATATGCAGACATCTTTTCTAGCCAGACCTTCTCAAGCCCAAACTACAAAGTGTTTTAGACGTCTTTTATTCATGACCTTTAAAGCCAGAGAATGGGAATGAGAATGCTAGTCCATGTCTGTGAGCTTTAAGGATATTTATGCTGGTACAAAATTTACAAAAACAATATTTAGCAGTTTTGCAGTTCATACCCAAGCTTTGTTTTCCATTTTTCAGCTTTTATTATATATTTTTTTTGGTCTATGGACCACCTCTACCTCCCCGAATATCACCTTGTCCTACTGGAGCATAGGAGAAGAGAAGAGATCACTCGAGGACCACACAATTGGTAAATACACCAGCTATTTGGACAACATGCTCTGCTCATTCTACAACACAAGCCTAAACATAGCGTACAAAGCGCTGTCATCCGAAGATGGTCCTCAAGAGGAATTCACTGCCTTCATGGAGTGGACACTAGCACTGGGACCCAGTGCCCAGCCTACCATCTCCCCGCTGTTCAGAACACATATTTGAGTCCACCACTGACAAGGGAGCAGAGCCTCATGGGGAGACAGAGCTGGAACCTGCAGGTCCTGAGATGTTGACGCCAGACCAGGTGCGAGAGCAGGCAACAGAGCACGCCATCGGGGAAGCTCCACGGACAGCATGACGGCGGAGAGGAGCTCCACCCACTGCAGCATGGCTGAGGATGAGCTGCTAGCCCAGAAGGGGCTCCCAATACACAATCCTCGTAGGCACCCTCCAGAGACTGCTCCTCAAAAGCGTCCTCATGTGTTAAGCCCAGAGAAGATTTAAAAATTCCCGTCCTCCCACCCGTCCTATCAGCCCCATTGCTCACCTTCAGCCTATTGGCCATTGGTCTGCTAGTCTCAGAGTGCCGGACTTCGCATCAGTCCTTCGACCCATTGGCTCAACTATGGCTCCTAGCTCCCTCCTCTCCACCTTGCCCCATCAGTCCAACAGCTCTGCCTTGGTCTGTCGTCAACCATCCACCGCTTCAGGATTTCACTCCTCCTGCTTCACCTCATCCCTCCATCCATCCAGTTCCTATTTCCCTCCAGCTCCACCTCATCTCAACACTGGGGGTTTTTAAGCTTTTCAAGCTTTCAAACAAGGCTTTATTGAGTCAACATACAAAGTTTGTCTTGACAAACTTTGCTTAGTTAAACATTTTCGTTGAATTCAACTGAAATAAATCAGCACAGGAAATGAATTAGCCATTTTATGAGGTCTTTACATTCTGGTGTAATGACATATGCTGTAAGTAGAAGGAGACCATCTGTGTTGCCCAAATGCCTATATACACAATGCCTATATCTAACCTAATGTAAGCTGTGATTTGTGTGATTTGGACAGGTGCCACATAATTTGCTTTACTATTGAAATTGTTGTGCTTAGAACTAGGCTACGTGTGAGCACATACTGACAGGTGTCATAGACCCTAGATTCAGTTGCATGGCCACACAAAAATGTGTGGACAGCTGTCAAGCCTTTAATCAGCACAAACCAACACTGCTACCACCACTTCACCACACATAAACAAGCACACGCTCACCCAGAGACACCCTCTTTCCCCAAATCCTCTACGGAGCATCTGACAGCTCTGCCTTGAGCTTGTAATCCATCTCTGGGAGCCGCAACACCCAGTGCAATTATTCTTTCCTGCTGACTTTACCTGGAAAACATAATTGAAAGAAGCTGTTTTTATTCGTACCACTTAAGGTAAATCTTTAAAGAGGAAAATGGAGACTCGAACAAGCCAGTTTCTTGATGTTATAATGACACGAGAAATTAATGGACTGTCAAGGGAAAAAACTTCAGTGGGAAACTGGGAAACTATGTTGCTTACTCTTTACAAACTTACTAGAATAAACTTCTGTGATGAAATGCTAATGGGCCAATTAACTTGGCTGCAGAGAGACGCGATTGTGTGTTTTTGTAACCATTTCAGTTTTTGGGCGATATACTGTATAGTCTCACTGTGACCTTAAAGGGGTCATATGATGCAATTTCAAGCTTTCCTTTCTCTATGGGGCGTTTCAAGTTGTTAGTGCATAGATAAAATCCCTAAAGTTGCAAAGACTAAAGTGTCAAATGTAAAAGGAATTTTTTATAAAAGTTGCGACTTGTCCACACCCCCCTAAAATGACTCATTTAAACACACCCCACATGTCTACATCAATATGTGAAAGAAAGAAAGAAAGAAAGAAAGGCGGAGCTATTATTCTTGCTGTAATGTTGCTGTGGGCTTCATTTTCTGGAGACTCTGTGTGCTTGTGAAAGTGACTACTTTGTGCTTCCAAAAGAGGAAACAACTATAAATTAGTAATTATGCTATATTTACAGCACTGTTCCAGAACAGTTCAACCCAAATATCAGGATGTGATCTGTAAAAAGACAATTCTTAGTCATTTTTATCAGTAATTATGTCCACACTAGATGCAGCAAATGCCTTGTTTGAAATTGCTTTTATCGTTTTTGCATCATTGCACCGGGACATGGCATGACGTTATGGTTAGAGGAGTAACATTTTATTCACACGCTTGAGATATTTGGCCTATCGCAAAGCACTGGATAGCAGGCCAATCAGAGCGCACCTCATTTTTTTTTAGAAAGTTGAGCTTTGTAAAAATGTACCTGTTTCAGAAAGACGGAGCTTAGAGGAAAAAAATTGTTTTTTGAACCTCAAATTGCATAAACACCAAAAACATCAAATAATGTTTTATTTATTTAATTCGTACAACCCCTTTAAGGCACTTAACTTTAACTGTTGTTACAGTTTACATATACACCTTAATTTAATTTAATTTAGATTTAATATGATTTGAATTGAATTGAAATATGTGCAGTATGTTGCACATTGCATTAGCTCCATCTTCTCCTTTCAAGGTCCCTAGCTTGAGAAAACCTCTGTCGAACCTTTCGTTTAGGTCTATTTCTTTTCATTTTCATCAGTTTATCCTTTTTCCCTCATTCTTGTCCTCATATCTGTCGCAACCTTTCTTTGTGCTGCCTTTTTTCGTCCACAGAGGTTTGAAGCCCTTTAAAGGGTCAGTCAGATTTGGAGGGGGCAGCCATTAAACAGTTTCCCTCTCTCTTTTCTCTGTGTGACAGTACTAGTGTGTGATGTTGTCCCAGGATGCCTCCATTGTGCCTTATTGACAAAGTTCCTGTCAGTCATTGGTAAGGCTAGATGAACAGAGAAACCCAAGAGTGAATGAATGAGTACCAGAACCAGTAATGAGGACACGCTCTGCAGTCACATCCTTAATCATGTGTGTAAACAACTGACAGGGTATTTGATGACTGTAATATTTCAAAATATTGTAGAAACTTTTCTCTCAGGCAACCTAAATATGTGTCACAGAGTAACGTTTAAATGATCTGGTCTAAGTCATTCGCGTTGCTAGACTTATCGTAGTTTAATTTAATAAAATTTTATTACATTTTTTTTATTAATTTATTTTTTACTGAACCAACCTGATCTCATGGGGTTACAGAAATGTATCATTTTTAGGAGTCAGACCACACAGAGAAAGAGAGCGAGAGAAACAACTTTTGAATATTTACAGCATAACGTCTTGTTATATAACAGTAAATTTTATGACAGTAATCCAAAGCATTTTTGCAAATGTCAAAGTAATTTGTGGTGTGTAAAGATGGAGCCTTAATGCACGAGACAAGCGAGGACGTGGTATATATGTAAAGAAGAAAGCAGCTGTAAATTGCTGGAACACTCAGACGTAGCAAGTGGTTCCAACCCAAGTGATTGTTTAGGATTAATGGTGCAGTCTCCAGTGCATGCTTTCTATGGAAACTCAAGTAGTCGGAGACAGGCCCTTGTGTGTGGCTGTTAGTAGAGTAGACAGGAACACCAGAGCAGGGTGATGAATGGCCCGGCGCTGGCTCCCAATCTGTTCTGACAGCGACTCTCACCGGCTGTGTTATTCAGTGAGGGGGCATGTGTATGTGTGTATGAACTAGAGATATTAAGAATGTGAATACCAAAGGTTTAAAGCACAAGTTTCTCTTGGTTAATGAGAGGCAGACCATGTGTGGGACACAGAGAAGATCAAACTTTAAAGAGAGAGCGAATCCAGTGTCATCATTTACTTAACCTTATATGGAAACCTGTTTGTGCCACAGAATAATGATAATATTAATAATAATAAAAAGTATTTAACTCACAAATCTGAGTTTATATTTCTCATAATCCTGACTTCTTTCTAACAGTTCTTTTCTCACAACATCAGAATTCATAAAACTGACATAAACTTGCAGTTCAGAGGAAAAAAGAAAGAAAGAAAGAAAGAAAGAAAGAAAGAAAATGCTGAATTGTTTGATAGTCACAAATACCTCTTTTTCCACTGTGAAAAAAAGGAAAAAAACAATCTGAGAAAACTAATTGTGAGTTTTTAAAATGATGAGATATAGTCAAATTATGAAATATTAACTTGTAATATTTTATATATATATATATATATATATATATATATACATTAAAGAAAAATAAATCATGAATTAACTTAAAGTCAGATTTGTGAGACTCGCGATTAATTAAACTTGCAATTAATAGTAGAATTAGTACTAGATTCAAAATTGTGAAATACATAGCTGCAATCGAATATAGTTCTATACTTGAAAACCTATTTCCATACCTTTGTGTCAAGATATGGGATTTTCTTTTTCATTGGACACAAAGGACAAAATAGCGAGGAGAAGTAAAAAAAAATCACTTCACAAAATCTCACAAAAACATCCATCTTAGTTATTTTTGGCGTGTTCAAAGAAGTAGCAATATCTGATGTGAGAATAAATTCTTCTATTGAGGCACATATGGCACTGAATCATTGATCCAGTTCACAACATCTGTCTGAATGATTCATTTGTGAATCTAACAAATCCAGCTCATGATCTATTCTCCGTTGTTAACATCTCATTTGAAGTGACGATTCAGAAAACATGGAATAGAGAGCATTATTCATATGACCAGCTTTATGTATCTTTGTTTTGAAGCTTAAGTTAGATTTTCTCCTTTTGCATTCCTTTAAAATTCTTAGAACTTTGGAACAACATGAGGATGAGTAAAATGATGGCAGTAATTGTATTTTTGTTGAACAGCTCCTTTGACTTTGTTCATAGCAATGTGCTGTTAACATAATCGCTCTTAAGAAGGGCACGGACACCCTCGCTCAGTGACTCATCTGTCACACTCTTCTTCAGGTTGCTGGGTAAAGAATCCCACCCACTATTACAGCTCTCTGCTCTGCATGTCACATACAGGGCTGAAAACAGCTGACAGAGAGACAAACAATTCATACTGATATTTACAGTACGAATGACAACATGGTTAGGATCACTATCATTTATCACTGACTTCTTCTGCATTTACATCTAAACCACAGTAGGTGGCAACAAGTGACTGTTTGTGTGAAAGAATTGAATCATTCGCCGAAGAACACAAGTGACTTTTTTTTTTTTTAAATGAATCATTTACTCATCATGTTCGTTCACAAACACCTTTAGCATCAAAACAGAGGACTATCTTTATCTTTGTGTGAAATTCATTCGCCCTGATTCAGTCAGGAAAAAAAAATGTTTTGCTGAGTACAGACGCACTTATTTTATTATATTACTTTTATAATATCTATGGAAGAGTAGTATGCTATTATGCTACTTTGAATTCAGCAGATGGCTTTGAGTAAATCACTGAATCATTCATCTAATCGATTAATTCAAAACTGATTCAGTCTAAGAAGCATCATTTTATGTTACATGTCTTTCTTTGAAAAATTTTCATTGGTGGATCAAAAATAAATAAAATAGCAACATTATGTATGAAATGTTATTGAAAATAGATTTATCGTCTATTGAGCTATTGTGTAAAAATAGTATTGCTGAATTTTACCACAGAAGTTTTAGACTTTTAGAGGCTTTTGCAGTTAGGCAAATGCAGTTGCTAAGAATGTTTGTTGTATGGAAAAGATATGTGCGATTTTGTTTTTGTTTTTTTTGAGAGAATAAATAATTTCATTCTATTTCTAAAATTCTCAGGATTCCTTTTTTTCCCATACTTTCTACAGTTAAAGGAATAGTTTGACCAAAAATGTATTATGTCGCCTTTGACTTCTATAGTATTTTTTCTTCCTACTATGGAAGTCAGTGGTGACCAAAACAGTTTGGCTACAAACCTTTTTTAGAATTTGTGTTCCGAATTTTCTTTTTTGGTGAATTATTCCATTTATGACTGAAAAACTAGTTTGACCAAAATCATACGGTCATCGTGCTTAATTGACCGATTGCTGCGACCTAACTTGAGAAAGTCAAAGCAATGCAAATGCATGCTCTTACAATGCATGGTGACTGCAGTGAGCTTCTTAATAAGAGAACAAAGTCAAAACCTGGACATTTAAGAAAATCCAGACAAGGACATATCAGGGATAAAACAGAATGCATGTTCATCTGTGATTCATATTTTAGCAATCTGTGTTACTAAAAACAGCGGGGTGTGATGAGTGTCGATGATTAATGAGTTCGCTGATGTGCGAGTTATGTGTCAAATAGTCAAGTATAAACCGATGTGTGTAACGGATTCTGAACCACTGGCATATTGATGATTATTCAGCTGTTTTAAAGAATGACTGACAACGCTCATTACTAATTTTGTTGCCAAATATTATCCACCAAACATTTATGAAAACTAAATATAATAGGCATAGGAATCCCACAGATTTACGTTAACGGAGGGTCCAAAGTCATACATGTCACAGGACAGAGACACAGAGAAATAGACGTGTGTGCTTTTTGGATTGACCTGTAGCAAACGACAGCCTAGCACACTTGTTTTGTAGCATGTTTTATGAACTTGTATGCAAAACAAGAGTGATGTAATTGCTGGCCTCCATAGCAATTACATAACCTTTCTCCCGCCCCTATATCATAGATGGGACGGTTGGCTTTTGCAAGCAGTTATAGAGAAAAACAACAGTAGGGTTCTTGTGGCATGCTGTGTGCAAATTAGTACAGTGTGACATGTCTGTGTTGTTGCATGTACCATTATCACTACTGTGCATCATCATATTGTGCGTCAAATCTTTTGCAGAAGGGTGTTTGCTTACGCCTCGATGCTATTTTTATTATCCCATGTATGTTAAGCTCACATCTTGCACAGCATTATATGCATATACTGGAGGATAATATTAGCTTTAATTCAAAAGACTGCATTATTACCATTGCAGTAATGAAAGCAAGGAATATTACACATCTAAAGCGATATATTTGTGCCACACGGTTGCTTTAAATGTGATTACTGTTCTTATTGCAAAACTATTTCCTATTTAACTTTAGGTTTTGCAATAGCCTGAATCCACTATCAAATATTAGATTATCGGAGATCAGGATCCAAAAACAATAGGTAAAATTAGATATATTGCGAGATAAAAGATATATTGGCAAAATACAACGTTACACAAAAGAGCCAGAGCCGAAGGAAGAAATTCAGTCATCATGCTGACACAAAATCTGCTCGTGTCCAGATGGTTTCGTCCTCTGAAAAGAGACCACTTGGTTAAAGCAGAGTGACTTTAATGTACACTACTGCAGGCAAATGTGCCAGCTATGATGTAACCTTGAACCTTGAATGAAACCGCTACAGGTCTGGCTCTGGAAAATGAGCTCATATGTGAACAACAGGAATTGAGCTCATTACATATGTACATGCAATATTCTAAGTAAGGTTTTAACCTCTGTAGATGGTTAACTTTCACCTCTGATGCTAAATAATTCAAACTTTTGGATCATGCATTATCTGGAGCATGCTAATAAATGCATTAAGGTTTTAGAGATTCAAGACACGGCTTCCATTCCTGAATGTGTGGTAGAGTTCAATTTGTCCTACAGGATAATTTAAAGAAACAGTTCACCCTATCACCTTCTCGGGTCCTCTGCAGTGAATGGGTGCCGTCAGAATGAAAGCTAAGTCTATTAATTAACATCTAGTGAAACCGAAATCCATCTTTGAGTCATTGTTAACTCCAAACTAATTTTTCCTGCTAAACAGATATGGCTTTCGTCCATTGAAACAATCAATAGACAAATATACACAGATCAAGAAGTGTTTCCATGCACATACAGTGCAAAACACTTCTAAACAAATATGTCAGTGAATTTTGATGTGAGAACAGGTAAAAAACTCTTGCATCTTAAAGCAGTAGCTCTTTTCTTTTAATTACACTGCAATTATCTCTACTGAATTATTATTAGATTATGGTATAATGACAGTTAATAAATGCTGTCAGCTTGAATTAGAAGCAAGTCTGTATCTGATTGTAAGCATGTATTGTGTGTTTTAACAAACCATTTTAAAATCAGTTCACAATATTTCCATTTTTGGCACCCAAAACGAGATTGAACCCCTTCCTATATATTATTTAAAACACAGAGAACCTAGTTTTCTATTTTTATTTTTGTTTTTTTACAAATAGCAGTTTAACTGCGATATGGTCAGGGCTTAACAGTGCATATCTGAACTTTATTTCACACTATGCAAAGTATCTGCAACATTTAACTACTTTATCAAAATGCATATTTTAAAATGACAGTTTTCCAAAATCACACTTGGTGTGCAGCTCAGCTATGAACTCTTGTGAACATCCCTCCTGCACGTAGAGCTATTGTCAGCTTAAAAACAATTATATTGTACAATTATATCAGATTTTTTTAGTTCCCTTAAAATGAATGTCTCTTTTCAATAGAACTGTGAGCACCTCACGTAATTAACTGTATAGCATTTTGTAATCTAGTTTTCAACAATTTGTCTTCAGCTATTACTTGATTACAAATGTGATTAGATAATATTTCATACAATAAAGTTATATATAAAGGGTAGTATATATGTCAATTATTAATTTTTTTAAAAATAAAATTAATTTAGCTGATCATAAACTATGCTTGATCAATTTAGCCTTCTCAAATCACCATGACTTGCCTAAAATAAAATCAATAGATATTCTAAAATGGCATATAACAATATTTAAACGTTAAACCTGCTCTATAATAATAAATGTGCGATGGTAAATTTTGGTGTGGAGAGTTGAAGCTAAAGCGCGCTCTGCAGGACAATCGCTTGCATTTTATTCAGTAGAAACAAAACAGACTTCGCCATCACTTTCTCTGATAAAGATAAGAATCATATATCGTTCGGAGCTGTAAAGGGTCTACTTTTTTTGTGTGCACTGATAATATCAACAAACTGTTGTGATTTTATAAAATAAAGAAGACAAACATGATGAGCTTTCTGCCTGCTCGTCTTGAACAGGAGCGTTTTATGAAAATGTACTTATTATAAGCTAATCATAATCCCTAAAGATGACTTCTCTCTAAAGGCTCGTATGAAGAGAGAGTGCGTCAGGAGTAAAAGAATAATAAAAGAAGTAATTTATTATTATGGTCTTTTTATAAATTCTAAATGTGCCATTCGTCTGTTCAATTATTTTCTTTCCTTCTCTGCATTCTCTTCTTTTTGGGACCCATTGACTTTTATGCACACAAACGTACACACACACACACACACACACACACACACACACACACACACACACACACATAAAGTTCTGAATAGAAAGTATAAGATTGCATCATTGCTGATTTTTGCCCATTATCCCGATTTTGTCTTGTGATCATGTCTATTTATGTTTGGACATCAAAACCCTACAATTTCGAAAACATGTCATGTGCTTTCTTGCATTTTAGTATTTTTTATAATGCTACGAATTTTAATGGCATCAAAGTTTTGTTGTAGCCCATGGAAGCCCATGGAAACTGTTCACTGGCAACATCTAAAAGATCTAGTTTTAAGACATTATTTACTATCCTACTATTATTAATATAATCAATTAATATAACTAAATCAACCTGACTTCATGAAATTAGACCAATGAGCGAAAGTAACTGTGTAAATCAGCCTGTATTTCTTTTGATTAAATTATTATTATTATTATTATTATTATTATTATATATTTTTTTACTCTAAACAGAAATTCAATTTCACATTCCAGAGTGCTTGTGCCTTAGATGTGATTTTACTTAGCATTAACCAACTTATAATCTTGTTTTGCAGTGTGTAAATAATGTGTGTATAACAGTGTGTATTTAAACAGGACATTATGGAGAGGACTTGTTTCGTAATGTCCCGTTCAAGCAAATGATAATCATATGCAAATAGTAGAAATAGAATCGACCACAATAAAACACTTAGTGACTACTATCTAGACTATCTAGATGAATGCTAAACATTTATGAGAAAAAAAAAACATTTGAACGAAACATATTTCTGCACCGGAATGTATCTAATGAATGTCTAGATGAGATATTTTAGACTTGCACTTGAAGCATTGTTCTAAAAGCTCATGACTGCAATTGTATCTACAACTCCGAGATATGAGAGCAGGGGACGTGTCTTCTTTCTGCGCTTCACTCGCTGATTCATGTTATTGCACTTGACAGAGTTCATTTCCAAGAGGAAACCATCAAACTGCCTGCTCATCGCTGGGGATATTACGGTCAATTTTGATATGAACAGCCTAACTGCAATGGGAACACATTACATTCGGAAGCCTGGAATGCAGACGCATGATTATATCTATTACAAACATCAATTTCCATCACATTACTCAACCGAATGTTCCCTGTCATGTGCACAGTGCTGCCTTACCTCTCTACGCTCCTTTGTAGATTTGTTGCTTAATATACTTCAACCCAGAAGCAAAATGCCGTTGGTAGATCCTGAGTTGATGGATCGGGAACATAATTCATTATTCCACTCCCAACATGGTTTCTATGCTTCAGTAACCTCCTACAATAGCCGTTCACCTGAGATATGACTTTTACCACATTATATTCGGCAACTGTGACTCTTAATAAGAATATGGATTACTGCATGAATCTGATTTACAGTCACCTGATTATATATTGGCCGGTCGCATCGCGTAATGTCCACTTCATGTCAGATTTCTGCTATTTACATCCTTTTTTTGCAGTTTAAGCAAATTATTATTGATTCAGAACATGAACATGTCATTAAAAAGGGAACAAACACCGTTCGGGTTTTCAGCGTGGTCCTTGTTTAATGTATCTCAGAAGAAGATCTGCATTTTAGCCCGTTTTAAGACACAAAACTTTAAGTGAAATCTTAAAAGGTGTTCTCACCGGGAAGAGAAAACTGTGTCCGAGATCATCGCAGATGTCCTTATAGCCAAATGGGGTTGGTGTCACTTGCTGATATTGGTTTAATCAATTGCATATATTAAGGTTTGTGATAGAGAATGATGACTCAGGGCAGACTGGAGTTTTTAGCGTGAGGAGAGGGCGGCTCACTTTGACCCCGTCAGCTAATGATGGATGAGGGACTGCTGAGATTTCATTGGATGAGCTTTGAGCCGTTAACACCCCTCCATCCCCCCTTTAAAAAAAAAAGCCTGTTCTCTCATACTTCTTGTATTTAGGGACATTGTTTTTGTTGCAAAGATGAAGAGTTGTTGTGTCGGAATCTTAATAATGTTTTCATGAATTGGTTCAGTTATTTGAACGCTTACCGTAGCATTAAAAATGTATATTAACATTAACATGTTACAGTAATAGTAGATCTGTCAACAGGTTTGATCATAGATTCTTATATCTAATGAGAAAGAGTTGTGAGATGCAGACTGCTATATACATATTAATTTCATAAAAACTCGTTAATTAATGATAGCAAGATAAGATAAGATAAAAATAGGTATATATATATATATATATATATATATATATATATATATATATATATATATATACTGTATATATATATATATATATATATATATATATATATATATATATATATATATATATATATATATATATATATATAATAGGTAAAGTTTTTTTTCTTTTCGTAGCAGAACTGGTCATAGTGGTCTAGTGTTATGCAAAAATATATACTTTTAATATGTTTTATTACATTTTGGGGGAAAAAAAGTGTAAAGCTGTTGATAATAATAAAAAAAAATTTCTTAAATGACCTAAAATAATAATGAAAAAATACTGAGTTATATATTGATATTATTTGTTTGCTGTATAGGCCCATAAATGGTTTGAAATTTACAATAAAACATGCTGAGAACCTGAATGAATATATGAACGCTGTCTAAACTTTTGAAAAACCTGAAAAGTGCGGATATCTCAAGCAAACATAATGAGCAGATTTGTTGCACATCAGCTCCTGGGGAGCTTGGGTTTACCGAGTCAAAAATGATGAGTGTGTGAAATAGCAGGATGGTTGTTAATGTGGTGATCTGTCACTCCATTGATCCTGCCTGGATCCCATATCCTGAAGTTCCGATGGCGGCTTTTCAAGTCTCTAAAGCTAAGGGCTCAGTTTCTGTCGACAAACGCCATTGAAGTATGGAAAGGAATCCCTTAGTGTCAGAAACGATCATGGATTATTGGGTCAGTGTGGGCAGGGAGCAAAAGGACACATTCTCATTTTTCATTCTTCGATTCTGAGCACATCAGTCACCCTTATATTGAACGTTTCACTTGAAACACTTTTGCTTCTAAACCATAGTACAGCAAAAACTCAGCGCACTAAAAGATGAAGGCCAAGATTGTTGAGGCGAATTCTGTAACATGTTTCATAATGTAACCATTCTTGCCAGTTGCCAAATGTGTAAATAAATAAATAAACAAAGCACCCTAGTTATCGCACCATTTATCTGGTAAATTTTTACATATTTACAATTTTTATTATGTATATTTTCATTTTCATTTTAGTTTATGTTTTAGTAAAGTTACTGTACGTGTTACGGTATTATTATTGTTTTCCAATATCTGCCATATTTCTATTTAGCTTTCGTTCGCTTTGCTTCAGTTTTAATAATTTAAGTGCTTTATAGTTATTCCAAAGATTTAAAGATATGCAAACAATCGACTCGGACGTCTAAGTTTGGAAGCCCATTTCATCTCACAAAATAAGAATAAAGAGCCATTTTAACGTTATTTCTCATGATGTAACAATGTATTTCACACTTACAATTTTATATCTCTAAGTCATAATTATTTCTTGTAAATTTGACTTTCTGTCACTCAGCTGAAAGTAGCACATATTTATCATTTCGTAATTGCAATTTTGCATGCTGTCACCATATAATAAAAAAACAGTAGGAGCCCTTTTTTGAAGCAGAAGAAAGAGTTGACAGTATTTTATCTGCACCTTTAATCTTAATATATACCATCTGTGTTCTGTATATTAAGCCCTGCTAAAAAGTGAAAGTGGGGCACTCTGCGAATTAAGGTACTTTGTAGCCTCAATCTCCACATTTAAGCAATGTAGCTGAGGGAGAAAAGACAAGTAGAAGGAAAGGTTGGAAAAAAAGATCAACGTCTTACATTTGCCTCTCTAGTGCACTTTCTCAGAAACGCATTAACCCCAGCACAGAGGAGACCTCTATTTAAGAGAAACATGGTTACGGACAGCGCATTGTTCTCCTCTCCAAGTGCTTTTCTCACCCGTTGATATGTGGCATATTCAATGAGGGAATCTATTCTCCATTTGTCCAGCAGAGGTCTAAATCTTTGCTCTGTTTACATCGTGGCACAGCCGTGTCCTCCGGGACTACCTAACTGTGACAGTGAATGAATTTAGCGGGGAAGGGTGTAATTTGTCCACAGCAATAATATGGAGTGGTCCGCTCTGCAGGCGGCGGGCCGTAATATAGCTTGCTGTAATGTAGAGAAACAGTCGCCCTCCGGGGTTCAATAACTGCTTATTACTCCTGCCTCCACTTCAGAAGCATCACCATCACCATCAGCCCAGTGGCCTCCCACATTATAACTTCGGCACAAATGCCTCTACTGTGCTATCGACTGGAGTTTCTGTTATTCGCTAAGCCTGTTGAGCAAATACCCTGTTTGTGGTCATGGTTCCACAGGTCCGTGATCTAATAGATGATGTTAGGGAATTGTCCTCGCCAGCTCTCATTTGTCTTCATATAGAGGCAAGAGCTGAGCTGGTCAGCTTTCAGCAACAGGTTAAAATGACATCTTGATGAAACCAGCTTCAGAACTTCTTTATGTTTCTTTCTCTCTCTTAATATATGTATGTATATATATATATATATATATATATATATATATATATATATATATATATATATATATATATATATATATTGCTCCTAGACACAGATCTTAATTTTGACAGGGTTTATTCCATGAACCAATCATGGGCAAACTTAATCAGCCATATCCAATCATATCGTGATGTAAGCTTTGCCTTCTCTCACATGACTTTTCCCATTCATTCTCAATTAACCCCCACCAAATCAGTCCATGCTTTAGGGGTTCTGTTAAAACTCAATGGGCTTAGGGGAGGCAGGACAGATGCAGACTCGCAATGTGACAGAGTTTCTTCAGAAAAACGAATTATTTATACAGTATTCATATTATATTTATATAGTCTTGTGCATTTATTTCCACTCAATAAACCTGTAAAACAGTCTGATTAAAGCCTGATCAATCTCTCTGTCTCTTTTTCTCTTCTGTAGTGTGTCCTGGCACTGATAACAAGCTCAGCACGCTGTCGGATTTGGACCAGCAGTACAAAACTCTTCGCAAGTTCTACGAGAACTGTGAGGTGGTCATGGGTAACCTGGAGATCACCAGCATTGAAAGAAACCGCAATCTGTCTTTCCTCAAGGTGAGTGCACACCTATAGATAGACAGATGTTAGGAATTCAGCTTTACACTTTTTATTAAAACAACACAAATGAGGAAACTATTATTATGCATGACTAACAGAATGCTATATAAATGGTAAAAGACAATCTGCACCCAATATGAACACTCCAGTGACATGACATTAGAGAGCAAGTCATGTATTTCTGTATTTCAAAGGCAGTTGGAGCTTTTAGCAGTCTTTTGTACAGGTGCTGCAATTACTGGTAACACTGATGGTTAAATAGCTCTTTTACATTTGCATTAATGGATGTTACTCTGGTTCCATGCTTGGTATAACTGCAGAAATAGAGCGAAAAGGCTTTATGAGGCAGCCTTGTTTTCATACTAAAACCAGGTGTATTACTTTTTCACAGAAAAAAATCACTTGGGTTCTGAGTCTTAATAAATTAATGGCTTTTCACAGAAGTAATTTCATAATGGTTCTAATGTATCAGGATGAAAATGAACAGGTCACACGGTATAGTGTAAATTAAAACAAAGCGTGTAGTTTGAGGGAGGTCCCATGGTGAGCATCCATGTATGTGTTCTCCCTGAGGAGGTACTAGAGATGAAACAATTAATTACACATTGAAATTACAGAAATTACTTTATGTTCTATTATCTTATTGGATACTAGGAATTAAACGCTTTAAATGCATTATTTAGCAAAAATAGTCTCTTTGCAAAATTGCTTCCAAAAAAAAGTCTCTTTTTTTGGAAGCAAGGCTTCATGTAGTTGATCAAGAATACACCAGAAACTGTTATATTGTGAAATGTTATTAAATTTTTTTATGAATATGTTGTAAAATGCATTTTTTCCTGTAAATTCACAGCCATTATGCCAATATTCAATGTCTCATGCTCAGTTATTGAATTATTGTGATTTATGTTTGATTCTTAATAATATAACTCTTAATAATAATAACTCTCTCACTAATATGAATGTGATTGGTCCATCCTACCCATAGGGTAACAGGTCTCAATAACAAACAGTATCACGTCAATAACATTCTTAATTACAGACAATATTTTTCCGGCGAATAATGACACAGAGTGCTTTTAATAGCCTTACAATTACAGTGATGAGTTAAAGTAAAGTAATAAGCCACAAAGGGCTCATTATTTTAGTTTATTATTGGACTATTATATTATATTGATATTATATTGATTGTTTTTTGGCTTAGTAGTTTAATGGTTCAATAACAGAATAACTGCTGAATAAATATAAATTGAGTGCTAACAAGTGTCTTTGTAATCAGATTTTGATTAAGATCTAGGTTCCCAGATCACAAAAGTAATCCGATATTTTTCATCTTGTTATTTATCTGCATCTCCTGTGCATTTCGTTGAGGCACATCCCTCTTTTTTGTCACACGTTTATCACGAAAACCACTGGCCAAATTAATACGTGATTCAAAGGTCTCTTGTTTACCTGTAGCCTGATGTTTTCCCATCAATCTAACAGCATCCAGGATCCGGGTATGTATCGGCAGGTGGTGTCACTTTGGCCTGTCAAGTAGACCTACGGTTCGCTGTCAGGTTTTATCCTGGTCAAGGCCTGAGCGTTCCAGCAGCAGCTAATGATGTTACAGGGTTTGACTGACTCTTCATTAAGGTCTGATCAATCAGGCTGCTGGCTCCCTCCATGCCTGCTTAGTGGGAATACCAGAGTGGCTCAATGTCTGAGCTGCCAGCTCGTGTTAATGTCAGGAACTGCCACAGACAATCGCCTCTTTGCATTTTTTGCTCTGCCACCGCAGTCCATATATATATGCACATGCAGTACATGTGGAGAAACAGATCTATGCAGTGGTAGAACATCTCCCAGCTAATTTAAACATTTATCTCACATTTCAATATCTAAGTTAAAAAACACATTCTTTAGGGGTCTTAACATCTTTCTCTGACCAGCAGAGACCCATAAACAAGAAAGCACAAGGTTTAGAGTGACCCGCAGTTTATTAAAGGCTTTCTATGCTGTTACTTTCATACCTTTACTCGGTATATGAGTATATATGTTTGTGTGTGTGTGCGTGTGCGCGCATGCATATCCGCTTGTACATACATACATACATACATACATACGTACAGTATATGAATAAAAACTAGAACATTTCTGTATAAAATAATTTTATCTGTGTTGCATAAACAACTTATTTCAAATAAATCAGTTTTACCTAACATCAATGTAAAATTTTATTTATGCATTTGATATTTTTTTATGCTTTTCAGATTTGTTGCATATGCTTATTGGTAATCCAAGTCTAAGCCCTTGAATGTAATGCATTTTGGGTGACAAGGCATGCTCAGGAGAGCATTGCAGTTATTCACAGTGACAGCATAACCAGCAACTAACTGACTTAACACAGAGAGAAAGTGACAGACTGGAGTAGTGGGCAGTTCGGACCAAGAAAACAGACATTATACACAAATTAACCCATCTATTACAGATCGCTCTCTATTTCTAACTATTTTGCCTTTCAGTACTGTATAGAAAGCTTGTCAAAAATTCTCCATTATAGGAAAAACTGTCATAGTTTTGACCTAGAACAATTATGTTCAAGCCTTTAACCACAGAAGTCCACAAATGATGGTGCTCTTAAAAGTGGATTTATACCTTATTGTTTTATGCTGACACAACTAGTCCAGTGACATTCAGACATTTTATGTTTCCAAAAGTGTCCAGACAAAATGTGTTTGTACAGTTTGTATAGATTGGGAAGGCATCTCCTCCTCATGACCTCCTTCGGTCTTTTGTGAATTTGAGTGTTTTGATGTTCTTATTTCTAGTATTATTTCAAAGCAGCTCTCATCTTGGAAAAATCTCTAGTGCCCAGTGCATCCTTAGCGTGAAGTGGTTTTAGGCTTGTTTAAGAAAGCTGTGTAAGAGTTGCCATTATTTTTTCATTTAGCTACAAGAGCATAGATCCAAGGTTTAGCATTTTGTGTATTTTCTGAATGCTGAAACTGTACTCATATATGTAATAATTGTCATTCTGTATCTAATAATCAATTTTACAACCAAATATTTCACGGTACTGAAGTAAAATGCCCTATACAGCCTGACATACAAAATAAAAGTCCATAGAAAATGTTACAGTTCATAAAAAATTTGAGAAAATGTTTGTTTTATGTTTTGTATTATATTTGATACATAGCATGTATAGAAGAATATGGAGGTCACATTGAAGGAGTATAAATTCTTTTATATATTTATATTTATTTATATATATTTCTTTTAGTATTTTTTTTTATTATGCTGATAATGTAGAGGCCTTAGAACTGTTCCTAGCAAAAAAAGGTGCGATTATTTGTTTTGCTATAATTCTCGCATACAACTATATTTATATTTATATCATCATTTTCTACAGTTTGATCTTCTTATGCTTTCTCCTAGGCAATGAATTTAATAAGTCTAGCTATATGCAATTACTAAAACACCCTGCCTCTCTGTACGCATTTCCTTCTTATACTCCATGAAATCCACTTGCTTTCCTTTTTAATTAGGATGTAATCAGAAACTGAGCCTGTCATTAATCAAAGCCACCCAAATGATAGGGGATTGTCCAGCTCACTAGCCTCATTACAGGTTTGTGTGTGTGGATTCTCTAGTAATATTTCAAGGCTGAAGCCTTTTGCAAACCCCAAAAAACCTTTAAATGAGTCCTATTGGTTTTCCTAAAGCCAGTTGTTCAGTGAGTCAGTATGCAGGTTTTTAAAATGGATAATAAGTAGTTTTTTGAGCATCAAATCATCATATTAGAATGATTTCTGAAGTATCATGTGACACTGAAGACTGGGGCAATGAAGCTAAAAATTCTGCTTTGTTATCAAAGGAATAAACTGCATTTAAAAGGGGTCATCGGATGCAAAATTCACTTTTTTTTGTCTGAACATAAACGTTTGTTGGAAGCGTGTGTTCATATCCATTCGACATCCATTTTTTTTTTCCCTATTTTAAAATCGCCTTTTTCAAATCTAGTTCTGCGCAGGCTCCTCCCACAATAGTTGATTGACAGGACCGCCTTACCTTAGACCCTCTCTGAGTGAGCAGTCATCAGTCTGGTTTTTGTCACCTCTAGTGCAGGGGAAGACAAGATGTCTCCTATTAATCGATTGAGGCATTTTGTTTTTTGGTGTAATAAGGAATATAGCAGTCATCATTTACTCCCGACATTTCAGCCGCTGAAGACACAGAGGATTACTTTTGCTTTTAATAGAACGGGCCGATCCCCAATCTGCTTAAAATTGCTCAATCTTCGAGTGAATCATTCACGATCCAGTGTCATCTAGAAAAAAACAGTGTGAGGTTTTTTAATGAATCTAAGCAAATCGGTTTCCTAATAATGTACTAATTATCCAGTTTTGTGGTTGAAGTTTACAGCAGAGAGGGGCGGGGTCAGCAGAGCTCGTTAGCATTTAAAGCAACATGGACTAGAATGGCTTCCTGCAAACAGAGCTGATTTTGACAGGGTAAAGAAGGTATTTCTTACACTCCCGCTGAGCATTTTTAATTATAATTAAATTAAATTCCATTAAGATCCTAAAGAATCATATCAACTTGTGGCAAACGGGAATTTGACGACCCCCTTTAATATATATATATATATATATATATATATATATATATATATATATATATATATATATAATACGATAGAAAACATTGTTCCTAAAAAAGTATGTAATATCATGATAATAATAATACGGAAGTATGCTTTTTCAAATGCACCCAATATTTCTGTGTATCTCTATACTGTAGAAGTCGTGTGTAGTGTATTTGTGAGTGAGTGCGAGATGTCCATTTCCTCCCCATTTCACCCACTAAATGTGTGCAGCTGTATGGGCATGTCCTTTACAGAGTGGTAAATGAACCAGGATGTAATTTTACTAGAGATGATGCTACTTGACTTCTGCACCTCTCATTTACAGATGTAGAATTTCAATACCTCCTCGCTAACACTAAACCCTCTAAAATCACTTCAGCCTGACATAATGTGCCCAGTGAGAAAGAGGAAGGGTTCAAGAGGGCTTATGGGAGAAAATGGTAATTGTGTCTGTGGGCTAATAGCACTGTCTCATTATCCCACTGCACTGTCACTGTAACATTGTCGGAGGAGAGAGTTTCAGCGTGGCCGCAAGCTCACTAACATTAGTGTAATTATAGCTTTTTTTTTTTTTTCATGGGAAATTAACACATTGTTAGATTTAAGTGTCTCTTCACCTTCTCAAAATTGCTATCGCAAGCTCATAGCATATTAGTGTTTACTAATTACACATTTTAACTTTATGCTTGAAATGCCATGAAATAAAGGCCATTTTCATGGATCTGTGGACATGTGTTCCACTTGCTTTCTTGTCGCAAAGTTTTTCATTTAGGATTTGAGGACTGCGTCGGATTTCAGTTTTTGAACGGAGAGCGTTGCTGCAGTGCTCCATCTTTTATATGCTTTATCCAGCCGGTTTTGAGAAGCACAGTAAAGTAATTCAGTCAATAATATCACTGTAAAACTTTCCAAATTATTCAAAGGAGGTTAAAGTTCTTTTCTTCTTTGGGAAGCGGTGTTTAAAAGATTTGTGGCTGTTTGAGAATCAGCAAGGTTAGCGGATGATTTTATACTGACAATGTTTGAGTGGTTAGTTATTATTGGAACTCACATTAGTTTGTTAAATTGACAATTCAGCTGTCATTTGAACCAAGTGTTTGATTCATGTAAGTAACCTTGAGAGGAAATAAATGTAGGACGCTATGTCTTTAATGTATTCAATTAGAAGCTATGATTTTTAAATTAATTAATTAATTACAGTAGTGTTATAGTGATATATATATATATATATATATATATATATATATATATATATATATATATATATATATATATATATATATATATATATATATATATATTAATATTATTTTAGCATTGTGTATTGTATAACTTTTGTAGTGTTTTAATAAATATAAATGCTTTTTATTTTAGGTTTTTATTGTAATGTTACATTTTAGAAATTGTTTTGATTTGGCCATTTTTATTTTTTTATTTAATTTTTTAAACAAATTTTACTAAAAACAAATAAAAATTACAAATAAAGAAACAGAAAGTAACACATTAAATTAAATGTGACATTTTGTACACACACACACACACACACAAAATATTAGTTTATAGTTTTGTTTTAAAAAAAAGAACACTCATACAAAGCCTGTCCATTCAGTTTATCTTTATCCACGGCTATCTCATTACATTCACCAGTGTTATGAAATGATCTCTGAGGTTAAATGAATTCCTCACAGCAATTATAGACACCTGAAAATTATTACAGCTACACGGAAAGCGCTGACAATAAAAATGACCATAATTGAATGCGCCGCATTCATATGAATGATGATTGAACTGTGTATCTTAATCTGTCATATTAGACAACATTGACCCTGCCATAGACAAAACTGAAGTGTAATTAATTCTAAATCAATTACACAGAATCTTTTTTTGAAACCTTCTTGCCTGCAGATTGATTTTTAGCACGGAGCCAATGTAATAAAGCCATTTCTTGGAAATAAAAAAAAAGATGAGTTCTTCTGTGAATCACATTCAGTGTAATGCATTTAGATTCATAGCTATTTTCCAAAATGTAGTTATGTTTTATCATTCACAATATGCCAGCTCTCTTCTCCAGTGGTTGAGTGATTGCCGTTGTTTCTGAAGCTACTCGTAAAGGTCACGATAGCTATTCAAATGAAGGTAATGATCGTCTGAGACTCAGAGAGCTAAAGGAAGTCCCATTATTCGAGCTATGGAAGACCAAACTTTGCTTACAACATGCATTGTTATTAAAATGAGTTTTCAATGGTGCTTAATTTAGCTTTCCAAATTGTTTTCCTTTATGGATTTTTAATATTTGCCAGTGAGAGCTAGTTTGCAGTTTGCAAATATGTGCAGTGTCATGTAGCTTGCCACATGGAGCGGAACAAACAGATTGCATTTAACAATAGTGGTGACATTTATATTGTGTTTTTCTTCAGTTTGAATACAGAACAGACCGTGCCTGCTCGTAAAGATGCCTTCGCCACATTCTGTCATCTAAAAATGGATGATTGTGACCCTGAAACTCTTCCCACTTCTCACTGCGGGGTTCTGTCAGCTACCCTCCTCGTTCGGCGTCTCATATCTCTCGCGAAAAATGATCTCCTGCCACTTTCTCGCTTGTAGCTGGAGCGGTTTTGTTTGTTCTGAATATTCTCCTGTTACTTCTGTTGTCGTCAGGATCGGGGGAAAAAAAGATGCTCTCAATAAAGATGTCAGCAAACTTTCATCATGCTTTCACCAAAGACGGTCGCAAATTTGAAACGAGACAGTGAAATGCAGATCATAAAGTCATTAGGACTCCAAATATTTATTGTTTGCTTAAGATGTCTTGCTGACGGTTTCAAGACTGTGGTCCTCTTTTGAATGTCAATCTTGTCTTTTGATATTTTTCCTAAATTTACTTGAAATGAATTACAGGCCCACGTGAAATAATTGTGAACGGCACACATTCGTTTTGAAATGTCTGAGATTTGTGAAATATCTTGACAAATATGTGCACGGTTTTAGACGTCGTTGAGAAAAAAGATTACTGGTGTAGCTGGGAAGCTAGGGATTTATTTATTAATTGTCTTTGCTATCCAGGAGGGAAAAATTATTAAAGGGCTTAAAAAGCTATTACAATAGGACTTGTAAATAGTTTATTATAGTACTTTTTACATAATATAAAATAAACTGAAATAAAGATGAATAAACTATTAATAAAAACTTTAATAGTACCTTATTGATGCTAAAATATACAGTTACATTCAATCATTGTACATGCATATAATTATTTATGTATTATACATATACATCATAATTTAGAAAATAATAATAGTTTAAAATAAATAGTTTTGTTGTTGTCCATTCGTAGATATAATAATGCTTACCACAAAATAAATAAATACATTAATTAATTAAATATAATATTATGATGTATTATTGCTCTTTTATGGTTAATAGGTTTGTGATGCATGATATCGGACTGCCTTGTGTGATATCAGTATTCATATGATCATGTAGTGTGTGTGTGTGTGTGTCCTTTATAGATCACTGCATTAACATTTACTCCGCCAATAGCGATGTGTTCATGTGATATTTCTCCTGGAGAGATCATAAACAGAATAAAGGAATTTTAAACAATTAGAATAGTGAATACTTTCCCTGTTGCCGTGTCTAGCATATTCGTATCTCACAAACATATTTACCACGACTAACATTACGTTGTAGAAACACGACCCTTAATCTTTTTATCGAAAGCACCAAAACTTCTATTACAGCATCAGTATTATTTTTGCATCTGTTGTTGTGGTTCCCTCATGAAAATTTAACACAGCTCATATCGCAAATTTTAGCCTCTGTGGTACTTGTAAATCTTTTCGAGTTTTTGTTGTCCTTGAAAACAAGAACATGCAAAGGTAGATTCACCAACATAAATTTTCCGTGTTAAAAAGACTCACATTTAGCTAAGGAGGTGTTAACATACGGTTCATTGACATTATTCAGAGTTATGTCAAGCTCCAGTTTAAAAGAGCAAAACCTTCACAGGCATATTAAACAGCTTAAACCTCATTTAGCAATAAATTGTTTATTGTTTACTGCTTGCTAATTTAGCTTGAATCAATTATGTAATTGTAATTGAATTAGCCGGTGTTTTTAAGAAAGTCTATTAAAAATAATAATAATAATAATAATAATAATAATAATAATAACAAAAACTAGACTTTATTTTTCTTTTTATTATTTCTTGGCAGCTAAAGCAGCGGTCCAGTGAATTTTTAATACCGAAAGGGCAAGAAAACAAATTAGTGTCAAAGTAAACAGTGTTATTGTGAAAAGCAAAGTAATCCTTTAATTAAATTAGGTGAATTACAACCAAAATAGAAATTCTGCTCATGTCCTGAAGGTCTGTGTAAGGTTTCGGAGGAGTTTTTTGTTGTTGCCAAGTAACAGAAACTGCTGATGACAATAACAAAGACTGCAGATTTAGTAGTTATAGTTAATGCCTGAGTCACTATTAATAACGTGTATACTTAGAGTAGGTCATGTGGATAAGCCATTCATTCTAAGTGTATAAATTATCAAACCACATACACATACAGTGGCATTGTAACTTACAGTTTAAGAGCTGTACATAAGTGTACTTTATAAATTGCCATTGAGCTAAGTTCTCAGTGTACAAAAATATGAATTAATGAAATTTATTGTGAAAAACTGCAATTCTACTGAAAATATATTGTAACAATCTTTTAGGTTTTAACTTAAATGTACAGATAAATGCCGTAATTTCATTAACTGATATAATATTAATATATAAACCTATTAAAGTATATCAATATTATATCAGTTAATGAAATCACCTTTGAAATACACTGATAACCACCAAATGCAGGTGGTGATGAGAAAGTCACATGATGAACCAAAGCCCCTCACAAGCAGCTTTTAAATATATACATATATAGAACATACATTAAACTGAAATATGCAGGAAACATTAATTCAGAAAAACTAAGAAGAAACATAATGATTTTAAAGGAAAAATTTGAAATTTGAAATGCAATGCAGGGAATTCTGGGTATGTCAATTTACAGTTATTCCCTGTAAATTTTACAGGAATTAACCATTAACCGTTTAACAGTTTTTTACTGTACTATTTACATTTTATTTCTGTTAATATCATTTTTTACAGCATAGAATCCTCCAAAACATATATTAAAATTCATATCACAACTTTTAAACCCAGCTGTGGTCCTTGAAGTCTTGTCTGAAATTTGACATTATAATAGTCTTTAGCAGTGTATCTGCACTTCCAGTGCTTCTGACTGGCAGGTGACAGCTGTCGGTGTGTGCTTGGTCAGCTCTTCACATGGATTTCCATCACTATAGTTCCAGTGTGTGTGTGTGTGTGTGTGTGCGTCCGATCGGTACAGCTATATCACATTCACTTCTTCTGCATGAAATAGACCTGTCCTCTGTGTCTGCTAATGACACGCAGTATGAAGCTGTGATTGGATGTCAACATGATTGATGTGGGTGTGGAGAGGGAGGGTCCAGCGCTCTCTTGGGCCATTATCTCTTCAAATTATATCAAGGCTGTCTGATGAATCGACTAATAGACTTGATGATGAAGTTTTGGGAAAGCCTTGTCTAAAGGACAAACTACATCCTTGAGCTACCCAAAGCAAGTGGCTCACAGGAAACTCTAGTATGCATTTATTTAGTGAATTTCTTTTTACCCCCGCAGTCCATCCGTGAGGTGACGGGATACGTGTTGGTGGCTCTGAATCAGTTTGACTATCTTCCTCTGGAGAACCTGCGGATCATCCGAGGCACTAAACTGTATGAAGGACGATACGCTCTGGCCATCTTTCTCAACTACAGACGAGATGGCTACTTCGGCCTCAGACAACTCGGACTCAAGAACCTGACAGGTATATATATATATATATATATATTTTTTTTTACATTTTACATTTGGGATGTGTTCTTCTCTCAAGTGCTGCCAAATGAAAAACAATGCAGGAATTTTTATTTATTTAATTATAATTAATCGAAAATGAATAAATAAATCGAAATTTTCATAAAAAATGCTATGCGTACTACGAAGAGCTGAATATAAAACATTTTAAATCAATATATTATATGAAACTGGAACAGTAGTGTATATGCAATTACTGAATAGAACCTAATTTACAATTATTAATTAATTTTCCATATTATAGTTTGGCTAGTGTTACAAATCACTAGTCTATGTCTGTACTCTTTTAATGTCTGACTGTATGTTGTGCTCTTAATCTAAATTAGCATAGCAGAGACTGTATTTGAACACATGTCTGATAAGATTGGTGCTAATAATGTCTTTCATGCTGTGCAGAGCGGCGGCTAAGATAATCATATAGATCACAAGATGTCTCACAAATTTGCCACTCTTCATTATGTAACTGCATTTTATCTTATCAGTTTAAAGTTTCTTTTGAGCGTGTATTACAGATGGCTTGTTTCATTTATTTTTTGATTTTTTTTTTCTCCAGCCTTGCTAGGTTGCCTCATAGAGTGACTTTCTTTCACATCTTATACCATGCAATATAGAAACTCATCTTAAGACAATATTTCTAGATCCCTTCTGGGATGCAAAAATATATGGAGGGAAACAAGAAACAGATCAAGGAGTCAAACAAGCAACAGACAAATGGAAGAAGTCGGTGGCACCTCAGCAAAACAGCCAGGGGCGTGATAATGCTTGTCTGACTTCTGATGACTCATGGACGGCCAGTAGAAGCCCAGAGGAGTCCGGCAGGTGGTAGAGGGTCACAGTAGGTGATGGAAAGAAAGTTACGACAACCACCGACATGCCCAGTAGGAAAATTGCATAATGATGTATTATTAATCTCAAATACAGCTTTAGCGCTTTAATGGCTGATTAAACAATATAGTGTAAGAGAGATAAATACAGTAGTGACAGTCCTGGTACGCCGCTGCCCTCTTGTCTTCTTTTCTTGCCGTCTTCAAAGATATTTCTTTCCTTTTATTGCTTCTCTCTTGATTGTGATGAGGTGTCAGGTGGTGACTTTGAATGACTTGGGTATGAGGTTACAGAGCTTGTCTTTGAGAGCTTCAACATTCAATAATCCAGACAGTTTAACTGCCACAATACATTTTGCCAGGCTTAAAGGCATAGTTCACCCAAAGAACGAAATTCTGTTAATGTACGTCAGCGTCTAGTTCATGTTTTTGTTTTTGTTTTCTCTCATTTCTGATTGAAAGGAACGGTTCACCAAACAATGCAATCATAATTTATTTTGCATCATTATACTTTTGGTTGCACTGGCTTTCAGTAGATGGACAGAAACAAAAACTTAATTTCGATGATAAGCTAAAGTTGTTTGGCTTTAGAACAATAGTAGGGTATGTAAATCATGACACAGTTTTTATTTTTGGGTGAACTAATGAGCGATACGAGGAAAAAAACACAACCTCGATGCTGACATACATGCAGGGGTGGATTTTAGAGTTTTCGACTCAATTATGGTTTAGAATGTCCCTATGAATACATAAACAAATAATAAATCAATCAACCAATTAATTAAAATCCACAAAGATCCTCAAACGAGCCAACAAACCAATCTAATTTGAGCAGATGTGACCTATGACCAAAAAACATATAAGGCTGAGTTAAGTCCGTCAAAATTTGGCTTTCTTTTAAAATAGAGAGAGAGAGAGAGAGAGAGAGAGAGAGAGAGAGAGAGAGAGAGAGAGAGAGAGAGAGAGAGAGAGAGAGAGAGAAAAGGTTTTCTTTGATTCCAAAAAATAAAATGAGTTGCAGGAGCTATTGTGACTTTGATTTTCAAAAACTAAAAGTTTCATATACTTACTGTAATGAAGGCAAAGCATTGTGCTAAGATAAACATGCAAGTGCATACTAATTTGAAGGAATTATGTTAACATATGAACAATATTGCCTTTTTTTAATATTTGCAAACTTATATTTAATACAACCATGTCTATAAAAAAACCAAACCTAATAACCTTCAAATGATATAAATATAAATGTTTAGCTTTACAGAATGAATAAATAAATTAATTAATTAATAGCATTTTGATGTATACGCCACACATTTCTGCTTTAAAACCCCCAGAATGTCTTACTACAGACTTTAAGTGCATTTAATTAATTACTATATTTTGCTCATTTTTACAGCATGAAGAACAAATGTATGTTATTTGTTTGCAGATCATAATGAATAAGTGGATAATTAATTTAAATTACATGGCGACCGTTTACAACCACAGTAGAAAAGTGCACTAGAATCCAAATAACTTTTTATTCTGCACCTAAAAGCTTGCAAACACAATGTTCCAGCCCAGTGTAGCGAAGTTGCACACTATTTATGATACTGGAGCAGAGCCCTTCTATAAAAGACAGTGTTGTATATCATAACCCCTATTGTAAGCAAGAAAATGCAGTGAAGGTTGGTTGGGTTGAGTGATGGGAAGAGCTGCACATTTGAGGTAACAGTCGTCCTTTGAATTCCTCGCTAAAGTCTTTGAATCATTTTTTTAGGATTGAATTTATCTATTCCTGCAGCATGGCTGGTAAAGTCTGAATCTCGAGGCAATGGTAGCTATGTTTCTGCAATTTTCAATATGAGTTTTAAGAGATGAAAGTTGTTCTTCAGCCCCTTGAGATATTCAGCACATTGATGATGAATGGCTCCTTTGATTAAAGCCATGTGCTCCCCTCTCATGGTACCTCTACACCGCTCTGCAGCATGATCAATAGCTTTCATAAGCAACTTATGATACAATAATGGCTGTAACCTTATTTTCTGTGGTCCTTTCGATCAAATGTTCTTCTTTTTTTGACTATGTCCTCATAGACGACCTCTATAACCAGCAGCTACACGAAGGGTGGTTTCATCAACCTTTTCGAATATCAGATGATAGAATTTCATCAGGAAAGAGTATATATATATATATATATATATATATATATATATATATATATATATATATAGTCAGTGAATGAGTAGGCAGATTGCTGTATGGAAATATGCATTCATCTTTCACTGCATGTGGCAGTAATTGAATAAGAAAAATTCTAAGACTTAGGCAATACTTTCAAGTACTTGTTCTGTTGCTTGAGAATCAAGGTTTACATTACTCAAACTCATGAAAGAAATCTGTTGTCCATAGACAGCAGATTCTCCAAAAAATACGATCTTGAACTGCACTCAAGCAACACGGCAAGAAATCTCAGTGTGCACCGTGCTTACTCAAATTATTAATTCTTCTTAGAAAAGATTTAGAAAAAAAATGTGTATCTATATATATATTCTTACTGTAACAAAAACAAACAAACAAACAAATAAATAAATAAATAAATAAAGCATTCAATAAAATACTCGTTGTGCATGTAAATAAACATAAAAATGTAAATAATACTTTACCATTTTGATTTCAGAAAGGTTGTGAAAATAACCATTGGAAAACCTTAGTATCATTTCAAGCTGTCATTTGATGAAATCCCCATCAAATAGATTTTTTACTGAACTGTTCCTTTATGAACAGTCATTTAACAGCTGTATTTACTAAAATCATTCAATTGAAATTTAATTTAATTTAATTTAATTCAAATTAATTCAATTTGGTTGGGTTTAACAATTATCACAATTATTTACACCTACTCTGAATTATAATTCTGACGAAATACTGTATGATTTGGAAACCAGTCGGGAATGTAGATACTGAAAACGTAAATGCCTTTTTTTATTTATTTTTTATTTATTTTTTATTATTATTATTATTCCTTAAAGCTTTTCCATTGAGTCAAAGTCATGTTTGCTGACTCCACAATTCCACCTTGTCTAATTTATTCATTATGTTAGACAAATCTCCATGCAACCTAACACTTTGTGCCCTCATATGTATGCTTGTGCACATCCCCAGCGGTGTATTAATGCAATAGCCTTGATGTGAAGCAAGCTCGCTACCCACCCCCACAGAGCCTCTTGGGCTAGCATGTCCAGTCCTCTGCTCTCCTCCACACAGCCTTGGCTGCTCAGTTAGTAAACTCTTTCTTGCTTCTGAGCTTCTGTCCATGAACCCAAGGCTGGGCCTTCATTGTGTAGATGTTTTTGAACCAGCTGGGCCCCTGTATTGTTCAGCTTCTTTGCTGATTCTGTCAACAACAATCTTGCAGACGAGTTCCAATGCTTTTGTGAACATGTTTTGCACTGAAGAGCTGCTGCTCAGATTTTTTTTTTGAGATGTTCTTTTGTTTTCAAGGACACTTATGCAGTGCCTTTAACAGTGTTTTGCTGCGCCAAGTGGGTTGTGAACGTAATTGTATGCTGACTTCCAAAAGAGGAATCTTGTTAGGGAAATATCTTATATCATAAATAGTGACAGGTCTTTTCTTATATATTTTGATAAGCATCAAAGTGTACTGTGCTGCATAGAAAGAAAGAAAAAATGGGTGGACACTTGTTTCCATGCATCGTTGTTGATTTTGAGGCAGATAAATGTCAACCTAAAGAGATGAGAGGATATGACTAAATGACTGAAGAAGCCTGCATATATCAGTAAGAAATATGTTGTTTAACCAGAAGAGCCAGTTATGGCTTTTTTTTAGTTTGTTTCATTTTTTTGAAGTATAAATAAATATATATGCATGCATGTATATATTTATATATGTATGAATGCATGTACTGTATGTATGTATGTATGGATAGATATGTGCGTGATCTATAACAGGCATTTAAAATTGGGCAGATTTTGATTTTGTGACATTTAAGTCAGAACTGGAAGCTTTTCACCATTGGATTTCAGTTGGAATCAATCAATCAATCAATCAATCAATCAATCAATCATTTTTAAGAAACAAAATCTTACATTGAGGTTTATTCAGCGGCCATTAAAGATGGTAAAATATATTCACCTGTGTTATTGAATTAAAATCTTCAAAAACTTTTTTGGTTTTGATAGTTGGATTTAATAGTTTTGACTAGTATTTATAACAACTCTGAAATGTGATTCTAAATTTAATATTCTAAGATCCGAAATCTGGATACTGTGCAGGCAAATTGTATTTTTAATGAGCTATCAAACTAGTTGGGTAGAATTATAGCAGTGATTGATCTGGGTAGGAAAATGAATCAAAACAGAAGGAGAAAGGAAGGAGTATTAACATTTTGTTCCTTTTTTAATCAAATATTGTACAATGAACAGCTGCTGTTTTGGTCTTTAGCTGGTTTACTGTGCCTAGCTGAAATATGACGCGAACATACAGTAGATTAGCTTTCTTAAGCTGTCACCCCTCACCCTAAAGAATGATAGTTATAAGTGCTTTGATTTTATTTCCAAAGCTATTGTAATAGCATTACTTCCTGAATATGAAATTATGTCAGCAAATTCTGTTTTTCCAACCATCAGTCAAGAACAAAGTGGGGACAGGAAGAGCGCTTTGTGGGTAATAATTGGTTTGCCTCTGAATCTCTCAAAAAACAAAGGCCGTTCATTGCAGCTGAATGTGATTAAAACGGCTCTCCGAGGACTTCCTGCGGTGGGGATATAAAGAGATCTCCTGACTCAATTCTGGTGGCAAATTGCGTTCTGGGTGTTCCTTTTCTCAGCGGCCTTCCTTGTTCTTTTCATGCCCAATGCAAAGCTCCACCATTAACTATTTAACTCATCGTCCCTGTAGAGTGCAGTCAGAGCATTTAATGTCAAACGTAATTGCCAGAAAGTTCATGAAATAGTCTGAGGTCTGTTAATATTAGGCATTTTTGGCATCAGCAATTTCTGTTTGTCAAGGGAGGAGGTAATTGCAATAGACTGCTGTTATTTTGGGTCATTTGGGTACTTGAGATTTGTTAAGGTCACCTTTGTTCTGTTCTGTTGTAAATAATCCCCTCTGCTTTCTTATAATTAATAGAACGAGCGAGTCTTATGTGGCCACCCACTGCCCATTAAAAGATTTTCGATTGCGAACTGCACACAAAAATGGCAGGAGCTAGTCGAAGACGGGCATTTCCAATCTGATAGGCTTCAGGGAGTACGGATGCGCCAGGCTTTTTGGAAACTAAGAGTTGTATTTGTGAAATGTCAGGTTGACAATGAGTTGCTGGATTTACTGGATTCAGATCTTTCCAAGATACTTATTTGAGACACATGTGCATGACTTGAGCAAGCGCTGTAAATTTGGGCAAGCGTTGTAAATCAGTAAATTTTCTCAACTCTCAGAGTGATTGTCATTGTAATGTACACACAATGTTAATGTATTTGATCTTGGCGGAATAGATACGCTACGCTGCTGCTACTGCAGAGCAAGTAAAGAGACTTGCTAAAAGCTGCTGTGAGCATGTAGGGAATACTGCTGCTGCACAAACAACATGCATGGAATAACCTCCATATAGCATACATGAGTCACCTTATAGCGGATCTATACAGCTGGAGCTGGGGAAGGTGAAGAGTTTCTGAAGCATGCTGTAAAAAACTATAGCAAGCCCTAGTCGTATATTGGAATGCTGAGCAGTGAGCTTGTTGGCTACCGATACAGGAGAGAAACAATCAACTGTGACATGTGATAATGATATCATTGGGTCAGATTGAGTTAGATCTGATCGGACTGCACTGTTTAGAGTTAGATGCCAGGATTCTGTATTTTGGGGTCTTTTGTTTTTTAAAGAAGTCTCTAAATGTTTTTTAAAAAGAAGTTTAGGCTAAAAATAAAAGCAAATTTTAAGTAAATGAGAAATGATTTTATATTATTAATATAATTTAATATTATGTATTAATAATATTACAGTGTATGCATTTTTAATATAATTTAAAATGTAATTTATTCCTGTGTTGTGTCACATGAGCTTATATATGATATGCTGATTTGGTGATCAAGAAACATTTATTCTTATTACAAGTGTTTTAAACAACTGTGCATATATTCTCAATATTTTGTAGAAAGTAATTTTTGTAACATTTTAAATGTGTTTAATATCATTTTGATATTTTTGCTGAACAGTGCAGTACTTCAAAAACATACTTACGAATTGCTGCAGTTAATAACTGCAGGCAATAACTTTTTACACAGTGTATGATTTGCAGGTCCGCAGTTTTGATTAAAAACCTAATCTTTGCATAATTACTTGTGGAAAATTGTGTTTTAAATTCAAGTAAAGATGCACGTAAGTAAGTTAAAATAGCACGGCTGTTAACTTTTTTGTTAGCATTAACTTTTAGTGACACTATTTGAATATTTGAATTATGAAACACTGCAATATGTACCTAAAACAACATAATCCCATTACACACATTAATTACATTAGGGTCACGTATTGAACTCACGTTTTAGCCCCACTCACTGGACACACACACACAACTATATAATGTATATATGTATATTGTATATATACTATTGTGTGGTAATGCACAGCCTATGGTGGTTGTGTATTAACTCACTGAGAAAAATATCTGCATACTGCAGTGCTTCCTAACCTACCGTAATCTACTGTGACAATAACTAATTGCGTATTCCGTGAGGTTGCCAGTTTGTTTTACCAAAGGGGTTTGTGTGTTAGCGGTTTGACATTGAGAAATGTCTTATTGGATACTGTGAGACTAAATGCCTGCATTGTAAGTTTAAGTCAGTTTGCTTTGAACTCTTCAGGGGCTCCGTAATCGAGATGGCATTCATTGTATCAAACTGTACGTAGCGTAATGGATAAAGCAAGCCACCCCATGTCCCGCATTCATTGTCAGCACAATGCAATTCGCTGGAGAGCTGCAGTGTCAATATCCCAGTTGATCTTTGTCTTCTCTTTGTGAGGGGGCCCGGTTTCAAAGGTACCTGCTCGTGAGATCAAATCCACCTTTCACCAGACATGAAAAGAATAGGTGAGAAATGTAAGGTGCCACCTGCGAGCTCGATCTTGCGGAATGGTCTGTGAGGTTTCAGCCGTATCATGGCTCCACCAACCCTCCCAGCCTGGCCTCCCGAGACCCTGCTGCTGGCTGTGATTTCTGGGACGCTCTGCTATCTCCACCAGCCAAACTCTCCTCCCTGTGTGGCTGAATAATGAGACGCATCGTGAATGTGGACGGGTGGAGGGCGGAGGCGACGGAGGGCCGTGGATCATGATGCAAGTCTGAAGAGGATATTAGTGGAAGTGGCACTAAGCGACGGCAAGATGGAACTGGAAATTTCATTAGCATTTATTTTATATAAATAGGGCGACTCGGAACATCTCTCATTTTAATAGGGTCGTGTTTTCTTTAGCAACCATTTCAGGCTCTGTAGATGTTAGGGAAATCTAATAAAAAGTTGCAAAGTGACTTGATGATATTGGCAAGTCAGTCAAGCGCTCTAAAGTAGTGTCTTTGACTCAAAGGCCCCCAGTAGTCCAAAACCATATTCAAAGGCATTTTTTGTGTGTTTAATAAAAAATAAGAAATTGGAAATGTATCAGTATTTTTGTAAATTATTATTATTATTATTAGAAATAATTGAATATATATATATATATATATATATATATATATATATATATATATATATATATATATATATATATATAGTTTAAATATTAATAATTAATTATACAAATTATTATAATTTAATTATAAATTATTAAATTATTAATAAATATTACTAATATTTATATAATTAGTAGTTTAATTATTATTAAATATTATTTGTGTGATATTGAGGCCTCTGTGAAAGATTTTCTCAAGCCCCAACTTAGAATATTAGAATGATTTCAGATTTTTGACCAAAGAAATGCAGTGAGAATAACTTTTTTTGGCAAAAGTTTCAAAATACCAACCCATACTTTTGAACTGTAATGTATTTCATAGTACTATTGCATTGTATATCATCTGATACCATTACTGGATCATGGTACTCCAGCTGCACTTGCTTGCAAAGGATAAACAGTATAATTATATGCCATTTATCATCTGTTTGGTCCCAAAAAAGTGTAAATTAAAACTTTTAATGTGTGTTCTATTTCAAAAGGCTGCTCATCTTATTGAATTACGGCCATTTGCAAAACTTGGATTTACAGTAGATGCATTTTCTATAACGAGCTCCACATGTTGTATCTTTTGATTTATGGCCTATGATTTATTTGACCATTTGCTCCAAGTTTTCATGCCAGCAAAAACTACTGAGATACTGAGCTGCCAGTTGAAAAGACAGCAAAAACAAAGCAAAGCAATCTTTTAGAAAGTTTTAACAGCTGTTATTTATTTATTTTGCCTTGCATATTATTTCAGTTATCAGGACAATGCATCACATTTGTCACACTGATTCACTGTGAAGCAATAACATTTAAGATGGCTGAAATTTAATCAGGAGGCTTCAACACAATTAAGGATATCCACGAGGAGGCCCTCCTCCACACAGTATGTGCTCGCAGATATGCTCACATTTGTCATGCAAAACAATCTCTCCACTGCTGTCAAAGAAACTAATGGAAAACACTGCCATTTCTTTTAGAGTTTTATGTAGTGACAAATTTTCGCTCTTTTAGCGAAATGAGGATAAACTGGATTTATTGTTCATATTCCTATACAATCTATCAAGCAATGCGTAGGTTTTCAAACTTTGTGCATACAGTGTGGTCAGTGAATCAAAAATATATACTTATACATATATATATATAGGGCTTGACATTAACTTTTTGGTTTTAGTATACATATAGCTTATATGAAATATGGAAAAAAAAATCAGAGCACACCTTGGCTTTTTAAAACGATGAGCTTTGTGAAATCAAATTGACTCGTTTTTATTGATAAATGATGATGATAAACAATAATGTACAGTATATGGGAAATAATGTGTTAAAAATAATTTCTTTCCCTCAATACAAAGTGTCCTTTTAATTTACAGTAGCTCTCATTTTCAAATAGGAGATTTCTCTTTGTTGAGCTTTTCTTTGGGATTTTTCCCAGAATTCAGCTGTCTATTAATATACATCATGCTACTTCAGTTTGCAATAAAAGATGTTTGTCTGGTTTCAAGGAAGCCAGTATGATTAATAATGGTGTATTTCTGGAAGTTTAACAAACAAGGTCTCTTACTGAACGTGAAGGTAACCGAATCTAAAATATTAATGAATAGTTCTGAGTACTGCGATTCAGTCTTTTTCACCTGACAGATCATATAATGAGCAAAATGTAGAACGATAAAAGCAGCCCGTCCCAAAAAGAGACTAGAATATCGTAGAGCACTGCTAGTGTGTGCTGGCTTGGATGAGCATCAAGTCTGATTTCCTTCCAGGCTCATTCATTGTGTTTGGAAAGCACAGTACAATACGATCAGCCAACCATGCAAGGTGTCTGATACACCTTTTCACACTCTCAGTAGGGAGCCTGGCGTCAGAGAGACAGATTTGGACCACAGACTGATCTTGATAAAGACCAAAAGCGTTTATGGTGACTTACAGATAGAGGATGTCAAAATGAGATGCCAAAAACAGATTTTTATTCTTAATCATTGTAATTACGCACTGAGAATGAGACGGATAAATTGAACTGTCTGGCCACTTATCTCTGCTCTTCAAATCGCACATGTTCACCACAACCAGCGTGCTTTCCACCCATCTAAACGCTTCACGGAACCCTGAGAGTCACATTTCAGAACAAAATAAACTTTTCAGATTAGAAATGTATGCTGCTTATAAAGAAAATCTCAAATCAATGAATGATATGCGCAGACATTAACAGTATGGATGGCTTCTATTATAATCACTTTGCCAGCTTATGAAGGGAGTACCTATACACAATACGCTTGTGTTTTCCAGTGTTATTTTGGTATTATTTTATATGGTTGCAGTAGTTCCTAATAGTTCCTAATAGTTTAAGATGTAATTTGTTGTTTTTAATATCAGTATGATAAAAAATATCTAATTTAAGTCAGTGTTCTTTTAAAAATGTATTTACTGCACATAATATTATAGTATTTTTGTGAATATTTATTTTTGTATTTTTAGTTTTCACTTTAACTATACTGTAAGTTTTAGTCATTTTGTAATGTGCAACTATTGTGTAACTATTTCTAATCAGCTTTTTATTTTTTTTATTTTAGTTTTACTAATTGCTTTACCTAATTACATTTTAAGTTATATTTAAAGTTATATTTAAATATATATAATATTAAACTATTACTTAAGTACTTCAGTGATTCGATAATAACAAACCTACATTTATTTTAGCTAATATTTTTTTTGTCAGACAGCATTGTTTTTTTTTCTCTTCATTATTATTATTTTTTTTTTCAGTTAAAGATAAACACAACATATTTTTCTTAAATATATACATGTGTGGACACTTAAGTGACAATAAGCGAAACATCAAAACAAGTGCCATTTATGTTTAAGGGTAAAATATCAAATGCACATGCATATTACTTATATGTCCAAATACATGCAGCAACTGTATTTGTTTATTGATCCTTTAACTAATATCGTTTTTTTTAATAAGTTAATATTTTGATGTTTTTAACCAGAAATCCTGAACGGAGGTGTGTATGTGGATCAGAACAAGTTCTTGTGTCACGCTGACACCATCCACTGGAATGACATCATTAAGAACCCCCGTTCTGAACTTCTGGTGGTTCCTTCCAACAACAGCGGCAACTCATGTGAGTACCTTATTTCTTATTTACCCTGTTTTTAGGGGCTAAGCATCGGAGGTGCGATGGCACCTATTGTACCCGTTGGCGTTATTATTCTCCTTCTTTCTCCGCAGGAAGTCTATGGCAGCACGTAGAGAGTTGAGAAAGTTGTGAACTTTGGCACACTCATAGAGGACAGTCCCATCATTAACTGTAGCAAATTTGGAGTCTCTAACTCAAACTCTCTATCACCACCCCTTAACGTCTCTAGCTTCTAAACTTTCAAAACTTCTAGTAACTTTTGAACCGTAAGCCACAAAATTACAGTTATTTTTTTAATCGGATTCCTCGGCTCATGATGAGTTTGGATGGACACCAATCATTGCGAGGTGTATTTTTTTCTTGCTATTTTTAGTTGTTTGTAAAGCCTACTTTTTTCGAACCAAAATTGAACCAGATCATCTTCAGACCATGCTATCAAATGTTCTTGGGTGATGCTGACAACATACATAATGATTTTGCCGTAGTAAGCAGAATTTCCTGTCTGCCATTTTGGTTCGATTTTCAACAAAATTTTATCAGATCATCTTCAGACTGCGCTGTCAAAAAGTTATGGATTTTTGGATTCAAGCCATTTTAATTACAATCATGCAGTTATTGCTTTTATTACTCATTGTTGCATTTGGTCTGATGCTCAGTGCCATGTTTTGCTCTTGATTTTGCCGCTAGAACGCTTGACCCCGTGACCCCTGTATTTTTTTTTTTTTTAAAAACAAAAAAACCTTTGCTACATGCTTTGCTTTATGCTATATAGACCCTGATCATGGAGCAGGTGGCCTTTTTATTTTTCTCTTCTCAACTTGTGGAACTGTTACAGTTAATTTTCCATTAATTTATCCTGTAAACGGCTCTTCAAACTCAATTCAATTCAGGTTCTTCAAACTCAATTCAAAACCCATTTCATCTACAATAGGGAACTACTTTGTGCAGAGCAAGAAAAGAAAGAAACTGCCTGTCAGTAGTACAACTCTAAGGCTGAGTGAATACATTTTGCTGCCAGTAGAAAATGAGACGTGGTATAAATGTTACAGACAAATACAAATTCACATCTATCTAAATCACAACTGTCTATTCTATCACTATTTCTATGTGATTTTTGTTGATACATTTGAATGGATCATTTCACTTCTGTTGTTACACTGAGCACAATTGCTCATGGTTGATTCTTCTGGCTTCTTTCCGCAGGCAGACGGTGTCACAGATCTTGTAATGGACGCTGCTGGGGTCACCAAGAAGACCAGTGCCAAAGCTGTGAGTTTTAATTCATCTTTCTACAATATAGCACTTAAAACTTTGTGTGAAAAACAGACTCATATACTATATATGTATATATATATATATATGTGTGTGTGTGTGTGTGTGTGTGTGTGTGTGTGTGTGAGATTAGCAGAGATTGCACTTGAAAATTTTCATTAAAGTAATATTTTGCGCATTAAGAAGCACCTTTGAATGCTACTCGTGTAGTATGGTTATTTTACAGTTTTTTCATATTTGATTGTCTGCAGCAACAGTATGTGCTTTCTATCACATATGTAATCAGAGTTTCATCAGAAGTAATCATACATTTATTATTTTTTTCTGTCTTTTTTCTTTGTTTGTCAATGAACTTCTGAAGTTAGGGATTTTCATTTCTGACACCATTTCTAATAAAAGGCAAACGTCTGCAGTGTGGTATTGTCGGTTTGAGCCTCTGGGCTGGTAGCTGTGATAATTAACTGGTAGGAGGGTTATCAGAGTATCTCTACTCTGTCTGTAACCTGCTGGTGATACACCCCGTAGTGTGGGTGGTAATTAGAGCAAAATAAAAGAGTGAAAGAAAGAAGGACAGAGGGAGACAGCTATCATAATCTCTGGCTGTCAGAGCGATGCACTTTAACTCCATGAGACATTTGAGACCGCTGGAGACAGCATGAAGTATTTCAAGTCATGAAGCCTACTGTCCGATGAGACAGAGGAACGAACTTGTTATTTGACACTACTTCACTTATCTAATTTAGCTGTCAAAAATATGTATGCAGGCTGAATAGCCTTATATCAACCAATCATCTATATTTATTATGTGTATATAAATACACGTGTTTATAAATACATGTATGTATGTGAATATATATATATATATATATATATATATATATATATATATATATATATATATATATATATATATAAAATGAGTTGTTCATATATTAAATATATTTATGTATAATATATATTTATGTATAATAATATAAATTACATTACATTATATTAATGTGTATATGTTATTGTGTGTGAGGGAGAGAGTGTGTGTTTTTGTGTCTGTGTCTGTTTGAATTCTGAATTAAAATGAATCATCATTTTGTCATTTAATGAATGAAGACAAGTAAAGAATTTGCCCACCATAGCACATATTTATTGGCACTTGGTATATAAACCTTTTTTTTCTTCTCTTTCTCTGCCTATATATATCATACAGTGACAAAGACGGTGTGCGCAGAGCAGTGTGATGGACGCTGTTTCGGTCCGTACGTCAGTAACTGCTGTCACCGTGAATGTGCAGGAGGCTGTTTTGGACCCAAAGACACCGACTGCTTCGTATGTCAACCTCTTCTTGTTTTTTATACCTCATTGTGGATGATTTTAAAGTGTACTAGAGTGATTGACAAATGCCCGCTCACTTCATTTTTAAAATAGTTTCAGGGTGATGCTGCACTGTAATGTGTTGAAAACACTGAAAACTCTGCAGAGATCGTGTTTTGTTGATCGACCGCGTACTTACATGACCGTTTTTATTCTCAGGCTTGTACCAACTTTAATGACAGCGGGGCCTGTGTGACGCAATGTCCTCAGCCATTCGTCTACAATCCAACAACCTTCCAGCTCGAGCACAATCCCAACGCCAAATACACCTATGGAGCGTTCTGTGTCAAGAAATGCCCACGTAAGTAAGGTTTTTTTTGGAAAACAATATTACTAATTTAACAAACAATCACTTCCTCATGGTCACTACTTTTTATTTGCGAAAAAAGGTTTTTTTTTCACCTCAGACTATCATTGCACAACTGTCTCATTACTAGTCAAATGTTCTGCTGTCTGGATCTCAGATAACTTTGTGGTGGATCACAGCTCTTGTGTCAGAGCCTGTCCGAGCAACAAGATGGAGGTGGAGGAAAATCACATCAAGATGTGCATCCCATGCACTGACATCTGTCCGAAAGGTCAGTGATATCCACAAAGGTTGTTAAGTTCTCTTATCTTCAGTGTGATGATGATACATAAATCCAGAAAGTTCCTTTAAGTTCACTTGGCAGCCATGCAGGTACATTTTCTCTTTTTTAGTGCAATTAATACTACATAATGTGCATTATTTTTCAGAATTTCTAATGTTGTTGAAAGAGGTCTAATATACTGACCAAGATTGCATTTATTTGATCAAAAATGCAGTAAAATTCTAATATTACCTATTATTATTACAATTTGCAATGGATGTTTTTCTATTTTTTTTTGTACATTTGTGATACACTCCATTTTCCCATCAAGTATTTTTTGATAAATACACATTTCTTTCTTTCTTTCTTTCTTTTTAAAAATCATATATATATATATATATATATATATATATATATATATATATATATATATATATATATATATATATATATATATATATGAATATAAAATGTGTATTTTTTAGGCTGAGCTAATACATTTGAGAGTAAACAATCATGATCAAAAAAGGACTTGACTTTTATTCCACTAGCTTTTATTCCTTCATTCACCAAATTAAGCATTATGCTTTCTCCCGTTAACTTTCCTCTCATTAGTTCCATCTTTTTGTCTGTCTCTGAAATGAAAAGCATATTTTGTGTTTTTGTGCATGGGAAGCTGATGTTCTAGTCTCAAACATGCTAATCTACAAAAGACCAAAATAAACCAAAATACCTTTCTAGTCTATGCATAAACTAGCATAGTTTCTTGCTAACATAAGACGGCCTAAAAAGTAAATGAATCGTATGGCTACAATACATGTAAAACTGAATCTCGAAAGTGTGCGCACTTTCGGTCTCCCCTGTCATGATTGCAACAGAAGTTTGTTTTTCAGCAGAGAAAAGATTAATGAGGGATGACCACAAAATAAGCAGAAGCAATAATGGGCCCAGGCACCAAACTGGGTCATATTAGTCAATCTCGATATGACTCGCATTTGATCATAATTAGGCTCACAATGAGGGGGAAATTGACTCGCTTGATGTTTGAATAACTCCTTTTCTTCAGTGAAATATGATCAAGCCAATGTTTCAGCTCATTTTACAATGTATGTCAACATCTCTTTGAGAATATGTTAAAGGGGACATCAGATGAAATTGTACAAACTGTATGTGTTATTGTCCTACACCAAACCTACACCTACTGTAACCCTACTCCTTACAGGAAACTTTGTACATTTTTAGACTTTCAAAAAACATTTAGCACATGTACTCATAAACCACCTTCAAATTATAACACCTATGTCATACCCATGTCATTAAACAAATTTGTGTGTCCATAAACCATAAATGCAAAAACACAGCTTTTTGTAGGTTTCAGTTCACACCTGGTTTCTACGTAGACGGCTAGCCACATCTGAGTCGTATGTGGAGTCCATTTGTCTATTTTGTTTTCACTTGTTTCCATTTCGTTTTTTTTACCTTCCTTTTAAAATGTATCTTAGATCAATGAATGAAAACGAGTTTTAATTATTAGTTTAATTCAGCATTAACGACAGCTGAGAATAACCTTTCAGGATTAATAAATCAGTCGACCTCGGTTTTGATGCATAAATGTTGATAAACTGGTTGTTTGTGGTGTTCAGTGTGTGACGGTATAGGTACCGGCAGTCTTCAGACGGCTCAAACTGTAGATTCCAGCAACATTGAGAAGTTTGTCAATTGCACCAAAATCAACGGCAACCTCATCTTCCTCATCACAGGCATTAAAGGGCGAGTCCAGTCTATTTATCTGTTTATGGCTTTGTTTAACACATATATCCCGTACTTACTTCTAAAACCCCTTTTCTGGCTTCTTTTATGCTCTTTTATATATAACAGGGACATGTTTCATGGCATAAAAGCTCTGGACCCTGATCGGTTAAATGTATTCCGCACCGTCAGAGAGATCACAGGTGAGCGACAGTCACCATCCATCAGATGACAGCCCATTAAACCTGTGTAGCCTTGTGTGAAACCATTAACTTTCTTTATTTCTTCATACATTAACTTTTGTCCTTTGAGTTGGGAAATATTCGATGTCACAAATCCTTATCTTTACGCAGTACGCAATATTTATTTGTTTATAAAGCCTCAAAGGAATGAACTATGGCTCATGCTAAAAGCCTTTTGTCACTTTCAACTTGTTCTTATGATCGTGCCAAATAGCTAATGGAGTGAAGCAGCAAAGTAACGTTTTCAAAATGAAACTGGGAAACTGTTCTCTCGTGCGCCCTCAGTTTAGGCACATTTCACCCAATGCAAGGCTACAAACTGGTAATTAAAACAATGCGCATCTGAAGAAATTATGCTCTGTGGTAATGGAACTCGTTCTTTTAATTAGCACCATCGTTTCCCTTAATATACTTTCATTTCAATGTAATGGGGCTCTTTTATACTGTCAGACAGGCTGTAAATAATATTGTACTCACTGGACTCGTGGCAATATCCTGAGCCGATGTCTGCTGTCATAGAAACAAACTTGTTTGTCTGTTTTGTTCTCAGGGTGTTTAAAAGCATGAATATTTTTTTTTATTTGTTCTGTGTTTTCCTAGGTTTCTTGAACATTCAGTCTTGGCCGGAAAACATGACAGATCTTGGCGTTTTCTCAAACCTTGCCACCATCGGAGGACGCTCTCTGTATAGGTGAACTGTCAAAAAATTGTAGCTGAAAGTTATCATCATCACCAGATTCACAACAGTCGTGTGCATTTAGTCACTTGTTCATTCCATGGTTGTAATGTTGATAAATCCTAACGAGGAGTTCAAAATTAGCATAATGTTCATGATTGTAAACTACTGATAGCTACTGAAAATAGATGATTATGTAAATACTATGTACTTACATTTAAATTAATCATTTAGTACAACAGACTTTATATATATATATATATATATATATATATATATATATATATATATATATATATATATATATATATATATATTATATCACACATAAAAATGCATGCACTTTGCATGTAAAACATGTCCCTAATCTTACCAGCAGCAGCAAAAAGAATACAATGTGAGACCGATGATATTATTTAATAAATGTTAAAAGCATTCTTTATTTCATTGTGATTGTTTATACGTTAGTATTTTTATTTTAATAATTTCAATGAAATAAACGTGATAATATTATTGCTATAGTTTGTTGTTGTATTTTTATTATTTGTAATTACATTTTATATTATTGTTATTATCATTATATCAGCATTATTTTCATATCAATGAATTAAATATATTATCATCATCATCATCATCGTCGCCGTCGTCACTATCATTGTTTTAATTCATTAAATTTTATAGATTTACTAACTAAATTGTGTACTATTATTATTTCTACTGCTGTTAAATATTTTATATATTTAATTAAATGTTAGAAAACGTAGAACTTTAAGTTCAGAACATTATCAATCAAAACTCTTTGCTAAATAACTGAAATGACTTTGTGTCACAGTTATAAATAGAGGTGGATCGGTGATGCCCATGAGTACAGCCTGTTTATCTTGCCAAACTCACAAAATGTTGTCCAAAATTCACTGTTGGACTAGTTTAGTGAAATCTAATAGGCCTTTGTACTTTCAGAGGATTGGCAAATGTGTGCTGTTGTCCCAAGCGTACTTTCCCTGTCCAATTTTGGGTTGAATCTTTTCACAGATTTGCTCATACTCTAAATGATTTAAATATTCTTTTAGTAATATATTCAGAAATGTCCTCATTAACTACTTCTAAGAATTCCCTTGTTTCGTATTAGATCCAAGTGAAAAATGTTCGCTCCCTGCGGATGTGGCACTTAAAATAGTTCCTGTAGCATTGTTGTCGATTATCAGAGACCTCTTCAATTATATCCTGCATTAATGTGAAGAAAAGTGAAACTGAATTAGCCGCCTGCGTCTTTTTTTCTCAGTGGTATTTCTCTGCTGATCCTGAAGCAGCGCTGGATCTCTTCGCTGAAGTTTCAGTCTCTGAAAGAGATCAGCGCCGGTAACATCTACATGACCAACAACAGCCAGCTCTGCTTCTACAACACGGTGAACTGGACCAGTCTGTTCCGCACCAGCACCCAGAGAGCTCTGATCAAGAACAACAGGGACCCCAGAGACTGCAGTGAGTGCCGTTCACTCTCAGCTCTCATCTACACCTCCATCTGTTCAGTATCTGTGATTTCCTCTAAATAAGATGTCACGTTTGAATCAAGAATAAAAAACTTGGCATCCTATAGCGATACATTTGCTTGAAAAGCTTCCATGTCAGACGTGCGAGTCTCTAAATAGACTTTAATTAAACTGAAAATTGAGGATCAGATTCTGTAATTTAGTTGCTACTAGAAATATAACAAATTTAATTGCATGTTATGATGTCTTACTGAATTTTGTTATTGAAATAAGAGAATTACAGAGTATATAAGAGAATACAGAGAATTATACACTTGCAACAGGGAAATGAAATATTATATTGCTATTCGCTGCCATGTTTATATTTTCTAATATTTTATATTTTATTCCACTTGTGCTTGCAATTTCAATCTAGTGTTTTTCTCTAAAAAAATGCAGTTTCATTTTACATGACCATCTGATTAAAACATCTAACTGCACGGGAATTTCGACAAGAATGGTTCTGATTTTATTACGTTCAATCCATGTAAACGGCGATTAATAAGACGAGGAGTAACAAGCTAACGCCAATGAGGCTCACGCAGCTTGTCTATGTGAGAGAATATCGTGGAGAAATCAAAACGAATGAACGCAATTGCACACCGAAGAAAAATAAAAATGTTTGTTTTATATATTTATAACATGCGGCCTAGTTAAGCAACATGACACGACTAAGAGAAGGGAGTTCCCATGTTTGCAAATTTGACATTATATACAAGAGCTGAAATAAGTAGTTAATATATGTTTTAGTTCAGTATTTAAATTAAAATTAATTTAAATTGCTCCATTTGTTTCATGAAAATAGTTCAAAACAAAAATCTCGGCAGAACGGTTGCACACATGCACTTGCTTCATTCTTCGAATCGTGTCCATAGCATGATTAGCAAGTTACCAGCATATTGTTAGCATGTTTCTAGCATGATTAGTATGTTGCTAGCACGATTAGCATGCTACTAGCATGTTGTTACACTCTTGGAAATAAAGGTACAAAAGCTGTCAGTTGGCCGGTACCTTTTCAAAAGGTGCATGTTTGTGCCTGAAAGTCTATTTGAATCGAATAGGTACAAAAGTGAACTTGAGTGTAGCAAGTTACCAGCATGTCGCTAGCATATTTGATTAGCATGTTGGTGAGACTATCTGCCACCATCTGAGTCTAGCCTAAAACTAGAATTAGGCCATTGAAGTAAGATGTAACTTGGGAAAGTTAAACTTGTCGGGCTAATGAAGATGTTAACAGACGGAGAGCCATTTCGAGTGCACACCGCCAAGCTGGATGTAATTAGTGTGATAATAAGTCTGTAACGTGAGGGATCAATGGCTCTGTTAGCCCACTCATTCATTAGCCTCTTTTCCACATCATCGATCAAAGCAGACTGATCTACACAACTGACCAACAGCCCAGGCAGATGCCCACAGTGTGTTTATCCACGGAGAACAATGCTTCTGAAAACCCTATTAAGTAGCAAGGAGCTATGTCTTTTGTGGCTGATGAATTTGAAATGTGGACAGGATACAAGCAGTGACTCTGTTACGATTACAATGACAAAATCATAAACTTGAAGACTGAACATTCATACGGTATTTGATCGTTTAAAGATTACTGGCATTGCATTTTAATTTTATGTCCATAGAAAGCACATTTAGTGTAAGCAACGTGTTTCATTTTAATGTTTCAAATACGTTTGGAGAATAGAAGGTCAAAATTTGGTTAAAGTAATTTTACATTGTTGTTACATTGTTGTTATAATGCTAATTCTGCCTTGTACGTAATAAAATATATAAAAGAATGAGATTACATTTTAATTGTGTAAAATACATTTTTAATTGTATTGTGTTTCGAATTAATAAAAAAAAACTGAACAAATAGCATAAGCAAAGATAGTGGCAGAAATTTAGTAAAAATTTAACTAATTAGTATTTGTTGTAAATATGGCTGACAAAATTGTACGCTGAATGACATTCTAGTGGGTAAAATGTATGATATTTAAAATAAGAAAACTTTAATTAAAATAAAAAAATAATAATAATAATTTTTTTTTTTGGCAACAAAAACAAGTATTACATTTTTGTTTTTATTCTTAAACAATAACTTCAACAGTATTTATTCATTTATTTATTTTTGCATTTATTTGTTATGTTTCATTCTACTTTAATTCACAAAAAAATACACTGTTTACTTCTTACAAAAACATTACCTGTCAAGAATGAATGGTTTTAATAATGCCAGTACTAAAGTAATAGCAACTATAACTAATGGCTAAATAGTACCCTTTTTAATAAAGAAACATGGCCAGCTTTCAGAAGGTAGTGTGGGTAATAAATATTTCATGAACGTAATGAAATCACAACCGTACTTGTGGGTTGCAGACATCTAAGTTCCAAATGAATGAACTAATTGCTATGTTTTCTTTGTTTCTGTTTATGATTTCAGCTAAAGAGCAGATGGTCTGTGATCCGTTGTGTTCGGAGGAAGGATGCTGGGGTCCCGGTCCAGACCAGTGTCTCTTGTGCAAATACTTCAGCCGAGGAAAGACGTGTGTCAAGTCCTGCAACTTATATTATGGGTATATATACTGTATGTGTGCAAACAAATCATTTGTGGCGTCATCATGCTACTGCATATGAATAGTTTTTCTTCAAAGTTCTTATTTTTATTTAAAATTAAGTCAATTAAAGTACTTTAGCTTGCAGTTGCTTTAATATGAATGTGTGTTTCAAATGCAGATTTGTTCAGACGGGCCGCTGGCTCCAAAGACGTATCTGCAGTATGACTATCATGATCAGACTACCAAGATCAAGGGATCAAAATGCTTTTAATGCTATTTATAACTCAAAGGAATAGACCAACTCCCTTGTGTTTCTGACAGGCTGAAAAAAAAATAACGCAGAGACATGGAAACGGGCTTTGAAAAGAACAGGCAAAATGTCCAATGCTAGGGTTTTGTTTGCGAATGCGTTTGTGGCATTCAAGATCGACTTAAGACTTAAAGAAATACTTGCGTGATGAAAATACAAGCTTGTATTTTTTGCACGTTTTAATCATGCATGACTTATAATGTAAGTTGTAACATTTTTAATAAAAAAATTCTTTAAATAAATACCAACTTGCAAAATTAATAATCAGTCCATGCTAAATATAGAAATGTATTTGTAGAAAAAGCAGTGTTTCAGTCTACTGGCATTTCACAGGGTTTGCATTGATTGAATACAACAATAAAATTGTAATAATTTGAATTCAGGATTACAAAGAGCAAAACATAATATGCAAAACGTTTATCTCATATATAAATATAGAGAGGCATTCTTTTTTTACGTTTTGAGATGGCTCTCATTGGCTCTCATTCAGTGGAGTTTTGATTTCTTTACATCTTAGATATTGCTTTCAGGACTTCATCGGCAAGCTTTCGTTCTTCGCTCATTGGAAACTCTTTTCGAATTCAGTCAGGTGCAGAAACAAATGAGAGCAGTATTGACAGCTCCTTAAGCTGTTTGCACTTGTATTGCTTTTCTTGTATGTCTGTTTAGTTAATTGATCTAGATTTGGATTAAGCCCCTGGTCACTGAGTATAAAGGCCTTCAGTGTCATTCAAACTGTGCATTTTTGTCAAACATACAGTTAGAGCATTTTGCTGTATACTTGTGTACAATAATTGGCTCATAACGCATTGTTCTTTATCTGTTCTAGGGATGTTCGAGAGTACGCCAATGGCTCGGTTTGTGTTGAGTGTGACAGCCAGTGTGAAAAAGCCGGAGAGAAAAGCTTGACCTGCCATGGTCCGGTATGAGCCTAAACGCCGTCTGAGACAATATTAGTGGCTGGATTTTGTTTTTGCTTTAATTAAAACCTGACAACCTTGACATCAAACAACAGAAAAAGCTCAGATTTCTGACAAAGTCGATTGCATCTTCATCTCATAATAGCTATATAGCGTCAAACAGAGTGATATTGATTAGAAAAAAAATTAAGCTATCTGGTTACAGTCTCAAAATTAAATTCTGTCTGTAGCCTCATTTTAAATGTATCATCAGACCGTATTAGATGATGCAAGGCTTGGCTAACCGTGCTGTATCATGCAGTTGCATATTATTGATGCAGAGGTTGTTTATTAGTGGTGTTTGGCTTGAATATATGTGTTACGCTTGCATTGGGACAAATCCACAAAGTGGTAAACCTTGGTCACAATGTGTTATTAATATAAATATATACATTTTAATTTATTTTTATTTATTTTTTTTTGTTTGTTGTTTATTGAAAAAATCATCACATGAATATATATATATATATATATATATATATATATATATATATATATATATATATATATATATATATAGTAGTCAACAGTTGAAGTGGATCAATTAAACAGCAATGGATCTGAGTTTCTAAAGACCTTTGGAACTTTAAAAGATTTAGCTTGTGTAGTTAAATATGTTTAATAATATGTTAAATAAAATTAATTAATAAAAAAAAAAGTAAAAATAATTTGTGTCCTTGAAATTATATTATATGACAGTGCTTGTTCCATTAAATATTTCCTTTCCACTTTGAAAACAATGCTTCAGCCTCCTGAGACGCTTTTCGTTTCCTAAACGTACATCTTTCTCTCTTTTCCCATTACAGGGTCCAGATCACTGTGTGAAGTGCTTGCATCTCAAAGATGGACCCAACTGTGTGGAGAAATGCCCTGATGGTCTTCAGGGAGCAAACAGCTTCATCTTCAAATATGCTGAGACCAACAACGAGTGCCATCCGTGCCACCCCAACTGCACCCAGGGGTACGACTGTTTGCTTGTGTTTGCACTTAAATCTATTTGTAAGCTTCTTTCCTTCCTTTAACTGCATCAAGCACAATATGCCCAGAGCACTAACCTAATTGCCCATGTGGGTAAAGCCGCCGTGGTTAGCGCATTCAGTCTTAGACACATGGGCCTGGGGGATTAGAGAGCAGGAAAAACAGGTTCCTGACTTCCTAGATCAATGGTTCATAGCAGGTTTTGCTGAAGGACCTAGATTTTACACTGGACATCCAAGTGGCGATCCAACACAGTAATACAAATTGTTTATTGGGTTGACATTTATAGGAGTTTAATGAATGAATGGCCTAAACCCAGTAATATATAAAATTGTTAACATCTATTTAGGGTTGAATTTGTAATAGTCATGTTAAGGGTTTCATGCCCTTATTGGCCTATAATTCTCTGCTCAATTTTTTTTTTTTTACTTGGATTGTATTTGATGGCGGGTGTTACTGTAATTAAATTACTTCTCCACTGAAAAAGCAAATTAAGGGATTTTTTTTGGTAATTTAATTAAGTACTTGCGTTACATACTGTAGTTCTAAAATCAATATTGAAATTTAAATGCAAATGTACAACCTAAGAATAAAATATTATGCTGGCGCCAGTGCATTTACTTTTAGTTTTGCCGATTCACAGAGAAATCATTGAGATAAGACTAAAATCAATCAAATCTAGAAACATATCTATAGACATGAGAAATATATCTATTGGAAAACTAATATTCTCTGGTTATGTAATCCGTATGAAACTATAGCGAGGTACACTCTTTTCCTGTATATGAAAGATTAAAGTGTCTATTTTTAAATGTTCGAAATTAAATAGAAAATGAACAATATCTGAGTATGCAATTCTATAATCCTTATGAAAGTGAGGGTACATTTCCCATATACCAAAGCTTAAAGTATCTAATTTTGAATTAACGAAACAAACCATTATTTGATTATGTAATCCATATGAAAGCGAGGTACAGTCTTTCCTGTATCTGAAGTATTTTGAATGAATTCAAATCTAAAAATAGACTATTATCGGATTATGAAATCCTTATGAAAGCGAGGTAGCTCTTTGCCGTATCTGAAAGCTAGTTTCCAACTTTTTAATGAAACCTTTAAATGAAAAAACAAAGGAGAGAAACAAGCTGGAATTGACCTCAGCATTGACCTTATTGAGCAACTAACTTACTTTTCAGACAGAGTAATTAGTGAAGTAATTTAAATACAATATTGATGATATTATTTATAAGAAGCCCGACAGCCTTTAGGAGTGGAGGACTATTGTATAAGACTGAAGGGAATTAATCTGCAATAACAAACTGCTGGACGTACATTGTCCATCTCATTGCACTACTTTTTGTCACAAAAGTAAATAATTAGACACAAAACATTTGATCTGAGTTTAAATATTTTACTAAATTAAAGCCGCAAGATGGAGTGATTTGTATAATTACTAATGGAAAGGTGATTCGTAGTGCCTGGATGAGCCTGTGTTATTAGTTTTACCGGTTACCTGGGAATAACAAACCTTGGAATGTGGTGACTGACCAATCAGAATGTTCCACAAAACTGTCTAATAAGGATAGTTAATTAAATTATTATTTTAAAGCTACTCATTTTGTTCTTTTTTTTATCTGGATAAATTTTGGACAGTATAAGAAAAGGCGCCATGGTGAATAACACTTGGACAATATTGAAAAAATCTGTTGAAAAAGTCTGTTACAATGCAACTCAAGTATATTGATTGTATTTTTTTGTTGCAGCTGTACTGGACCCAGAGTACAAGATTGCATTGGCATGCTAGACAGGTATGATTTTTTTGACCAAGGACAAATTACAATAAAGAAGCAAATGAAAATATTTGAGGCGCATACAGAATATTTGGTAAAAATATAAAATTAAATGCTATTAATATGTTTAAATATTAATTTAATTTAATTGAATGCATCAATTTTAAACATCATAGGTAGGGGTTTGTGCTTAACTGCTTTGCAGACAAATAACAACTTATTATCCCATGGTCTTCCAGGACTCCTCTGATTGCAGCTGGGTTAATTGGGGGTCTCTTTGTGATGGTCATCATAGCTCTGGGTGTGGCTGTTTACGTCCGTCGAAAGAGCATTAAGAAAAAGAGAGCTTTGCGTCGTTTCCTGGAGACTGAGGTGAGAGTGGCCTGTTCTCATATAAGTTTTCTTATACGAGAAGCATATGACTAGAAAAGAAACATTCCATACATTATGCATCGTATCTTGTGTCTCTTCTGTCTGTCACGTTGCATCAAAATCCTTCCCTGTCCACAGCTTTTTCATTCATTTCGTTACGTTTCTTGGTGAGCCGCTTGCTCAAAATTTAACCAGCACACAGCCCATAAAGTATTCAGCGGAGAGCCTTCCTTAAATGCATGGCAGGTTTGTTGGGTTAATGCATAGCCCTGTTGCCCTGAATGACTGTGCAGCCTATTAAAAAACATGGCCTGTCTATGCTGGTTTGGATAATTTGCAGGTGGAGCATCAGTGTTATAGACAGCTGTCAGCCTGAGAAGATGCCCTGTATCCAAAAGCTGACAGAGACACTCACGCACCAGAATCCTGAAATCCGTTTTAGCAAACCTGAGGCCTCTGTTCAAGTAGAAAGTGGTGTGTTTCTGCCAAGAAGACGATAAGGCAAGGTCTAGACCACCCCGTGTTTAAAACAACAAAAAGCATGCATCTGTCAAATCTGATTGCCTCTGAAATTGTTAAAATCTACTGATAAATTAATAAAAGTTACACAACAAAATAAAATATGTACTTTTTTTTTTTCTTTAATCTCTTTAGAACCAATGGACTACACTAAATTCTGTTGATAAGGTTATGTTGAACTTGAAACATTCATACACTTCAGCTGAAAAGGAAGCTTTATTAGCCAAATTAATATACTCGCACTTTTACAGTGAAAAAAAAAATTGACAGTTGTTTATCTTTCAGCACCACATATCTGGACAGCTCCCTCTAACGCGCACTGGTTTCAGCACCACAAAGATGGACAGCTCCACATTGTGTCTTCAATCTGTACTTTCATAAAACAAAGTGACAGTCTCCGCTCTGGGCTGTGATTGGTCGCATAAAATAACAGTTAGCCTCTGAATAATGGATAACCAAATTCACACATTTATAGATTGTTAAAATGTCACTATAAAAATGTCATTTCCATTACCTTAGATTAAAAGTGCTGAGTGGACTGTTTGTATACGGTGTGCTGGGAGAGTCCTCCTTCTTTAACGTGAATAAGAATAGTGCACCCAGGGACTAAATATCATTATCTCATCTGCTGTCAAAGCTGTAATTTTTTCATTTAGCAAATACTAATTTCATCATAATCTAGCTGTATTCTTTTTGCAAAATAAAGTTTGGAACAGTATGAAAATGCGTAAATAATAATTATAAAATAAGATACTATTTTATTACTATTATTTATTGTTATCAATTTTAAGTTTTCAAACCATATACATAGATGGTAGCCCCCAGCTCCAGACCTGATGAAACTACAAACACCACTTTATATTTATGTCTCTGTACATCTTTTTCAACCTTACCTCTTTTCCACCCTTCTTATCTTCACTCTGTTCCCTTCACAGCTGTTTACTCTGTAAATATCTAGTAACATTTTTTTTTCCTCCTGAGGCCTAATGACTACTGCATAAACAAACTGAAAATGGAAAATATGGATAAGTGTAACTTCTAAGAGCTTGTTTTGAAGCTCTATGTATTTGTGCACTCATAAGTTGTGAGTGACCTAAGACTTGGTTGTTTAAGCAGTTGGTGGAGCCGTTGACGCCCAGTGGTACAGCACCAAACCAAGCTCAGCTGCGAATACTGAAGGAAACTGAGCTCAAGAGAGTCAAGATTCTGGGAGCTGGAGCCTTTGGCATGGTCTATAAGGTAGCATTTTTATTTTTGATGCATGTACCTGTCAGCATTTGTTGTTTTGTATGATTTGAAGGGTTGTTGACTTATTCTGATGTCTTCTTTATAAGGGAATCTGGGTTCCAGAAGGAGAAACTGTGAAGATTCCCGTGGCTATAAAGATACTCAATGAAAGTACAGGACCTAAAGCCAATGTGGAGTTCATGGATGTGAGTTAACTACTTTGATCTAAATAGTACTATAAAGGGTTGTTTGAATGTCAATTCATATATATATATATATATATATATATATATATATATATATATATATATATATATATATATATATATATATATATATAGTTGAAATGCTGTTTCATTTTCATCAAAGATTCCTGAAAATAAGTATCACTTCTTCCACAAAAAAATTATAATACTGTACAGTAAATGTTTCATGCACACCTAGTCTATTTGAATGATTTCTAAAAGATCAAGTGACACTGAAGGCAATCATTTCAGCATTGATCACAGTATTAAATTACAGTGTATACATGATTAAAATAAAAAAGGGTTATTTTAAAACATAATACGTCACAATATTGATCAATGGATTATTACTGGATTATTGATTTAATAAATGCAGCTTTTGCATTTATACTACATACGTAGTATAAGTATATTTTATATGGCACTAACATTAAAAGTATCATTTCATTTTAATTAAGTACTTGAAAATACTTAAAATGAGCAGAAATGTCACTTATCATTGAGATAAATTTAGTAAAGACATGCTAAGAATAGAGGAGTACAATAACATCAAGAAGTCACATACTATATCACATCTCCTTTTTTCTTGTTGTCACTCTTTTTTTGTCTCTTTCTTGCTCTCCCGAGATTCAGGGAGAGGTCAGGCTCCTTTAAAAAGCCATCAAAACGCGGCCTCATGTGCTGCGGCTGAGTGGGATTGTAAGGGAATTCCTTTGTGTGTTCCTTTGTGTGTGTGTGTGTGTGTGTGTGTGTGTGTGCGCGTGTGTTCTGTTATCTGTGCACATACATAAACAGGCAAGATGATGCAGACCCACTCATAAAAGATCTGTATTCATCCTTGTCTTCGTTGTAACACATAAATATTTATATACTATATGTGCTTTTTTTTTGAAGGCCCTTTTTCCTTTTGAAACATACTGCTAATTGAGTGAGACAGGCCAGCGGTGGCTGCCGAGGTCAGGCTCACTAATGGAGGTTATCTTTGGAGTAGGAGGCAAGAGTACAATAGCAATTGCAGAGAGACTTGTTATGCTTTGTGTATGATTTATGCCTATAGTGCAGTTATCTGCTTCAAATAAAGCAAAAAAAAAAATGTAAAGGGGTCATTTTTTTGTTGAGTTTTCTTGCAATAATTTATAGTCAAGTTTTGAGGTGTCACGAGTGGTTCTTGGCCTTCTATCTAACCCTTTGAATGAAATGAGCTGTTTATTTGATATTTGTACATGAAGACTTATATATAAACTGTTTCTTTACATGTGAAATGAGATACAGCTCTATGAACCGAAGATTTGCCTGTCAGCTCCTGTCAAGTTTGAACAATCTCGTCCTTAAATAACAGCCTTCTTGCCAAGCTGCATTACATAGACGGGTTCACAAAACCCATAATACATTCAGGAATGTGTGTGTTTACATGGGCGCGGTGCAGCGAGAAGATTCAACATCATAAGGAGCACTGAATGTGTTTTTGTGTGCGTCATAGCAACAGACAGGTTTAAAAGTGATGAAGGGGACAAGATTTGAGTCTCCTTTAATTTGTATTTTTGTATTTTTATATGCATTTTATAATATATTTTATATATATATATTATATATATATATATATATATATATATATATATATATATATATAATCTTAGAAAGATTATTTTATTAGTCTTTATTACTGTTCCATCTTGGATTATGAACAGAAGAGGATACTTAAATGTGTCTTAAAATACATGTTTTAAAAGTTAAAAGTTTTAATTAAAACAGCATATTTAAAAAGCACACACATCAGAGAGTTGTGAAAAAAAAACTGTTACTGTAAAGATATCCATATAGCATGCTTTCGTGTTATATTTTTTAAAGTGTGTCTATATTGTGAAGTACGATCCTAACATTCGTTAAAAGACATTTCAATTGTTGATGGGAAAATGTCTCAAGAGATACATTTTTATGCATGACTTTTTTTTTTGGTTTTCTAGGAGGCACTGATCATGGCCAGCATGGAGCATCCTCATCTAGTGCGTCTTTTGGGGGTCTGCTTGAGTCCCACTATTCAGCTGGTAACTCAACTCATGCCCCACGGCTGCCTGCTGGACTACGTACATGAACACCAGGAGAACATCGGCTCCCAGCTGCTGCTCAACTGGTGTGTGCAGATCGCAAAGGTTAGCAGCATTTCACGTGTTTGTGCAAACGGTCAGACAGTATTCCTGTAAATACTACAGAATTTTGACTTGATTCTGATTCTGAAACCATTTCAACTATCTCTGTGTAAGATTTATAGCAGGCAGAACTTTTGCACGTAATTATAATGCTTCCCCTTTTATGGACAAATATTGCAGTACATCAGTGACTGCCTTACATTTGCGTCAGTGGCTCTTTGCCTCAACTTCATGCATTAAAATTATTTAATGCACATCTATCTGTAGATTATATATTACTTATATGATTCACTGAAAATCTTCCACTTCACTGTAAAACTCAAATTTGAGTTATGTACTTCAGACATCAATGCTCACATCCCTATCAAATTTCTGGAATTAAACTCAAAAACCGTAATAAAATAAGATTTGAATAAAATATCCTATGGCAAAGATCTTTTGAGATATATTTTCAATCTTCCATTAATTAGATGCTTTAGCAATACTTTACTTATATGTGCTGCACACTATGCAACAGATTCTATATTTTAACATAAACACACACACACATGTTGTGTGTCCATGTGTTATGAGAACTCTCCATAGATGTAATGGTTTTTATTCTGTACAGACTGTATATGTTATTGCCCTACACCAACCCTACACCTAAACCTACCCCTTACATGAAACTATGGACATTTTTACATTTTCAAAAAATTGAATTGTGTATGTTTTATAAGCTTGTTTCCTCATGGAGACCTAAAAATTGTCCCCTCAAGGTCAACATTTATTGGTATTTCTATCCTTGTGGGGACATTTGGTCCCCATAATGTGACAAATACCAGGTGCACGCACACACACACACACACACACACACACACACACACACACACACTTCTGCATGTATTTAACTAAGAACATGTTGATGATTAAAAAAAACAGTTTACAATTTTTTTGTCTTTTGTTGGTCTGCTGCATATTATTATATTAAAGGGCATGCATATAAATGAAGGCAACATGTATTTTAAAGGCTTGCATCAATCTTCATTTCAGCTTGGAATTGAAAAACTGACCATCTGTGACTTTTTAACTGAGCTATTGAACAATTTATAGCAGATTTTTTGTTTGTTTGTTTGTTCTTTTTACAAATAGCGAAGCAATCCTGCCCTATTAATTAAATTAATATATATTAATTGCAATTTATTATATATTTAACGCAAATAATAATAATAATAATTATTATTATCATTATTACAATTATATATTATATTATATATTAATTGAAATTAATTGTTTTTCAGCACTAAAAAAAATATTTCACTTTATGGTCTTAATGGACTGCATTCGGTCCTTGATGTAGGTCCTTAATTTATTTGTTTTTAAATAACGTATAGCTGGAGAAGTCACTGGGGATTCTCTGTTTTCAGGATTCCTGTTTAAGTTACTTCTCTTCCACTACCATAGAGTCAGTCATTTAATCTGTCTGTTGTAAATAGATTGGCTGAGTTCAAGAGATGGGTGCTGGTTTGTTGTAACTCAGAGCTTTGGGCTTTGGCTTAATGGCACCTATTAATCAGGTTGTAGGTTGAACAAACGGCTCGACAACCTTGCCTGTTCCTGCCCTGGAATTCTGCTGGTGACTCAGACCCGCTGCTAGAGGTTTTCCTGGTCAAGCTGTGAAAAGTTAAAATGCTGTTGCCGGCCAAATTCTCTTTTAGCTGCCAAACTGCTCCTGCACACAGTGAAATAATGACCTCGGCACGAAGACGAGATTACGCTCATTATGAGATGATGTATTTAAAGCAGGTTACGTGCCTCAGTTCTTAACTTAAAAAGGGGTGAATCTGCATCACTTTGTCAGGTTCAATCTTTCAAGCAATAGCAAGTGTAACAAACTAGCTCTCCTTGACCAATCAGAAGCGCCTTTAACCCCCTCTGCACTACAGTTATGATAATGAGCAGACCTCCGACACACAAGCATCTCTCCCAGCGTGCTTTGTTCACCGACGGCAGCTCAACACTGGAGTTGCATTGATGCAAATGTTATAATTGATATTTTCCACCCACAGTATTTCAGAGCTATTCATAATTATAAACATAATTAATCTTATGCACAATAAGGCATTTTCTGTCATTCTCTTTCTCTTTGTCTGGCATTTTGAATGCTGTCTTTGTAAACCTGCCACTGTGAAACGTGTTTCAACAGTTAGGAACCCCACGGAAATTTCCCATTGTGCCGAAGGGATCTTCTTCCAAGATTCCCTCTTTTGCATACTCTCCTGTGTGTTCTCCTGAGATGCAGGATCGGAAAAACAGTGTATATTGCAAATACCTTGGTGTAATATCCCTGCACAAATGGCTTTCTTTTGCTGCAGGCGCATCTCCTTTGGCCTCATTAAAGAGCTTCAGGTATCAGAAACCTCTTGTTCATTCCGTATTTCGTTCATCTACTGCTTTTCTGTGGAGAATCCAAATGAGAAGCTTATCTTGGATTCTATGACACATTTGCATACAGGTAAACCTACTGTTGTTGATTTTTTTATAGTGCAGAGCAGAACTATTTATGGCTTTCCAGACTGATTCCTATATAAAAACTCAGCTAGAAGTGATATTTACACGTACATAGCCACATTCAATCTTTTCTAGGTCTTTACACGCAGCAAGATGATCAACAATATTAATAATGTTCCAGGATGTTCATGTTTCGAATGGCTTTACATATGTTTGCTTTACATTTCTGCATGAATCCATGTTCAATTTCAAAGTATCAACTTCAGTTCAGATTGTTTGAGTTCAAACTGAAATCTCTGACTTTTCATTGCAGTGTTTTCTTGGAAAATCTAATAACAGTATACAAATTTTAGATCTCCTCTGAAATAGTAAGACACTTATTTATCCATTTATTCTTTTAGCATCTAGGAGGAACAATTGATTATGTTTCCACTTATAGATACAAAGCTATAGACTTGATTTTTGTACAAACAAGTTAGAAAGCTGTTAGCATATTATTTATTTATCTGTATATTTATATTCTTACTTGCAACTGTGGAACAATGACATGGATCTCAACTTAAATAAATGTATCTGTGCACTTTATATATGAATGCCTACTAATAACATTTGTTTGGTTAGAGAGACACAGGAGCAAATATACCAACGGATTCCGCTCAGCTGAAGTAATGTAGTTTCTAACAAATTAGAGGAACTGCTAAATGAGATTTCTCATGAGCCTCTTAGAAGGACTCTCCACATACATTAATGAGCGTGTGAATGTGTGTTTGTCTGTTACACCGTAGGATTTCATCTGTAGAGTTTGGGGTTGTAAGCTGTTGACACCACTAGCGACACCGGGCTTAATTTGTAGATAATTGCAGTTTGTAATGGGAACGAGAAGCCAAGGCCATGTCAACCAGAGTGTCACTGAAATTGTAGCCATTACCAGAAACGAAACATGGAAATTAATGGCATTCTGCTTTAATTTGCACCTTCATCTTTTCATGGCATTTAATCTTAGCCTCTCCTTCTCTTGGGACTCCAAGAAATGTGAGAGAGGTTCTTGAACCTTTCATTAAAGCCCACAATTACTCCCTCTAACATTTCTCAAAACCAAACGAGAATCATTTCTAACATCTCCTTTTTGTATACCTTTTTGTAACTCAATGCAATTATAAAAAAAAAATAAAGCATTACATTTAGCTAAATGAGATGTGATGGCTTATCAGTCAATAAATGAATCATTTATATAAACAAAATCTAAACTTTCTTTATTATAGTAACATTGTCATGAAAATGAGCTCACCGTGATACTTATACATTTTATGGATTAATCATAATTTACAGTTTTTTATTTCATTTATTTATTTATTTATTGATAGATGTAAAGCTGAATTTGTATTTTTTTGTATCACTGATAGGATATGTTTTTTTTTTAAAAAAAATTTTGACAATGACAATGATTTTTCTTTATTTATTCATTTATTTAGTTTTAGTTTGAGTTAACTCTGATACTCCTAAGTTGAAGTTTTGGTATTGCAATATTATTAGCCACATTTTCTCTTTTTTTATTTGTTTCTTCAAGGTTACTTCGTGATATTTACTCTTCTAAATATCAAAAAGATTTATTGTTTTATTACCTGAGTGGTGACATTTCAGCAGATGCCATGAGAGGGGGCAGTGGGACGCTCTGGGAATAGAGGATCTCACCTCTGCTCTTCAGATCTGGGCGATCTTCGCTCTTTGGTCAAAATCTGGCCAGACATAATCCTGAAAACCTTGTATAAATGGAAGCTGACTGAAATGAGTCTCATTCAGTTTTGTGTTTTACATGAGAGCTAAGTTAATGCTTTCTGTCCTTTTTTTCCCTTTGTTTAATCGAATTCAGATCATGTGAAGTAAGCTTTTACTGTTAGATTAGTGCCCTATTGTGCCTCTGAAACTGTGTTTCTGTACGTTATAGGTGTCATTTGAGACCCGTCCACATGATGGACAGTCTCCCTGCTGTGCTCTTGTCAGTCCAAAGGTTTAGGGTAGAGACAAAACTCACAATGTCTCTGGAAAGCAGTGTTATGCTTCAGGAGACTCCACAGGGGGATTTTCATACTTATATTACCAATGCACAGTTTCATTATGTAGAGCCTGTTAGTGCAGTTTCTGTATTATTCATGCATGTTTAGGGATACACTGGCTCTTAGTGCCGTCTTCTTGCTTTAGAGATTTGCAAACATGTTTGTTTGTGAGTGAATGCAAATGGATAGCTCGAATAGCAAATGGATATGCACACAGGATGATTTCAGACTTTTATTTAATCCTATATGGTAACATGTAACTTGTGTTTCCGCTCAGAGCAAGTCAATAGTGTAACAATGTATCACACAGACGACATCTTCAAACTAAGCTACACTTTCTGTGAGACTGAGCTAAAACTGTTGCGAAATCAGATTTTTTTTTATGTCGTCTTGTCTTAAAAAAAAAAAAAAAAAGACTACATTTCAGCCTTGGAAAATTGGCAAAAAAGCTGAAGTTTGTCACTGTGAAATGATAAGGGATACGTTTGTGCATGAAAAATGTCCATATATTAAAACTTTATAAACCACAATTTCTAGCATCTAGCCGCTAACTGTAATACTTGCTGTCACGAGAGTAGCGGATGACGTGTAAGCTCCGGTCAGAAGTTGACGAAAAGCACAGAGGAGAGGGCAAAACAAAACACCAGTCACAAATAAGTACAAAATGAGGATTTGTAAAGAAAAATGTTGTAAAGAAAAATGTTGTAAAGAAAAAACGAGGCAGCGCGACGTGCAAGTTCGTGGGACACACAGTGCGATCTGCGTGAGGAGGAGATGAAGACGGCAAGCCTTTCTTCCTCCTTCTTCCGCCAGATCGTTAGCCAGCCCCGAGAGTGAACCTCTCTCTCTAGTCCTCCGAGGAGGATGGGGCTGAAAGCGCCAACGAGCCGTAGCTAGTTTAAAAATCGATTGGCTGGCTAAGAAACAAGCCAAGCCGCAGAAGAGCAAGCTCAACGACCGTTTTTTGCGTGCTCGGCCGCCACCTTCACACCAGAGCCTGCCATTTTTCCTAACTTGCATACCGAGGCGTGCAGATTCGGGGCGAAACCATTCTCGCCCCTTGTTTATTTTCCCACCAGTGATTACTATGGCAATGCGGGGGGTCTAAATGAACACTGTTACAGAGAAATGCCGAAGGTCGAACAGACGCTTGCGGGCTATCTGTCCCCTGGCTCGGTGTCATCCCTGAAGGCTACGGCCTTGCCTATGAAGCCTTTGCGTACAACATTAACTCTCGTAGGCAAGGGGTACTCGGCGGCAGGTGAAGTCGGTGCATGCCTCCACACGGTGGCTGTGTTGCAGGCTTACCAGGCTGACATGCTCAAAAACCTGGCAGTTACTCTCTTGAGGAAGGAGGCCATCGAGGTGGTTCCTCCTCACGAAAGGGAGTCCGGGTTCTACAGCCGGTACTTCACAGTTCCCAAGATGGAGGGAGGGCTGAGGCCCATTTTAGATCTCAGGTTATTGAACCACTCAGTCAGTCAGCTGTAGTTCAAGTTGCTCACACTGAGACAAGTCATGTCACAAATCAGGTCAGAGGACAAGTTTGTCATGATGCATCTAAAAGACGTGTACTTCCAGGTGTCTATCCTTCCTTCTCACCGGAAGTTCCTGAGGTTCGCTTTTGGGAGAAAAGAAAAAACTTGTGTTCTTCCTTTCGGCCTAGCACTTTTACCCCGAATGTTCACGAAAGTAGTACACACAGTCCTAGCTCCGCTGCTGCTTCAGGGTGTTTGCATCCTAAACTACATCGACGACTGGCTAATACTGGCTCATATTGGAGAGTGAAGTGATCCAACATCGAGAGGTCGTTTTAGATCACATCAAACGGTTGGGGTTGAGACTTAGCCAAGAAGAGTGTCCTTTCTCCGGCTCAGAGAACCACTTATCTAGGGGTGGTGTGGGATTCGACCACGATGCAGGCACGAATGTCCCCTGCTCGGATCGAGTCCATTCCCAACTCAGTCAAGAGAGTGAGAGAAATCTCCGGACGCAGTTCTTGTTCCCTCAAGGAACCAGGGTTATATTCATAAACTGTATACTTTTCATAATTTTCCTCCGAATAGAGAGATGCTGCTTTGACATGATGCATTGAGATGAACACCCATGAATGCTACAGAATGTCTCTTTTTGAATTAAGGCTTTTTAAAATTTTTCATTGAAAAATTCCTTTTGATACGTTAGTTTTGCATATGTCTTTGTGTTCTTGGAGAATAGTAATATAGTTAGAAACTAAAGCTTTTTTTAACCAGTTTATACGCTGACAGTCCATATCACCCATCATTACTGGGCATATATCATAGGTTTCTAAGTGTCCTTGCTGTATGTTTTATACCAGTCACCTCTGTCACTTTCTGTTCCCATTGTGATGCTGAGTCTGGCTTCTCTCTCGTTCCAGCCCACTTCTTCTTTCCACCCTTGTCAGCATTATTGTCCACAGAATTAAGCAGGCTTTCACCATAGCGCCTTGTTTTTTTTCCTTTTTCTTCTTCTTTTCTTTTCACTCTCTAATTAGTTCCAAATAATCAAGTGAGTCTAATTTCTGTTATTTGTCTATTCAGAGGCGAGAATATGTTGTAATAGGGCACCGAGGGACCCTCTTCCCTTCCGTTCCAGAGAAACTTTAACCTTTATTAATGCACACATAAAAGCAGGGGCATAAAAGAGTGAGATGAGGAGATGCTCTATGAATGCCCCCGAATGCACCTCACGCCGGCATTAAGTCTCGCTCCCTGGATCGGCATGCAGATGGCTTGTTATGCTAAATGCAGGCGGCGTTTTGATTAGGTTACTCCTACTTTCATCTGGGTGCTCTCAAACAGTGGACACAAAGGACTGCTCTTTGCTTCCTGTTTTATCTATGCGGTCTCTCTCTCTCTTTTTTTCAAGTGAAGTTAAAGCTCTGAATATACAAAAAGCGCAAGCAATGGATGCTTCTAGAAATATTATATTATAACTGGAGAAAGCTATTCATTAGCATTGCCATTCAAATAAACCTTGATACCTTGGCAACAACCACAGCAGTAATTAATATAATATTAAATAATAATATACGAAAGCAAATGACTTATATAATTATATTTGCACTCATATCTGATTGAGTTTACTTATGAATGACCTTCACTTCTGTCAGTTCAACATCACTTTAAAGTATTAAAGTGCCCCTATTATGGATTTTTGGAAATGACCTTTCACGCAGTGTGAAAGACGGCTCTAAGTGAATGAAAACATTACTCAAAGTTTTAAATATGAATGTGGACTGTGTATAAAGTTAATGTCTCAAAAGAAAGCCGATTCTGAGTCATTGAAATTAGTTGTTTTTAAAACAAAGCCCAAGCAGGTTTGTCGATGTCAACATGAAACATTAGCATATTCCCAGCCCACTTGTGTGTCTTTTTTTTTGCTTTGGTCTGAATGAAAATGCAAATTCATTCTTTGCCACTAGATGCCGCTTTTGGAGCAGTACAAATAGTGGTTTCCCTGGTAACACAGTACATAAAGCAGCACAAATGCTGCTTTTATCAGGCATCACAGGCATGATGCAGTGAAACTGAGACCGGTTGACCAATCACCGAGATCTCTCAAAGGAGGGGTTTGGGAAAAAAATCATTGTTTAATTATTTGGGAGTTATTGAGCAAATAAGGTAAAAAATAAATGCATATAATAATAGAATGAAAGTGTTTTTTGACCTTGCATGCATGCCAAACAGTTTTTGGGACTCTTCAAACCAAAATATGAACCTTTCATAAGCCATCATTACGTTAAAAAATATCAGCCAAAAGAGTACAAGTAAACAGCATTTTTATTGCATGTATTTGTTTGGCTACTTTAGGAGAGCCAGCATGCGGCTACGCCAATGCAATTACAGTGCAGTCAAATGAAAGTGTATTTAAAACAGATTACTTCTGGGACTGGACAGTCAATCAATGAAAATGTTGATTACTACAAACCTCAGCATACCTGAGCCAAGTGGTGTTCATTCTGTCCTGTATCTGTTTAAAAGAATTAGAAATCCATGGAGCGTGTAAGACGTTAAACACTTGATCCTTCAGTACTAAAGCAATGGTCATGGTGAAGGGGAAGAACGGAACCCGCCTGAGGGAATTAATTTTCTGTTTAATGGTTAATAAAAAATAAATGTATGCTTTGTAAGACTATGGAAAGATGCTGCTCATTTAGAATAGTGCTGTGTAATTTATCCTATGAGAGATGCTGGGCTTGCACTGCTGTTGACACAGTTATGATTTGGACTGGGTATGTTTTATTGCCGTTAAGTGACTGGAGAATGTGCATATTATTCATGCCAAATTAGAGAATAAACTGTAAGAAATGAGGATGGGGATATCCAAAGCCAAGTTCTCCATTTAAATATTGTTCTATCTCTAAAAGAGTGGCAAAAAGAATCATGAACATATTGAATCAATAAATCTAGTGATCTTTCATAATAAAAGCTAATTCATTAAGTAAACCTACTACATTTTTCAGTTAAATAGTTGATTAATCATAGTTTGCATTTGCATTTTGAAGGGTAGTGTACATTTAATGCATATTTCTTTTGTAAACAAGTTTGAAAATGTATCAAGATATCCTGATATTTTCTGTTGACTTGTTAGATTATATACAAGCTGATAATAAAAAGTACACTTTTTATTAATACAGTAATTAAAAAGCATCACTTGACAAACACTGTGGCCTGTTTGTGTGCGCGTGTGCGTGCGTGTTTGTCTGTGTGTGTGCGTGTCTGTGTGTGTGTGTGTGTGTGTGTGTGTCTGTGTGGCTGGTGATTGATCGGTCCATGATTCACTTTCTCATTTTTAGGTGTCTGCGCCTATGTTTAATTCTCACATTTGTCTGTAATGCTGACAAGTTTCAGGACAAAATGCATTTTAGTACAATGTGCTTGACTCAGCTTTTGTCTGCTTTTTTCTTTTGCTGCTGTCTGACTAATTTTGAGTAGCACTTAAAAAAGAAAAGGACATATTGCCTATGCAGTGATGGACGGTGTGGCAAATGGAACAGTGTATTACAGAGAAATATATTTCTCATTTTTCAGACATTTACTGTTTTGAACACAGCCTGATGGTCACTGATGTCTTCTATTGAATGTTGTTTTCATAATAAAGCATTGGAAATATTCAGACCAGTTCTACCATTATAATTCTCATATTTTTTTTTTTTTTTTTCTCAATATACAAGCGTAACCTTGAAACGCTTTGTTGTCCCCTGGGTTGTATTTCTACACTTTTCTTTGCAAAATATTACTGACTGAAATGAAAGCAATTTTATATCACTGTGCCATTCGATCTTTTTCACAGTAAAGATGAGCAGCAAAAGAGACACAACTTGCAGGGACAATTACTGTCTTCAGAGTTTCTCAAACATGACAATTTGTTCTCAGAACTACACAATGTTCTTTGTTTCTTTACAAATTTGTATGTTTCTGGTTCTGATAAAAAGAACTCTGTGGTTTTAAGTGCAATCTTTCTGTCACAGTTTGGGTACAGACAATACAGACAAGAAAAAATATTTGTAAAGATCTACAGCAAATATGGTTGTACCATTGTGCCAACGGTTGTACTAAAAAAAAAAAAAAAAAAAAATCCTACAGAAAATATTTATTTAAAGAAACATCTTAATAACATCTTGTTATACTATCTTATTTCACTATGAATCTAGTATGATTTCTTTTGCGTTCCTATCTTGCAGTGCAATAACTTGCAGCTAATTTAGTTCAACTTGTCACTGAAGCTAATGTAGTTCAAGTTTAAGTGGGATGAATATTCTTAACTGACCTCTACTGTTTTATAGCTGTATTATTATAATAATAGTGTTTTGGTACAGAAGCATTCAGATCTCGTCTTCGGCAGGGTATGATGTACCTAGAGGAGAGGCGTCTGGTGCACAGGGACCTCGCGGCCCGTAACGTCCTGGTGAAATCTCCAAACCACGTCAAGATCACTGATTTTGGACTCGCTCGACTGCTGGATGCTGATGAAAAGGAGTATAATTCGGACGGAGGGAAGGCAAGTGGTTAAAACCTGAGACACACTGGCTTGAAATTATTGAAATCATTTTAAAGTGGTTTTGTAGTTCATATGGTGGGTTGGAAACCAAACTATTAATCAATGTTAATGTGAATAGTAGTTGCTTGATTGTATTTCTAATTTCTAATCATACTGCAGTGAAGTTTTTTTTGGTTAACGCGTGATTGCATTACTATATAGATTATCACATATTGATGAGAATTCTTTCTTTTATGCAGATGCCAATCAAGTGGATGGCCCTGGAGTGCATTCATTACAGAAAGTTCACACATCAGAGTGATGTATGGAGTTATGGTGAGTAAAACACTTTTTACTTTTACTTTTGTTTAAAAGAGCTTAATACAATGCCCTTGTTGCATGTAGTGCAGCTTGCAGTGTTTTTTTTTACGTACAGAACATGATTTGTTGACTTTATATATTGTCATTCAGGTGTGACTATCTGGGAGCTGATGACGTTCGGAGGAAAGCCCTACGATGGGATTCCCACACGCGAGATTCCAGACATCTTGGAGAAGGGCGAGCGTTTGCCCCAGCCGCCCATCTGCACCATAGACGTCTACATGGTGATGGTCAAATGTGAGTGAATGCTTCAGAAAGCATGCTTGTATTCACATACTACACTTGTCATGTGTAGTATTTGAATGATACTGTAAGGTATTTGAATACCACGATTTTTCCATGCTGTAGTTATATACTTGCAATCGCATGGTTTTTATCCCAGCCGCTCACCACGTCTGACCAGACAGTCTTGTGGACTGTGGAAATAAGCAGCTGGATGAGCACTGGGGTTTCTCAGCCGGTTCAATCAAATAAACACAAAGAGTTGAAATGAGACTCGGATTGAACCCATTAATTCTAATTACATTTTGACTGTAAGCTGTTGTTTGTGATTCTACTCGCTGTGACATCTGTAACCCCACGGACAATGAAATGCGAAATATTGATGGAGATGAAACGTGGTGTGATTGCGTGAGTAATTGCTGCTCATTTGGATAATGTGTTTGAGCGTGAGAACTGAAAGGAAATTAATTGGGAGGAAATAAGGAGCAGGCTGCTGCAAGGTGAGGGCATGTTACTTCCTGTCAGAGACATAATAGAACTGTAAGAAGTTCAGTAATAAACGGCTGAAAAAAACAATGAGATGCAAATGAGCCTATTTATCTATCCATCTGTCTATCCATTCATCTATCTATCTCTAATGTGAATTTGTCTTTCTTTCAATTATTTGTTTTTTTTTATTCCTTTTGTTATATAATTTGTAATTAGCATTTATTTCCCCTTGTCTGGCTTTTTTATTTATCTATATATGAATCTATTGGTCTGCCTGTTTGGTTTGCTATCAGAATATCTTTCTGCTTGTCTATCTCTCTTTGTAAAAAAACATAAATAAAATAATGCACTGTCCATAAAAATGGTGTATATGACAAATGCAGTTACTACTTGGCATTGCTTACTGTCTTCACCGCAGGCTGGATGATTGATGCTGATAGTCGGCCTCGGTTTAAAGAACTCGCTGCAGAGTTCAGCCGCATGGCACGAGACCCTCAGAGATACCTCGTCATACAGGTGAGAATACGACTATTTTTGTATTACATCTCACCTTGAAAATCAATAAATTTGTCCTACACCGCCCATTTAACTCAAGGTGATTGCAGAGAGTGATGGTGTCATTTCTGCTCTCAGGGGGACGATCGCATGAAGCTTCCCAGCCCCAACCACAGTAAGTTCTTCCAGAGTCTTCTCGATGAGGAGGAGCTGGATGACCTGATGGACGCAGAGGAGTACTTGGTTCCTCAGACTTTCAATATCGCTACCTCTTCTTACACATCTTCTTACACAAGACCACCAATGGATACCAGTAGGGTAAGTGTAGCCTCTTTATATATCTTTTCATGAACTGATAAAATGTATACTGATCACCAACAGATCCTCTGAGAGTCCAAACAGCTGATAAAACATCATAACATAAAAAAACAAATAATTATGGTAACAAAAATGGCAGCCATGGTTGCTGGAACTGTACCTTAAAAAAATATGGTAACAATGTTTTTGAGAGTCATGTGATGAACCAAAGCCCATCACTAGCAGCTTTTAAATATGAACATATATAGAAGGTACTTAGTGTCATTCACAGGAGAACGAATCACCATCATGGTGAGACTCATTAAACTGAAATATTCAATAAACATTAATTTAACAACATTACCACCAACTGGTGGCAAGTAAACTTTCTGTAATTTTTGGCTAAACTATTCCTTGAACAAAAATTATTACATAATTATTAAGCCAAAACAGTTCTGGCTTTCACTTATGTACTTTAATGCTGCTTACTTAATAAATAATCATACTTCTGTTTGTCTCTGAAGCCTATAGATTCACTAGTAATGAAACTTGCCGTCATCCCCGACATGAGATAGACATGCACTCCTGTTCTATTGTTTTAGTACGGAATTTTACTTTACTGAAAATGAAATGATTTTCTTACTTTTATGAAAAGATTGCTGAGTCATTGATGAAGGTGGAGGATCCATCTAAACTTTATTTTTGTTCCCTCATATAGACACAACTCAAGTGTCGTGAGAGAGTTTTTATCCCAGAAGACGGGATGGGAGCTTGTTCTCATGATACTTCTGGTACAGCGAGTGGCGTCTTCATTCCTATAAGCACACAAGGTGCGGGTCTCGAAGCCCTTGAGGAACAACACTGTAATGGGAGCTTGAAAAAACAGCCCGTGTCTGCTGGAGACGACTGTGACAGCCAGCGCTACAGCGCAGACCCAACTGTGTTTTTCGCAGAAAGGAATCAGAAGGCCACTGGTGAAGATGGTTACATGAGCCCTATGAACAAATCAGCCTCAGGTAAAATAAAGACAGCTATTTGAAATATTCAATGTCCTGTTTGAGAAGTTGCACTTGGCGCAAACATATGAGGGTGCATGTGCATGATGCTACTGGGTATACATGAATTATTTTGGTGTAAATCACCTCTGAAAGTCTTTTATTACACATTCTCTGGTCGATAATATCGTGGCCATTCCATTTCAATCTCGGATAGTTTAAAACAAAAGGGTGTCTGGAGTAAAACATTAATCCAGTGTGGTGGGTTGAGTAGGATGATAAATCAATAGATTCTGAGTTCCTCCATTACAAATTTTGGCAGCAGTTAATGGTCTAATCCTTCACCTCTAGAGGCCTCAAACTAAAGAGTGCCAATGAATTGTGGGTGGTTAACTACAAGCAGGCTACTCACTGTTTTAATGCTAGTATCGGTAGTTAAACTACAGCCAGAAGGCTATATGTTACCAACACAAAGTAGCTATTTAAGAATACCATATCACCATTAAGAAGTTGGGGGTCAGTAAAACGTGTTTGAAAAAATAAAAATGTTTTCTATGCTTGCCTGTGCTGCATTTTATTAAAGTATAGTCAAATCAGTGATATTGTAAAATATTTGTACAATTTAAAATAGCTGTTTACTATTTACGTAAATATAAAAAAATTAATTTATTCATACGATGGTAAATCAGATTTTATTTATTTGTTTATGACATTTACTAATGCATTTCCTAATCCTAACTAGGACATTATTGCCTTAGACAGCCGATTTAAAATACTTAATGCTCAATATAATGTGACCAAAACATTCAAGCTATTTGAATGAATAAACGAGCTACTTTAATAAAAAAAAAAAAGAAACACAAAAAGCTGCTATCATACTAGAAAATGTAGTGTTGCTACTTTTGAACATATTTACATAATTAAGCCTTTATTCTGAAGATGTTCACATATGCTCCACAGCTGAATGAGTATTTCTGTGCACATGCAATCAACATATTCGGAAAAAACTAACACTGATGTTCTCGTCTGGAAAAACTAGACACATTGCTCATTTATTATGCTGCATATGTATTAAGTGAACAGTAATTTAATCAGCTCATTAATTCTCATTCATTTCCTGAACAATAACACACAAGTGCGATGAATTGTGAAATGTAGGTCATGAAATTTGTACAAATGTAGGCCACAGTGTTTCTTTTAGAGGTGTCATAGAATGCAAAATTGTATCTACTGTATTGTGTGTGTGTGTGTGTGTGTGTGCGTTTGTGTAATAAATATGTGTAATGTATAATATTATATGATTATGATCAACATACCAGTGCTGTCTACTACTAGTGTAAATCTAGTGTATTCTGCTTCAGTAATTATTAGTTGTTAATACCAAAGATTTTATATATATTGCGCTTTTGACATTCTATTTTCATTTTCTTTTGTGTCTACAGACCATCTTAGCCCTGTCGAGGAGAATCCTTTCGTAAACCAGCGGAAAAATGGAAATATTACTGCACTGGACAACCCGGGTTATCACAGCACCCCTGATAGGAAACTCAAGGGTGAAGATGAATACATCAATGAACCCCTTTACCTCAACACATACAACAACAACATGAACCAGGAGATTATGAGGAAAAATGGAGCTTCCATCCCTCTGCAGATGACAACAACAGCCAACACCGCAAGTAGCCACGTTATCCTCCCGACACAAACTGGGAAAGCCCACCACCACGGCCAGGGAACACATGTTCATTTCGCCGTTCCACCTGTTCAGCCCCCCCAGACAAGATCGATGAGCCAAAATGGCCAGCATTCCCAGTCGCCACACGGTGCTGAATCCAATTCCTCCAGCATGTCTGGCAATCCCTCCTTATTAACCCAAATCTCCCTCGTCAGCCAACAGATCCAACCTTGTCTGGCAAGTCAGTCTGGCTCTACAACTCATCCGGCTCAAGTGTCGAAATCTGCAGTCACCGGTAAAAGTATATCCGGCCTTCCCGGCCACCTTGTCTATCCAGGTAACATGCTTCAAACGGGTCATTCTGGTACTGTAATGGTCGACAGAAAGTCAAAGAAGAATTTTGATAATCCTGACTACTGGCAGCATAGTCTACCGCCCAAGGTGACCCAACAGAACCCTCAAGATCCAACTCAAGTGTGCAAAAGCAAACATCTTTACAGGCACAGCATCCGAAGTCGCATCGCCATGGCTGACAACCCTGAATATCTTTCCGAGTTTAACAAGAGGCCAGGAACGGTTCTGCCACCTCCACCTTACCGGCACAGGAATACGGTAGTGTAATGCCGCAGTTCTAGAGAGCCAGATTCTTCCACCAGCACCGTATGCTAATTTGGAATTACCGAAGAACAGGAAAAGTCCCAACTTCAGGAATTACTGAAGGAGACTTATCAGACTTTACAAGGAAAACCGATCAACCAAAGTGCCTCTAAATTATTCCAAAAGCTATTCCATCTTTTCTATTCCAACAAATCAGAATGTATTTAGATGTACATTCTTTAAAGGGAAAGTGTAAACCAAAAATGGGTATTCTGTATCATTTACCTTCCCTCATGTTACTCCAAACTTAAAGCACTTTCAAACTCAAATGAAAATATTTTCATTTTCGAATCCTGATTGATATGTCTCTCCATTGAAGGTCCATTGCACCAAGAAAAAAAATTAAAATTTTGATTAGACCAGAATAAAAATGACACTTTTTTTCAGTGTACAACAAAACTTTCAAAAAGTTCATAAAATAAATCCATATGAATTGTTTTTTGTCACTTGTCAAGCAAGTATGGTTAATCTTCCATTTACCGTATTTGATAAGCTCTATGTGCGCGCATTGCTCAGTGTTTATATATGAAAAAATGCCTAAATTGCATAATCACATTAAGCAATTGTGTCTCTGCAGAAGATTTAGATTAAACCTCTTTATACAATCTAAAAATGCTGGATTAAATACAGGTTAAATGTTTAACCCAATCTTCTGGGCAGTATCCCAACTGCTGGATTTGTCCGTATTTTAGCCAGCACCGGTTTGTATTTAACCCAGCATTTTTGGATTTGTTTTATGAACTCTTTAAGTTTTGGTGAAGGGACAAAATATCTCAGAACTTATTTAAAATGTCTTATTTAGTGTTTGAAATTTCAAGTCATGTTTGCTTTTAAGGGTTAAATGATGAAAGAATATTCATTTTTGTTCAAACGAACTCTTTAATTCTCACCTCTGACTAACTCTCCTACAGTTTGGTGCGTCATAACTTTGTGGAAACTGGGAAGGTAAGGAAAATCAAGAATTCACACATTCTAGTGTTTTTTTTATTCGAAAGGAAATGGACTTGTAATGTTTCTTTGTGGTTTTGACCAGATGTCTTTTTGACCACTTCCTATTCATCTTGTATTCTTGCTGTTGATGCCGTAAGCTATATTCTCTTCCATTTTCTTGACTGAAGGACAAGGATTCGTTACGAATCTAGGATCGCCCCTTAAGAAAACGGGGTTACCGTAACTCTTATGTGAATGAGACAATGACGTGGATTGTAAATTGGTGCATCTTCTTGTACTGTAGTGGATTTCTTAATGGACTACACTGCTATTTATTTTCAGTCATTGCGCTCTTTTTCATGTTTTTTAAAGACCTTACTAATTTCCCCCAGTTTTGTACTCAGATGTACAAACAAATCTGATACAGGCAGAGAAAGAGCACATGGCTAGCCATACAGCTTCTTGAGCTAACGGGAAATAAGTGCCTTCCTCAGTGGCACAAAAGCATCGGTGGATGTGCCAATGGAGTGATTTGACCTGGAATCTTTAACTGTTGTAAATATACGTGAAACTGATTTGAATATTTACTGAGCCACCCATGTGCAAACAGACTCACCCACAGCCGGGGAACCATGTATTGAACATGTTGTTGTATTTAATTCATCTAGTAATGAATTTAACGGCAAGGTCGCTATATTCTGGAAGGCAATATTACAGGTGATGGAGGGCACAATACAAACTCAAATAAACTACTGATCTCCAATGGAGAATTTTTCAAAGTACTGTGACAGAAAATACTTTTGTCTGAAATGTATCCTGCTCTCAGTGAGAGTGTGACCGTATTGTGGCCAGGGCGAAAGTGTTCATATGTTTTATAAACTGTTAATGGGCGTTTGTCATTAATTATGTCAGAGTGTCATAGCAGATAAGAAGTTGTGACTGTGCAAATTTGGTCCTAAACATACCATGCTGAAATTATGAGGCTTTGATTTGCTTTTGACTGAACCGCCATGAGAGATGTAGCTAGATTTGTTTGGCTTTTCTGTTTTGTTCTTTTCTTTGCCTTGTACTTTTGTTTGTTTTGGGGCTATTCCAAAAGATGCATCTCATCCCTGTTGTAATTCTATTTGATGGAATGACACAATAAAGGTCTTGTTTGAGATTTTAAAATTGTTCTTATGTTCCTAGAGTCTGAGATGTGGAGGTCTTTTGTTGTTGTTGTATGGTACAAGCACCAGCTTGTTCACTACACTTTTCAGCTGCAATCCATCATGTCTGAACTTGCCCTTACAAACAATTACTATGGGGCTATGGAATTGGATTTGCCAGCAAGTTACATTCATGTGTTTGCTGCTTCCTCTGCTTTTTGTTTTATTTATTTGTTGTTTTAACTGATAATTAGTAAGTTATTGGAATGGAAACTGATCTTTAATTAAAGAAAAAGTTCACCCCCCCCAAAAAAAATGCTGACAAGTTACTCATCATCAGGTTGTCCAAGATGTAGATGATTTTGTTTCTTTTGTGAAAATTAGTACTGCATCACTTATTCACCTATGGATCCTCTAAAGTAAACGGGTACCATCGGTAATCCACTACAGTCCATCAATTAACATCATGAAGTGAAAAGCTGTGTGTTTGTAAAAAACAAATGACCCATCCAATTATTGTGAGCTGCTTTGACGGCACCCATTCACTGCGGATGATCCATTTATTGAGAAAGTGGTGTAATGCTACATTTCTCCAAATCTATTCCAATAAAGTAAGCTTTCAACACTTTTCCAGTTTTGGGTGAACTATTTCTTTAACGCCCAACATCTAAAAATGATTTATATTGGTTGTTTATTCAGTAATTTCATTCATCAAGCAGATTGTCCAGGCTGCTTTTTTAATTGTAAACTCTCGAGATTTACACCTACCACATTAAGACTTTAGATGACTATTTGTATTTATTTAGTTATGTATTATTATTATTATTTTAATCACAGGAGCAGGCTGGTGAAATGCATTTCCATGAAGGCAACATTGCAGTACGTTATGGTACAAATCCAAGCAGTCATATGCACAACTGACGTACAATAAAAACTGTAGAATCAGTAGTTCTAAATAAATAATTAACTCATTCTGTTTCAATTTCCCTCAGTTTGACTTGAATTTAAAAACATCATTGTCTGTCTCCTCTTTCATTCCTGTCTCTTTTGTTCATAAGACAAGGAAGTAGAGTATTTTAGCTCACTGATCTCTGCGCATGGAGACTTTATTCCAGCTAGGCAGAGGCAGTAAATGAATCAAACTGTCAGCTCATGGAGGTTTACCTCAACCCATGTTGTTCCTCTCTAAGAATAAATGCCTGTGGATGTTTTTCTGTGTCCTGTTTATTCCAGCATCACAACATTGCACCATACTATCCACAGTTCCAACCAAAAGTTTATATAGCTATAGTTATTACCAGTGAAGACACATCCTGCTATTATTATTGCTCATACCCAGGGTTCAAGGTCTGAGTGCACCATAACTTGTCCTGTGCTCCAGTGATGTATGTTTATTTGACACGATCAGTAAGTGAGATGTTCCTGTCTCGCTCAGCACATTGTGTGTGATGATCTTCGTGCGCAGAGCCAGCTTTTGTCCTTTTAAATGTCTCCTTTTGTGTTGGTGACCTGTAATAAATGAGCGGGTGTTTAAAAGTGGCAGCTGTGTGAAGTGATTAGGGGGAGAGGGAGTACTAGAAGAATGAGAAACAGTATCACCAAAACTGTGGAGCTTTTCCAAAACCTAGCGCATGGCCAATCTATCATATTTAGGCATCATTGTGCATGCTCCTGATGCATCAAAATAATGGCAATTTACAAAATGTGACCAGATTTTGTAAAATAATTGCGTTGCTTTCAGACAGATCATGTGCACGCAGCAGTCAGTGTTTGCCAGATTGAGCGGATTTACTACCGATTGTGCGGGTAAATATTGGTTTGAGAGGGTGGCCAAAATTTGGGGTTTTCAAGCATATAAATTAATAATTTGAAAAATACTGATAATTGATTAACATATGAACCCGTACTGCATCCAATCATTCATCACAATTTTACTAAACACATGCACACACACATTGCAAAGACACTTGTCAACTGATACTGACGTTGTGGACTTTTAGCCAATCAGAAGACAGATGTGATGATTCATGAGCGCGGTAACGGATCTGATTTTGCTTGTATAACTGTAGTGATCATAATGCCTAAATATAAGTTTCATAGTAAAGAATGGAAAGTGTTTTAACTCCCAAAATGTGAATTATTATTATTATTATTATTTTATATATTTTTGTAAAAAAATCTGTCTTGACTGTGTCTGCTAGCTTGCATATTTTAATCATATTTGGTAAATTTCTTTAATATATTTGTATTTTTTGTATTCAAATATTTTAATATATTATCTAGAATTATATTCATATTATTTTGTCCTCATTATTTAATTAAGGAGATCTTGATTTACATTCTATCACATTACATTGACAGTTAAAGTTTTGGGAGGTTTTTTTTATTTTTTTGGGCTGGAAATTGTCCATCATATCTGGCAACACTGGCGGCAAAACAATACTCTTGTCAGTACTGTATTTGAGTGCTAAGTATGGTTATGTTCACACAGAACCTGATTTTGCCTAGTGTGACATGTTCCAGGATCAACATCTTTGTTGACCCTGGAACAACATTGTGATTTGAAAAAAGTAGTTTATAGTTCTTGTAAAGTTTAGGCTTACAGTCAATGTTTGGTGGCTGTACATCAGTATTATTCATCTATTATATTCTCTGATTTTAGGCATTACTCGTGGGTAGGCTAAGGTTAGGTTTCATCTGATTCAGTTAGTTTTTCTCCACCGGAGGGGCTCCTGTCAGTTTTGTGTTCTGCAGGCTACTTTGATGCTCCGCTCTCCACCCAAATTTAAAAGCTCCCGTCGGTTAATGAAGGTTTGATGGATGAACTTGCGGCTCGATTGGACTCTTCTCATGTAAAAAGTTAAATGGATTTAATTTTTATGGACGTCGCCAAATTTTATTATATTACTTTGGTGACTGTTGCTATGGATACTGGTAAGGAATATCAAAGTCTCTTTAAGACAAGTCATGCCACTCAGCGGCCATCTTTGAAATGCCTCTCCGAGTGCATCCGAGTGCAGCTCCTATCACTTTGTATTGGGAAACATCAAATTCTCCCAAACTCTTTCCTAAGCTCACAATTAAATTTAATATTTGAAATCACTAATGGAATCCGACAACAACTGTGCAATAATCGTTGTTTCTTTTGCTGAAATAGTGTTCTAAAAAGCTTGAGATATCAGCCAGTGGGCATGCGCGGTCCTAGGCGCACGTTTCTGAATGCTCAATGTTTCTATAGCAACCAGAACTTCTAATGGAAGATGCGGTGATACGCTGACTTCACTGATCAGCAATTAGCTATTTAATTTAGAAGTCTGGGTTTCTTGTGATTGATCGGTCATTTTAAGAGTAAAAGAGTAAAATGTTTCCCTATTCAAAACTATACAAGTGACACGTCTTGGGTATTCTATAGTCTTTTCAATATGGGATTGACTCCTGTTGCACGTTCAGACAGACATTTTGAAGCCTGTAAATTTTTGTCAATTTAAAAAAAGCTTTAAAATAGTTTTTATCTACTTTATTTTTAGCTTTAATATTGCAATTTTAAGTTAATATTTAAACTTTGTTTTATTAATTATGTCATGCACTTGTTTTAAACATTTAAAATATTTCTGTTTAACTTTCATTTATTTCAGCACATTATAATGTTTATTCAGTTTTTATTATTATTTTTATTTACTTTATTTTTGGTTTTAATATTTAATATTTAAACTTAATTTTAGTTTAAATTTTTAAAATGTTTGTTTTAGCAATTTTGTCATGTCGTTTTGTCATTTTTATTTATTTATTATTTTTAATATTTCTAAAAAATCTTTATTACTTTATAACTTCATTAAAGAAACTTGGAGATGTTGTCACAGTTCGTCTGGATTTAGTCTGGTATATGTGTTGAATCTCCACCCTCTCACTGAGTTTTGGAGCAGTTGTGTGTGTGTGTGTGTGTGTGTGTGTGTGTGTGTGTGTGTGTGTGTTTGTCTGTAAAAGCTTGCGTTCCATGTATGTGACAGTAAGAGCACAGCAGTCACTTTGCAGCAGAAATATCGCTGCTGTTTCCCCGAGTTTAAAGGCACATAAAGCTCTGTGTGAGGAGGTGGGGGTGATGATGTGTGACCTTGGATTACTGGCTCTTGAAAAGGAGGTTCTGAGAAACCATCATGACTGTGCTTTATGCCCTCAGTAGGGAGTTTGATGTGCCGTTCGCTCACAATAGTAAGAAATTGGATTAGAGGGGAGAGCAGACGGGAATGTGTTTTAGTGAAGGAGGAGTTTAAGCAACTGAGACATTGTAAAGAATTAGACAAGCGTACAGTTCAGAGTAAAAGCTCTGCGAAAGCCCTAAAATAGACATTTTTGGTCTAGTCTTGTGTTAACTTTATTTCCCTTCAAAATCTATTCACACCAAGGTCTCAATGCAAACACAATTCAGAGCACCAATGTGAACAGTACTGAGCCGGATCTGTTTTTGACCCGTATTAAGATATGCTAGCTATCCTAAATACAAGTACAAACAGGACCAAAACATTTGTCTTTCTTCATGCACATCCGAAGATGAAATGCATGTGACTATATTTCATGCATACACCAAATGCATGAAACCTTTTTTCCACTTTTACTCTTATATTATATTATATTATATTATATTATATTATATTATATTATATTATATTAATTTTAAAATTAACATAGTGGACAAGATATAAAATTATTATTGTTATTATTAGTCTCTGGGCATTTTTAGGCCCCATGCTTTTAAGGAAACTCATAAAACATACTGAATTTAATATGAAAATCAAAAAAAAATTCTTTTAAGGGGTAGGTTCGGGTGTAAGGTTGGTGTAAGGCAATAACAAATACGGTCTATACAGTATAAAAAAACATTACACCAATGTGTGTGAGTGTGTGGGCTGGAAGAAAAGTTAGCAAGAAGGCAAATGTTGACAGAATATTTGATTTTGATGAACTGTTGTTCATTTTTACTGATTGCTAATCACAGAATGCTGTCTGACAGGTAAAATATATGACGGCACTATATCAAATTACTAAAAAATATATATTATAAATGAAGTAAACCTGATCTTGTGAAGTGACATTCAAGCTGTCGGACAGCGCTTTGGAGTACTAGTCTGTGTCCTCACACACAAATGCAAACACAGTTCTGCTCCCCTGTGTCTTCCTTTAGCACCACCCACCGTGATGAAACACTTTCCTCCTGGCAAGGTGAAACTGTGCTGAAGCTGTATTATTAATGAGAGACAGTGAGAGACTCTCGCTGTGGAGTCCAGGAAGCGTTTGAAGCGAGCTGTTTTCTTGTGTGGATGTGTGTGTGTGAGTCAGTTGTGCGGTCAGCGCTGCTTCTCCCTGGTGTACCGCGGCCACAACAACATTTCCAAACCCAGTCAGACCAATTAATCAGATTCACTCTCTATGGATCTGTGTGTGTGCGTGTGTGTGTGTGTGTGTGTGTGTGTGTGTGTGTGTGTGTGTGTGAAAAGAACAAGATACTACCACACATCTCTTCCTCCGAGACTCTTTCTAGCAAATATAAAGATACATTCAAGGTCTTGTGCATGACAACACTCACTAAATGAATGGCTCTCTAGAAATCTAAGTTCTGGTCCAAAAGTGAACTAGTATAAACAACCACAACAATAGTGTTATATAATACTATTGTTACCTACTACTACTAATACTAGTTATCAATTATATATGTTTGTATATTTTATATTGTTTGGTTTTTTTTGTATTTTTTTACACACGCACACACACACGCGCACACACACATTCATACATACATTACATATGTGTGTATATATATATATATATATATATGTATATATATATATATATATATATATATATATATATATATATATATATATATATATATATATATATATATATATATATATATATATATATATATATATATATGTTTTTTTTTTTTTTTACTATATTAAAAACACACTATAATAGTAGTAGTAGTAATAATAATAATAATAATAATAATAATAATAATAATACATTTAAGCATAATACATTGAATATTTCAACATTAGTAGCTAGTCTGGTTTTTCTAATACTTTAATTTTGTCCTACATAATGACACTTTAACGATAGATATATAGCGAACACAACCAGCGCTGCTTTTATTAACCAGCCTTGATAAGTCCTGAGGACTGGCGAAGGGCTGGAGATGAATACACTGACTTCTGCATGGATCTTGTCACTAATTAATTCTGGCGATGAGATGAGCTGGCATGAATAGACACCATCAGGTGCTCAGCAGAGAAACCTTGAGCTCCACGCACCGGCTCATTTTATTAAAAGTTAATGCCTCTGGTGACCTGAAGTGACACGACAAATCATCGCCATCTGCAGAGAAATGGAGTCTTGTTTAGAAATAGAATGTTACCAGTATTCAACTACTACTTTAAGAATTGATATCTTCACAATAACTGCCTGTAAAAAGGAAAATTTTACTTCAAAATTCTAACTATTTATTTAACATGTAACTGAATACATTTTATTATTTATTACTATTGATGGCAAATATACACAGCTGTCCAAATGTATGTGGTAAATTGTTGTAATATTTAAAACAATAATAATATATTGATAATCTTGCTTAGGCAATAAATTCATCATAATTCAGTCAAGACATTTATAATTGTATACAGAAGAATAAATGTTATTCTTTTGAAATTTCTGTTCATCAGTCCTGAAAAATATATCAATTTCCACAAAAATTATGGTGTTTTTGAGCACCATTATGTGTATGTGTATATATGTGTATATATATATATATATATATATATATATATATATATATATATATATATATATATATATATATATATATATATATACACACAAAAAAATTCAAAAAGCACAACTGATTTTATGTAATGGCATAACTATATAACTACCCCTCCGAGGATAACCTTAATGTGGTGGAGGGGTTTGAGTGCCTGAATGACCCTAGGAGCTAGGTTGTCCGGGGCTATATGCCCCTAGTCTCCCATGGCAAACAGGTCCTAGGTGACAAGCCAGACAGCGGTCCATGATACCCTTATGGAAAAGACCTGGAATGGAGTGTAAACGGTATGGCGCAGCCGGGGCCCGCCATGGAGCCAGGCCTGGGGCCGGGGCGGCATGCGAGCGCCTGGTGGCGGGTCTTGCCCCACGGGACCCGGCCGGGCTCAGCCGAAACAGCGGCGTGGGGCCATCCCCCCGTGGGCCCACCACCTGCAGGAGGGACCGTAAGGGGCCGGTGCCTTGTGGTTTGGGTAGCAGTCGAAGGCGGGGACCTCGACAACCCAACCCCTGGACTCAGAATCTAGTTTTAGGGACATGGAGCGTCACCTCTCTGGGGAAGGAGCCTGAGTTGTTGCGTGAGGTTGAGAGATACCGGCTAGAGATAGTCGGGCTCACCTCCACGCACTGCTTGGACTCTGGAACCCATCTTCTCGAAAGGGGCTGGACTCTTCACTACTCTGGTGTTGCCCGCAGTGAGAGGCGGCAGGCTGGTGTGGGCTTGCTCATAGCTCCCCAGCTTAGCCGCCATGTGTTGGAGTTTAACCCGGTGGACAAGAGGTCGCCTCCCTGCGACTTCGGGTTGGGGAGGACTCTCACTGTCATTTTTGTGCCTACGGGCCGAATGGCAGTGTAGAGTACCGGCCTTCTTGGAGTCCTTGGGAGGGTGCTGGAAAGTGCTCCAACCGGGGACTCTATCGTCCTGCTGGGGACTTCAGCGCTCACGTTGGTGATGCTAGTGACACCAGGGGCGTGATTGGGAGGAACGGCCCCCGATCTAAACCTGAGTGGTGTTCTGTTGTTGGAATTCTGTGCTAGGCACGGTCTGTCCATAACGAACACCATGTTCAAGCATAAGGGTGTCCACCAGTACACCTGGCATCAGGACACCCTAGGCGGAGGTCGATGATCGACTTTGTGGTTGTATCATCTGATCTCCGGCCGCATGTCTTGGACACTCGGGTGAAGAGAGGGCGGAGCTGTCAACTGATCACCACCTGGTGGTGAGTTGGATCCGTTGGCGGGGAGGAGGCCGGACAGACTTGGCAGGCCCAAAGCGTACCGTGAGGGTCTGTTGGGAACGTTTGGCAGAGACCCTGTCAGGAGATCTTCAACTCCGCCTCCGGCAGAACTTTGACCGGATCGAGGGAGGCTGGAGACATTGAGTCCGAATGGACTATGTTCTCTACCTCTTTGGTCGACGCAGCCGTCCGGGCTGTGGCCGTAAAGTCTCCGGTGCGTGTCGTGGCGGCAACCCCGAACCCGATGGTGGACACGGAGTAAGGGATGCCGTCAAGCTGAAGAAGGAGTCCTATCGGGCATGGTTGGCCGAGGACCCTGAAGCAGCTGACAGGTACCAGTGGGCCAAGCGGACTGCTGCCGGGTGGTTGTGCGGGCAAAAACTCGGGTCTGGGAGGAGTTCGGGAGGCCATGGAAAATGACTATCGAACGGCCTCAAAGAGGTTCTGCAAACCGTCCGACGCCTCAGAAAGGGAAAGCAGTGCCCTGCCAACACCGTATATAGTGCTGATGGGAACCTGCTAACCTCGACTGGGGATATTGTGGGGCGGTGGAAGGAATACTTTGAGGACCTCCTCAATCCGTCAACACGTCTTCCACTGAGGAGCAGAGGCCGGGGATCCCGGGGGGACTCGACCATTACCCTAGCTGAGGTCACTGAGGTGGTTGAGAAGCTCCTCTGTGGCAAGGCACCAGGGGTGGGCGAGATCCGCCCGGAATACCTCAGGTCTCTGGATGTTGTTGGGGCTGTCTTGGCTGACACGCCTCTGCAGCATCGCGTGGGCCCGCGGGGAAAGTGCCTCTGGACTGGCAGGCGGGGTGGTGGTTCCTCTTTTCAAGAAGGGGACCGGAGGGTGTGCTCAACTATAGGGGATCACACTTCTCAGCCTCCCTGGGAAAGTCTATGCCAGGGTACTGAGAGGAGAATCCGCCCGATAGTTGAACCTCGGCTTCAAGAGGAACAATGCGGGTTTCGCCTGGGCGTGGAACACTGGACCAGCTCTATACCCTCTCCAGGATGCTGGAGGTTCCTGGGAGTTTGCCCAACCAGTCTACATGTGTTTTGTGGATTTGGAGAAGGCATTCGACCGGGTTCCTCGTGGTGTCCTGTGGGGTGCTCTGGGAATATGGGGTAAGGGGCCCTTTGCTGAGGGCTGTCCGATCCTGTATGATCAGAGCAGGAGCTTAGTTCGCATTGGCATTAAGTCAGACTTGTTTCCAGTGCATGTTGGACTCCGACAGGGCTGCCCTTTGTCACCGGTCCTGTTCATTATTTTTATGGACAGGAATCAGGGGCCGGGAGGTCTGGTTTGGTGACCACAGGATAGCTTCTCTGCTTTTTGCTGATGATGTTGTTCTGTTGGCTGCATCTGGCCAAGACCTACAGTGTGTGCTGGGGCGGTTTGCAGCTGAGTGTGAAGCGGCAGGGATGAAAATCAGCACCTCCAAGTCTGAGGCCTTGTGTGTATATATATATACACACAAAAAATTCAAAAAGCACAACTGATTTTATGTAATGGCATAACTATATAACTACCCCTCCGAGGATCGCCACCTTAATGTGGTGGAGGGTTTGAGTGCCTGAATGACCCTAGGAGCTAGGTTGTCCGGGGCTATATGCCCCTGGTAGGGTCTCCCATGGCAAACAGGTCCTAGGTGACAAGCCAGACAAAGAGCGGTCCATGATACCCTTATGGAAAAGACCTGGAATGGAGTCGCGGCGTCGCCGGTATGGCGCAGCCGGGGCCCGCCATGGAGCCAGGCCTGGGGCCGGGCCGGCATGCGGCGCCTGGTGGCGGGTCTTGCCCCACGGGACCCGGCCAAACAGCGGCGTGGGGCCATCCCCGTGGGCCCACCACCTGCAGGAGGGACCGTAAGGGCCGGTGCCTTGTGGTTTGGGTAGCAGTCGAAGGCGGGGACCTCGACAACCCAACCCCTGGACTCAGAATCTAGTTTTAGGGACATGGGCGTCACCTCTCTGGGGAAGGAGCCTGAGTTGTTGCGTGAGGTTGAGAGATACCGGCTAGAGATAGTCGGGCTCACCTCCACGCACTGCTTGGACTCTGGAACCCATCTTCTCGAAAGGGGCTGGACTCTTCACTACTCTGGTGTTGCCCGCGGTGAGAGGCGGCAGGCTGGTGTGGGCTTGCTCATAGCTCCCAGCTTAGCCGCCATGTGTTGGAGTTTAACCCGGTGGACAGAGAATTCGCCTCCCTGCGACTTGGGTTGGGGAGGACTCTCACTGTCATTTGTGCCTACGGGCCGAATGGCAGTGTAAGTACCCAGCCTTCTTGGAGTCCTTGGGAGGGGTGCTGGAAAGTGCTCAACCGGGGACTCTATCGTCCTGCTGGGGACTTCACGCTCACGTTGGTGATGCTAGTGACACCAGGAGGCGTGATTGGGAGAGCGGCCCCCGATCTAAACCTGAGTGGTGTTCTGTTGTTGGAATTCTGTGCTGAGGCACGGTCTGTCCATAACGAACACCATGTTCAAGCGCAAGGGTGTCCACCAGTACACCTGGCATCAGGACACCCTAGGGCGGAGGTCGATGATCGACTTTGTGGTTGTATCATCTGATCTCCGGCCGCATGTCTTGGACACTCGGGTGAAGAGAGGGGCGGAGCTGTCAACTGATCACCACCTGGTGGTGAGTTGGATCCGTTAGGCGGGAGGAGGCGGACAGACTTGGCAGGCCCAAAGCGTACCACGTGAGTCTGTTGGGAGCGTTTGGCAGAGACCCTGTCAGGAGATCTTCAACTCCGCCTCCGGCAGAACTTTGGCCGGATCGAGGGAGGCTGGAGACATTGAGTCCGAATGGACTATGTTCTCTACCTCTTTGGTCGCGCGCAGCCGTCCGGGCTGTGGCCGTAAAGTCTCCGGTGCGTGTCGTGGCGGCAACCCCGAACCCGATGGTGGACACCGGAAGTAAGGGATGCCGTCAAGCTGAAGAAGAGTCTATCGGGCATGGTTGGCCCGAGGACCCCTGAAGCAGCTGACAGGTACCGGTGGGCCAAGCGGACTGCTGCCGGGTGGTTGTGCGGGCAAAAACTCGGGTCTGGGAGGAGTTCGGGAGGCCATGGAAAATGACTATCGAGCGGCCTCAAAGAGGTTCTGGCAAACCGTCCGACGCCTCAGAAAGAAAGGGAAAGCAGTGCCCTGCCAGCACCGTATATAGTGCTGATGGGAACCTGCTAACCTCGACTGGGGATATTGTGGGGCGGTGGAAGGGAATACTTTGAGGACCTCCTCAATCCCGTCAACACGTCTTCCACTGAGGAGCAGAGGCCGGGGATCCGGGGGACTCGACCATTACCTAGCTGAGGTCACTGAGGTGGTTGAGAAGCTCCTCTGTGGCAAGGCACCAGGGGTGGGCGAGATCCGCCCGGAATACCTCAGGTCTCTGGATGTTGTGGGGCTGTCTTGGCTGACACGCCTCTGCAGCATCGCGTGGGCAGGGGAAAGTGCCTCTGGACTGGCAGACGGGGGTGGTGGTTCCTCTTTTCAAGAAGGGGACCGGAGGGTGTGCTCCAACTATAGGGGATCACACTTCTCAGCCTCCTGGGAAAGTCTATGCCAGGGTACTGGAGAGAGAGAATCCGCCCGATAGTTGAACCTCGGCTTCAAAGAGGAACAATGCGGGTTTCGCCTGGGCGTGGAACACTGGACCAGCTCTATACCCTCTCCAGGATGCTGGAGGTTCCTGGGAGTTTGCCCAACCAGTCTACATGTGTTTTGTGGATTTGGAGAAGGCATTCGGCCGGGTTCCTCGTGGTGTCCTGTGGGGGTGCTCTGGGAATATGGGGTAAGGGGCCCTTTGCTGGGGCTGTCCGATCCCTGTATGATCAGAGCAGGAGCTTAGTTGCATTGCCGGCATTAAGTCAGACTTGTTTCCAGTGCATGTTGGACTCCGACAGGGCTGCCCTTTGTCACCGGTCCTGTTCATTATTTTTATGGACAGGATTTCTAGGCGCATGATCAGGGCCGGAGGGGTCTGGTTTGGTGACCACAGGATAGCTTCTCTGCTTTTTGCTGATGATGTTGTTCTGTTGGCTGCATCTGGCCAAGACCTACAGTGTGTGCTGGGGCGGTTTGCAGCTGAGTGTGAAGCGGCAGGGATGAAAATCAGCACCTCCAAGTCTGAGGCCTTGGTCCTCAGTCGGACAAGGGTGGCTTGCCCCCTTCAGGTTGGTGGGGAGCTCCTGCCCCAGGTGGAGGAGTTTAAGTATCTTGGGGTCTCGTTCACGAGTGAGGAAGGATGGAGCGAGAGATTGACAGGCGGATCGGTGCAGCTTCTGCAGTAATGCAGTCGCTGTACTGGTCTGTCATGGTGAAAAAGAGCTGAGCCGCAAGGCGAAGCTCTCGATTAAGTCGATCTTCGTTCCTACTCTCACCTATGGTCATGAGCTTTGGGTCATGACCGAAAGAATGAGATCCCGGATACAAGCGGTCGAAATGAGTTTCTTCGTAGGGTGGCTGGGCGCTCCCTTAGAGATAGGGTGAGGAGTTCAGTCACTCGGGAGGAGCTCGGAGTAGACCCGCTGCTCCTCCACATCGAGAGAGGCCAGCTGAGGTGGCTCGGGCATCTGTTCGGATGCCTCCCGGGCGCCTCCAAGAGGTGTTCGGGCATGTCCCACCGGGAAGAGGCCCGGGGAAGACCTGAGGACACGCTGGAGAGACTATGTCTCTCGGCTGGCCTGGGAGCGCCTCGGTGTCCCCGGAAGAGCTGGAGGAAGTGTCTGGGGAGAGGAAGTCTGGGCATCCCTGCTTAGACTGTTGCCCCCGCGACCCGGCCCCGGATAAGCGGAAGAAAAAGAAGAAGAAGAAGCATAACTATGGTATTATTCTTTTTTTTCTAGATTTTCATCTATTTAAATGTACTGTAAACAAAATGTTACCACCTTCACAGCTTGATATTTTTCAAAATGAATATGTCGATTCTTAAATAAAAGGTTTGCGCAAATTAACACAATGAATTTGTTCTCAAATCCAGCCATGCATACAGGCCTTGCTACTTTCATCTTATTGTTTTCTTTTCTCACAACTCTATTCTTCCAGTCCGTTTATTCACAGAGCTTTTGAATTTCAGCTTAATTAAGAACATAATGAAATTCTCTGTTGTGCTGCAGCCGCTGCTGCGACAGCTCTGATTTGCCCAGATTCCGCGGGTTCCAAACCCCAGTCAATTAACACAAATCCAGTTGAACAATGAATATTAAAGCGATTAATGATTTTGAAAGGCAGGCTGGTGTCTCACATGCTGGTTTATGTCACACGTGGCGTCTAATCTGTCTCCTGTGATCTCAGTCTGGCAGCTGACCCTCCAGTACTTGATGTGATGTTCAGCGCATCTGCTGCCGCCAAGTTAATCGAATGCTAATTAGCAGAATTTGCTAAAGCAAAATGTTGCTTATGGGGTTAGGGATTTGAACAAACCTCTAATCAATAATACATGTGAAAAGGTTAGGACACCCTATTGAATTCCATGGTGGTTTTCCATGTCGGGACATAATACAAAAAATATTATCTGGATCTTGGAAGATCCATGTGTGACAAAGTTAGCACACCTGTAGTGATAGCATAGGGTTTAAGAGCGTAAATAGCAGTCAGGAATTGTTAATCTAACGCCTTGGATTAACATGATCATCAGCAAATGTGAGCACCTCTATAGAAGCAGGAGTTTTAGCAGTTTGCTGGTCTTCAAAAAATTAAGAACTGACAAGAACCAGAAAACCATAGAATTCATTGGGGTGTTCTAACTTTTTCACATAAGCATATATATATAAAAGCATATTGGAATGTTCAAGGCTGGTTCACGAACACCCAAAAGTCATTTGACTGTAAATCTGCAACTGTAGTAACACAATATTAAAATGTTACCTATTCTTAAAATACTGCATAAATCTTAGTTTTATACTTACTTTACAAACAACATTTGGCTTGGGAGAAATATTAAGATCCCTTGCCAAAAACACATTTTGTGACATCTGCTGGGGGTGTAGAAGATTCTCTACTTTTGAAAGGTTTGCCGCAACTACATGGATATTTATGTTGTTTATGAATATAAATTAATATTTATAAAGACATGAAGTATGAAGTAAAGACATTAAATTGATTAAAATGTATTTATAATGTTCCAAAAGTTTCCTGAGCAGCAAAACAACATTTTAGAACGATTTCGAAAGGGTAGTAAAGATGCTGAAACATTCAGCTTTGCAATAACAGGTATAAATTTCGTTTTACAGTGTATTGAAATGTAAAGTAGTTATTTAAAACTGTAGCAATATTTCACAATATTACTGTTTTTGCTGTATTTTTTAAACAAATAAATGCAGCATAGGTGAGATACTTCTTAAAAAAAAATAAATACATAAAATCTTTCCAAACTAAACTTTTAAACCTTTTTTTTTTTTAAACGTGTCTGCTGAGCTACATTGTAAAAAATTAAAATGCATCCATTTTTTACCCATTTATTGGGGTTTATACACATTTTAATAGGTTTTTTGAGTTCTAACTAAACTGTGTTGGTTTTGAAAGTGTAAAAGTGTTTATAAGTTCAGAATGGCATGATGAAAAGCGAACGGAAGAAAGAAAGGTAGATTATACCGCATCGTTCTAAGTTGCCTTGAAATTTCATAGGGTTGGCTTTCAAACACTGTGAGACCGAGGGGCTTTTCACTTTGACGGGACTTCTGAGGTACTTTTTTAAAAAGCAGGGATGGAACGACCTGATCTGAATGCAAAGCAGCAACTTTTGTTTGGGACGACTTGATTGGGGTGCTCGCCGTGCCAGCGTAACTTGATAGCTTTGGAATTATGTTTTCCAAAATGTACTTGTGTTGGATAATTATGCTTCTGACAGGAAGTCCCATGGAAGGCTGGGGCAGCTAATTTCAATAAGGGTAAACAATCGCTGGCACCTCTTTGACGGCCGTGTTTTAATTAGAGGCAAATCCAACACATGCGCTGACATTACTTTGGAGACGGACGAGAAAATGAAAGCCTGCCTGAGGTTATTTATGACTGCCAGTTGGCACAAACACAAGCACACAAACTGGCCTGTCTAGAAATTGGTTTTGATGCATTATTTGTGCATATACAGTGTCAGTCTCGGTGTCTAGCTTGGATTAAGAACTCCTTAGTAGATTTGTTCTTGTTAAATTGATATAATGATGTCTAGATTAGCAGATTCTCTGCGTGTTTGTTGGCATGTGCAGTGAGAAAGGAAAGAGTTCGCTCAAAAATGTTAACTTGATGTGCATGATTCTTCATTCGTTCTTGAGGAGATCAAAAAAAGAGATGTTTAGCAGATTGTTCGTGCTGCTCCTTTTAGTAGTTTGTATGACTTGTGTGTTATATATTATAACTTCCTCGCTGCATTTAAGTGGCCGAAGAGAGTGAAACATACAACAGCTCTGATTATAGATTATATAGAGGTTATTGCCTATAGCTTCTGGAAAGTTTTATAATTTTTGTTTATGACCTGGTTTCATCTCCACTCTCCCTTTCGGGAAGAATGAGAAAGAAACTGTGGTAAATGTAGCTTAGACGGACAGTTATCGAAGTTAAGGAAAGTCACTATAAACAAGTGTGCGTGTGTTTCTTTCTTAATGAAAGTTAACAATTTAATAAATAATAACATTCATAATAATAATACCGTAACAATACTTATACATACATACATACAAGTCAATGAGAATGAATGCTAAAACAAGTGGCTGCAGCTTTTTCTATAAACAAATTGTTTGAGTTTAAAATGTTACAATTAAATTATTAGTCATACAACAATTAATAATTATAATAATTAACAATTATAATTATATAATTATAACGATTGTGATAATTAGTCATTATGTTATGTAAATTGCTAAACTGATTATTGTATTTTAAAACTAGTTAGCTCATCTTTATTATTATTTAAATGTATTGGATACATTTATGTCCTTTCATGATCGCTGTTCATATTCAGTCAATTTGCGCTGTGTATTTTCCTGTCTGCTATCATTGAAGATGGAAATAAATCTCTCCATCTCTCTTTTTAATATAAAGACAGGTTAATTCTCAGAGTCACTGACTAACTCCCTCTTTCATAGAGTAGGTGAAGGAAAAGAGCGGAGTAATGAAGGATGAGCGCTTTTCATCTTCTGCTAGGCAGCTCCTGAATTAATCATTAAATAGCATATGTTTTTACATATTTAGATATGCTTTGCTCTTCTCTTTTCCCATTGCACTGCTCTTTTGCCTCCTGTTTACACAAGCATGACAACTATAAAGGGCCACTCATACAGCCTTGTAAGCACTTATGTCAGATATTGCGTTCTTTGGGGCTTCAAATTCCAGGTGTTTTTTTCCCACCTACTTTTTCTTTTATGACTTTGAATATTAACGTTTCAAACCGTACTACAGTGGTGAATAACATGAAGGTCTGTGACCTGTCCGCGGTGTTGGGGGTTTTTGTGGTACAGTTAAATCATAATTCATAATACATTGCTATAAAAACAATAGTTCATAAGAACGGCATTTATTTGAAATTGAAAGCCTTTATTGTTGCTTTTGATCATTTTAATGTGTTCTTACACAATGAAAACATTTCTTTAAATGAACGAATCAATGAATCAGTCTTACTGACTCTGAATTTCCAACGGCGTCGTAGTTGAGACGTATGATATGGTATTTGCTGTGATGATTCTTTTATATCGTTGTGTGCTTCAACAGCTCTCTGTCCTGTTCTTTGTGTCTCCTTCAACATCTGATGAAAAGCTTCTTTCACACGGATCCCTCCTACATTATGAAGCATCCCCCGGACCATCTCTCTGTCCCACCTCACTATTATTTGACACAGGGATTCCTGGATGAGATCTGCCAACTGCTGACCAGCTTGATAATCTGCATGTCTGAAACCGTAATGACCAGCGATCTCCCATACGGATCTGACACAGTCCGAATGCAGATGCAGGACGATCCTCGATCCTTGTGACGTCCTGAATGTAATGCAGCATGGGAACGTGAAAAAAGATTAAGCGCTTCATGATGAAGAGAGGAGGTGCTGCTATTATTTAGTGTCTTTGAAGTTCATTTTCTGCATCGTTCCATGTTTATGAGGATGATTATGACACCACGGAGGAGGGTTTAATTTAATTCACGTAAACTAGGCCTGCTGTGCTGCACAGTTAGCGCTGTGCCGAATTAGCATCCACATTATCGCCGTGAGAACACTTAGCAGGGCATTCACGGCAAGAATAAATGTTTCTCAAGAGAGGTCCTCTCAGATTAAAAACGGGCATTTAGTAGTAATTCTGTGCACCATATATCACACTCTGGGAGTAGGTGGTTGGTTTGCAAATTCAATAGCAGTGGCCTGTGTTAACAAACAATATATTTACTTCTGAAGACACATCTAATGTCTTTAATGTAATGTCTGTTTAGTGATGGCTCATCTGCCACAATTATTTAGGCTAATGTTTTTGAATTATCTCCATTTGTGGGATTTTCTCAGCTAATATTGTTATATGCAATTATTCAGTTAATTAATCGGCATGTCAGGTAATTAATTTGATCACATCTCTAAATAGATTGACAGCCCTGCTTATTAAGCATCATTTCTCAATGTCTTTTGCAGATTTTCCGTGACTGTTAATAGACGTATCGTACACGTTGAACAAAATTGGTATAAAAAAAAAGGATGGAGAAGAGCCTTGTCGGAATATTTAAAAATAGTTACTGTCACTTTTGATCGATTTAATGCACTTAATAAAAAAAAAAAAGATCCATTCGCCATGCTAGAAGCAAGTGTATCATTTAAAAAGTTTCACATTTAACTTAAAGTTTCAATTTAGACATTTCCAGATTCCTTACAGGCTAATAATAATAACACTGATAAATCAAACACATGGCTTCCAGCACAAACTGAGTTTATGCTCACTGTAAGTGAATATTTATATAATGTAGTCTAGGTTTTGTGAAATTTTGTTTTCTAGGACGAGGTTGTGCCCCACAGCCGGTCTACACTGACATATGCCTGATTTGGCTTCTAACAGATTAATTTAAACCTGAATGCCAGCTGAAATGGATAAACAACACAAAATAAGGTAAGCTTTTTCCTCCTTTTAAAACCAACCCATGACTCATTTTCGGGTCATGATCCATAATTTGAGAAATCACTTAGTAAGAATATATAAGCCTCTTTAAAGCAGGGTAAATTAAATTTTTTCTTTCAACAGATAATTGTCATTGATTTAACAAACACTTTGTATTGTGAGTAAGCGTCAGATCCTTATGAAATCATTACTGTTTGCTCACACTTCAAATAGTTTGCGAATGTGGTTTGTTTGTGTTTGTGTTTGTGTGTGTGAAGAGGTCACATTCGCTGTGACTCTCCCGCCTGCGGATTGTCCACTGGTTATTTGCTAAAAGAAGCTGATGAAATGATGGGAAATGTCTGAGTTTGCTGCAGTGGATGATGCATTTAGGAAGTAACATCCTGCTATTCCTTAAAAAAAACGTACTGCACACAGTTTCTGTATTTTACTGTAGTCTCGCATAATGTTATCAGTGTATTTAAGGAACTATTAAGAGTGAAGGCATCCTCTTATAAACAAAGATATCCCCATAGGAAGAAAAAAACATACGTTTTTCATGGGATTAAATGGATCTTGAAGGAATAGTTCACCACAAAGTACAAATTTTATTGTAATTTTACTCAACCTTAAGTTTTTTTCTCAAAAGGTGTAAGGTACCGATCAAAATCCAGGAATGGATTTATTTTTTTTTTTAATTCTTAGAAAACGTTTAGTTCCATTCCTGGATTCTGATTGGTCAGCAGCTGTGTTTTATTCACGGTACAGCACGGTTATAACCGCTTCTGTGTATCGCTAAGCAACAATCAATAATACAGCATAAAACTGTATTTCAGCAAAATGAATTGTCTGCTATTAACTTAATGAAGTATAATTAACCCCTGCTGGCTTTTTGTTGCATATCTAATTTTTATTTTGAGACCACGCCCTTCCCCGTTTAATAAAAGCTTCTCATGCGGAGATATGTCTCTGTGAAAGCCAGAGGTTTCCCAAATGAGAAGGGAATATTACTGTATCTATTAGTTTTCTGTTATACCAGTTTAAACTTATACCAGTTTATGACGCTTGCAATCTCGAGCTATGCCGTAAATCAGTCTGTTTTAAAAACTAAAAGAAGAAAAATAGACGTTTCCTCATGCTGAGAGATAAGCATATATAAGTGTGTGAGAAAATATCATATATGGTGTTAAAAAAAAAAATGATAAGCTGTTCTTTGCTCTCTGACGCATGTTTGGAACATTCTCTTGCAGTGTACTGTTGCTGTCAGTAACTTTTTTTTTAGTGGAAGGACTGCATTTAATGAACTTGCTTTAAAAAAACGAATAGTTTAATACTGTCACGTCTCTGGACTCTTTCGTTGTTGTTTTTGTCGTGTGCCATGTGCTCTGTGTGACCTACTTTTAGTTAATGTCTTATCGTGTTCAGCTGTGTCTCGTTTATTAAGTATTTACGTTGCGTATTTAAGTCCTGTGGTTTCAGTTCATTTCTCAGTTGTCGTTGTTTTATGTGGTTTAGTTTACCTGCCTGTCTGCCCGAGATATTATTTCTGCATATGTGCATAATTAAAATCGTTAACGTTATATTCTCGCCGATTGCTCCTTTTCAGTAACCCACACCGTGACAAATACATATATATTTGTTTTAATATTTTGTAATTCTGCTACCCAACTACACCCTTCAGTCGTGGTTTATTCACAATACGGCGGATTCTGCCTGACATATAAGAGTGTTGGTAGCCATTGAGTTTCATAGTATTTTTCTCTCCATACTAGAAAAAAAACATTTTAAGAGTGAGTAAATGATGACAAAATGTAAATTTGTGGGTGAACTATATCTTTAAGTTTCCTATTTGTTACATCTGGAAATATTATATATATATAATATATATATATATATATATATATATATATATATATATATATATATATATATATATATATATATATATATATTATATCTCTATATTCTGACTGTATGTCAACTATTGTGGTGCATGTCTGTTTTTGTTTACTTTGAGAGATTACTCTTACTTTTGAAACAAAACTAAGTAAACTGAATACCTCTGGGCAATAAAACCTTCCTCTATCTCATCGTAAGCGTGGGATGCATATGAAAACATTATATTGTTAGTGTTTGTTAAATGTCAGAGATTGTTTGAACTGTCAGTGTTTACAATACACTAGGATTCGATATCCAATATGCTTTAGCATTAAAACATGCCTGTCTTTTTCTTTATACGCCTGTCTCTATCTCTGTACGTTTTGTCCCTGTTGTTTTCACCTCACTGTCTGACTCTGGAATAACAAATGAGAGCGGAATCATGTCTTTCCAGCACCTCCTGATAGTCTCGCATTTCCTCAGAAATGTTTTCTTCTTCCAACACACGGGGTTTGCAAATGTCGTGAGCTGCTTTCTACATCGATTTTTGATCAGCATAGACTTGCTTGAAGGTTTCAGTTGAACATTTGAATGAAAGTATGTTTTATAAAATGCTGACTAAGCAGGAAGCTCACTAGGTCATGAAAACCTATTTCTTGGGTTGCTTGTGTCTTTTCAGTTGTGTTTTAATTATCAATTCTGTTTAACCAATGTTGTACTTTTTGTTAATATTTTGAATGTTTTTTTAGGCTCTATTTTCATTTTTGTGTAATATTTATGACCTTTGACATCAACAGCCAAGATAGTAAATAATTATTTTTTATTCTAATGTAGATAATCTTTTTGCTAAATACAGTTTATAAAATTATAACGTTAGTTTTGTTATTTGCATTTAGCTTGTTTTGTAATAAAAAATACAATGAAATCAAATCTGTAGCCCACTTTCGTGTTCTAGCATTTTCTGCTCTGAGGTTTTAGTTATATTTTGTGCAATTAGCATTAACATTCATGTTTAATCTCCTTGACTAATTAAGTCTGAGCATGTGGTTTTACATGTGTCTTGAACTCATAAAGCCATGTGAGGGCATTCAGAGATAGTTCTTGTTTTATTGTTGCAGTTATGTTCTTCAAAACTTCTCTGAATAACACATTCAGGGATAATTACGGTAATCAGACTTTTCTGATAAACGAGAAGCGTTTGAGTAAAGTACTACTGCATGATCATTGTTTCAGAGTTTCAACTCCTGTCTGATTATAAAGCACGGTGGTGCCAGGGGGTGGTGCTGGCCAAATGGATGTCATTATGAACCTGAGAATAATGCCTTGCACTTAACCCCATATTGTTCCTGGAGGGCATTTTCTGCAATTAAACTTTGGATAGCAGTGCTACATGGCCAATAAGCAAAAAGAAATTAAAGCGGCACTTGATACTTAAATGGTAATCATGCGTCAATTTCATTCTAGTGGAGTCCATTTGGAGCATGTGTGGGGGTGCTTGAAAAGTTTATTGTCGGTTCAGTCATTCGGTTCATGTTGTAGCAGCTAGTTTCACATGGGGAGGATGACATGAGCGTTATATCTCAGCGCTGTTTGAAACTTTTGAGGCAATTGTGCAATTGCACAAATGCTTGTTTTCTGAAATAGTTGTTTAAAAGCATGCAAGACTCACCTGTATAATAAAGGTTGTTTTTCAAGAAATAATGAACCCAAAAATTGCTGAAAAAGGAACTCGCCCATAAACTATTGAAGTAGTAAAACCAGTTTTTTTCTTCACTTGGATGAATGCAGTGTTATGTCACTTTCTGACTAATGGATCCTCTGCAGTGAATGGGTGCCATCAGATAGAGAGTCTAAAGATTTGAAAAAAGTGAAAAACTGTTTATTTATAAGAAAAAAATTCATCATTGAGATGCGTTAACTGGTGCTACTAGCTAAAATAATTCCTCCAGTGCGAAAGTCATCTGAATCAGGAGAGAAACATGCACAGATCAAGCACATAAAATGCAACAACAGCGCCAAAGCAGTTCTAAACAAATATTTTGATGTGTGAAAAAAGTGACCATCATTGTGACGTTTTTATCAGCTGTATGGATTCTTATTATGATGGCACCCATTCACTTAAGATAATTCATTTGTGAGCAAGTGATGGGATGCAAAATTTATTCAAATCAGATGAAAGTACAAACTCATCCTGGATGACCTGAGGGTGAGCAACATATGCGTATGAATATGTCGTCTTTGACTTTCTGAATGTCTAATGCACTTTTATTACAGTCAACCTTGATTAAATAGGCTCTCCTTGTAGTTTATGCATAAATTCCCCACATCGGTCCTGTGCAAAGACTGTCATCAAGATGCATCATTTAGAAATTTCCGTCAGCTTTCCCCCTCTGTTGTTCTGTTTTTTTTTCTCATTCCCTCAGTACTCTTATCCCCCATATATAGTCTGACACCAATGCAATGGACAGGTTAAGTGACAAGCCCTATTATAGCTGCAACAGTGCCTGGGGAAATCGCCTTTACACTGCCATTGTGAAAGAGCTAATGCACCCTGCACTGCTCACTGAGACACCACATTAGTCTACCTGAGCAATATAACACTCTATATAAAAGGATACAGTTATATTTATATATATATATATATATATATATATATATAAGGTCTGGCATGATACATGTATTCGTAGGGAATTGTCATGGTACAGACATCAAATTTTGGTGCATGCAGCTTTAATTACCAACGGCAGCGCCCAATATTTTATGTCAGGAAAAAGGTGGACTTAAAGATTTGCCCACTCAACTGTTTGTGAAATGAAACGTTGTGCTCATATTTTCTGCCTCTCTCATTCAGAATAAATCCAAATACACATATATGCTATATTACCTATGTTTATCTGTTAATTAAATAATTTTATATATTTCAGGAATTTAGTCCCGTATGTATATGTGTACTGCAGAATAATTATTACTTTATAATGTAAAATAATATTATAATAATATTATAATATTAAACACACACACATACATATATATATATATATATATATATATATATATATATATATATATATATATATATATATATATATATATATATATATATATATATATATTTTATTTTTATTTTATTTTTTTATTTCTTTTAATAAATTAATTTCTTAAAATATGTAATTGATCTCAAAGGTGAGGATATTAACTTTGGCAGCTTTTCACATTAAACATCATTAATAAAGCAGAGAGAGTCTGTGGTGAGTTAGAGAGCTTTAACGATGGCACACATTTTCTGGCAATGGCATCATTGCACACAAAAGAGCCCATGCCAGGGCCTGGGTGTCCCTATTGGTTGCTATAGTAACAGGCGGAAGGGGACAATAGAGCGTCACAATGAATGCTGAGTCTGCTAGTGGACTAAAGAGATAATGGAATAATGATGAAGGGGTCTGGTTGCTTCCTATTTGATTCTCTCTCTCTCTCTTCCAGTCCACCTGTGCCATTTTTTCACTTGTTCTAATTGCACTTGAACAGCTGCAAAGTCAAATCGTACAGTAAAGCTAGTCAGTGGTAATTACCTGGAAGAAAAGTTAAATATTTCATTGAATACCAACCACATGCTGACATCATTAAACTGAGTGTAATAAATCAATAATGCTGTACAAATAATCATGCTTCAAGGGTCAAGACAATCACTTGGTTTCTATTTTTATATCCTGACCTCATTGAAAACCGTGGACCCCGCAAATCCTACTTAAACTGTAAAGGAACTCTTTGTAAAAAGGAATAAAAAGTTGCAGGAGTTTTATTGCCTCTAGTGTTCATTTCAACCTGAGGCTTCAGTGATTCGTTTAAGTACAGTTTTAGAGTTTTGTAAAAATGTAGGTAGAGGATAGTGTTTCCAATGAGCCTATGTTGGACATCGCTGACATGCCTTGCAAATATTTACATTGAATATGCTTCTGAAATATTATTTAATTATTAGCTTCTATGAAACTGTAATTACAAATTGTGACACAACAGATTCCTTGATTTAATTTAGATTCGCCTTCGAAAGAGAATGCATCAGCATAGTGTAAATTTAACAAGATTCATACTGTATAAACCGCGATATATATATATATATATATATATATATATATATATATATATATATATATATATATATATATATATATATATATGAATTCAGAACTTAATCTACTAAAAACTAGATTGAGGAATAAAGAGGCTGACCTGAAAAAAGAGCCTCTACTCTCAGAAATTCCCTCGATGAGCTTAGGCTTTGTGAAAGCATCACTTTCTGCTGACACTTACTTCAAAAGGTTTGTGGGATGTGTCGCTGTGTTTGTAGGAGCGGGCGAGACTGAGTGTGTGTTATAAAGTGGGTGAATTGCACCTTCAGGGCTGGTCAAATAGTGGCAGCCTCTTCCATTTCAGCGAGAGCCGTGTTTGATTGTGCTTTCCCAGAACTCTACCCTGCAGGATCTTTTGATTCTGTCTTTTCAGGACTCCTCAGAGACTCGTGGAGATCTTTGTGTGATCAGGCAGTCTGATACCCTCATCTAATTCCAGCCTGAAAGCCCAAACTTACAGCAGCTTTCAGGTACTTTCTGGTACACAATCATCATTAGGTCTATTTTAGATTCACTCAACACTTCTTAATTTCAGGTTCACTTGTCTTATTTATTTGTTTTATTCCTTTTTGTATGTTTTTTTAATTAAAAGGATTGCTCATGCTGTGTTCTAATAAAACAAAAAAAAAAACATTCTAAATAAGCTGACTTAATTAAAATGCATTACAACATTATATGTGTGTCTATAAGTCTGAGTATCAGACTCCAGATTCACAGATCATCCGTTCACTGACTGATTAATACATAGACAGATGTAGACATAGCATTTTTGGAAATTTGTACACTCGAGGCAGCCTTGACAGCGACATCCTTCCAGATTTTATTAGTAAATAAAATGGTTTAAATGGTACCAGACTAAGAATTGTAAGGACGGAACTAATCACTCATTTAGCAAATGTTTTAGATCTTTAAAAAGATATTTGGGTTTGTCTTTTTTGCAGAACCATTTCTGTGCCAATGAGTTTTTCATTGGTATTTCAAATTTACCCTGCCCTAAACTGCATCTAAAAACAATACAAACATACCATTGTTGACTAAAATAATCATATTTGTTATGTGGGTCAGTGCTTGAATCTGGCTAGTAAACTATTACGATGTCAAACTGCACTGGAATCAAATGCAAATCAGCATCTTAAATCAATCACTCAAGATGCTATATTTCAGCTGCTTAGTAGACAGACAATGAAATATCTTATACATCATTTAGTGCATTTTTCCTCTCTCTCTACAATCACGATCCCCCTGAGTAAGCGTTTACTCCATTAGCAGAGGTTTTCGTTTGAAGATCCACAGTCAGTGTAAATAAACGGGATAAAATGTCAGGATTTACAACACCTTGAGTTAGGCACCTAAAAGGGAAAGTAAACCTTATAGTTCCCACCACTTGAATGATGCCCTATTATTGGCTCTCAAGCTGTTTTGTGAGGTTCTAAAAGTCCCCTTTTTGAAACAAAAGACATCCTTATCCCTTTCCTTATCCTTCACTGATGCAGGATGAGCCATTCGCTCAGTGGCTACAAAACAGCAGCGGCTGCCGTTTTCATTTTGGTTTTGATTATTATGTAAAATCTTTATCTCTCTTTTCTGAGTTATTTACAGCAAAGCTGGTGGTTCGTAAGAAATTAGGCTACAGGAGCCACAGCACTTGTGGGAATCTTAAATAACTTTGGCAAAAGCAAAAAATAACAATATTTTAGTAAATTGTGGGACAGTCATGGGCTAATGGTTAGAGACACACACTTGTAGGTGTTTTAGGTGGGGGTGGTGACTTGGCTGCCTACTTCTCTGTATGTGTGTGTGTGTGTGTGTGTACGTGGGTAATTCCAATTATGGGACACTATACCTGGCCACATATCATGTCCTTTCCTTTCTATTCCTATGATTCAAATCCGATAACCATTTTTTCACCTTTTAACACTGGCAATCAGTCAAAGTGATTCTTCTTATATACTGTATATATATATATATATATATATATATATATATATATATATATATATATATATATATATATATATATATATAATATATATAAATATATATATATAATAATATATAACACACACACACACACAGCATTGTATTAAAGTTAGTTTACAGTTATTTATTTATTTTTCTAAAATGTAGTGAAGTAATGTCTATTTTATTTATAATTTTACAATGCAGTAAAAATTAATATACATAACAAAAACAAAAGTAAAGTAAAGTTTAAATCATCCTTTGTGCTTAAAGTTGTTTAAGTGTACTAAACTGTAAAGATAATAATTAATTTATTAATTATTATGCTTCTCTTTTACTCTGTCTCTCTCTCTCTGTCTGTCTCTCTGTCTCTCTCTCTCTCTCTCTCTCTCTCTTTAAAATTGTGAGTAGACTTGAATTGAACCAATATTCTATCCTTTCTTATCTGGACAACTTTAGACTTCTGCAGATCGGAGAGCAATTAGTCGATCTGTTTTACTGTCAAATACATGACAAAACAGCCTTTTTCAGTTGAATTTTAGTTTTGCTATTGAATAAAGCATGGCACCTCTACTTTGTCCAATGACAACTACAGGGTTCCTAGACAACAATAGAGCCCATCCAGCATCCTTTGTGCCAAAGCAGCACTGAGATTTTTGAAAGCTAATAGATACTAATCTTCCAAAATATAATGCTTTCACCTCAACCTTAACAGATTTCTCATCTTTTATCGCCTCATCAATGCTGTGAAGCCTCATTGATCATTATTACCTAATCAGACGGCATGAATCCTATTCGAGAGGTCTGGTTCAGAATATGACTGCGGCCCACAGATTGTGAAGATTTATTTATCCGCCGAGTAGCTTCAGTGCTCTTTGGCTTTTGCTGCATTTTATGGGCGGTTATGCAACTACAGCACCTCAAAACTCAGATGGGCAGCTCGCTGTGATTTAAAGTGGAGAGAGATGGCAGTATACTTTATCATTACGCAATACTTTTGGGCATCTGTACCATTCTCATATAGTTCTTTATGATTGTCCGGGGCAAACATACAGCCAGGTTTCTAATAGTGAGGGACGGTTCCCTCCTGCGTTTGCAATTTTGAAGAACATTCTTGTTTCATTTCGTTTCTGGCTGTGACGGATGCTGCGACTTTTTTTGCAAGTGGACCACAGAGATTAGTGTTTAGTGCTCGGCAAAGCATTAAGAAGAGTCATGTCATGCATTAATTTGGTCTTTTCTCCCATCAAACCCACTAGAGCCGATGCTTCCTATCGTGTTTGTGAAATACAAAGGCATAATGTCAGGTTTAGCAGAACTGCCCCCCATCGTATTGTGTGATGCACTTTCTTTATGGTAGGGGCAATAGCCGATGGCAATCACAGTGAAAGGCAACATTTCATGCTCTGGTGGCCTGAGTGGGACAAATGAGGGTGACATTGAACCCAACCGGTTTCAAAGCCTCATTAAGCTGAAATGTGTGTTCAGAATCCCAGACCCTGCGTTCCCTCGTCCAATGCGATATTCCATTATAATTCCAATTTGATGTACAGCAATCCTTTTTTCACCTTTTAACATTGGCAATCAGTCACAGTGCACCTTCCTAACTGCCATTTATGCTTTGATTACAAAGTGAATTACAATACCAAATCATTAGAGTGTCCAGACCAACTGTGAATGTCCTGATGGAAAGAGGGCATCATGGAAATACTTTACGCACAGTGTATTTCTAAGAACAGTTGTTTTGTTGTTGTTTTTTTTTACACAAGGTTTATTTAAACAAAGTTCATATTTAATACATCAGAATTTTATGGTTCATATAGAATTCAGTACTTTTTCATAGCTTCTGGTGTTAATCAATGAGATGTTCATAACAGTAAAGCAGACTACTGGCATAACATGCATAGAAATATCAGTTGCCACTCGATATCTCCCAATAAAATTAGGTATATTAACGCTTTGTTTTTATGGCTCAAAACCATTTTATGTTCAATTAATGGTGGTGATCAAAACATAATGCATTGTAATAAAATGATGATTAAGAAATTATGAAAATGAACAATTAACCCAAAAAAAAAACAATACTCAAAAGCCTGATAATCATATTTGATACAAAAAAAGCTTATGTATAATTAAATAAAGTCCCTTAAATGTTCATCTTGAAATAGGATTAACAATAGTTATTATTATTATTATTATTATTATTATTATTATTATATATATATATATATATATATATATATATATATATATATATATATATATATATATATATATATATATAATTTTATTTATTTTTAATAATAAAATGATTTAATTAAGAAATAAAACAGTTATCCTTACATTCAGTAAATGTTTGCATAAAAATAAAAGTACAAACTATCGTTTAAACATACTAAGGCATGTAGTAACAGGTTTTTCAGCAAATGTGATAAAGTATAGGTTTAAGAACCTGGAAAAGACTAGTCTAGTATAAATGTAAGTCTAGTAAATGAATAATTCTCCTAAAATGAACATCTTGAACCCATGTGGCTTTCTTTCATGCACCACAAAATAGTTTACGCTGGTATTTTTCATAATTTCTTTCAACTTTATTCACCGCAACTTTAGCAGCAAGTGTAAATATTGTGAATGAAATTTGATAGATTTGCTTTTCAGCTTTAATGGTGCATTATTGTCCTTGACAGCCTCTGGTCAATATGCTTTTTATGAGGAAAGTAATAAATGCATGTTTGAATGACATGATGATAAGAAAAAGATTACAGTAAAAAAAAAAAAAAAAAAGACTGTTTTATGGAAATTCAATGGAAGGCTGCTGGTTTTTATACAATATAAACCTTTTGAAAAGTTTTGAATAGTTGCGCTGCTAATGGAGTACTCTGAAAACATAATATTGACAAATATTTGGTAATTATCAATTATCAAAACTGGCCGATGGATGTTTGTTCTCGGTTGTTTTGCTCTGGTCTGCTCGTGGCAAATGAGTAATAAATGAAAATGAAAGCGTGAGGCTGCGTTCTGACACTGACGCCCCTGGCACACTGATTCCATTTGCTTCTATTCTCCCCAAATGCTGTCAGCTTTTCTCTGTTAATGTGAATGGAGTGAAAGACTCTTAATGACGATGCTGTTTTCTGTGTTGCAGCTTGTAATTTATCGTGTGCAATGGAGTTATTAGCAGCTGGATGTGTGAATTAACAAAAGCGCACTTTTTTTCAGACTGGCATTCAAAATCCAAACCCTATCATTACGAGCATTTCACTTTAATAAAGTCTTTAGTTTCAGCTGTGTCTAAATATTTAGCTTTATACATATTAAATTATAGAAATTATATTGTTTTGCATTTTAAAGGGGAGGGGGTAAATTAATGAAATATTAAAGCAAAGAAAGTGCACAGAACAGTTTCGCCAATGAAAACTGTGTTATACTTTACTTTGGTAGTCCACTTTAGAAATTCTACTAATTATCAGTAACTACATGTCAACTAACAAATTCTCATTATTTGCAACTGCATGTCTACTAACTCCCAGAGTATGCAAAATGCATATAGGTTATTAGAATAGGTTGACATATATTTGTAAAGTTTCTGATAGCCAGAATGTTGTAGCCCCATCAAAATAAAGAGTTTGACTGCTAGTTGACATGTAGTTGTAAAGTTACTTACTGTTAGTAGAAGTGGACTATCAAAATAAAGTGTTGCTAAAATAATTATTTCAAAAACAACAACAAAAAATAAAACCTTTAATCTATTTATTAAAAACCTTGTATGCGTGTATAAAATACAAAACAAGTGTTTACTACATATAGAAAAAATACTATTTGTTTCAGGCAATTTCATTCGTTCGGTAAAGTGTTTCTCCTATCATGATGGTTAATGTTATGTTTAGGGGGCATTTCTCCGTCAAACTAGCATGAATCTGCGTTCCACAGTTACGGGTTCCTTAGGGAGACGTTTGGAGGACGCAGATGTGTTCATGCTAGCAAAACCAAACAGGAACGAGGTCTCTTGGCTGCTCTCTACTGATAAACTGCCTGCGGGTCTGTACGGAGGGGACTGGGACGTCAGAAAAGGACGTGAGACAGGGAATCTTCATCTGAATGCTAGTATGCAGTCTAACTAAGACAGACATTATGTACTTTGTAGTCAGACGCTAAAGTGAGTCCCAATTTCAAGTTCTTTTCAAACCAGTAGGATTGCTTTTGGGGACTGACTGAAGTGATGAACTCTATAAGAGTCCATTTCACAAACAGACAGGCAGGGTGATATGTTTTAAAGTAAAAGTTTTAAAACACATGTGACCCTGGACCACAAAACCAGTCATAAGGGGCTTTTTTTGTACATTGAGTGGTATACATAACCTGAAAGCTGAATGAATACAATTTCCATTGGTGTGTGGTTTGTTAGGGTAGGTTAATATTTGGCCCTGATGCAACTATTTGAAAATTACCTTTGAAATTTTCCAAAATGAAGTTCTCAGCAATGCGTATTACTAATCAAAAATTAGGTTTTGCTATATTAAGATATCAAATTTTATGGAACACGATGTCTCGTGTATTGTTCATGTAAATAGTGTAAATAGTGTACAACAAGTGGTTACTTGTGGTTAGTGTACGACAAAGTGTGCAAAGTAACCACTTGTCTATAGGCCTGGAAACGGTGGTTCGTGTAGTGTGTAGTGTTGCGCTCTCTGTGTTGTGTCTGGTACTGGCAGTAAGCATGGCCTCATTTGATTTTGAATCATTTATTAATAATCCATCAATCGAACAATTCGACAGTTGTAGGAAAGACGATTTGTTAAAAATTGCAGACTACTATAAAATTCCTGTGGTAAGGCAAGCTCTCAAGAAAGATATCAAGAAAGCGGTATTCGATATGTTGAGGATTTTTGTGATGCCTGGCGTCGATATTGCAGAGACCGCGCCGCTTGGTGCTGACACGCAACCGCCTAGTGCCTGTTCCTCGGAGGAAGGGCAGAGCGAGACAGACGCCGAAGGTGAGGCGGAGGCCGAGGCCAAGGCCGTCTTGCCCCCGTTTTCCCCTACTTCTGCTGGGTCCAAGGAGGATGGATGATTGAAAGTCTGCTTTCCGGAGACTGCACTAAACCAAAAGGCTTATGGAGGGCAACAACATAAAAGCAAGAGTCATAAAAGCTATATTATGTGTGATCTGTGAAATTCACTTGATTACAGCAGAAAGATATGCTATAGGTCTGAATTGAAAGACTTAATCACACTGGATAGTCTTCGTGAAGGTCTTTTTTTATCTGTGTCTTCTTTTTTGCTGGAGTTATTCTGACATTACGCAGGTAACGATGACAAATGCCATGCACTCACCTCTCTGTGTCATGTCTTCAGACGTGGTCATTAAATGGGGGCAGAAACGGGCCCATGGAGAGAGCTCACATTCACCCACCGAGAGCAAAGAGCATTCACACGGTGCTGATTTGTTAATCACAGTGGGATGTAAAGCAGCCTGTTGTGCACAGACAGCAGGGCCTCTATTTGGATCTGGAAAATATGGAAAGCACTTGAAATTTTAGAAGCAGAGATAATTGCGTTTCCTCTAACCTGTTAAATTAGGTAATGTCTCTTATTGGACTTCCTTATCTGCTATAATGAGCGGCCAGTGTTGGATAGTAACTGATTACATGTAATCTGGATTATGGGATCGGATAACAAAAATGACAGTAAGTACTTGTAATCAGGGGTTACTGTTTTATCGATTGCATGATAACATTTTAATTACACAAGCCATTGTCTTTGGAAGGCTTTGTGATTCAAGTGCACAGATTTGTCAAACCAAATAATATGAATATGGCTTTCAAAGACAAAGACTTGTGTGATTAAAATGTAATTATGAAGTCGATAAAAAGTAGCTTTGGTCTGATTACAAGTATGTATTTGGTTATTTTTTTCCCAAACTTGTTTTTCCTGTCAGCTAAACTCATATTTTTATTTTAGGTACCCCATGATATTTTATGTAATAAGTTAAATAACTCTAGTTTAAGATTTTTTTGTGTTTAACTTTACTTGTTAATAACAACCAATGCAATACATTTTCATTTAATTTTTTTTTTTTTCATTTATTTGTATTTGTATATCAGTATGGTAGAGTATTATCCCATTTAAATAAATGTGATAAACTAATAAGGTCACAAGTAATTAAAAAGCAGTTTGTACACATTTTCTTAAAATGTGTAATTATATAGATTACACAGACTACAATTTATTTTGGGCAATCAGTAATAGTAATATTATAAATTTGACTGCAAGGCCAACACTGCTATTGAACTAAATTAGGTAAAATACACCATTTTGGCTTCGGTTTATATGAGACACGTCAGAATATGGTTACCACCCATCTTGTTGAAACATCAGCGGGCCTCAATGGTTCTTTAAATTATTCAGGACCTTTTAAAAGTCTCCACTGGCCACTCTCTAAGGTTTGCGCTCACAAGCTCATTTACTAAACTACAGTATTTAGTCACAGTGATTGTTTGGACCATGAGCCAGCGCTGGATTTCTGCCCGCCTTCTCCACAGGAGAGCTACTTCAAACTGATCTCTGCTATTCGCACACTTGACAGTCTAATGACAGTCATTACAACCAGAGCTAGGACAAATAGAAATTAAATATATTCACTTTAACATGCTTTTCAGGAAATAAGGTGACCAAATGGAATTGTATTAAACACGATTGTTTTTACACAGATTTAATATCAGAATAAAGCTAGCTGTTTGCATTCGCATTCATCTCAATAGCAGTCTCTCGGCTGACACATGCATCTTGGTTAAAATTTCATTTAATACAATTAATTTAAATCATTTGGTCTGTCGTTTTTTTTTGTGGTAGAAGGCAGTGCTCAACAGGGGAAAATAATTTAAAGAACGGCTCACTTTAAGGAATAATAGTCTGATAAAGAAGAACAAGTGGTGCTAAAGAGGAATTTAAAAGAAAATTTCTGGAAACACTTAAATGGATTACTCTTTAAGGTCTGACTCAACATGGCTGGAACGGATGATAAGCTTGGTGCAGATGTGACTTAACATGCAGACAAAGTCCAAGGATTATTGTAATAACGTGCACAGGTTTGAGCTATATTTTTCAGTAGAGCATCCAGCTCAATGTCAAATGTAGTCCCTCTTGTTTTATCGCTATGGTTACGCTGACCAGTGGCCAATCAATTAGCTTAACACAACAAAAACATTTGCAATCAGTCGGAGCCAGATTCGGTGGGTACTGGCTGTTGAACTGAGAGAATTCAGAGGAAGAGAGAGCTTGGGGACTGCAGTCGTCTTCTCTGTCTGCTTGTCTTTTTTCGTCTCTTTCATTCTCTCTGTTCTGCGTGTTTTCTTTCCCTCAGGCCACCTCCTCTTCCTCCCTGCTACTGATGTCTTTAAAGTCAATTCATGACAGGTTCACTCTTGGTTCATTTAGCAAGTCTTTGCAATCACAGATTCTGTTTAACTGAACTAACTTGTTAAGTAAATGCACTTGAGATACATACAGAAATACAATACACTCACACAAGTGCCGTCAAAATTTCTCGACAAGAATTGCATTTATTTAGACGCAGTGCATCTCCGCGACCATATCGTTTAACATTTCTGACTTAACCGTGCTCAGATGCGGTCAGTCTATATGTAAGTAAAAACACATTTTCCTGTCCTGCCAGCTATTAAACTGAGCTCGTAATGCAAGCTCTTCAAATTCACACACAAATTCAGTGGCGTGCGCTTTGTATCATTTTATATTAAAAGGCAAAAGAAAGTATTAGCGTGCAATTCTGTGGACTCAATGGTGCTTGTACATGCAAATGATTATTTGTTATGAGTCACATTTAAGATTGTGTCTGAAATGTAGTGTTTTTTATTTATTTTGTATTTGATTAAAATGGTCTTGCTGCAGCCCAGCACTGTATCCATCATTTTACAAACCAGATTAATTTATTATAATGGGTTTATGTGAAGATTGTTTTAAGTTAATTTATGAAGTTGTTATTTTTTTTTAAGTGTAATAAATGTTGAAATTTGTAGGGGATCAGAGTGAATCAGACACTTTGAGGTTCGATCGAGACATGAGGAGCTAAAATTCCACAAAGAGGCCCGGGACACAGGATGTCATAAAATTTTGGGTAAAAAGATCCAACAGACTCTGTCACGAGGACAGCTTGCAACGTTAACACAAAAGAACACTTATTGATAATCCCAACTCAAGAAGGAGATTGCCAATTTTGGGGCAAGTAACCATGATTGATGGTCAAAGACATGGCACATCAGGTAAAGTATGGGTACCACATGGGTAAAGTAATTAAAGATTCTGTTGGATGGATCTCCACCCTCTCTGTCAGGACTTGGACCAGACTAAATTCCTTAAATAGACCTTTTAACATCAGGTCTTCACAGAACTGCCCTTACCTTCACAGAAATGGCACAGAACTGCATTTTCATGCACACGCATGCTCAGAATCATCTTGACAGGACTTACTTAACTGCATATTATATGTAATCCACACATTAAACTATCATGTGCTAATCACTCATTGCGTATGCATTTTGAATAACTATGGAATGGTTTGTAGACATAGACATATCCAACACACAAGCTAAAATTATATTTATTGGTTATCCCAATTTGGAATATGTCCAAAAGCCCGGTTTATATGTTCAGGACAAAATTGTAGCCTGACATTCTTGTTAATGCTATTAGCCATTATTTTAACATTTAGCTTTTAGTCATCGTGTTTCCTTGAGGGCCGTTCCAGTGTACCATGACATAAAAGATCAGAAATGTTAACTTTTAAAGCACATATGGAATAAATGATGATGATGATGATGAATGATGATGATTTTTCTTTTAGTTTCCATATTTATTGATTTTCACATGTGTTTATGGTTTATGTGTATACATGCATATATATTTATTTATTATTATTTTATTTATTTATTCATTATTATTATTTTCATTTTTTTTTTCCGTAAAAATATTTTTTCATGTTACTCATTCTTATAGCACTGTGCTTTAATGTGTTGATCAGAATAAAAGATAATCGCAAACCTCCAGACCTTGTGCAACGGCAACATAAAAAAGGGTCTTTTATAGTGAATACATACCAATTTTTGGTAATACTTTTTGGTAATACTATAATAACTGCACACTATGAATCGTTAGATATGTAGTAAATAGTAAATAGGCAATTAAATATTAATAAAGCATTCTACCAACATTACAATATTTTATAAATGTATTTTTTCCTGTGAATACAAATAATTTTCTTTGTTCCAGCAATGATTCTGAAGAGAAATCATTCTAAAAGGATGATTAGCAGTTTAAAAATTAATGAAAGAAGGAAGGAAAGAAGCTAATTTTATTTATTATTATTTTATTCCTCCGTAAAAACCTTCAGGATATAGACAGGAATGAAAAGTACAATTTGGCTTGTTTCTTTAAACAACAACAACAACAACAACAACTTGTGAAACATGAAAAAACATAAAAGCCCAAAATCTCAAACTTGTCAGGTGCATAAAAACAGCCTCCAGTCTTTCCCCTTACATATGTTCAAATACAAATTTTGGCATTTTTGAATGTTGCTTTACTGTCCATGCGAAATTCGAAAAGTTTTAAGTTCAAAGTATTAAGAAGCAATGATTCATGTACAGCAGGTTGGCTTACACACCAAAATGCAATACAAAAAACAGACAGTGAAGCTCTGCAAATTAAGGCAAAAAGATGTTCTGCATGAAATAGCAAATAACTCACTTTAGGTGTTTATGATAAAACGATTCAGTGTTCAGGAGGGACTTTGGTTCTTTGGGCTAACCAGAGCTAGTTGTCATTCAGCAGCTGATGCTGGTGATGGGCTTGCACTAATTAATGAGAGTTTGTGTGTGGGTCTCTCTCAAAGGAGTCGCCTAATGAAAGAGACTCCTGCTGTATTGCCCATTTACCCAAGAACAAGAGCAGCAGTGTAGAGATCCCATCTCTGGCTGTGTAGCTCTAGCAGCTGTCAATCAAACTAAAGGCTCCTGGTCCTGGGAGGAGCAGATTCCATCACTAAAGGCACAGACTCATGTGCTGAATGCGTGGAAAGCATGCTAAATGCAAGTACTGGCAAATCTAGTTGCTGAGAATGCAAACGTAAAGTTGTATAATAGCAAACCTTTGATTTAAATCACATTTGTTTCATGCCATCGAATATTAACGCATTGGAGAAAAACGGTTAACACTTTATAATAACTGCATGCTATAAATCGTTAGGTAAACATTGTTAAATAGTCAGTTCATCCTTTATAAAGCATTTTCTCAACATCAGTAGTCATTAGTAAACAGATCATTCATACAGCTATAAATGCTTTGTTCTTGATTTATTACCACAAGCAGATTTAAAAACACACAGGGATACAGAACTCAAAAATATTTTAAAAAAAAAATAAAAAATAAAAAATATAATATATATATATATATATATATATATATATATATATATATATATATATATATATATATATATATATAGAGAGAGAGAGATAGATAGATAGATAGAGATAGATAGATAGATAGATAGATAGATAGATAGATAGATAGATTTTTCAAATGAAATTGCATAGGTTTATTTATTTACTTATTTTTTTTTTTACAACTTTATTACAACTAAGTTGTAGTTAATTTTTTGCTTCTTGGAAAAAAAAAATGTCACAAAAACAAATGGCTGGCAAAATGTTTTATAAATACCTGAATTACAGCAGGAACATGTGTTATTAAACTATTTAGTAAAACACTGAGCAACTATTATATTAATATTAAATAAAATGTATAAATGAACATTTAAATATTTTATTAATCAGTTAATTAACCACTGGCAACTCAACAACAGCAACAACAAAAACCATAAAATCTCACATAAACCGTGCAGAAGAGTGTATAATAAGTCTTCCCGAAGCAAGCTAAGGCACATCGATTCTTTGTTTTAGTTGGATGTTGTTCCAGTGATGCCAACAGGGATGACTTCATTGCCATGTTCTCATAGAGAAGGCATCATGTTTCTGTGGCGGACCCGGCCACGATTCGGGCGCTCAGCATGTCCACAGATGGCTGGGAAGAGAGCAGAGAGGGTGACCATGTGCACGGCCTATGGAGTTGGCACGAAGCGGGACTTACGTATTTCCATTGATGTTCATGCAAGACTATATATGGGCAACTAGTGGTCCTCGTGGACTTTTTGTTCCTCTGTGTTGTTTACATTCAACACTCTGTACCCCCAAGAGATATTCAAGAGCGGGGCTGTCACACTCACAGCGTCTTCCTCATTAGTGCTCAGGCTGTATAACGATGTGGCTTGATGAGCACTGACTCTTGCCTTTGGTGGTCCTGTTGTCGAGATTCGGTTTTGCCTGTGTTGCAATAGAGGGACAGAAATGAATGGCAGGTGGACATGTTTATTCCCAGCATGCCTGTTGATGGCACACGGCTGAAGCAGTCTCCCTACTGCTGTCCAAGCTGCTCGACTTTCTCAGACATGGTCAAAGAGTGACAGAGGAAAGTTTTTCCTACCCATAACAAGACACTGAGGTCACATTCAATCAAATAATAGACTGTAACAGCAGGGCTCTGGAGGTTCATTTCTCATTTATTTTCTCCACAGAACAAAATATTTTTAGTTGTATTGTATAAACCTTTCAATACAGACCTACTATGAGCTCCAAGGTTTCTGAGTATTGATTTATGCTTCTGTAAATGCGGCCATAGTGTGTAATCACCAGTGTTATTTTTACGTTACCGAGACACTGTTTTGTTAATATTTTGAATTAGACTGTGTTTTCACACTGCAAAAATTATATTTTTATATTTAAATTATATTTCTTATTGTCGTCTTGTTCTCCAGGACCACAAAATCAGTCATAAGTAGCACTGCACAATACATTGTATGGATCAAAATGATTGATGCTTTTATGCCAAAAATCTGAATATTAAGTAAAGCTCATGTGCCATGAAGATATTCCCTGCCAAAAATAAATAAAAACTTAATTAGTGATATTACTGATATCATTTGATTAGTGATATGCACGAAAAACTATAAATACATTTTTTTGCAACCTCAAGATCCAGATTTTCAAATAGTTAATATATCCATATCTCAGCCAATTATTGCCCTATCCTAACAAAATATTCTTCAATGAAAGGTTGTTGTTTTTTGTATGTGTGTAGCGTAGGTGAGATGAACTGGGAAAGTGGGCAGTGGTCCAAACCACTGTGAGGGAGGGGAGGGAGAACTCAAGCGCTCTAAATGTATTTTTTTGCGTTTTGCATTATTTTTTTTACTTACACAACCATTTTAGGTATACATACATATACCTTTCACAATAGATTTTTTAATGATTGCTAGATTTGGGCTCTTGGTGGTCTTGTGGTCTTGGTGTTTTGTCACGGGTGACTTAGGGCAAATGATAATGTAGTACATGGCATGTCATTACGCAAGTTGGCTTTGTCTAACTGTCACTGGACTCATAGTTCACTCAAACAGATGGCCTGCACTTAGACTGCTGCTCTGTGAAACTGCCAGTCCTGCTGTTCAGACAAAAATTAATTATTGTACGCTGCGACATCACTACCCTAGCATGCAGATGGGTAATATTTAGCTTGACTAGTTAAGTTGACCCTAATAATTCACAATGTTGTGATTTATTAATATAATTAAAAATAATAGTTTTCTGGTAGGCTAATATAAGTAAATCCTATGATGCGAAGCTGAGTATCCAGAGTCACCCAATCCTTTCTGAAAGGATTTTTCAGAACAAATAAAGGTTCAAAAGAATGTCTATTTGAAATCTTGTGTAACATATGTCTTTGCGGTCTCTTTTGATCAATTTCATGCATCTTTGCTGAATTAAAATGCCCCTACGCCCCTAAGAAACTTTCATATATCAGTAACAGGTTAACTGCATGCAATGCTTTAATTTTCGTATAATATGCATTTATATTTGCCTTATTTGTTCAACAACTCCCAAACAATTAGCTCAACCATAAATTTTTCCAAAACCCCTCCACTGATTGGTCAATTTCTTTTAAAGCAGTATTTGTGAGGATTTTAACGCTCTGAAAGTGGCACCTATAGTGGCAAAGAATAAATTAGCATTTTCATTCAAACCAATGCGAAAAGACCAACAAGTGTGTGGCCAATATGCTAATGTTTTATTTTGATGTCAGCATGGAACCTTTTGGGACTCATGTTAAAAAAAAAGATTCGTTGAGTCGAGTCAACTCTTTCTTTTGAGAGACAATAACTTTATCCATGGTGCACTCTCAGATTTAATCACTTAGAGCTACACGAAAGTTCATTTTCAAAGATCCATAGGGGCACTTTAAAATTTAATTCAATTAAATGAATATAAACATTTAACCTGTAAATATTATCTGTTTGGTTTGGAAAGCTCAACAGGTTATCTATGATATTGTTTGTCATGCAAAGAATGTTCTATACAAGAAAGAAAATCAGCTCTCGCTTTACGTTTGACTGAAACCTCTGCTAAGATATAAGATGTGAGCAAAGCAGGGTAATGAAATGCCAGTCAAATGAATAACTGCTAAGCTTGTCATAGTCATACAGTCATATAATCTTTTGAGTGATTTTAATATATAAGAAATATTTCGGCTAAACCAGTTATTTAGATCATCTCAGACATTTAAGAGACGTTTGCAGGGCAGGACTGTTGAGTAAAATGAGAGCATGGGTGAATATCAGGGTGCTGTCAGGTGAAGTGATTAATAGACTGATTAACTCTTCAGCACAGATACGTTCAACACTTTCACCAGCTCTCTATTTGTCCACGAACAAACACGTTTTAAGCTAGACTGCAACAGGAAGACAATAAATAATCTAGATGGGTTCATGCTGCACTGAAATACAAACAAAAAAAGAGTTTAAGTATTTTGGCACCCATGCAGAAGCGTAAAAAAGGGTAATGGAAACCACTTCAAGGTTCGCTGAACAGTATAAACTCATAAAGCGTATAATTTATTGGCATTTACTGAGCATAACTAAGCCACTGATTTCAGTTGCATTTAAGTAATTATGGACAAACATATGTCTGAGTGAGTCAAACAGAGGGAGCTCAGTTTATTCAGACTGGATGTACATATACCTCTGAGATCTGGGAGCACATGCGGTTATTTACACATGGAAATGACTGAAATTATTTATTTACATATGGAAATGATAATTAGTCAGTGCACATAGACATATTGGTTATGCTCCCAGTGTACAGTCAACCCCTGTGAGCTCCATGGCATCATTTTAGCATATATTGCGTATAGTTCTGCAGTTAATGAGCCTCAGTGTTACTATGTGACATGTTGAACATGTACTATAGGTCTGAGGGAAGCATAGCAGGGGTAAAAAATATACATGGAAACAGTAAAAGTGTTAGACTCAAAGACAAAAATGTTTAGTTTAGTTTGCCTTTCTTTTTTTTTTTTTTTCTTTCTTTCTTTCTTTCAGGTTCATGATTAGAATATATTGCTGAAATGTGGTTTATTGTATTGTGTAAATAAATGAATAAATACATGTCACGCAAATTTGCTAAAAAATGTAAACTTGTCTGTGCTTTTAAAATGTAATTACAAATTTAAATTTGTCCTTAAAATTAAGTTTGCATTTTTATTTTAGTTCCTGTTTGCAAGCCTAATTTAAATTGTCTGTAAATAAATAAATTCTTCAATTCATACGTACACAAATACATACATATATGCATTTTTAAAATATTTTTAATACTATCATCATTATTATTATTATATTGTATATTATAATGTATATACATTTAAATGTCTTTTAACTTAAACGCATGCTTAAAATTAAGTTTCAATTTACATTCTAGTTCCTGTTTGTAGCCCTACATTAAATTTGCTATAAATTCACAAAAACATTTTTCAGTCATAAATGGTATACAACCATGTATGTCCTCTCTCTCTCTCTCTCTCTCTCTCATAAAGTTTGAATCAATGTCCTATGCAGAAATAAAATTAATCTCTTCTTCCTTCCACATGATATTCATGCTATTATTTCCATATTAGCATAATCATACACCCAAATCTGTAGGGAGAAAGCGTTGCTGTAATCATTTTTAAAAAGTAGGCTATAATATAGCCTACCTAAATCAGTTCTGCATTTGTCTACGTTTCTATATTTATAGCATTGGAAAGCTGCATTAAATTCCTCCGGCTTTCTTTTTCATTTCTAGCTCATGTCACCGAAGCCTTTAGCGCTGTTTTGCTAACGCTAGTGTTTGCAAGCTGAAATGAGAATCCAAAAACTTTTATATTCTCAGATACAGATTTGAGCCACCAGAACACAGCAGACATGTAAACGACAGAGGTATAAATCATATAGACACACACACGTGAGGTAGGAGGTGTTGACATGATGAATGTCATGTTTGCTCATGCATGTGTGCGGACAGACAGACAGATAGCGAGAAAGACGCGGGGGAATATTAAAAGCGCGCCACTGCGCTGTCATGTCCGACTTGCTCACCTTCTCAAGGGCGTTTGATCGAACGCTGTTTTACGATCAATTCTAAAACGACATGCCTCATATAATATCTCTATCTTTCTGTGGGTATCCTCGCAGCACGCTGTTTGAGATTAAAGTAATTACGCTTTTGGTTCGCTGACATGCTTTGACTGCTTCGGGAAATCAGACGTTACGGTAGTTTTCTAAAAAAGAAACGTGGCCTTGATCTTTTATTTATCAGCCTTAACGTTGCAGTCGGCCCCGCCGGAGCACGAGAGCGCGCGGATCCAGAATACAACTGTTTGTTAATCCACATCTGTGTTGACAGGTGTGCTCAGATACGCTTCCCTGACCCCGCTGACGCTTTCTCGGTGCCAGATTGCCACCCTTGGCAGACAGACGTCGCGCGAGGGAGCACGGGGCCTGATCCGTACCAGGTTCGTCTGAGAAACCCACGTGATTTAATCTAAAGTAAAAAAAAATATCCAGTCTTAAGCTCGGAGCATCCGTCCACAAAATACACCCACCACCGGCAGAACAATAGCTCTAATTGCTCTTGTGAGGTGGGCGTGGTGTTAAAAAAGTTTCGCTGGCGTGTCTATCAGTGTTCTGTCTCATTTAATTGAGCATTACAAGCTTATAATTATCTTACAAAGTGATAAAAGGCAGGCGGTACACTTTTTTCCCCTCTTTCTTGCCGTGAATTTAACCGCTGGAAGAAATTACTGGCAATAATTAGCACTTAAGTGATTGATTAATGCATCTGGGCATATAATCAGTTATTGAAGAGGAATTATAGAAGAATTAACTGGGATTTGAGGGAATTATATTAGAAAATTGAAGAGTTTTTTTATTTATTTTCCTTAATTTGCTTAAAGACTGTGGTATTTTTTTTTTTCATTTTTATTGTTTTCATTAGGCAGAGTGAAATACTATGACGTTCGTAAATGAAGAAACATTTACACAACCATGTTGTTCATTTCACATTTAATTCAAAATGGCAAAAAAAAAAAAATGTTACAGAGATAGAGATAAAAAAAAAAAAAAAAATAATATCATGCTTAACAATAGTCTTTTAATATGTCAAGCCTATTTTTGTTGTAAATGAATTTTTTGAATGACATTTTAGTGGGTGTTGTCTGTAAATCAGGGAAAAATGCATGATATTTATTTTTTGCTCAAAAAAATAAATAAAATGAATAATAATTTGTAATGAAATTTGGGGAAGAAAAAACAACAACACTTTAAATTGCTTATTGTTTTTATGCTTTGACCCTTTTTTGCCTCTGACCGACATAGATACACACACACACACACACACACACACACACACACACACACACACATATATATATATATATATTAATGTATTTATTTTGCTGTTTAATCAGGAAAATACGCAGCTGTTTTTGCCCCATGACTTTTGGGTTTGTACAGAGGAAGCTGAATTCAAGTTTTGTGAGACAGGAAAAGGTACGACTGATCCCTCGGTCCCTTTAGTCCCTGAAAATCAGGACTCCGGCTTGATGTTGTTTATTGAGTATTCTGTCAGGGATTCTGGAGAAAAAAGGAGAAGATAGCTGCCACATCATCACTGCTTGCTCCTCTTACACTCTCTGAAGAACTTCTCCCACTGGTAACTTTTCAAACGGGTTGTAATGGGCTTTGAACCAGCCATCAAAAACTAGGGAGTCTTTTTTGTTAGCCTGAATATTTTATGTGGATTGGGGATTCTCCAATGTCTTTGTGTTCCTGATACTAGGGCTTGTTCTCTCAGACACAAAACCCACACAAGCACAAAGTCATTTGGTGTGATGACCGAATGTGTCTGTTGTCGACTAATAGCTCTTTTCCACCAACATGGTGCTGGTTCTCGTGCCGCAGTCAGTACTCAGCTTATGCAAAATTCATATCAATTAGTTTGTTTATTCAAGCAAAACCTGGAAGTGCTGATTTGGATGAGCTTGAATGGGAGAGGTCCAACTTGTCACTGAAATATGCTCTCAAGTTTGTGTTTGTAGTAATGCCACAGAAGAACCATTTTGGAAACCATGAACCATGTTAAACAAAACAAAACAAGAAAATTTTGTAATTTCATTAATCTTCTATGTAGTATAGTGTAAAAAAAAACAAAACCATAAAAGACTGGATGATGTCATTAAAGTACAATTTGTCTTTGAAATACACTCTTAAGTTTTTTTTTGTTTCTGTGTTTCATGAGTCCCTGAATGATTCCTTTTGCATTTGTTAATTGAAAGCAAATAATATTAATTAATTTTATGAATTCGTAATTAAACACATTTGACATTCAAATATAGTTATTTTTTTAAACTAAAATAATTTTCCTTCCTTTCAATTTTGATTAATTTTATATATTATATTTCTTTTATATATATATATATATATATATATATATATTTTTTTTATCTGAGAGACTATTATTATTATTATTATTATTATTATTATTATTAACTATTTTTTTTGCAACCATTTTCTTGATTTTCGTGATGTTAGCCTTTTGGCTCTTGGCATTGACTCTTGGTATTAACCCTGTTATATAGGGCACAAGTAGGATTAAATTCAAAGTAGAATTTTACTCTTTTTGGTACTGCATCACACTTTTAAAAGTAGTCATTTTAACTGCAGGAAAGAATGTGTTTTGAGATTGGACATGGGCTTTTGAAATAGCAGGTACCATGTAGCAAACCGATTTGGAAAGCTGTTCCACAGAGGGTCAAATGTAGGGCAAAAGCCATGGAGTTTTTTGTTGTGAACAGCTTGAGTCAGTCTTACGCTTGGCAGAATGAATTTTTCAGTCTGATATTCCTCAACTCAAGAGCAGATGGCATTGGAACCATTCCTTTTGGCTTATTCTGTGCCACTGAATGACAAACCATTTTAAAAGCTTTCTGGAAGCTACAAAAAACTTCTATCTGAGCGAATGAAAATGTTACCTCAGAGCTGAATAATATAAATGTGCATCTACGGTTAATTGCCAAACTCAATCGAAAATTGTTATAATTTATTTTAATAATTATTTTCATAATTAAATGAGATCAACTGAGTTTTACACGTTCAAAAAATACACTGCATGGAAGTCAATGATTAATTGATTTAAATAATTAGCTATTAGCTTAATTAGATTTTTGCGTTTCGTATACCTGAGAGAGAACACAGTTTCTACTCCTTTTTTTTTTTCTTTTTGCCGCAGACAGTGTGACCTTAGCCTTTTCTTCATTTTTTTACAAAATGCAATAATTCTTTTAAAGATACAGCTTAAGACTCCAATGCTGAACTGTGGAAGGTCAAAGTGAGCACTACAGGCACTCGAAAAAACTGCGACCAATAAAGACGACTGAATGGTCAGGTAGAGGGTTGATTTTTAGACGTGCTGTAAATTCTGGGCTTTAGTATTGAGGAATATGTCAGTGTCAGTCTCATAAATTGACCCTCACTTTCCTGAACATATGCTGTAGGAAAGAGGAATCGCTCCATTAAATGAACAAATGTGAATGGACCAGTAAATCCTGAGGGGAATGGATGACAAACCGGACAGAAAGGGAAGGGTGCTTCCACTCACAGGTAAGAATTTGGAGAGACTTTTTAAAAAAGTAAAGTACTAAACCAATCCAATCGCTAAATCATCCATCGCGTCAGCTAGGGAAGCACAAAATACATTATAATATAGCCTGTGGGATTGTTAATTATTTATTGGAGCAGATTTGTCAGATTATTTTTATTTTTGTAAATCTGTCTGAGATGCATGAACAGATGCATCTGTCTGGAATGCATTTTTTTTTACATATACACATCTGTATATTTGTATATTTACGATTCTGTCCTGGCTAATCAAGTAAATATCGATGATGATAATAATAGTAATATAATTTCTCTTAGTTCACGAAGAGTTCTCCTAAGTAGCAGTAAAATAGCAGAGAACGCATCTCCAATGCTCTAGAGTCCAGTGCTTTACACCACTTTGCATTGCACTTGGTGATGTACGGCTTGGATGCAGCCGCTCGGCCATGGAAACCCATTCCATGAAGCTCTCCGCGCGCGCTGTTCTTGAGCTAATCTGAAGGCCACGTGAAGTTTGGAGGTCTGAAGTAATTGACTCTGCAGAAAGTCGGCGACCTATGCGCCTCAGCATCAGCTGTCGTTCCCAAACTCTTTCACGTTCTTATAATACAGCTGACAGTTGACTGTGGTATATATTTAGGAGCGAGAAATTTCACAATTGGATTTGTTGCACAGGCGGTAATTCGCTGAGCTCCTGAGAGCGATCCGTTCTTTAACACATGTTTGTAAAAACAGTCTGCATGTCTGGGTGCTTGATTTTATACACCTGTGGTCATGGAAGTGATTGATACTGACCTGATTCTGGTTGTTTGGATGGGTGAGCGAATACTTTTGACGTTATAAAATGAATACATAAAATAAGATATAGCATTTTAGTTAACAGAGTACAATAATCATGATAGTTGCACATGCAAACTTAAAAGAAAAGCAAACTGGACACAAGAACAGCTGTTGCTTCTTGCCTAACTGGTTAAAAAGGATAACCTGGAGTTGGAATAACCTCCAAAGACTAAAGGTGATACCTTTTTAAAAGCTCAATATGCTCAAATGTTTCTAAAATCTTTATATTCCGAGGTCGATTGCCGGCAACAGACATTTTAGGATAGTTGTAAGTTAGTGACTTAGAAGTCCTTTTCACCGCTCCTAACATTTGGCAGATCCATTTATATGCATTTTTTGTGTATATGCAACATTGCTCAGACCTTTCCAACGGTATGTTTCTTTTTTATTTCTTTATTTTAAATAAATATTTGAAAATGTTTCTATTATGAGATATTCTAGTACATCTTGTAATATGACACGAGCTAAAAGTATTTTAAGTAAGATTTTCATGGAAATGCACATTTTGATTTCAAAAGTGGTTTTCGTGGAAGTCATTTGAAGTGTTTAAGCTTTCAGATGATCTCTAATTCAGGATAATAGCTAAAATGCGATGCATTGAAATGCTCTCGCTAACAGGTTAAATTAGAAGAATTGTAACCAGTGGTATCTTTCTGACCCGCGTTTTCAGACGTTTCTTTATGCAACGCATCTGTAAACATCTCTGTCGTAGCTCTGTATAAATGATGCATGAGTTTCACATATTAATTACATTTCAACCGGCTATTCATGCATCATTTTCAACTAAATCACACTCTGGGCCTTTGACCAGGACTACGGTTTACTGCAACCTTTGCATTCAGCATCGGGTCTGTTTGTGAATGCGTAAAGATGACTGCAGTCGTCGTCAATGAAGCTCTCTTTCCATGGTTAATGAGAGGCAAGATTTCTGCGCGCAAGCAGCTCACTGAAAAAAAGATGACATTGGGGAGAATGGCAAATTTCAATGCGCAGCGCATAGAATATTAACTACTAGCAGCGCCTCTGAACAAACAGCGACTTATTTACACATGAAGTCAGGATAAGCTCACAGTATCTATATCTTAGGCAACAGCAAACAAGAATTTTCATGAACCCCTGGTGGTAAGATTACAGTTTACACAAAGCTTTAATATGAGTTTGTAATGGCCAATAAATTGCATTGCCAACAAGGAAGATATTCTACCAGTAATTTATTTATTTATTGCTGTTAAATAAAATTTTAAATTCATATTTTAGAAATGTGCATGCCTGTTTTTTTGTTAGTTTGTTTTTGTTTTATTTTGTTGTTGTTGTTGTTTTTTGGTTTTGTTTTATATTATATTATGTTAATATATTTAAAATGTATTATATTTTTTGGATTATATTTACCAAATGTTCTACAATATCTAGATTTATTTTATTTAATATAACAGGATTTATAAAACCCGCATTCTGGGATTGTTTCAGACTGAGGATACGTCTAAAAAATAATAATAATAATAATAAATAAATAATAAATAACTGTTGAGCAGATGAATTCCCTTGCACAGCAATTCATTAAATTCTGTTCAGTTAAAATAAACACAATTATTTCATATTTTCAATAAATTTTTCCACGGAAAGCCATGGAAGTTAAAAGAAATAGTTGTTTTAGATGCAGCCATTCACCTCTCCTTACCTTCTGCCTTTTAAATAAATTACTGTACTCTTACTAATGCTGTTTTATACTCTCTCTTCTTTTTTTTGTACACACTTGACAGTTGGACTGTGGGAATGAACGTTGGTCAGGAAGCTTCTCTGAGACAGGTAAGCAGTCATCTGTCACCTGTGAATCCCACCCACTGCCGCTGCTGATTCTGTCATCGGTATCGCTCTCTGTATGTAGGACAGCTCATATTAACTCACTCAGCACTCTCTGGAAACAAATGATGATGAAAAAGACGGCGTCTCTCTTACGTTTCTTCCAGCCGTTTAAGCGACTGTCCTCATTCAACCTGCATTGGTTCATCATTCTAAATGAGATTTTGTAGTTCTTCAGGCTGGCCATTTTTCATTGGAAATAGTTGAGACCTGTTCTAACAGATAAATCAAATTTAGCCTATATGTCTCTGTGTATGTCCATTCTTTCTCTGGGGTTTTGCACGCTAACATAAAAAAGGACGGCAGAGAGGAAAAATAACTTTTTTTAATTACTTCACTGGTATTTTATGTTATATCTTTTAAAATATATAACAGCAGTTTACCAGTCTAGAATATTTTAAATGACTTTTTGTCATAGATAGATAGATAGATAGATAGATAGATAGATAGATAGATAGATAGATAGATAGATAGATAGATATGCATTTAAATATGGATTTTGCAGCATTCGTTATGATTTTATTACATTAGCACAAAGAAGCATTTTATAATTGTTATAGTTATCAGAAGCATAAAAAAAGAGAATGTTATGTAGTTTTTACATGAAAAAGAAGTAGACTGTATATTATGCAAATTTGCCTGTCATTATATTCAACAGCATTTCTCTCATAATAAAAAAAACTAACCAAAAAAAAAAAAAAAAAAATCCTCTGCAAATGTGAAATAAAAAGTCTAAAAAGAGTCTGATATCTACATTATTGGGAGCTTATTTGAGGTTATCTGTGCCAAATAATCTAACCCTAGATATATAGTAAAATATTGAATTAACATGCCAGGGTTTATTAACTTTTTCCCCACAAAAGACAGGGATAAGTGGAGGTACATGCTGTTTGTTCTGTTGTATATGCGGTTTACATGACTTGTAAAACTGTGTAATATTGAGCTGTACTGAAAAAAGGTTTGTCACCGTTAAAGTTCAGAAAAATGAAACATTTTGTCTTGATAATAGCTTTTGTTTGCTGCTATTTCCTTTTTATGTCATCCCAAAGCTGTAGTAAGGAAGAAGTATTAAGAAAGTAATAATAAGTTTCAACAATATCACCATCGCAGAGTCCTGCAATAAATACAGCCCTCTGTGAGGCTTCAGCTCCCACTAGGTGTTTAGATGAGAAATCATATTTTTTAAAGAAATGTTGGCTAATCAGGAAGTCTGAACTAGTTATTGTTCTAGTTTGTTAGCTTCTCAAAACTAAGAAAAAACAAACAACAACAAAAACATTAAATTGTGAAAAATGACTAACAATTAACATTAATATTTTGCCACACAGGGCCTTAATCAGACTCTACATTTTGACAGTTCATGTAAATCAAAAGATTCACTCATGTGAATCAATTAGAGTTCTTGTGATTCACTACAATGAATCACATATTCACTGAATCATCTGAGATTCATAGAAGCTCTTTTACATAAACCATCCAAATGCTAAAAGTGATTATCTAATTTCTTATAGCTTTTGCATAGTAGAAGCACTCACCGGGTTGAAGTGATTAATGACATGTTAATCTTCAGACTATATATATATATATATATATATATATATATATATATATATATATATATATATATATATATATATATATAGGTTTGTGCATGTAGAGGGTGAAGGACAGTTTAGACAGGATTGCCTTTCACGCTGCTCAGAAGCTACTGAACAGTTCAAAGAATTCGACTCATGTTTAAGTAATTTTTAATTTTACATATTTTTATTCATTTCATTACATCACTGCGTTGCAAACAAAACGTTAAAAAGACATTGGAATCTCTTAAGATGGGATTTTTTCATTTATGTGTGAATGATTTTATTATTTATAAATATATTTATATATTATAGATGGTTAATTATGATATTTATATTATATAAAATGTATGTACATCATTGTACACGTGCTCATTTGTCTATGTTTTGATCAATTAAATTAAATATTGCATCGCTACCTTGTACTTTTTAGACTTATACTGTGCTTAAATTTAGTTAAATAAATTCTAAATTTGGGCAATGAACCAGACTTTCTGTGGAAATGTACTATAAGTTACTTTAAAATATGTTACTTGTTCTTGATTAGCATACTGATATTTTGCATGCATTAATAAGTGTCTGTAGTAGGAAAATAATAAGATCTGTGACCTTGAAAATGGGCAGAAGCACACTGCATGAGCTTGAGTCATTTTCCTAAAATGATACAAGCGTAATAATATTTAATGCGAAGCACAAATTCATGGGGTTTCACCACTAAGTTTTATCAGTAGATCAGACCCTTAACCCTTTGAGGAACAGGCAAAAATAGAAAGCGAGCAGGGTAGTTCCCCAGCAGGATATTAAGTACATCCGAATTTGTGCCTGTATAAAAAAGGTCAGCGTGGTCTTTCTGAGTCTCTTACTGTGTTTTATTGCTAGCGGTTTGTAATACGGTGTTGGCCACTCTGCTCTGTAGAATATGGAGACACGGTTCCCTTCAGGGTTTTAATAACATCTTATTACCACTGCTTTCCCTTCAGTACCATCAGCTCATACATTACGACCATACAACAAATAAACAGACTCGGCTATAGATCAGCCGTTGAGCCAAATAAATGGAGCCGTCCAGAAAAGTCTCTCAGTCCAGCTTCAAAGCCCCCGCAGCCACAATTTGATCAAGCAATGTTTTGTGGAAGCAAATTCAGCATTTATCTTAATAATTCTGAAATATTTGCCGTGTCCCTGTCCACTTGTTGCATCTAAAATCAAGCAAGAAAAAAAGACTTGTTTACAGACACCGGTCACGGTGTAAACTTTTCTTGATTATATAAAATCTATATGTTCGCTACGACTGGATTGGATGGAATGGCGAGGAATGCTCTCATGGACGCTTTCATTATCCTTCACCTCTCTGTCATTAGGGCTGACCATCTCCTGGATTGATATATATATATATATTTTTTTTTTTGCTAAACATCTCTCAACTTTCTTACTCTCTCTGTCATTCTGTGTGATCTGACAGTGCATTAGTATTAATATGCAGTACGATCTCATCTGTTGCCGTCCCTCAGGATGTTACACTGAAGTGAACCTGTCTGACTGAACACACTGATCTTTACGCTCCCTGATGCCAGTTTGCTGTAATGGGGCCATCACAGATCAAAGAGCAAGTGTATTTCTGCATGTCTGTTTCACCAGCTGTCTACAGTGAAAAAGCAGAGGAATATCTCAATTCAAAACTGAATTGTATCCTGCATTTCACATGTCAGTTATTGACAATCATGCAGCACTCATTCACACTCTAATCTGATCGACCGAACAGCGTTCTAAAAAGTTATTGCAGTATTTGATATGCTTTCTAATTATTTTATCATTCATTTTGTTAAAGCGACCGTTAAAAAGTGTTATCTGTTTAGTGTTTTATCTAGAATTTTTTGGTTGCACGTTTGATATGGTTTTGCAACTCAGATATAAAAATAATACAATTCTATAACAGTTCAAACAATTATATATTTTTATATGACTTTGAACTCCATAGGCCCAACGATATGCTTATTTAAATCGACACAGGCCGAAAAATAATAAAAATACAGTAATTTAAAATGTTAAGATTATTTCATATTATTAAGTTAATATTTGGGTAAAATAAACCACCATACACACACACACACACACACACACACACACACACACACATATATATAAGCAGGATCTGCTGCTGTCAGCCGTTGAAAGTCGTCTCACTGGAAATTTTTTTGCCCAGATCTAAGTAACGGAATATTAGCTTCTTCAGTATCCTGACAAGCCTGCTCATTTGGGCTTGCCTTACTCCCATATCAAAGGCACTTCTCGTGGAATTGATTTTTGATAACCAAAGAAATGCAAGTTAAAAGAGTGAGGCTTAAACACTCTGCGAGCACCGAATGTTGATCCCTGGGATTTTTTTTGCATTAAAATACTGAGTTTATTTTAGTGTTCAAATCTTCAACATGGCCCCAGTCATCTCTGGTGGACCACTTTTGTGAACTTCCCAAGAGGACGGTAAGACAGTGTACTCCATATACAGATCTTTTGTGCCAATCTACCATCTACTGTAGCTTATTTTGAGGTCACGGTTTGGCTTCTTATAGCTCTGTTAACCCCTGCTTGTGGATATTTTCAGAACTAAACCATCTGTCTGTAAAAAATCCTCTTTGACATTTATAAGCGCTGAAAAGTCATTTGATTAAGTGTTTTTTGCAAGCAACATGTAAATCATCCATTTTAGTACAGTATTATTTAGTACAGGTTTTTTTTTTTTCCAATATTTTTTTTCCAGGTATTACAGACAAGTTATAATTACCTCTGGCCATTTTTATGCATATAAAGCAGGCTGTCTGTGGGTGGTGTGCTGTCTGAGGCTACCTGAAATGGAGAACAATTCAAAACATATAAGATACACTGACAGATGTATTCCGATCATTAAAAAGCACTGAATGTCTTGTCTTGCATTGCATTTCTTTTTTCTTACTTTTTATTTATATTTTCTAAAAAAAAAGTGACTTCATGTAATTGATTCCTCTTTGAAATTCTGAAATATTTCTTGAAATTAAGCTTGATCAGAACCACTTAACTAGTTTGGGATTGTCCCTATCACAATCAGTCTATAATTTTTTTTTTTTTATTTAATTTAATTTAATTTAATTTATTTTATTTTATTTTATTTTATTTTATTTTATTTTATTTTATTTTATTTTATTTTATTTTATTTTATTTTATTTATTTTATTTTATTTTATAGAAACTCAGTTTTAAAACAGCTTGTTCAAATTGTTGGTGGGGGTAAACATTTTAAATAAATGCGGTTCTTTAAAAAAAAAAAAATTTTTCAGAACTAATAATAATAAAAATTACAATAATAAAATTATCTTGAAGCTGATTAAGCACATTATAGCACATGGTTTCTGAAGGAACACATTTAAAATGTATCAAAATAGACAAGAGTTACTTTTAAATATTACTAATATTTCATAGTATTAAGACTGTTACTTTATTTCTGAAAAAAAAAAAGCATTCAACCTTGGTTAGAATAAAATCCTTCCTTTAGCCATGTAATTATTAATGACCTCAAACCGGGTTCTAAATACATTAGTGTCAGTAAACCAATGTTTCCATCATCCAGTGCATTCATACTTCTCAAAGCACTAGAAGTCATCACGCTGGGCTGGTTCTGTTGTATCAGTGCTTTGACGTAAGGCAGATCATGGTCGATTAGGCTATTGTTCTGTGCTTTTAGTTATTTATAGCTGCTTTGAGATATTTCTGCAAACTGAAAAGAGCGAGACCTAGACAAGTGACTGAAAGAGAGCAAGAAACAAAGATCCACGGGAATATTTTGGAATAATCAAATAATTGATCTCTTATCAGAAGTGGAGCTCATGAAATTACATTTTTCTGATAGACGACATAGTCCAAAATGAATATCATTACACCCCTGAAAACACAAGAAGGCTGGAAATATCTTTGGCTAAAAATGAAGCTTTGTTCAAAAAATATATTTGGATGAAGTGACCTAGAGATGGAATCATTGGTGGCCTCATTTAAACTATGGCTGTCTATTTCCAAGGAAACATGGGGGTTATTTTAAGCCTGATATAGATGCAATTATAAAAAGTAGGTACTTTGACAATGTCTTTCGCTCTTTTTAATGGTCTCTTTAACCTCTGTTTAATTGACTAAAATGCAAATAAAACATTCGCCGGCCAACTGGTAATAGCATTTTGTGGCTGCAAAACTCTCCAAAGATGCTGTGACACAGGCATGTTTAAAACTGTGCCGCATCAACTTCCTTTTAATTGTGATGTTTAACTGAAACGTGAGCACAGAACACATTTTCACTATCTTTTTGGGTGTGTGAGACGAGCTCTTGCCCAGAGAGACTGAAAGCATCGCTGCATAGAGTTGACGTACAGCTTTCTTGACCTAGAGTAGCATGCTAAGTGACAGCAGTTTTGTGAAGTTCTCCTCGACACACGTGGGTGTATTTAACACAACAGCATGATGTTTTGTTATGCAATGCCATCCGAGGGCTTGAAAGTCATACGCATTCACCCGTGCGTTTTTCTGCCTTGCACTACACAGAGATTTCACTGGAAACAATATTATGTATGGTAGGACCTAAATCCTTTTAAAGGCGGTTTTGCGTTAGGAATTATACTTTTGATTTGATTGACACTTCTCTCAGAAAATGTAGCACAGAGTGATGAGCCACTATCTAGCTTTGCTTGAGATGCTCCTTTGTCATCCAAACATGACCCTCTCACCAGTTACCATTTCCCCTTTCCAAACTGTTTAACTATATATTCTATAGCCTCTTCACTTTTATTATTCCTCTGTCACAGCTGTTTTTATCAAGTCTATCATTAATTTAATTTAATTTAATTTAATTTAATTTAATTTAATTTAATTTAATTTAATTTAATTTAATTTAATTTAATTTAATTTAATTTTTAATTTAATTTAATTTAATTTTATTTTGGAGAAATTCAGTTTTAAAACAGCTTGTTTAAATTGTTTGTCACACTGTCACAGCTTTTTAGCAAGTCTATCTTTAATTTAATTTAATTTAATATTTAATTTAATATTTAATTTAATTTTATTTAATTTTATTTTATTTTGAAGAATTTCAGTTTTAAAAAGCTTGTTTAAATTGTTGGTCACTCTGTCACAGCTTTTTTAGCAAGTCTATCATTAATAAAAATTTTTAATTAAATTAAATTACATTTTATTTTATTTTATTTTGAAGAAATTCAGTTTTAAAACAGCTTGTTCAAATCTTTGGTCACTCTGTCACAGCTCTTTTAGCAAGTGTGTCAGATCCATCAAAATCAAAATGTGTTTATACTTACAAAATACATTTAAGTTACTCAGTGAAAACTTTGGATATCTTTCTGTCTTCAGTTAAACAGAAGTTAAACAAATCGAAGATTCTTGATTTTATCGCTTTCTGCAAAACGGCACAGCTGTTCTCGAATTGGGGTTTTACGAAACTCATTTAAATGTTTTAATGGCAAAAGAACGATCTAAATATTTGGTTTATATTTATAGTCCACTTCAGCCATTTAGGCACGCACAGAAAACGGTACAAAACTTTTAAGCTGTGACTGGAGAATGTCAGACTCTCATTATCGTTCTCATCTTTCAGGTAATATAAATAAAATATTCTATTATTCGCCAACTGAATGGATTCATTAGAATTTACACGGGCAAATGATGACAAATTAATAATTCATGAAATTAGACATCAAGAGCAAAATGGACCTGTTGACATTATGAGCAGTGATTGGCAGATCGCAGCTGTTGTGTAAACTCTCCAGGCGCTCATTCAAACCGCTGACATAAAACTCCATCATAAATCCATTCGAGAGCACTTATAAAACAAGGTTTTATGCTTCATTAGTTATGTAAACATTCAGTTTAGGAGTTGTGTAGGTTGTGATTACATGCTAGAGGCGGATTATATATTTTCATACATTACTTGTGAACTTTCTGTTGAGAACAATTTAATCCAAATGGCATTTTTAATGCTTGAGAGATGCTGAAAGCCGACACATTCTAATAGACTCAAAGCAAATTAGATTTTCCAAGTGCTTTTACTTTTTGAGCGAGCCTCGCGATAAAAAAAGGTGAAGTGGTTTATCTTCTGAGTTGGCAGTCCTAATTACAAGCACCTTTGCTGTGTCCTTGCGTAAAACGCTCAACCAAGGAATGTTACAGAGGAGCAATTGTTGTAATAAGGCTCCTGTAAGTCACTTTGAATGGAAGAGTATTAGATTAGAATTTGTTTATTGTAGGTCTCTGTGGATTTAATTCTCTGCAATATTTTCCAAATCCTCTGGGAGTGTGACGTAATGGATGAAGCTCAGAGCTGGTTTGGACCCCATTAGAAACGAACCAAGAGGAGTCACCGTTGAGCCCTCGAGTGAGGCATTTAACTCCGGCTTGCTCCGGGGGATTGTCTTTATAAACTGTGTGCTGAAAGTCACTTTGGATGAAAGCGTCTGCTAACTGAATGCTTACATGAAGATTTGTTGATTCACGTGAAGCGGCCGAGGATAAATCAGCAAAACTAAAAACCTGCTGCTGTAAAAAACACATCATTATTAATATTATTAATAAATGATTATTTATAAATAATTATTTAAAAAAATAATGATAATAATTGCACAATAACATTCCACCTTACTATTAAATAAAAGCATTACGTTTGGAAGTACAAATATAATTGAAAATAATGTATATTGCATCCAAAATCAAAGTTTTTGTCTGCATTTTAAATATGTATTGTGCATGTTTATTATGTATGTACAAATAAACGCATATATTATATGTATATGCATTTATTTAAGTTTATTATTAGATTTTATATTATACATGAACATATTTAATATATAAACATACATTACAGCACTCTGATCAAAAGTCTGAAGGAAAAAAAGCAGCTTATACCATGTGGCACATATTATTTATTAAGAGCAAAGCAAACTTTTATTTTATTTTATTTATTCATTTTTAAACAACACGCCCATATTTAGATATTTTATTGATGGCCTGAAAAATCTATAACTATTCACATCTTTTTTTAAATATTGTAGAACTATATAACAAGAACAGCAAATAGGGCCAAAGCCTCAATAATATATGATTGATATCCAAACATTTCTCTTAAATTATCCAGCCGAACCATCTATAATTGGAATTTAAGTTGCACAGATGGGCTAGTCTTTGAAGAAGCATGCTTCCTAGTAACATTAGCAATGTTGCAATGGCTTCATTCAGAAACCAGCTGCTTTTTTCGTCGCAGAAAAAAATAACGTCTGATTTGGCCCAGCAGCGACAAAAGCACATCTGTTCTTATCTAGCACCAGTAATTTATTCTCTATCCACGTACGATACAAGTTTTAGGCAAAAATCTGAAGTTGCCCGTTTTACCTTGCTTACAAAAAGACTACAATGCGAACCATTAAGTCTTTGTAAAAGAAAAGCACGATATCAAATCTAATTATAATAATGAGTGCTCACCGATATTGTTTTTATTGTAAAATGAAGGATATTTGGAATAAATGTGGAAAACAGATGCCTTTGATGATGTTTCCGAGTGTGAAATGCATCATTGGTTATAATGAGAGCAATATAGTCACATCGTCTCGCAGCTTTCATTTCGCAGTCCAGACGCGGAGTACGTTTACGTAACGATGTGACGGCTATCACGCGTACCTCCGTCAGCCCCTCATATAAATGTACTGATTTGACCTGATCAGTGATCAACATAGTAACGCCGCAGCGCTTCCCTCCACCGAACTGTCCTCACAGATGACTAATTAACACAGACACCGAGACAGGAAGTGGATGACAGTGTGATTGACGAGGGCAGCGGGTCTCTCTGCCCATTATCCTCTCAAAAGAAATTAAAGCTGACTGATTAGTCATCTTTCCAGTGTCATTCAGTCTCTGCTGATCTCGGAGATATGTTTTGATGTTGCAAATAGAGGGCGAATTCATTTTAAAAGATCTTAACTAGGTTTATAAAAAGATCCGGTTATTCTTAAGCATGTGATTTGGGCCATTTTGCACATTTTGACGGAATTTGTTATCGTGCGCAGCTCCGGGCAAGCAAAATGAGATTGCTAGTTCATCGGTAATTATCATTACGTAACTAGCTAACCAATGAGTCTTCTGCAGTGAATGGGTGCCGTCAGGATATCTTCTTTATCTTCACTGTTTTGTACCGGTTTCACTTGTAAACGGTGCTTGAGCATATTTCTCTCCTGATTCAGATTCGGACGGGATGAACTTTTAACTGGAGAATGCAAGAAGAGACAGTTTGAATTATCTTAATCATTAATGAAATTGTTTATGTTAGCGTATAGCAGTGCACGTGGATTATCGTCATGTTTTTTTATCAGCTGTTTTGGACTTATTCTGACGGCACCCATTCACTGCAAAGGATTAATTGGTGAGCAGGTAATATGATGTTGGATTTCTCTAAATCTGTTCTGATGAAGAAACAAACTCATCTACATCTTGGAAGACCGTGAGCGGGGGGCGTTTTCATTATTGGGTAAAAATATACCTAAAATACATTTTTAATATATGCACTTTTTTGCGCTATTTGAGCAAAAAGGGGCAATATGTGTTGATTTGATTTGTCTGTGTTTAGTGTCATATAGTCGAGCATCCTGTCCAAGCCTTAAAAAAGAAACTTCTCTGACATGCTATGGCCTTCATGTTGTATTTTTACTTAATGTTGAGAAAGATGAGAGAAGCTGCATTAAATCCCCTGAGAGAAATGCTGCAGACGGAAGACTCATGAGTGGATTCAGGTTTCCAGGTGACATTAATTTATTCACACCCACACATGAGCTTTTTTCACTTTAGTATATTTGAACATCACATACAAGCTGCCATTGAATTGTACACATTTTAAAATAGTGCCATCTCACAGCATAAATGTAAACATCTCATCATGTTTTCTAGGTAAAACTTTATGTTAACATTCTGTCTGTCGGCATAATGAGTATGAACTAAGTAACAGTAAACAGCACTTTAAGTTTTCTTCAAGGTCAGTGGTGTTTTTCTTTTAAATGTCTGCTCCCAAGGATGCATTTATTTAATAAAAAAAATGTGCATGTTATAAAATCCTAGGCTCATTGGAAATACGCTCCTCCACCTTAATTTCTGCAAAACCCCCAAAAAGTATGAATCTGTGAATATGAATCGCTGCAGTTTACAGTTGAAATGGGAATAAAACTGTTACTCCTTTTTACATGGTGTATGATTTGCAGGTCCCCATTCTCGATTAATAAAGCCAAATTTTTGTGTAATTACTTGATAATATTCAGAAATCATACCAATATTTTAGCATGCTGTGATATTTTAAAACTGGTATATTTGAACGTTAATGAGTTCAATAAAACGGCTAAAAACCAAATTAGGAAATTAAAATAGCATGGCTGCATCGACAGATGCTTTTTTATATCACCTTTGCATTTGCAGGCAGGTTTCATGTTAAACACAGCAATATATCAATGTAGGAAATACGTGCAGGGAATCTTTCAATGAGCCTGGGGTTAAAATAACGGTTTTCTATTTTAATGTATTTTAAAATATTATTTGTGTAATGTAAAGCCAAATTTTAAGCAGCCATTGTTCCAGTTTCAGATGATCCTTTAGAAATCATTTTAATATGTGACTCTGGACCACAAAATCAGACATAAGTAGCAAGGGTATATTTCTAGCTAACTGCAAAAATACATTGTATGGGTCAAAATGATTTATTTTTATTTTACCCAAAATAAATTATAAGGATAATAAGTAAAGATCATGTTCCATGCAAATATGTCCTTATATTTTATTTTAGATATTAATCTTACCGTAAATGTATTAGAACTTAATATTGGATTAATAATATGCATTTATAAGAGCTTCATTTGGATCATTTCAAAGGTGATTTTCTCAAAATTTTGAATTTTTTGTGCCCTTAGATTCCACATTTTCAAGTTAATGTATCTCGGCCAAATATTATCATAACAAATCACACATCAATTTATTTAGATTTCACATCAATTTCCAAAAATGCACCCTTACAACTGGTTTTTTTTTTATGAAGAAATGGCATTTACAGTGACCATCACCAACTGCTGGAGAGGCAGGAATAATAAATTGTATTTAGCCATATTGGTAGATTTTTGTGATATGCAAAAACACAGAGGAATATGTTTTTAGTGCATTGTTGTCATTATAAACGCAGTATGCAGGCACAAGATTTTGCATAGTTGTATGTCCTCTGAGATACATCTATCCAGCTCAATTAAGGTATCATTATGGTACTTGTATCACGTGAAGTTATAGAACAGCTGCTTGGTTGGTAACAAGCTTCAGGGCTTCAAACCTTAGCGAGCTTTGCTAGTGGACAGCTCAGAAGCTGAACTTTGCAGCCAAACAACTATCGAACGAGCCCCTGCAATGATTTGAATCAAACAGAGGGATCCTTGCTGGACTAATGCTAACAAATGCAACCTTGTCGTAAAGTGCATTTTTTGTTGTGTACAAGCAATAACATTATTGATATTATATGCACAGCACAGACAAATAAACAAATCAGCAGCAATTAAAGTAAAGGACAGTAACACTACATGCCTAATAGCACATTTGAGAAGTTTTGATGTTTTATTTACTCAGTCTTAAAAACAGGTAATTATCAGCTTGCCAAAGTAATGAATAGCTGCATCGAGTACTAATTCATTCTTGTATAAATAGATAAACAAACATTTACTCAATACTTGGCCTTCAACCCAGGTTTACATTAAGCACTTTTTCATCCACAGGCCAAAGAGTTTCTAAAGCACATTGATGACCCTCATCCATTGACATGTTTGGTTTTTTTTCCCCCACAGTGGTGAACTGTGAAGGTTTGCGCGCTTCAAGAGTGAATGCAGCCCACACAACAAGCCTCATTCCTTTCCATCATGTTTCCATTCAACACAAGAAGTCTGTATTTTTCCCTTTAGAAGTGATCGTCTTTGGTACGTTGGAGAATCAATGGCTATTAAGGATGCTCAATCGAGAGTCATCAACCCCTTCAACCCCTGCTGCTTGGACTGATTGTTCGCAAAGTCAAGATTTCACTTCGACACCTTTCACCTTGTAATCAAACTCACGCATTAAACCAGTTTCATTATCCTTTCCTTCAGCGTTTGTATATATGTGCATTTAAAATATAACCTTATGACTGTTTGAAAATAAATAAAAGTGCAGTGAGATATGAAAGGATAAAGAAAGTAGGCGCTGACTCGTATAATTAGCCGCTAAGTACTTTACGCTGCTGTCTGGGAAAACACTTTCCACGTAGACCTTAAGTTTGTACAGTGACCTTTTTTTTCTGCCTGGAGGTTTTCCTTGTTGTTGGTGATTAAAGCACAGTTTTGATGGACGTGGGTAAGATGGAAGGTTATCTGTATTAGTGACTGAATGCCTGTGGGAGGTGCATGACCTCAAACGTAATCTTGATTAGTCTCAGGAGCGCTTGATTTTCTTCACAAAATACCATAGGTTCGAAACAGAAAGGTCTTTCCATTGGTAGAAACCCCCTTTGGCTTGAACGCATGTCTCAACCCAACCAACAAAATGTGTTCTAATTAAGCAATAAGCCCCAAGATACACTGTAAACCACGACTTCACTGGGCTTATAAAATCATTATTCCACATAAATAGTAAGGTTTCACAAAATAAAAGAGCAAATAAAGTGTAAGGTATATTGCAACAAACATATATAAATAAAGGTATGTTTGTAGAGTGTTTTAAGACAGCTTTGAACGCCGCTCAACCAATCAGAATCAAGGACCAAAACTATTTGTTCAATAGAACTTTTTGCGAATATAATCTCAGACAACTTCTACACTGAAAACAGAAGAGCGTACGTACAGCTCCCCAGCAGGGTGAAGTTTAGGGATTTTGTCGACAGAATAAGAAAATATTATTTTAACATATTATTTTATTATTTTACACTATACAAGCCATGCATACAGCGCCAGACATGACTGGTATGCAAAACAAGTACCTTAAAATAATTCCAGTAACACTTTATTTTCATGGTCTCTTATGAACATTCTGTTGACTTTGCACTTACATGTCAACTAACTTTCATTGGAGTATTAGTAGACTGTCTGATTATTATCTGCTAACTATTGTGATGATATCCTAAAAAGGAAAAAGATCTATAAGAACTTTTTGCTAACATTCCTATTAAGTTATGAAATTATTTCTGAATGTTCTCTGAACTTCACAACATCCGGTTGCCCCTATTGTGGATAATGTAAGGTACATATTTTGGTTTTGGGAGCCCCCAACAATATGCTGACATGCATGCGAGGTCACAAAACACTTTAATTGTCTTAAATTATGCATGTATGTTCTCTACTGCTAGCTCCAGTCAGCCCCACTGCTCACCCTCAGCCCACCCACCACCTGTGTGCTAGATTCTCCACAGGTTCTGCCAGTCTCCATCGCCGTCGTGGTCTCTGTTGCAGACTCCTCCCCTGCTCTTCGACCCGCCGGCTCCACAATGGTTCCTAGCTCCCTCCTCTCCACAGTGGCCCATCAGTCCCCCAGCTCCGTAAGTATCCCTCGTCCTTCCACCACTCCGGCTCTATCCGGCTCCTCCTTTCCTCCAGCTTCACCTCAGTCCTACGTCGCTCCGCTTACTTTCTGCCTGCCCTTCGCCATCCCCTGTCACCATCAGACATCCTCTCTATTGCAAACTTTCATGCCCCAGGACTCTCGTGTGTTCATTTTCATTCCTCATGTGTCATGTGTGACCTAGTTTCTGTCTCCTATTAATTGTGTCACCTCATTCAGGTGTGTGTGTGTGTGTTCAATTGACCTCATTTACCTCTTCAAATTGCTTTCCATTCAGTGTTATTTTGTTCGGTCTCGTCTATGCAGCATCAATGTGATGTTCATGTTTTTATATTTGTGCGGCTACCCTTCTTTGTGGAATTTACCTCATTGTGGATTGTCAAGACATCCGTCATCTTCGTGCACTTCTTCCCACACCACCATGACGCAAGTAAAATGCTTTTTTTTTTTTTCTGACAGTGTAAACCTTTCAGCACATCTTAACAATCACATTTATCTGCCCTATTGTTTAACAACGCCACACTAATTATCTTTCAGGTTTTTTAATAATATACAGTTGTAAAAGATAACTATTGGATTCATGGATTCATTCAGACCCTTTTTTATTCTTAACTATTAATCCAGACGCATCTACAAAATCCTCAACTTTTAAGTTACATTTTATTTTAACGGATTGCCTAACTGTTTTATTTTTTGTCCTTTTAATTATATGTTTTGTTTGTTGCCCCACTGTGATTTCACCTCTAATTTCCCAATTTTATTTCAACAGTATTTTAATTGGTTTAAATGGGTATTTAACATTTTGTGAATTAAATACATTAAACTGTTTAGACAACATTAAATCTTTAAAATGTGTTAGCATACATGTGAACTCCTTAACCTCCTTAAGTTGAGCCTACTTGACTTTTTTGCAATTACGTAATTAAAATCTTCTCACTAGTATATATTTTATCTCTACTGCTTAAAATGGGGAAAAAAAATAATTAAAAAGGAGTACACACGTCCAAACTGAGAGTATACTTGACTTTACAACCTGTGGGGATCTATACTTCCCTTGGTCTTCACAGTGTAAGGGAAATAATGTACTATTAAACTGGTTGCCTAGACGCCCTTGATTTATTTTCTTCAGACAAAGTGCTGCAAATAACATTTAACAAAGAAATCAATCAATTTACATTGTTACATGGTTCTGTCAGCTATTTCGAATGCAACAATCACCAGAAACCTTTCCAGCCTAATGGAGACCGCATCAAAAGCCAAGTGCATTTTCAGTTTCAGCTGCAATTATTTATTTATTTGACCCTCTTTACTCATTTTAATAATATTCTAATTTCCCAATGGCAAACCTCCAAATACTAGAGCAGGACCTCTGAGTTTTGTAGTCCAAAAAACTCATTTGTCCTGGAATTCAGAAAACGCAGCCAATATGGCATTTGACACATAGAGCAGTTTATAGTGCTGAGCTTGTACTTTCTAGAACATGGTGGACATCGAGCGAGGCTACGACAACTGACGCATTAGGTTGTTATGCAGAAAGATTGTCAGATCTCATTTCATTTGTGACTTTGCCTTGTTGTTTTGGGAGGCTGAGAATTCGACCTTCATTCCGCAAGCTTGACACACAACTCTCCAGAGAATGTCATTACTCTATCAGTGTAAGATATACACTTCTCTTACCGCCAGACTGAACGCATATTCTGTAGTGCACACCATCGGGCACGGGGAAATAAAACGCTTGCTACACTGTCCATAAGATTCAAGAATGATACAGCCAAATTACAGGGAGTAAAAGCAATGCTATACTTAAATGAACATGAACTAAATGAAAAACTATTTATTTATTATTTGTTTATTAATTAATGTTATTTGTATAATAAAATAAATATATATATATATATATATATATATATATATATATATATATATATATATATATATATATATATATTATAAATTATATATTATATTATTAAATTATATATTATATATAATTTTTATTTATTGTTTAAAAAAAAATTGCAGTTTGCAACTTTGAAACCCTATGGGGACAAAAAAATATTTATTTACTTTTTACTAAATGTCATAAAGTATATTGTCATAAAATAAATAAATATATAAATAATAATAATAAAGAAATTATCTGGGATTGCAAATTTGGAACGCAGGTATATTTTGACTAAGTGCAATTTTATAAATGAATAATCATTTACAAATGTGAATTTGAAGGAATTCTAAATCATAATTAATTATATTAATAACTTCTGTTACACAGTCAACACTGCAATTAAACATTTAGAAAATGCAATGATTATTTACGTGCCTTCATTGCTGTAAAAAAAAAAAAAAAATTCCAAATGATGTCATTTCCTTTCTGATCAAATTCAATGAATGATATGCTCAGCGTACATTACAAAGTGAAAACATATTCATCTATTCAATTAATTTGTATGATACCCGTCCATTGAGTCAACAGACATTGCCATATTTGTTTTCTCTTTGTGGACAACATTCATTAGTCTGATAAAGACAAACATAATACACAGACATGAACTATGTGTCGTTGTTAAAAGCTTTTTGTCACTGCAAACACTGGCTCATGATTGTGCCAAATAGCTAATGGGGTGAAGCAGCATTTTCATAATGAAAACCCAAAGCAATAAGGAAGAGAAATGACTGTGTTCATGAGGAAGGTCTGCATCTTCCATTTAAAACCACATTTGCCTCGCTCACCAAACACAATGTATTGCTCATTAAGAGCCTTGCAACTGGAGAAAACCTACTTGTTGATATTGAAACACATTCATTGAACTGACTTTGTTTTGTCCCTTTATGCCCATTACTTTAAGGACTGTTTTTAGCGTAGGAAAGTTATAAATGAACTTCATATGAACTCCAACTCCAGTAGCTCTAATATCAAGCTTTCATGAGCTGTGATATACGCTGTTGCTTTATGCACGTAAGTATGTGTTTGTGTGTTTATTTATTCACGCCACAGCAGCTATTTTTCCTCCACAAATAATGATTTACTTATATTGTTATTCCCAATGTCACTTAACACTCATTTAGCAAGCATATTTATTCAGATTACAGCATTGGGGGTAAATGTGCCGCTTTTAGGGGCGTTTCTCCTGGAGAAGCCTGGGTTCAAATGTTTACCAGTCCAATAATCCCACACAACCAAATGTTCGTCTATCGCCGTAATGCTTTCTGATTAAAAATGACCCACTAAGACAGGAAGGAGACCACTAGTTGAGGGTCAAGATTATCCAGTGGCAAAATTTCTGAGACCTTTTTGGGAAGATGTTTGAAATGTAATCTCACCTATTTACATTTCTTTTCTCCTCTAAATCAGACATTTTCAAGCTGATATCATGGTTCACCTCAAGTAGGCACAAAAAGTCATTTGAGAATTACAGGTAAGTAAGTAAATACAAATAAATATATACATTTTAGTAGTCAGCAACATATGTTTCAATAACTGACTTAAAATTCATTAGTGAAGTGATAGACCGCAAATACTGTAATGGTATAAATGCGAATGTAAATGTAAACTGTGCCAGTACTCCGGTGTAATTTTATACATCAAGCTTTTCCCTTTTAAAACTGAACTATGTTTTGTTTATCTCAGCGCTAAAATTATTATAATAAATTCTTAACGACTTTCAGTTGGTTACATGAGCACTTTATCCAATTCATACAGTGTATGATGCTCAGTGGTTTGGACTTTTAGGTAATATCCACAGATTAAACTTTCGTTTTCATTTATTTTTCATTATTAATTTATTTATGTAAACACCCTGTTGCATCTACTTTATTTTTTGAAAAACGAAATGAAATTTTACTCGTGAATATCCAAGCTCGTGTGTTTCCGTGCAAATAAGAGTCAGTTTGCAAAGGGATAAAACTTAGCAAGAAATATATAAACAACACGTGCCCACTTTTTTCAGTTTTCCCAGTTTGGTCTCCTGCTTACATTTTTATTTTCAGTTGCTAAAGCTGAGATTTTATTTGTATGTGAGGGAAATTATACAGGCCCGGCTCTACGTGGCAGTCACTGGAGCAGCTGGTTCCACACCGGCACACTCTTACCTGCGATGCCTGATAAAGACGTGGACGAGATGAGAGCTGTTTCCCTCCCACGGTGTTCAACTGCCAAGCTGCGCTTAATGTAATTAATTTGAAAATAAGTCTGTGGTGTGCGGGATCAATGGCTTCTTGAGCTGGCTCATTTATTAGCCTCTTTCCCACGCTGCTGATCACAGTGGACTGATATATTCAACCGTCAGTGAGGAGCGTTTCCACACGCTGAGCATCAGGATGCCGCGACCGATTAAACTGTTTTGATGAGTGATGGCAGGGTCGTATTTTATAAACGCTGTTGTGTGTCGTAATAAAATTTACCTGGAGTGACTTCAAAACAAACCTTAATAGACGATCTAGTAGCCAAATAAATACCGTGTGTCTTACCAAACACAGCAATGGAAAACCAGATATCCAAGTTTGCAGTGATGAAATACCGTAAGATGGCATTTTTGATTTTCAGCAATTGTCAACAAAGTACAACATTTTGCATATGCATACGCTATAAAATGTAATTAAATAATGTGGTAATAACACTTTTACATTTAAGACATTCTACTAACTTTGCTACTACATATCAACTAGCAGTCATTGAAGTATTAGTAGACCGTGTGCTTAATATTCTCTAACATCTTATTTTGATGGGTCTACGACATGCTAACTAACGAGAAACCTTGCAGATGACAAGTTAGTGGAATGTCTAAAGTGGGCTATCAACATAAAGCGCAACCGATCATGTTAAACATCTAGGATTTACAGTCACTTTCTTTGTTGATTGCAATCTGTATTCGTCGCCGGCAGAGCAACACACAAGGCAAAATTTTACTGCGTGTGGCAAATAAACGCTTTCGATTCTGATTAAAAGAAAGAGAATGTAAAATCAACAGAGCAGCAAATTAACAAACTCAAATCCAGATAATTCTTGCCCTGCTCCTCCTAAATGAACCAATATGTGAATCAGATCAGTGGGTAGGAAACGTTCGCCTCTGGCTGCACTTGACTAAACCAGGAGGAAACATTAGGAAAGGAAAAAAAAAAGAAGAAATGCTGTAAGGGACGCTGTCAAACTGAGTTGTTTTGTGATGCGTGGTGTTGTATGTGATGTATGGGAATGAAATATACTGAAGCCAAATATTGTTCTGTAACGGTGCAAAAATATGCACAAAAAAGTAAAGTCACATAGTTCAGCAAGAAGACTACTTCTTAAGCACACACTTGAACCAACTGAACAATGCTATAAGACTCTGATATATAATCTCACCTCATCAGGTGCTGTCAGAGCAGAATATCACTTCAGGCATCCATGCATGTTTGAGAAATAAACTTCGATCTAAAGTTGAACGTGAAGTTTAATGCTAGCTCCGTGCCCATGCAGGATGTTGATTTTGGGAACCGAGGAACCTACAAAGTGCAAAACATACTAAAATCCCTCAGATAAACAACCATTCATTTTTAAACACTTCGTTTTAATCAAAAAGTAATGTTGCCTTAACATTCCCATGGCTTGATCTTTCTTTATTAATCATGAGATCATGATATCATTACGTATTGAACTGATCTTTGCGCACAAACTATGCGCTTCAGATCGTGAGTTCTTTTCAAGGTGCCTCCCGAGAGCGTTAATATGTGGTCATCTCAACTAAGTAGAAACTTCAACGTAGCTAGTAGGTTTCTTCGTGTACCGTTAAACTCATAAATGAAGTTTTTAAGATTGTTTTGGTGCTTCAAGTCTCATTGATCATGAATTTGTTATTAGCAAAACCCCGACCGGAGATTTTCTTGCAGTTCTGCCTTTTGGGGAAATCTCTGTATTTATTTTCAGTTTTCTTTTTCATGAACATACCACTGTCTTAGCAATATCTGTTTGGTCTGACACTCAGGATTTAGTTGCTCTATGTATATATATATATCGATAGATTAATTTTTTTATTTTATTTTTTTCCTTAAAGCCACTTTTCCAACTTCCCAAAGGGGTGTTTTTTTTTTCTGTTCTGGGATCAGCTTTTAAGTCTTCTGGTGACCAGAATCAAAGCTCTTATGGCTCTCCAGAACACAAGAGATCCCATCACTTCATCTTCTGGGTGACTGACATTGCCGCTGGTTACTGTCATGTGACCACTGATCCTCGCTATATGCTCTGTGATTGTCATCAAAGCGACATCTACAACACGCTGACAACTTCTTTCTCAAAGGTCTATGTGCAATGTCAAGTAGGTAACGCTGTAACAGGGAGGATTTTGAGGAACAAAGCTTTAAGTATGTCGAATATTCTCTGTTAGCAGTCTGACTCTGACTTTCAAGTTTGGTTGAAGCTCTATCAAAAGAATTTGTGACAACATGTTGATTACATGTTGATCATAACTTATATATGATAGATAGATAGATAGATAGATAGATAGATAGATAGATAGATTTTCTCTCTTAAAATGGATGCTTCTATCAGATATTCATCATGTCCTGAATCATATACTGTATCGCATTAAGCAATGACGGCCTGTACTCAAAATTTGACACAAAGCAGCACACACATGAATCCTGACATGCATTTCAACAAACCTGAGACCTAGTTTCATGTGTTTGTAACAAAAAAGAGCACAGCCAGCCATCACATGCATTCTGAAGTTGTAAAAATAATATCTGAAGTATGATTGGAATACAATTCTGAGATCTCCTCATTTCTTGCTAAAACATTAATTTATTACAAGGAAGAGACTAAATTATGAGAGAGATATTCAAAAAATTCATTTAAAACACTGATTTAGGTAATTCATGTGTAATAATGCTTATATGTATTGCAGCTATAGAACTTAAAAATATAAAATAATAACAATATATAACATATATGTGTCTTAAAAGGGGCAGAGTGACCTCTCTGGCTCTGATTCTCTACCTTTTTTTTCCTCTTAACTTACAAAAATTACGCATTTATTATTTACCTAAATGTAGTAACTTAATTAAAACGAAACATAATAAAATCGTCATTTAAAGCCATTTTAAAATTAATGTTCTCCATGTAACGGGTCACCTTAACCTCAGATCTACTGTATAATGAATGGAAAGATTTCATTTGTTCAGTAATGAGCGTGCTGCCACTACACTAATTGAGTTAAAGTGTTTGTTGATGTGTCCCTGGATTAATAAGTGTTTCAGTTATATTGAACCTACTGTTTTGTGGGGTAATTGTCATTGTACTGAGACATTATGTTACTGATAACATCCTGACAAAATTACGTCCAAACAATCTGTGTTTTGAATCTAATACTAAAAGGATTATTAAATAATTTATTTGCTTATCATTGCATTATTGTTAGGCTGAGAAAAGGGGTTTCTTGTTTGGTGGGCACTTTACAGTCTTTACTTTTCCGACCAAATTTAATGCATCACATTATCTCTTAATGCAGAATTTGTAAAAAGATTTTGAAAAAAAAAAATAATCATAGTATAATAACTCTGAAAATAGACATACTTCAAATGACTAAGTAAATGACTAATTTAAATCAAGGTAAATCAATAACCCTGTTTGTTTATTTATTATTATTATTTTTTACAGTCATAGAAATGAATTATTGTTTCTTTTTCATTTAGTCTATGGGTCAAAAAACTCAATACATGAATCATAAAACAATTCATGAAGGAGACTAGTGTTTATGTTCTCAGAATTTCCTTTTCTTTTTTATTTACATGAAGCTAAAAATTAGTATTTTTTTTTTTTTTTTCCAGTCCAGCTATGTGAGATTCTAAGTGTTACGGTTTCATTGTGTTGAGAATAACGTTCATAAACTTTGTGAATGCCGCTGTCTGGCTGTGATGGTGTATTGTTCCAAAGCGAGTTACAAAAATTATTTGAGTTCTAGGGTGTAATTTTGTCTATTTTCAAGATAATTAGGCAGTGAGAAAATTGATGTCCAGCCAGCATGTTAATGTTAATTATATACATCAGTGAGCAAAGACACAAATGAAAACCCACAGAGAATAAAGAGAGAGAGGGCATTATCGCACTGGCTAAATCTCTCATTTGGTTGACATTCAGCGCTCAACACGGAACATAAATGTTATCTGAAGTAAATTAGTTAAAAGGGAAAAAAGTTAGGAAGTGAATAACTCAACCAAGTCATGTGTCTGGCTTCTTGTTTAGTTAACCAACACTGAAAACACCTTTAGCATGCCCTATAACTCAATCAAGGGAAAACTGATTTTTAAGCAGTTAACATATATATATATATATATGCATATACATGTGTGTGTGTGTGTGTGTGTGTGTGTGTGTGTGTGTGTGTGTGTTCTGAGAGTCCTTTAATCTCTCCACAAACCTGTGGATTCAGCACAATAACAGAATAATAATAATAAAAACGTTGATATGAAGTTTGACAGTGCACTCTGTGAAATGCATTGCTGAATAACTTAAAAAGAGGCTATACAATTAACGGACTAAACTTGTCTGAAAGGGTTCTAAAGTGCTGTCTGTCAGCATAGCAAATACAGCACACTTCCAGCATAATAAAACATTGCACCTCTGAAAAATAACAAATATCTAACTAATCTAATTGGCAGGAACACCACCTTTACTTTACCTTTAATTTTTTTACATAAGACTAAAAAGTGCCATATCGGTTATGTGGGAAAACAAATTCAATCAATCGATCAAGACAGACCACCAAGTCCTATCCCTCATTCCAGCATAACATCTGTATCAGTCCCATATTGGCTTTGTATAGTTACAAACAGATATCAAAATATGAAAATGACATTGTGTGTTTATTCACAAAGTCATGCCACATTGCAAGTGTTTGTTCCCTTCCGGAGGGCCACATTAAGACCGAAATATCCAAGTATTGATCGTGTTGAATATACATAAGTGTATTTTGTGTCGTTCCGTATTTCCGCTATAGGCATTGTTTTGTAACAGCCGTTTTGCACTGCAGGTAGAAATGTGCAAAGATTAATAAGCCATGAAGACAAAGGGAAAGAGAAGGAGATTGCATTTATGCCATTATGTGCTGAGTTTTTTTTTTCTCCCTCACACTACACGCAAATGTGTTTTAATGAAAGAGACTGGTAGTCACACAGTCATATTTCATCTGCTTTTAAATGTGCTGGTGCACAAATGCAAGAAGCAGGATTTGAAGGGGGGGGGCATATTAGGAAAAGCACTAATTTGAGAATAGACAAAATCAAAATTCTCCCCTCTTCCCTATCTTGCCTCCATGCAGCCTGCTATGGAGTCCAGCCAACGCAATTACAATAGAATAAGGGAAGACCTGATGTGGGCGCTACTGAGAGTGTACTTAAAATAGATTACTTTAGGAGCCTGGGCAGTCGATCAATAGGGATGTTGATTACAATAAGCCCCCAGACACTCAGACCACACATTATTTATCCTCTGTGTCTGCTTAAAAAGAATTAGAAATCTATGGTGCATACAGCCCATTAATGCATCTTATCCTTTTGTGAAAATAGAGAGCAACATAAAACGGGAAATCCTGCCTGAGCTTTTGTGCAAATTAATATTCTTTTGATGAGTATTAATGGACTACACGCAATGCAATAATTAGGGCCTCCTGTCAAGTTCATTTATAAACATGAATGAGATGTGGGACAATTTAGCATGTGTATATATATATATATATATATATATATATATATATATATATATATATATAATAAGTATATGTTAATAACAGATCAGTAATAGATATATTGAGAATATAAGAACACGACTTGGTAAAGAGCTTGAAGTAAGATGCAGAATTAGGGATTCACAATATTAAAATTCTGGCAAATTATTATAAATGATTATTAAAATTGCATGTGAAGTCTGGACAAATTAAAATTAGATTAAAATAAATTAAATTATTAATTTTTTTAATGCTAAGAACAAATTTAGGCATTTTAATTTAAGTATTTTTAATTAAATTATTATTATTATTAAAAAGGTTTTAAACAAGAATTAAATCTTTAAAAATAGAATTTAATTGGATTTATTCAACTATAAAGGAAACAAACAAATGAATGAACAAAACCAGTGACCATATCAGCGATTGGTAAATAAAATAAAATAAAATAAAATAAAATGGACCTGGTTGGGCTTCAGTTCAAACCACAGCATACAATATTTAGCTTGTAAATGTGTTTTCATCAGCACTTCCTATTATCAATTTTCCTCTCAGTGAACAATCGCATACCTAGAGAGAAAGTCAAACAGGAATAATTGTAAATTCAATGAGCAGAAGAGTTAATATCACAGCTCTAGATTTTATTATATGACCTGACATTTATCTAAAGCTTTCAGAGTTAAGGCTGACCAACTTTTGACCCAAATGTCAAAATATCTTAGATCTAGGGAATAAGATAGACTTTCCCTTTATTTCTCTGCTTCCTTGTAATCTCTTTTCTACACATCTTCCGAAATGTCAGCACTCTGGCAGCAAAACATTTCCTCTTGCAGGAACTATTAAATGAAATACCAATCATTTTAGATCTGGTGAGAAATTTTGAAAAATTAGGAGAAAGGAAGAAAAGAAAAGATAGCAGCAAGATTATCCTCCTAATCAGTGGAATCAATGGTAATTCTTCAAAATAAAAATATAACAAAAACATTAAGCTCTAAAGTGCCATGGTCAAAAATACACAAAATCAAACATTTTACATGCAGCATACCCAAGGATGATTTTTAATATGAATAAAAAAGATCCAAAAGCAAAGGTGTCGTAGCACAACTGCAAAATTTCAGTATTAATATCAAAGGGTGTTTTCATCCAACAATTTAAATTCTGTCATTGAGTACTCTCCTCATGTCGCTCCAAACCTGTAAGACCTTTGTTTATCTTCGAAACACAAATTGAAATACTTTTGAGAGCTTTCTAAATAGACAGCAATGCAATTACCACGTTCAAAGCCCAGAAAGGTAGTGAGGACATCAAGAGAATAGTCCATGAGACTTCAGTGATTCTTCTGTAATTTTATGGTGCAAGAGCGCTTTCTGTGTGCAAAGATAACAACAATTAACAATTGTATTCAATTATTCCTTCTCTTCTGGGCCGTTATTTGTGTTTTATTTGCTCACAAAAAGTTTCTGTAGCTTCAGAACATCATGGTTGAACCACTGATGTCACATGGCACATGGACTTTACACACTTACACACTTACACACAACTATATATATATATATATATATATATATATATATATATATATATATATATATATATATATATATATATATATTTTTTTTTTTTTTTTTTTTTATGGATCCTAATTCTTACTGTAATTAGACTATAAGCCTCAATTTGTGACAATGGGAATGGGCTTTGCTATGTACAATATATCTCTCAAATTCCAGCATTTATACATCAAATAGCACGGTGACATTTTCAAGGATGATCTGGTGCTTCTGGGGCTGAATAAAGATCACGTTGGACTGCAGATACCTTTGTTGTGGCTATCTGGCGGGATCGGTTTTTGTGGCAGAATTGTCTTTCATTTCATTAAAAACGCTTTGTCTCTGAAGCCTCCGCTAACAGGTTCCCTTGATCAACAGAATTAAATTTCATTAAAAATTTTGCTGAAAGCTGAAGTTCCTACAAAAGCATTGAACTTGCTCGTCTGATGTGAGCTAAGGCTAAAACTTCAGTGTTGGTCTCTCTCCATTTCCAATAAGAGCCAAGGAAATTCTTGCAGTATCTGCACCACATAGTTGATTTAGGTAATCTGGATTTTGACCAGCGAAATGGGTTGCATTAAGTGAGCTTGACTGTCTCAAGTATTCTTGACCATGGCTTATATGGAGATTGGTTAACTTGAAAGCGTGCTTGAGATAAAATGGCACAATTCAGTTTGTGTTTTGTTGCTCGGTCTCCTAATTGTCATTAATAGCTCCTCTAGCTACTGAATCGGAGCCAATAACAGCATGTGATTGGAACCCCAAGCCGTCCAATTATTTTGTTGCCCAAGTTTCTATAAAAGTCTCCAAAGTGCAATGAGTCTTAACCGCTTAAACAGATCTAAGTAATACAGTGCAGAAACATGTTTTAGGGAAATAAACTTTCACAATCAATGTGTTTTTTTTTCCCTTTGATCTTCTAACATCCACTGTGTTTTGCAAAAATTTTGAGTCTAAATATATATATATATATATATATATATATATATATATATATATATATATATATATATATATATATGTGTGTGTGTGTGTGTGTGTATGTGTGTATGTATATGTATATATATATATACAGTATATGCGTGTGTATGAGGTGAGAAACACGAGGTGGCCATGGGTTCAGCTCTCAGAGAATGAATGGTAATAAATACACATTGAATGAGAATGCAAAGCATCTGCAAGGTCATTGAAACTATATTTCCACTACTCTGTAGACATCAATGATAATAAATCTTCAGTGGGCACAAATCTCATCATGAGAGCTCTGCAAACGAACAGATGGGTCAAGTATTGTGTTGCATCATTGACAAATGTATCTCAGTCATTGAGTAAATGACAACCGATTTAGATCAGCCACATTAATTCTAATTACATGTGGACTCTGAGCTGTTTGCGATTCAGGTCTTTGAAATATTAGCATCCTCTAAATAGTGAAATATCAGTCGAGATGAAATGCACTTTGATTGCCTGTGTAATTATGAATCGTTTGGATGATGCATTGTAGTGTGAACAAAGGGTGAAAATTAGTTGTGTGGAGATGAGACACGAAGCAAAGCGAGGCCAAGCCAACAAAATGCCTGTCAGGAACATCAGGACATTTCCACTATACTGTCACAAGGTCAGTGATGCATGTGAAACACCAACACATTTTTATTGTTTTTATTTTATTTACTTTTACTGTACACTATAATGCATTTAATTAGGTATACACTCTTAAAACTGCCCAAGAATACTGTATATAAGTCTTAACAGAATATCTAGTTCTCAAAATTTAGGCAGTTTCTCAAAATTTTGCAGATTTCCTCTTTGAAACCAAGTGTACATCACTCTTTGCACCTATTACCTTTACTTTTCCCCCTCACATACTGGTGTTCTTCCCTTAAGGCTGAATGAATGATTCTGACAGTAAGTCCAGATTTATTGAACATGCTTCAGAATTTGACGAATGACGAGAGCGCTCGAGACCCACGGAAATCCCTAAAATATATAAGCTGCATTATCTAGAATGGATGGAATGACTTCCATCTATCATAAAACTGCTTTTTAAAAATGAGATCATCCACAATCAAGTCTTTTCATTTGTATAGGCAGAAGATAATCTATGACGTGGCTCAGATATTCCTCAGAAATTCATGACAAGGCATTGATATTCCTTTCTTTTCCCTACTGTGTTCCATATTGCATTATCTTTCATCGCCCGCATTCATCACATCTACAAGCGGTTATCGCATCAATAATCCTGCTTCATGACAACGATATTTCTTATGAACTACTTCAGATGCAAATACAACTCCTGGAGACAGAATAAATGTAAAAGGCTGAATGGTGTTGGAGGCATCGTACCTCAGTTTGACACAAGTGGGCTCATCTGTTCACGTCCTATGGGGGAGCAATTCTGTTAAATGTGCCTCAGTGTCACATTCACATTCAAATATTGCTTCTGAAAAGTATCTTCAAGATCATAAAACGGATAATATCACACGTCGCTCATATTTGAGCGACTATTCCTATGACCGCTTTTGATGATTGTATTGTCGCGTTTCAGTAATTCTGTTTTAGTCAAGCGAGCCGCTCGCCAAGAAAGCGTTGCACAGAAAACACAGATTTCTGACAATAAAGCTTTTCCAAAAAGGAAATATTTTATCTTATTTTATAATGTAATAAAATTTAAATAAATGCTTTTCTCTCAAACGATCCAGAAAAAATATTTTATAAATAAATAATATATTTTAGAGCACCAAATGTAGCTTTTGAACACGGGAATAAATAATATTACAAGATATATTGAATACATATAATAATATGTTTATTTTTTTGTTACAGAATGTTAAAGAAAACTAAATTTGTTCATAAATCAAAAATAACTACAAACATTTTGTAAAAAAAATGCTATTTACAATAAAAGCTTTTCTCTCAAACAACCCAGAAAAAAACAAATAATAATAATAAATATTTATTATAAGATATATTAATATTTTGTAAATTGTAGTAATTTTTCACAATATAATATATTTTAATTTATTTATTTTATAATATAATTTATTTGTTTTTGTGTATTTGTAATTTCCTATTATTATTCTAATGTTGTGTATCTCTATAAGCAACATCAAAATCTTACTTTGCTTGCTTTAAGTCGAATCCCATGTAGTGAGCTGCAATATCAGAAAAATCTATATCATCTCCTTGTAATGTTTCTTTTATGTTACAATGCTGTCTTACAAAGTACCAGCCTGTGCCATTTACAGAAAGGTGCCTAGTTATACTGTTGGATTAGTGGATACAGTTGCTGTTGACTGTTTATCTTGAATGCAAACATCCACCTTTCATTATCTGATCACAGAAGCAATGTCAAAAACAGACTCTTCAGTAACTTGTTCCAAGAGAAATAAAAAATGAAGGTTCTGAACACTGTATACAGTTTTGCCCTTGGCCCTGGTTTCATTACAGCTGCCTCAGAGCGCAAATAGCAGGTTCTCCACCAAGAAAAGGTTGCCGTTAGTTTAAAGACAAAGAGTCAGACTGGCTATTTACTCTGTTCTGAGTGACACTAGGTCTGCTCATGGCTCTGCATCTTTTATTTATCTCTTGCTCATACAACATGCTCGGTTCTGGGACACTGTGGCTACATGCAGAAGGGGTGGATGTGAGGCGAATTACAATGGGACCCCCCTTTATGGTTTTTAAATGGGCCAGTACATCCCCAGAAAAAAAAAAAGTATTTACGTGCAGATAATCCAAGACGAATTTTCCAAAATGGATAGTCCGGACTCAGTTTGGAGCTGTTTTAAAATAGCACCATTCTCACCGATTTAATTCAACATGATTGCACCAAGCCTGCATGAATATAATGTACATATGCTAAATAACTATATTTATTTATGAGAAGAGATTATTATTAAATTAAATCATGCATTGGACATTTGTGTGTTGTATATTGCATCTGCAGCTACTATATTTTTTTAAAAGCAATAAGCCAGAAGATAGATAGATAAATAGATAGATAGATAGATAGATAGATAGATAGATAGATAGATAGATAGATAGATAGATAGATAGATAGATAGATAGATAGATAGATAGATCAAACTCTATGAGAATTGACAAAAAGGCAAAATTCAGGACCAAAGAAAAAATAAAAAGAAACAAATTCATAGAAGGCTGTATTATTTTTAAAGCAATACCATATAACTACTTGACAACACTCAAGGCTGTTCATGGTAACTGACATTCTGACTTGACTGGTTAGCAAAATCAAACAAAGGAACAGATATATTTGAGCAAAATACAGAGTCCACACACACAAGCTTATAGATTCTTTTGTGTGTTACTTGAGAACTTCAGTCTAGAATGATGAAACTCTCTTCCTCCTGGCAAGGTGAAGTTATGCTGATAGTGCTGCTGGATCATTTACCAAAGGATATAGACAGAGAGAGAGAGAGAGAGAGAGAGAGAGACAGAGAGAGAGAGAGAGACAGAAAGAGAATCAGGCTATTAGGCTGTCGTGATAGAGCTACTCTAGGAGCATGCTGAAGTCTAGTGTTCAGCTACACCTGTCTGTATGTGTGATGTCTGTGACTAATTTGACAGGACACTTCCTGAGCACCCCAGGATGCTGTGGGTTCCATCAAAACATTCACTAGCTGCAGACAGGCCCATCTAATCACAAAAAAATGTGTTTCTGAAAACCACAAACCACAGCCGGGCTCTCAATCATGCACTGATATTCTCTGAAAAATGACTTGTATTACCGCATGTCATGTTCTCTATCTTTTTGACCAACAGCTCTTTTTTCCTATTTCTAGTAATGTTATCTTCAGATGAATAAGCTGCTGTACCATTGAATGGAAATTTTTGACACCATTTGCATCGAGTTTCATCATTCTGTCACAAAAAAAGTCATATTTTAGTTTCATCGTTTGAAAACAAAGGCAGCATTTTAGGGGATCGTACTGTGGGCAAAAACCTGTATAATAATTTTTTTTGCATTTTGCGTTTAAAACGCAATTGCAATGCACATGCAGTTTGTGTGCCATTTCTGAAATTTTGTAAAAGAGGCAAAATGCGAGCACAATAGTCAAATGCTTCCAAATACAAATGCATATATACAGTAGTATATACCGTATGCCTAACATATAAAATGAACCCATAATGCATTAAAATAAATACAAATTCAAGTTGGTACCACCATGAAATCATAGATGTAAATTATAATAGACAATATAAAATATTGTAATATAAAAAGCTAGTTAGATAGTTTAGAACGTTTACAATTTAACCTAATATTGATGGATGCTAATTTTTGTTTTACTAAAATATGCTAATGCATTCTTTTATCTAAACCAGTTTGCGCTATGAGGGTTATTTGTTTTGCTGACTATGTAGTGCACTCCAAATCAGGCATTATCCCTGTAAGCAGTAGATAGCGCAGCAGCTCACTGCTTTTGAACAGAGCCATTGTGGTAATCATACATCACTGTATTAATATTCTGCTGTCTAATCTCATCCCTCTCCATTAAAGGGAAATCAATAATCTTTCATTATCAATAAAGCATTTGATCCGAGGCTTTCATTTTCACTATTCTTGATTAACCTTCTCAACTTTTTAGTGCTGATTGTGACATCGCTGTACAGATTTATCACGGCAACTCTGGAGACTATGAAGCAGTAGCCGAGGTCCATGAATGGTTGGCTTCACCTGTCAGGGTGCCGAGCGACAGATACAGCAGAGCGTGCTGTGTGGGGGTGTGTAGTCATGTCTCAGGAAGACTTCAGAGGCTTGGATATGTCCAGGCGCTGTTATTCTGTCATCATGCACGGATTCTTGTCACTAGCGTCTTTCATATCTGATGCATCACTCTTTGTCCGACACTTTGGTCACATATTGACGCTTGGTCAGGACCCCTTTAGGGGACGTGCAGGGTTCTCTGTTGCTTTCAATTGTTTGTTTTAATTTAATGGTTTGCATGCATTTGTAAAAAAAAATAAAAATAAAAAATAGGAATAATTTTATATGAACGCATACTTTCAATGGAGCACTTAACCCCACCCCATAAAATAAAACAAAAATTTACAAGATCAGACATGACTAGCTTTTCGATTATTTTTAGATCATTAGATTCATTATGTAAATCGATATTTTGATATTTTAGTTGAAAACAATCCTAGCATCGTTCATGTGTTATCATTTAACACTGAATTTAATGTGATGACATTGAGATTGAAAAACACCAAAAGTATGATTGTAGTGCATAGAGAATAAAACTCAGTGGGTCAACCTTCCAGAAAAATGATGGGTAATGATGATTCTTTGGGTCATTCCTGTACATTTTTCAAGTTTGTAATTTGATTTCTAAGTGAAATATTAACATGAATGAATATAAGAAAAAATAAGACACGTGTTTGGAACAACTTAAGAGTAAATGATTTTAAAAATAAATTTTTATCCCTTTAACCAAGAATCTTCCTTCCAACACGAAAGTTGTGTGTCCATACTATATGTGTGCGATAAAAGAAAGGACCTTAAAAAAGAAGAAATCACTTAAAGCTTACTAAATAGATGAATTACCCCACAAACTCAAGGCGAAATGAACGGATTGTCGTGTTTTGAACCGTGGTGGCCTCCTCTCATTTGCATGGCGGCACATGTTGGCAGCTCATTATAATTTGTTGTGACAGTGCCCTGCCCGACTGGCCCAGAGCGGACAATCCACACAATGGGAGGCTGACCCGGTAGCAAATTTGCACCATGTTGTCGTCCCCTACGAACACATGCACACAATTAAGTTCTTCCAGATGATTTGTCAGGTTTTCATCGACTCATCTGATTATCTTTATCCAAATCCAAAATAAAAATAACAGCTATCTGGTGGCGCTTTGCTCACAAGGTCCTTAAAGGGTATCATCTCTGAATCTTAAACGTCCTGGCCAGTGACGGCTGGTGCTCGCTGTGCTGTCCTTTACAGTGGCTGGCAGCGGACCTCCTTCTTTGTTAAATGGAGGTGTCCAGCTGGATGTGATGTCCCATTCATCAGCCCCAGCCGAGCCAGGTTTGATAAATGACCTGAGGCTTTCTGACTCACACACATGTGAACAGCCCAGAGTAAGAGTCCTCTAGTGCTGGTTTCAGACGTCCCGAATTAAAAACCTTTACGAGGATTATTGAACAAACCTCAAGAATAATCACAATCTAAAAATTAAATGTGATGTCGAAACAACAAAATAATAATAAAAACAAATACACGTATGTATGTATTTATTTATTTTATGCTCACAATATGTTTGTAACATTATTATACTACATCTGTAACACAGTTATACTGTAAAATTCTGAGTAAAGCTTTTATATTGCTTGCATGTAGCACCAAACATTATAAAACACATCTTGAGGCAGTTTCTTTGGTATATGAAGTGAATGAGATTCAAGAGAAGACAATTTGAATAATAATTAATAAATATTAAAGCTTTTTGTCAAGCTTTTTTGCCATTTCTGGAAAGTCAAAAACCCATGATAAATGATTACAGATCTTCTATTGCTAGGTAAGCACTCCCTTTATATATATTATATATTTATATATATGCTGTATTTGGAGAATGGTGCAATGGTGTTTTCTATGAATAAAATGCCTTGGATGGCAGGTTAGTATAAAAATCGCATCTATAATAGCATCTAAATGGCAGTCATCCTCAAAAATCAAGATTAGCCTAAGATACCTTTTTTTTTCTTTCTTTTTCTTCAACGTTTTGCTTTCGCCGGTGAGTAGGGCTTGATGTGACACATTTGAACTTTGGCTTAAATACCATCATCGTCCACTGCAGCTGACCTTGGTTTGTGTGATATTTGAACTTCCAAACTGCATGTAGTAAAGGGTAAGATAAGTTTACGTACCAACAAACTTCACAAATATGTTTGCGAATATCAACATTTTAGATGTTCAATGAGCTGTCACCATTGTTTTCTTTGTCGAAAGCCTTATAAATGGGTACTGTACAACGAGTACGCACCAAACAAAACGGTCAGGGGTTCTGGATAGCATCAACAATTAGACCCTGTTTGTAGATTATGCAGACAAAAACCCTCTCTAGGCTTACTGAACATGTGCCTCTGTCTTCATTTTTGCTCCAGAGCTTCAAAAGTGTAAACTCCAAAGAACTGCAAAATACTGCCTTAAAAAAAAAGATGATTTGTAAACTAATAACCAGCGGCTTGCAGTATGTATGACTTTTCTGACATAGTAAACTTGCTTGGTAGCCCACCTGGTAATGCACTCGTGGAGCTCTCAGGTCCTGAGTTTTGTGGAGCAGTTACGAGTTACAATAAAACTACCTAAAGACTTGTAGAAGCATGCAAAAGCATGGCTCGTTTATTTTTATTTCATGTTTGCTTTTGATAACACTGTTGATAGTAGGATTTAGCGTAGGTGGGACATTTTAGTGCCACTCACCGGGCATTTAGTTTGGAAACAGTCATAAGATGTAAAAGAAACAACTACATTGTGCAGAAATGCTGTCATAGCCAGATGCAAAAACCATGTAGTTAGCTATGAAAGCAGATATTCTTGGCACATTTACTTCTCAAACACAATCAGAGATGCTAGAAGAGCCTTTTTGAATGTAATTCACGTCAACATATTCTCTAGTCGAAGCTTTAGCAAATAATTTTGGAGGGAGGGGGTGTATCTGTTAGCATTGCCATGAGCTCCAAGCAATTAGCATTAGCTCTTGCTCCTAATTGGACCTGTGTCAGCTAATTATACCTCTGACGCGGGGTCTCCTGGGAGGCAGGCTTGCTAATTTCAATAAGGCTCAACAAGTACTAGCTTCCCTCTGATGGTCGTATTTTAATTAGAAGCAAGTCCTACACCGAGTGCCTCAGAGAGGGACAGAAAATCAAAGACTAGTACGAAGCAATCTGTGACTGCCAACTGGCCACACACACACACACACACACACACACACTCCCACCCACCCACAACTTTCATGCAAATGATGTTAGGTTTGTTTAGATGTCGTCATTACACACACATGACTTATAAATGCCTGTTAATGGTTAATAGTGAAAGATGCTATTTAATACATGGTGCAATTATGACATCTTGGATGTCTTAAGCCAGTGTTTTTCAACTTGGGGGCCTCCAAAGGGATCTCAAGATGCTTTAAAAAATTTTTAAACCCCTGTGATTTTAAGTTGACTTTCAGCAGTGCATCAAAACACATATGATACTTATTGTTGTAAAAATAATATACAGGGTTTCACTGACATATTGTATATGTGAACATATGCCTGTGAAAAAAGAGTCCTCTCTGTTAAAACTAACAGTCTAGTCTTTTACCACAACTGTTTTTCTGGTTTTCTATTTTTTTTTTTCCTCAGAAAATTGCCACTTTTTCTGTGTGTGTGTGTGTGTGTGTGTGTGTGAGAGTGACAGAGAGAGAGAGAGAGAGAGAGAGAGAGAGGAAGGGAGGACCATTTCATCAGGGAAACTTCTGCCACTTCAATTTTCTGTACATAAATAGGAATGAACCTGATAACAATGAGAAACCGGTTCGTACCTCTTTATTTTTTCTTTATTTGTTGTCTCAACACCTCCTGCCACCATTTTCTTTCTTTGCTATAGTGTCCATATCTCTCCTTTGCCATCATCTTTCATCCTGAGTTCATCTGTTCATTTTTACCAGTATGACAAGCAATGTGCCTTTTATAAAAGGCCCTTTATAACATCCACAGCTATGAATGCGATGTTTTACAGAGGTACTTTGTGGTACTCAGCAATGATTTTTTTTTTTCATTCTTACTGGAGGAAACTTTTCAAGTCAGCTCACTCGGTTTCAGAAGAGAGCAGAAGTCTGAGAGAAAAGCAGACAATAATCTCACACTCATTGTTGCCCCCTGCTGCCCTAAGAAATACTGAAACAAATACAACTGATAAAATTATTCCTTTTTACTGCATATTACTATTAACTTATTATAACTCATATTCATCAGCTCACTAAGAAATATACACATACATACATATATATATTCTTATTATTATTTTCTTCACATTTTCTTATGTTGCTGCCTTATGTTAAACCACATTAAATTACTTTTTCCTCCCATCATCAATCTACACTTCATAATGGCAAATTAAAAACACAATTGTCACAACTTATTAAACATTTATTAAACTCAAATAAAAAACAAATAAATACACATTCATATCATGTTCATTATCAGGCCTTTTATACATGATGCGAGAAGCTTTGCATATTAGCATTTGCCAAGTATCTGCCATTCTTCTCCTCACCTCTTCATTTCTCAAGCTCTGTCAAGTTGGATGGGGGCAGATGCACATTTTTAGGTTTCTCCAGAAATATATAATTGGGTTCGAGTCCAGGCTGTAGCTGAGCCACTCAAGGACAATCAGAGAGTCTCCTATAGGCCACTCTTGCTGTGTGATAAAGGTTATTGTCCTGTCGGAAAGTGAATCTTCTTTCCAGTTTCGAATGCTTTGGAATAGGTTTTCTTTAAGGCTATCTCAATATTCCGAGCTTTTATTCAACTCTGACAAGTCCTTCAGTCCCTACAGCCCCACAGCATGAGGCAACCGATGATTGTGGAGTTTTGCAGTGATGTTTGTCCTTGTGTAGATTTCTCCTATCTCCACATATAAGAGTCAGAGCTCCTTTCCAGCCCATTCTCAACCTTGTTCAATCACGCGTGTAATTATCGATTGCTTTGAAGATCTCGGTGAGCTGATTCTGGCGTGTTTGATCAGGGTCGGAGCTGAACTTTGCATAGAGATAGATCTCTAGGAATAGGATTGGGCACCACTGCTTTATATAGATGCCCAGATATACATCTACCATTGTTCATAGTTACCATGGTAAATTTTTGTGCATGAAAGGATTTGCACAAATCCTCCCCTCATCTGTGTCCTGCCTAACAATCATCTGGACAGAGAACTTTTCTTTTTAAGAAGGTCCTCTGTGGCTGTGTTAGTGACCCCTCACTCTTCGACTCAAAAGATGGAGAGACACAATGAGAGAAGTGTTGGTGCAGTATGGGTGAATTTCTCTCACCTCACTAGAAACAGAATGTCAAATAATGGGTCTCGTCAGCAAGGAAGGGCACTGGAGATCTTATAAGGAAGTGTCTGCAATAGATGCCTCTCCAGTGCTCTGTCAGTGTGACTGTAGAGTAAAAAATGAAAGGGTAGCGCATCTCACGCCCCATTAAATCTTCATTCTCTCTGTGAGACAGGAATAACTCAACAGGGCATGTAAAAATCCTTTAGGTTATTTTCCATTAGTGTGCTATGAAGTCACTGAATCTTCTATATGTTTAGTATCTTGAGGCATTGTTTTTTATGTTTTTTTCATTCTTTGAAATTGTGATAACTCAGTTTTGCCTATATGCTGAAATAAACATCAAACTTAAACATTTAAATGTTTAAGTTAAAAAACTGCAACTGTAAAATAGCCTACTCCAATAACCTTTTCTCCTGTTACTTATAGGGTGTAAATACAGTATACATAAAATATGTATTATATCTTAAAAATATTTATCCAAAAAATATAGGAGTCATTTAAAACTCCTATGACTTTAACCCATCTTTGGAACTCAAATGAAGATATTTTTCTCTCGTCATCTTTGCCCATCCATCGAAGGATCTACGTAATCAGCATTTCCAAGCTTCGAAAAGGCAAAAAGTCTATATGGATGTATTAAAAAATGATGAGAGTCTTATTGGCAAAGAACAGTAAATAATGTATTTTGCACAGTGATATTTTCTATGAGCTACTTTGACTAAAAGAGCTTGGGGTATGGGATAAGGTAGTCCCCCTTTTTATTTATAAAGCTTTCATATGGTTGAAGTTGGAAGCACCTACTGCATTGATACCCTGCAGAAAGCTCCACAGAGAATCACCTTTGACTCCAGAAAAATGCTCTGCTGTTCAGAATAACAACTGCTGAATATAACAACCAGCCAGACAGGTCAAAGGTCACAGCCCTGAACCACTGCTATCAGAACATGCAAATCTGAGCAGACAGGCTGTGTCAACAGGATCTCTTTAACTGCGAATGTAGGAATTCAGGTGTACGTAACACCCTCCGATCGCTACCCGGCTCTCATTTTAAAGAAAAAGTTGCAAAAATACAGTAATGCTTTATATACACACCAGTTTGATCTTTTATGATTTCATAGAGAATGCACAGCAAACTAATTTTTTATTTGACATACATCACAGAGCCTTCAAATTATCTTTATAACCTTTGTGCATACCAAAGCAAGATGAATATTTCTTATATCACACATGCTTGAGGGCTTTTTCATTCAGTCTTAACATTCCTGTTTACAACCACGTGTTTTTAATTTTATGCTTAAACGTTCACTCCATGTTGGAGTTTATTGTTTAGCGATGTGTTGAATAGGTTTTTGTTCAGCTGTGTGCTGAAGACTTCATTGTTTCAGCAGCGTGAGGCTAATTAATCACTCGGCTTTATCAGAATAACAAATTTACACTTTTCAGCAACGCTGCCAGAAAACAAAGCGGACGGGGTCAGTTCAGACAGCTTCCTGTTACAGCGCTTGTCTAAAACCTTAAATGAATCCTTCAGAAATTAAATGCTCACAGGTTGTTAGGAAAATAATTAGTTTTCAATAGTAGCTCGCTATAAAGAAGACTTGCTAATGATACAGTAAGTTATCTTACGATTCATTTTAAGTGTAGTGGACATGTCGATTCCTTCAGGTATAGAAATTACACACTTAAGCATATATTGATTACGAGGAACAGTTCACTGAAACCCTTTATTTTGTGTTATAAAGGGTCTTGATTGAAAGAAAAACAATCAAGATCCAGGAAAATCTATTTGTGTCTTCATTTATGAATAAGAAGAAGCTACTATGAAAATATCAAATGCCAAATGAATGCATACACACACACATACACACACACACACACACACACACACACACACACATATATATATTATTTTTATTTTTTTTAGATAATTGATTTTCTCAGTTTCAAAGTGACCCTATTAGCTTCATCCAACTATTAAATACTGAACACAAACCTTTTATGTAACATTGCATAAAGGAGAAAGAATTGTGTATATATTATGCCTTGCTGCTCTGTGCCTAATGCTACAGGCAAAGAAAATCACATTGCATTACAATGCCAAAGACACAATACAACCTCATCACTATCAAGCCACCAAAAACACTTGTTCTCATCAGAACTGTGTTTTTTGGGTCAGTGATCCTTGGAATTTACTCATGGATCATGTCTGAAAATGCATGAGTGTACAGCCTGTAAAACATTTCTACATCCCGGCTGCACTTAATAACTTTGTCTTCCCGATATGAGAATCAGCCTTGACTGTGGAAAATGGAAAACTTTATATTCTGCCTGAAAATTATTCATGTCTGTAGAGATACAGAGAGCAAACAACTATTTGTCTCCCCTTTCTTTAAAAAATACACTGTTTAACAGAAAAGAGGGACTGGATTCCCCCTGCAGAGCATCCCACTTTACTGTATGCAATACATGACACACACACTTTCCAGTACAGACAGACTACTTAGTTTAGCACCTATGTATTAAAACATGGCTGAAGAGAAAGGCATTTAAAAGGGCATTATGCATTTTACATAATTACTATTAATTGCACTGTTGTCTAAGTGAAAATATTAATGTTCGATTCAGATTAGTCAACTGTTTTTATTGAGGAATCAGCAGAAAACTCATCCCCTCAGGATTACTGAACTTAAGTTAACTTTGGGGTTGGAAAAACTTGAGGGTGAGTAAATGATGATGGAACTTCCATTTTTGTAGTGAACTATCCTTTTAATTCCTGTCCGTTTTACCTTGATGTTTAAAAGATAGTGTTTTTAGCACTCTTTGTACTTTCGTCTACTTAAAATAAATTGCCTGTGGTATTCACTGTTTTAGATAAGACCGCATTGCTAAATGAATAAATGCAAATGCATTAAACATGATTAGTGTTTTGCAAATGACTAAATGTCAAGCAGTTTTGATATTGAGGCCAGTTTTGTCTGATTTGGTCCATAATGAGAAGCTCAAGCTCTGCATAGACTAAATATTAAGCTCTCTCGGCCACCCATGAAATATTTTACCCAACAGGCTGAGAGCTTTACTGTTAATTTAAGCACAGAGTTCTAAATGTAATGGAATGATCTAAATATGTTTTTAACAGGAGGTGAGAGGGGTACTTCCACGTTGCTGGTGGCTGTATTCAGATGCACAGGACAGTAGTCTGGCTGCAATGGCCCATGGCTGTCTGAGCCAGCAGCAGAATTTCATGCTCTAGTGCCTTATAGGTGAGACAAATGAGGGTGACACTGAACCGAATTGTCCGCAAAATCTCGTTCATTCGAAGGTAAGGTGTGAGTTTCGGTTTGTAGAGGCCAAATCTGTGAGAAATCAATTCTTCTCAGCATCACTACAGACATAACATCATCTAAACATCTTCTTTTTGGTTCTCTGTTTATCATTTATTTATTCAGAATATATAGTATTCCAAAGTAATATTTTTAGAAATTAATTGTACCAACATGTGAGAAAAAAAAGGTTGTCTTTGCTTAACGTAAGCGCTGTAATCTGCGTGGGGAAAACATGAAATTCCTATAAAAATGACTCTTTTGTCTTTTATCGCAGAAACACTGAACGATCAATAAATGTCCTAATCACCGCTAGTCCATAATATATGTGAAACACGCTGTTTAATTCATGTAAGTTTGTAGAATATTTTTATTCACAGTTGGGGTGCCCTGATATTTGAACATTTACTATGATATAGCATTCAAAAAATGTAACGCTTTTTGATATTAAACAAAAAACAAAACAATGCGGGGCTTGATTTTATTCATCGGAAATTGATTGGATCATGAATCGACTGTAAAGTGGGCGTTATCAGAATAAAACCAGACCTAAAACTGAATTTCCCCTTTAAACACCCAGCACCAATTTTCAAGGAGTCTTTTTGTCCAGAACGGGGACGCTGAAGGTCAAGTTCACCCTTGAGCGTGTCAGAGGACCCCATTGGTCACGCTTCTTTTTAAAATCATTATTTGCTATTATTGCCATAACCTTTGGACTGAGAGAAGAAGAGGATGTGTGCGCTGAAAATACAAGACTGCTGGAGTGCTGAGCAGATGGAGACAAGCATAAGCTCAGTGACAGAATCAGTGTTTCGAAAACAGACAGATGGAATGTCAAGTCCTGGTGAATAAATACAGAGACTGCTGTCATATTTATAGAATATTAGATGTGTGAATATTCAATCTGTGTAGATGTGGGTTTCATGGCTATACAAGATTTTTTATTTTTTTTTAAAGGCCTCAAGTTATCAAGATTAGTAAGTGATTACATCACACCAGTCTCACGCTAACATGAATAATATGTCGGTCTTTTGGCTATGCTTTAAAAACAAGTGCGTATTTTAACATGAACAAACTGATGAAATTTCTTGCTTCATAAACCTCTACTGTAAGTACAACAATGCAAACATTATTTTTAGTTCGTTTTTACAAACCAACGGACGAGTCAAATTTAGATTTTGTGCCTCTTTACAGAACTGCATGGGCCCTTTTTTACTTTGTAAATAATTATCCCTGGTCTAATTATGCATAATTCATCAGTGCAGTTTACATATGTAGGAATAGTTTCTTACAAAATGAAAATTCACTAAGTATCGAGAAAGACATCTGTCTACATATTTACAACATAAGAAACATTGCCGGAAAATTACATCACTACAAAACAACAGTGCTGCTTCTTCTCCCTCACAGCAAGCAAGACACAACTATATATTTATAGTATGCCTTTGAAGACAATAGCTGTACAGAGACAAAAAAAAAAACATATTAGCATGCTGTGGAGAGACATTAATTAGTTTAATAAGTATTTACTGGGAGTGTAGAACACATTTTCTGTCCAGACATATTAGGTTTTAAAAACCCAGCGTAAGACAATGAGTCTTTGGTGAATTGTAATGAGTGCAGCTTCGGCTTAATGGATAATTTACATGGAATATGGCATGATTGGGATAAATGCATAAATTAGTATGGAATCAAATTCAAGCGTAGCCAATTTACAGTACATGCAAATGCTGCATGTTTACAGTACACTTTACGTGGTTTGAAATTGTAGTTGGCAATTTTTTATTTCTACATTTACATTCCAAATTAGTATCAGTGTAAAACCACCAGAAATAAACATGGCAGTTTGTGGAGGGCTAACATACTTTACAGTCACTCGCATATTCACTTTGACCCATGTCCAGTCGGTATACTTCAAGTCCACTCTGAATAATTTATCCAAACCTCATAAACAGCATCCAACGGGCTGTACGCATTCAATACAACAAATATATAATAAAAATGTACTAGTGTAAACAACCCCTCAAAGATTTCTGATGTCATAGTATGGAGCTTTCATTTTGAAAAGTATTATTGTTTAGAGTTATTTTTGGAGACCGCCGGTGAAGTAGCGTTGCTGTGCATGTCTTCTAAAATTGAAGATTTTCTACAAAACTTAAAAATATTACTTAAGATCATAAACTTTTGAAGTATTTAAAAATGCCTTTGTGCGACACGAGTACAGATCTGGCCAATTCTCTTTTACTCCAAAAGCTTTAGATTTTAAGTTGCAATCGCAAAAGTAATGTTGTTATGTATGTGGTAATCTGTATAATAATGCGAGGTTTGAATAACTAAGTGTTAAGAGCTGGTGTTCTCAATTTGGCACACTTTTTTTTCCAGTCATGTGATGCTGTTCCCAGAGCAGTGTATAATGTCAGGCCTGTTACGGTATGGGAAATTAAACATATGATTTCCAATTGGAATTTTGGGTAAAATCAAATGACTCTTTGGTTTTAGATGTGTATTTTACCACTGAAAACATTTAGTTCAATAAGGGAGGGACATGTGATGGCTGGGCTTTTAGATCAAAAACAATTATTATTTATAATATATATATATATATATATATATATATATATATATATATATATATATATATATATATATAATATTATATTATTATATTATATTATATTTATATATATATATATATATTATTTCCAAGATTAGTAGCTAACAAAAGATCATTTAAGGTGGCTGAATAGTGTAGAAAAAGTGCTATTTGTTTTCTATATTCATATTAAACCAGCCAAGTCAATATAAAAATGTATTATTTACTTTCAGATAGCAAGCAAACATTTTGTATTTTTTTTTTACTTCAGAGTTTTACACCACGAGAGCTGTGCTTTACACTGACCTTTTCATCTACTAGCACAATCTACTAAAGTTAATTAACTGAAGCACTGAAATCTAGCTTATAGAATCTCACTGACTTAATTGAATAATTATACATGATGAATTTGCATTTCTTAGGTCGGTTGCCTATTTTTTCTACCGGAGGGAGGTTATACGCTTTCGGGTACTTTCAATATTTTTTCTGCTCTGTAGCATTTTGTTCTGAGTCGGCGGTTTTGTACTGTCAGTCCAGAGTACCTGAGGTCAAGACAAGACTAGCTGTGTGAGATGGGGTAAAGGCACCTTTCAAGCTTTCAGAGATACTCAGTGTTAATGTTTTTCACATTTTGTTCAAAATGATCTCATTAAGTTGTAACATCCCTTGAGATATCTAAAGGATTTCTTTTTCTTTTTATAAATGGGTAGGCCCTTAGGTATGCATAATTCTTGATGTGGTTTCAAGTGAGTTCTCTCACCCCTGAGGGGGTAAAAAGTATTAAGCTCGGTAATTGCTGTCTGGCTTTTTCTCTTGTGATGTGGATTTAGACTGCTGTTGTTGAATGAATGGAGGTGTATTAAATTGCTTAGATTCCTCCCTCTGCGCCGCTGTTTGAACTTTTATACTAGAAAGTCAAGTGTGTGATGTGACGGCTGTGAAAATTACCCTGATCACCCCTAGGTGTAGATGGATACGTTGAAAGAGTGATATGTGATGTGGGGTTTGAATTTCATCGCGATTTTAACAGTCATAAAACAATTAAAATTTTTTTAACAATAATAATATAGATAATATATAATAGAGATTTTTAGCATTTAATTTGTGTTGAGGTACATATATATAACAGTATAGTATATGTTTTTTTATTTACAGTTGAGTTTATTTCATGTATTTTTACCATATCTCAATCTTTTATTATTACTTTAATCGTATAATATTTAATACTATATTTTAATATTATTATTATTTTAATATAGCTTATTTTATGTTATTTTTTTCCTTGTCTTTATATAGTGTCAGAAAGGAGCATCCTTGACATCAGCATGGGCAATAATAACAAAAATGTTGATAAAAAAAAAAAAAAAAAAAAAAACATGTTGTGTTGTAATTTGCAATCAAACATGACGAAACGTCAGACAGACTGATGGAAATACAGTATTCCAAAACCAGTCATAAAACTAAAAGAAAGGTAACTTTATGCAACCTAATTTAATTCATTTTACACTTTTAAGGCAACACTGCATGTATTTTTCTGGAAAGTGCAAAGTCTTATTAGGTTCCGATTTAGTCAGGATTCTGCCTATTGACAAGACAGTGAGGAAGTTCAGTAGATTAGTAACAGAGATATAGGGCGCATGTGTGTCTCGATAGTACACGGGTAAAGACAGAGAGGTTCTACTCTACAGTAATTCTGCACTTTTGTTCAAAAGTTCAAAGATACTTGTTAATTTAAAGGGAGTCAGAGGAAAAAAGACAGACAGAGGATGAAACATTAACAAAATGGCCCTAAGAATAATGAAGTGTTGCAGGAGAGAGAGCAGACGGGATGAAAAGACGAAAAGAAAGTGATTTGTGAGGAAACCCTTTACAACTCTCCCATTCTCCTCTAATGGATGACTTCCTCAGGCAATGAGGCACCACGGACTGAATGCCAAATGAGCTTGGTGAGTTTCGTGGAATCTTGGGAATGTTTGTTAAATGGGAGATTTGTCTTGAGGAGCATCTGACGATCATCAATAGTTTGCCGTTTTGCCCACACACGTTTTGTCAATGTTCATTAATATATTTTACAGATATTACTAAACAGAGAGAAACCATTGTTAGTAAGTTTGAGGGAAAATCAAGAGAATTGATTGATAGCAATTCAACTTGCGTCTATGGTGTATTTTTTATTTTATTTATTTATTTTACGTTTGCTAATCTAACGGCTTCTGTTTTCTTTTAGAAACAATTACAGGAGATGTCCCTCTTTACTTTATTCTTGCATATCGTGTTATTAGGCTGTTTTCCAGTTTTTAATGAAAACTCCCCTGAGACGTAACAGTCATCTCTCTCTGTAAGCCTCCAATATAAACAGAAGAGCATTTTACATCACAATATACTCAGCTTATTCAATTTGGCTCATTTGTCACTGGGCTTCTGGGAAGAAGGGCAGATCATTTAACTGAATTCAGATTTTGTTCGTGTGCTTTTAAGTGTGTAGAAACTCAGTATATACAGCTTTGACAACTTTAACATTTCTTCAGCCTCTCAGTGGTAAAAAAAAAAACAAACAAAAAAAAGTCAGTTAGTTAGTAACTGAGTTAAATAATATTAAAGTAATTAATTACCGGGGAAAGTAACTATTGAGTTACTTAAAAAATAAATAAATAAAAATCGAATGGCAAACTTGGATGCCCCCAATATTAAATATTAAATTAACGAAATAGACACTATAAAAAATATAATAAATTAGTATGATAAAACATTGTACATTCATCTATAGTATCCATCTACTAACATATAGCAGCAGTCAGTCAAGAATTATAATGTAATATTATAATTTAGCATTATACGACAATAGAACTCAAGTAATTACCAAGTATGAATGCATATTTGTCATGTTGTCTGAATTATTATATGATTACTACTACTACTGTTACTATGGAGGTTGCACCTGTCCCACTTCTCCACGTCCACTGCTCATTAGTCCCTGAACTAATCAGTTCAACCTGTGCAAAGTCTTGATTTGCCACGGTGACCAATTCTGAGCGTTTCCCATAGTATTCCCTGCCTTTTGTTACTGACCTCGGACTATTTATCTGTTCTCTGCCTGCCCCGACCTTCTGCTCGTCTGTTCTGCTATTTGGATTGTCTCCCTAGCTCTGTTTGCCATTATTCTGAGCCGGTTTGTACGACCACCCCAATAAACGCTGCGTATGGATCCCACCCAGCCCTGTGTCTCATTACAACTGCTACGAACTCTACTACTAATAACAATATAAAACGCAAGGATTAATAAACTGCTGGGTTTATGAATATTAATCACGTAGTCAGCCTTCGCTCTAATTGATTTGCTGAAATCAAAACAGTGACGATAACAGGCGAGCGCCAGTCAATAAATGTTTTGCGCATTAGTTCTGCCAACTACCAGAGAAAATGGCAGTTCTTAAAAACTGAAGAATTCCAATATCATTTACACTTAGAGCGTCAAGTCTGCATGTTATGTAGGACTCTCTTGCTCTATATTTATATTTATTTGTTTTAATTTTTTTTTTTTTGCTCTAAAAAGCCTACTTTCCATATAAGTTGCATTATAAGATTGCATGAATTTTTATAATTGCATGGATTTATTTTTATAAGTTAAAGCTGGCTCGTCACGTATTTCTTTCTTAAGTTTTGAATCTTGGTAAAACAAAGCGAATTGGTTTGCCACCAGCTTGTCTCCCATCCTCCCCGGTAGAAATCGCGGTACTGGGCCGTACAAATCACGTTCCGGTGGTTTAAAAAAAAAAACTACCTCGCCCCATTCTTTATGAAGGGTCGATTGTGATAAGAAGTCACAATTACCGTTTTTATTTATTTACTGTTTCTGTTTGGGAGGAGGGTTATTTTTTTTTGCGTTAATCATCAAGTGCTATCAGCTGAGCTTATCTTGTATGTAATTACTTGTCGTGAAGTAATTAGGATGTTCTCCTGGTCCAAAATGTGGACTGGTCGCTACTATAGATTTAGGAAGAGAGTGTGAAGCTGCGGACCCTTTGTGCTGTTGCTTCATTAGCTAGGTCCTTTGAGAGAAACCACCAGCGCACACAATCCTCCTTTAATTAGCACAAAGCTATCGCTACCCTTTGTGACTGATTAGCCTGAGTAATGACTAGCCATGCTCAAGTTCCCCTTTGTAGCGCTCAACTCTGTTCACAGACACCTGAAGCACTCAGACAGGCCCATGAGTAATATGAAATGCTTCACTAATCTCTTCAGTTCATCTATAGATGCAGAAGCAGACCACCGTTTTTAGTCAACCACTACAAATTAACAATTCTACAATTAAAAACTAAAGCCATGATACTACTTTAATTTCCCTGCTGGATATAATTTTCAGTGACTTGTGGAAAAGGATATCTTATTAATTACGGTCATTATGTTTTCATTATCATATTTTATCACTGAACCTGCCAATTCTGTCACATTGTCCAATAGTTGAATTTTCAGTTGTAGATACAGTGATGATCCGTTTGGACAGAAAAGGGGGTCCGTGCTGTTGGCCTGGAGTCAGCTGTGGATAAATAATTGCTGTGCTGGAAATTTTATCATAAATTTGGCTCTGTCAAAGCCAAGGCTCTTCTACAGAAACAATGGCTGTGATATGGCTGATGGTTGTCTTTTCATTGACTTCGCTTCTCACTTCCAATGCAAGCGTAGCATTTCCGATGACTGCGCATATTAGATTTGGGAAATAAATTTACTACTACTATGTTATGGAAATAGCGAGTTGGATAGCCTATATGCCATTATGTTGGATGATACAGTTTTAAATCACCAATGAGCTTTGTTAATTGTTACTGGCGCCCGATTTGCCCAGGTTCATGTGATACAAGACAGGACCTTCAGTCTGATAAATATATTGAAGTGATTATCAGGCCAGGCTGTCAAAATCACATTTTATAACAAAACTACAAAACTACTTTCTTAGACTACAAACGTTAAATTGAACATTTATGTTTTTTGTATCTGGCAGCTTTAAGCAAAACATTTTCTTCGCTCTAGCTAAGACTCTCTAGCTTATGATGGCTTCACAAATAATAAATTACAGACATTATACAGGCATAATTAAATTACGGGACACTGCTAATGTCTTGAAAGAGGTGGAAAAAAAGCTCCCAATTGTGGGACAGATCTGTGTTCTGCAGACTGTGGGATAGGTCACCTAGTTTTAAATTAAGGTCAGATCTTGTGCTGGTTGGATGTTGCCTACCAGAATGAAGCCAGACAAGTTTACAGAGTCTGTTTAGAACCAAACCGAGATCACCTCTTCAGCTGGTTTTCGGTTTGGTTGTTTGGGGCGCACCAGAGTGCGATTGATGCATTCAAACTTGTCCAAAAAGTCCGCAGCAAAGGGGGAAATGACCTTGAGTTCATTTCATTTGAACCAAACAAGACGGCTGTGAATATATTATTATTATTTATTTAGTAAATTGCGTATGCTAACCAATTTGGGTACTGTGCTGGACCGCCCAATTTAAAACGTGCGTCCTTGTATAGAACAAGTTGAGAACCGCTGCTTTAACCTTTTGTGTTGTAGTCGGCTTTGTGTTGATTTAATATAACGGAGCATTATGTGGTGCATTACACAGTCTTAACAGAGCACAAAAAAGTGATAAAATGAGGTGTGAAGGATTTAGATAATGTGTAAATTCTCTTCGAGTTTGCTTGGCATGGCGGCAGTGAATAGATCAGGGTGCAGTTGGCAGTGTCAGGTAGAGATGTAATGAATAGCCTGATTAGCTCTTTGGCAGGGACACTCATGCAGATGGTAGGCACACTTTTCTCTACCCTCCCCTTCTCTCTTGCAGGATCTCTCATTAATCAGTGTAATTACCAGAAAAAGAAAACATATTAGGGCATTTAACCCTTGTGTTCTGCTAATTTCTCAAAAACATCATGACCCTTGTTCGTTAATGGCAGGAATCTTACTGTACTTTGCGTTTTGACTGGGTGTTGTTTGGTGTTTTGAAAATTGATTTGACTTTGTGTAGAGGAGAGCAGGAAAATATGTGTTAAACCTTTTGCACTTTTATTGTCAAATCAGCATAGAAACAGGGCTTTCACTGTTTCCCCCTGAAAATAATTAGATTATCACTCAATACAAACTTTTAATTCCTGAACTGTGGTGATTTATTATTATTAAATTTTATTATAAATACAAAATAAAAATAGAAAGATTATTTGTTTATGTATTCATTGTTTGTGAGTTGTATAGATCAATAATAATAATAATAATAATAATAATAATAATAATAATAATAATAATAATAATAATAATAAATGTTCATGTTTTTACTATTAGTAATGATCAATAGCAGTTACATATTATCGATATTATCGATATCACTAATTATATATGAACGATATCACTATTATTGATATCACTATATATATATATATATATGTGTGTGTGTGTGTGTGTGTGTGTGAAATTATATTTGTATGTGCATCTTTTACTGTATTTATTTACAGTTTTTACTGTATTTTTACTGTAACTGTTTACAATAATTATTAACCGCTTTATAATATAATAATAAAAATAATAATCACCATCATCATCAGTTTGGCTGTTTGCAAAGTACAGACATCTATCAGTCTATTTCGCTTAATGCTCTGTTGTTTTGTCCTTTGAAACATAAACCTATAATGTACATTAGGAGAGATGAGATTGAATGGATGGCGTGTTGTTGAAGATGAGACTATAGACCAGCATTATATAAACATACAGCAATATAGAAGATGAGGAATTCTTTGGGAAAGTAAGGTTGCATTGGCAGTCTCAACACATTTGGATTCTTCAAAGGTCGTTCTGACAGAGTGACTAACTGTAAACAGGGAGAGCACAGCGTAACCGGCAACTTTACAGGACGTGTTGTATTCCCTTCAGTGCTTGTGAGTTTCATCACCTCTGTGTGAGAGAGAGGTCTGTCTTTAAAGGGCATCCCACCAGAGAAATATTACGCACACACTCTCAAACACTGAGGTCTGCTGGATTGCAGCTGCGTCTGTTTTACCCCACATCACTGTTGTAATCCAATAACCCATAATGAAATATATAGCATTTTAAAAAATATTTAGCATTTTAAAATGAGCATGATTTGAACTTTCTCTGACATGTAAGTAAAGCATCCCAATACAAAACTCAGCTTGTTTGGGTGTTCTGGAATGGTTGCTAGGGCTCGAGTGTTGTTGAGTTGCTAGTTGGTTTCTTATTGGCCAGTGAGCAAAGAGGTGTGGAGCATCAGCAGGAGGTAAAAGAATGACGTTTCTTAAAATAAAATAATTTCATAACATAACATGACATGACATAACATTTTATTAAAATAAAATGTGTGTGTTCTTCACACCGCTTCAGTATGTGTGTAGTAGATTAAACTGTACTTTTCATTCACAGAGACTCGCATGAAAGCTTCACTTTTCTTTTTAGCATTTTGTGGTCTAATATTTACAGATAATAGTCCATATTGTGGGGAAGTGCTACCTTGATTTATTCAGCCAATTTTACACAGTTTTGTGACACGCTGCTTTATGCTGTTAATTCCAATAAAGTTTTACAACTGGACTCTGTCCACATTTTCCACATGACGAAAATTATGAGCCGTATGATTTGACATAATGTTCAGGTTTCTAAAGCCCAGCGAGTAGCATTTTAAGCGCTAAAGTTCACTATGAGAGTGCTGTTACTAATGTATGAAAACAAAGAGATTTATTTAATTTATTTCAAACTTTTTTTTTTTTTGTTGTTAAATCACCAGCAGCTCTGTCAGCAGTAAAGGTCAGGTCTCTAGAGATACAATCCAGAATGGATCTGTGTGTTAATCCTGATCTCTGTTGACAGGTGTGTTGAATTGGGCACGAGTGGTGTCTGTGGTGGATTATCTGTGCCAGCCTCACACCCGTGGCTGCCACATGCTGCATATGGAGTGTACACTGAGCCAGGTTTGTCACTGTGCCATAATTGAACTGCTCTCAACCCAGAGCAAAGCCTGGAGCCTGCTTGCTTCCTCTTCACATTTAGTTGTTCTTCTCCAAGTGTATTGTTAGTGCTATTTGTTCAAGAGCTGTTCATAGATAAGTGTCATAATAGGCTATTAAGATAAAAAAAAGAACATTTCGCCCAAAAGTCATGAAGATACAATTTTTTTCATTGTTATATAATTGTCATAACAAAGTGCATGTACATAATATAATTTGTGTTAAATTTTAAGAAATCTGATTATTTAATATTTTTAATTATTGAATTCCGATGTATCTTTACACTATGTCTATTCTGGTGTATAATTAAAAACATAACTGTATATTATTGTAATATATGATTATATATATATATATATATATATATATATATATATATATATATATATATATATATATATATATATAGATAGATAGATAGATAGATAGATAGATTATATTATGCATAAGCATTATTATTATTATTATTTTTAAAAAGCCTAAACATTTATGAGGTATATATCAATACAGTTTTAGTTGCATTTAATTCTAAAGCACTTTATAATTGAGGATTACATTTATTTACAACATATTTAATAAATATTCAATCTTTAACTTATTAACACTGTCTAACTTTCTTAAACGCATGTTATCTTTTGTGCCCAAACGCCAGTAGGTGGCAGTAAGTCAGTCTTTGTCACCGAATCATGCATTCAATCGGTTTGTTCAAACGGCTGATTCAATTACTAATGAATCACTCTCTTTATGAATGGGTCATTGAATCATAGACTCACTAGATTTGTTTAAAGGAAACAATGCTTTTTGAAAGACTAGATGCTCAGCTGGCTCAGTTGTTCCTAAGTGTAACTCACTTAATATTATATTTTGTAAAAAATAAAAAAATTAATAAAACTGTTATATAAATTCAATATCACATTCGCAAACTCTCAGCGATAGATAGCATTTCTATTGACTGTAGTCTGCAGATTTTATCGCAAATAGTGGCATATAAACACAATGCTACGTTAAAGTGCTGAACTTTTAGTAGTCTTTCAAATGCTTAAAACATAGAAAGAACTTTAATTTCCAAATAAGCCTAACCAGTTGGAAATGAAACCCTGTCCTGGTTCATTTGATTAAGGCCAATTTCAGAAAATCAATCGATAAATCAAGCAAATAAATACATTTAAGCTGTTAATTGTCAGCTGTGGCAATATGTTTCAAGAGAATGGCTTGTAAACACACAGAGGGCAATATTTCCCCCTCTTGATCCGTTTTTTGTTCTCCTAGCGAAAAACGTTTGCCGCCAAGATTGCTTCCCGTTTCCATTGCTTGCGTCCACGCATCATGAGCTGGTCGCTGGTGTGTGAATGTGTAAGTACCCGTGAGTTTGAATTACTTTCCTGTAAGAAGTGATCATGTCTTTCGAAAGCTTGCTGGCTCTTTCTTTCTTTTGCAGAGGAGAAATGTGGAGGAGCGGAGGCAAGAGGTGAGACAATCTCAATAGTCTTTTGAATGGAACATTCAGCAGGTGAATTTTATGGAAGAGGATTCGGGACAGCTGTTTCTTTACTTGTGTAGGACCATGTAATTGATTTCTCTTTTAAGCCTTTCCTCAGAGAGCATTATGTTACAAACCCTTCTGTCACAGTTGTAAAGGAGTATTTTACGCTTTGCTGTGTGCCGCAAAAATAACAAGCGATGCTGCTGGATTTAGAACGCTTTTGCTCATAGTGCAAAGGCAGGGCAGCGGAGCAAAACAGGAGATGTTGCACTTCTGCAAAAGTGCATCAGTAATACAGTGATATGGGTTTGCTCAGGTTCAAACCACACATTAAAAGCCTACAACTCAAAACGTGTGCAAGATTACAAGGTGTTGGCAATTTAATAGATGTTTTCAATGTGTTGGTGGTGAAAAATCTGCTTTTTTAGACTTGGTATCGTTTGCTTTGGCAAAAATACTAGTTCTGTTGTCATTTATTCACCTTTTTTGGTGCGTTTTGCTTAATAATGACATAACATGTTCCTACAACTTAAGAGTGAGTCCTGTAAGCAAAGGTTGCGTGACCCAAGTAATGTGGGTACAAATCATGAAATCTATTCAGTTATGTCTTTCATTTTTAAATGTGGGTAAGTTCTTAGAGAGGACAAAATCTAAGCCAAAAACAGAGGTCGCCACCATTTTGGTACACTGAAAAAAAAAGTGGTACAATGTAAAAACAAAATAAAAATCCATAATCGCACTATACTGCGTATTATAATTAAATCGATTTTTTATTCTTTTTTAATTCAAGGGCTGTCAATTGATGAAAGCTTAAACTAATAAAATGATATGCAAAACAACCAGTATTATAAAATAAAAAAATCAACTGTTTTAAAGATCATTGTGGCAGATGGATGCTTTGGATGGGTACTGGGATAGGATTGTGACATGATGGACACTGCAGTGCATTGTATTGCAGCGTCTTGTGGAATTAAAATTAAAAGCAATTTTTAAAAAGGTGTCTTGAGAATTTGCATTCCGTGCAGCTCCATCAAGTTTTTCTCTGCAAGAACGTGTTGACATTGGCCATTATCTCTACTATTTATCCACTCAAATAAGCTATTGTTTATCTCTTTCTCTCTTACAAAGGCTCATTACGATCTCTGCTTGTCTCAGAGCCCGGAGGGGAACTCTGACACAGTCTGAGAGAAGCCCTGAGGAAGAGAGGCATGTTAGCTTGTAATGCAATTGATTCTGACTGACCTTTGTCAGGTCTGCCGAGAAGATTTGAGCTTGGCTAAAATAGTGCTTTTTTAATTTTTAAATATTTAAATTTTTCTTTTTTGGATAAATATTTATCAGCACAGACAGACAGAAATTTTTTTGCGAGTTGTCATTTAGTAATGGAGTAAAAGTGAAATAAAACTATTAAAAATAACTAAATAAAATTAAAGCTGAAAATATATTATAATATACATAAGTATGCCAAAGTCGTGCATAAATTGTACGTAAGTTGTCCATTATTATTTTTCTTATATTGAACATAAAAGAAGATAAGTTTGAGAATGCTGGTAATCAAATGGCTTATGATCCCCATTGACTTCCACTTTTTCCCTACAGTGAAGGTCAGTTGGGACCAACAACTGTTTGGTTCTTCAACATTTCTTATTTTGTGTTCAATGTAGGAAAGGAGCTTATACAGGTTTGGAACGAAATGAGGTTTAACAAATGATGACAAAATTTCCAATGTTTGCCCCCAACAAAACTGCCACATTTTCAAGCGACACAGCCAATTATATTACCTATCAAACCCCATCGAATCTAAACTGTATGATAGCAGCGTGCATGCCTCTCATGTGAAAGTGGTATGATTTCTCCCTATGGGAGAATAGAATAATTAATAGAAAGACTCTTAGTGCCTTAATTACTGCACACATCTGCCAGAATCACATCTGGTGTGGTTGCCATCGCCTGAAACAATGTGTGTTCTGATATTAAACACTAACGGCAGAGAGAACTGGGTCACTTCTGTGGCGCTTTTCCTTCCTCCTTTTTTTTTTTTTTTTTTTTACCCAGCCCGCTTGAATCTAACTGGCTAAAGTGAACAGAATTTTAACTTCTAATTCAGTGTGCAGAAGACCACAGATGCAAAACATTTGTGTGTCATGGACTTTGGTTTGTCATTTTCCAGCCCGCTATGTTCCCGGACAGTAGCTCAGTTCCTGTAATTGCACTAGATGCTGTAGATATGCCTGAATTGGGCTTGACTTTCTGCTGTTTACTAACTGTGGTGATGTATGGCTCCAACGTCCACTTAGAGAAGAAAACTGCCTATTGTTACACGCCAAGCAAGCGACGCTTATGTGGACTGCAGATCTATGCGATACAGTGGCGCGCAGGGAAATGTGACATATGGTGCTCATGACATGCTTTCGCAAGTTCCGCATATATTTTACACCAGTGGCTTTTGCTATGAGTCACATGAGGATGACGCTCTCCTGTCTGAGGAGAAATATTCGCATTATTTAAGTATACTCCGCTGTTTCTGGTGTTACGAAGCATCTCAAACAGATGGATGCGTAATCGCTGATGTGAACACAGATGTTGTTGAAGGCCACGGTCCACTCTTTTCCAATTAATGAGTCTGCTGGCCTTCATAATATCAACCGAATACTGTAAAGGAGACTGGTGCAAGATGTCACATGTTTACTCTAGCGAATATTTTTGAGGATAAAATTATTTTGGAAAGTCAGTTTCTGTACAGACACGTACCTTTACCTACGTATATTATTTAAAATATAGTAAAAGTATATTTGCAGATTTAATAATTATAATAATAATCATGCTCTTTAGGCATTTAAGCACATAAGGAAAAATGCATTATTTAGCAAGCTTGTCACCACATAAATCAATTAATTAAGTATTTTTTTATGTATTATTTAGTATTATATGTTTAGATCATCGCATGTGCTCAGTGGGTTTCGTGAAGTTTTGAGTTTTCGTTGAGGCTTTATAGGATTTTGGGCTATATTTGGACAGGCCCCATGGACAGAGTAGCCTTCTGTGATCCTCATTGGTTAACGTTTAAAGGGCCATTGATACAGTTATCTGTTTCATTAGATGTCACTGATTGGCTATATTGTCAGTCAGAGTGGAAATTCCTGTTAGTGTATTGTAACACTATTCATCTTAATCTTCTTTCTTTATATTGGAGATTGTGGCTTTATCAAACCACTGTTGAACATCGCAGTGGTTTAAGATGTCATTATCATGCATGATTGTAATGGGGGTCTGTAAACACTGTAATTAGTCATCATTTGTGTGCCCTCACACATTTTTGTCTATGCAAATTATAAACGGATCAGTCAGTTGATCCACAGAGCAGCGCTTTAACCCCAAGTGAGATCAACTGATGCGTTTTACTTTCACACGAATACTTGGATATGTATTTCATAGAAATGCAGCCTATAATTGTACATGTTACATTTGATAATGGACCAGTAATGAATATGTTATACGATGGCCTCTGAGACCTGTACCATTCTCATCTCCGCTTTAGTGTGACCTAATGCATGATGGAGCGTCAAACGATCTCTCAATTTAGGTTTCTGTGAAATGATTTAAGCATGTATGTACGTGTCTGTGTATTTATGTATGTGTTTATTTACCCAGCCCTAAATAACAGAAATTAAGTATATTATTTAATAAAGTAATAAAACGTAATTTACTGTATCATTCATATTAAATAAATGTTTTGAAAGGCATTTATTTAAGGTGATTGTGATAATTGATCTTGCAACTTATATAATACTTAATAATATTTGTGAGATACATACTCAGATTTGCTAGATATTAGTTTAAAAAATAAAGTCATATACATATACATATACATTGGGCTTTTAAAGTTATTAGAAAAAAAGTCTAAATTACAAAGTTATCTCAAAATATGCCAGAATTATAATTTTCTTAAAATTTTGAGATGTTAACTCAAAAATCTTAGCAAAAAGTCAGAACTGTGACATATAAACTCTAAAAAGTTGAAGTCACAAGCATCTTGTGACATTAGAAGGTTTTGAAAAGAGATGTTTAGATGGAAGAGACTCAATTTCAAGATAATTGCAAATGGATATTTTTTCCACATTAAATCAGAAAATGTAATTTTCCACTTCTTTATCACAATTCATCAGCATTTCTTCTTTGCCATGCCAGTGTACTTTCTGCTTCCCATCCTCTTACTCTCTTTCTTCTGTTTCTGTTATTGATCTGTGGTGCATTGGTGCTCTTCAAAGGGCTGTGAGCCGGGTATTGTATCGTTCTGCTCTCAACTGGTCTTATTCCTCTGGTTGCAGTGTGACAGTGCTAGACTATGCAAACGCCTCAAGCTTCTCTGTGGGCTTACTGAGGTGAGATCTGTGATGTACTGGGTCAAACACATTCTGGCCTTTCTCAGTCCATTTCAAGGGGTTAAAAGGAGGAATCAAAGAGGAAAATGTCCAAAATATATCTGCTGTTTAGACAGCAGATATTCACTCGTAAAAATCAATGTGAGTACAACTGATTTTGACTGTATTCATTCATTTTTTTCATTCATTTACTCAAACAGTGGATCGATGGGTACCTTTTCAAAAAAAACAACAATATATATAAAAATATATATATATATATATATATATATATTTTTTTTTTTTTTTTTTTTTTTTATTTAATCTTTGATTTTTAGCCTTTTTTTTAGCATTCTTGCTGAATAACAATATTAACTGTCTTTCAAAATTCCATGATTTATGAGTAGGTACTTACATCTGTAAAACGTTATGGTGTAGTTAGTACATTACAACTAATGGGATAAGCATTAATTATGAATAATTAAAACATAAGTGTAGTGTAATATTTACAGGAAAAACGCTGCAGAGTTCAACCTTTGATTGTTGTCATAAATCTGGTTACTTCCTGTCAAACACAGACAGGAAAAGATCATCTGACTGACATGTAAAGCGACCGACCCCCGGTTTGCATTGTTTTATTTAATGTTTACGAATAATTGTACATCATGCAAAAGTGTCAGCCCATGTGAGAGTGTAATCTTATTGGCTTTGCCAGTTTTCCAGTGAATCTCTGAGTGGGGCTATTAGGCTGGTAGACAGGGCAATAGAAGCAGGCTGATGAATAGCCTAATCTGAGCCGAGGGTCTGTTCTGACAGTATCTGCCCACTCTTGCCAGGCAGGGTGAGTGTGTAGAGATAACTGCAGTGAGCATCAATGGATTTTGCTCCACCTGTCTCTGGCTATTGGCTAATGAAAGGCAGACTCGTGTGCGTAAATAGCAGGATGAACTGTGGCAGAAGGGTGGCAATGAAAAAAGAGTCCAGAAACACAGACCTCCTTTTCATTCATTGATTTATTCATTTATTCACTCATTGGATCATTCAATCAGTCATCCATCAAATATTTGATAGCATTTATAAAATGATATTTTAAATAAATGTTAAACTTTCTATTCATAAAAAAAAACATGGTTTCCACAAACAACTGTTTTCATCATCGATAATAATAAGAAATATTTCCTGAGCATAAAAAAGCATATTATAGTAATTATGTGACACTTAAGACTGGAGTAATTATGCTGGAAATTCAGCTTCGCATCACATGAATGAATTACATTTTAATACAACAGAAAATGCTTATTTTATATTGTAATAATATTTCAAAATGTGACTATTTTTACTGTGTTTTTAGTTGAACTAATACAGCCTTGGTGAGCATAAGAGGCTTCAAAAATGTAAAAAATAAATAAATAAAACATTCAAATATTGAATGAAATATTGAAATCTATTTTATTGCTAAGTTGCTTGTTATTTTGCACATACTTAGCACTGCATAAATTTAGTTGCATGTCCTTCACTTTTGATGCCTAGAGCTTTAGCTCCCAAAGCAATTACTCCTCACTGACACAGATGTGCTGTTGACTTTTAAGAACAAATGCAGAGGTGAAAAAGAGAATCAAGGCACGCTGGGGGCAACACAACGTAGTGTATGATTCCTTTTGTTGTTTGTTGCTACATTTTAGCATATCGGCGTACTTTAATTATTAATATATTTTAAAAGAGCCGCAGTGTCTTTCATCAAGTCCTGTTTATGTTGTGTGATGAGGACAGAAAAAATAAGGTCTGGTTCAGCCGACATCGCAAATGAAATCATTGTTGACATCTGTGTGCATGCTATTAGCTATTCTCCATCTATTGTGGTGATGTAAAATTATTCTGTAAAGCATGCAACGGGACAAAATTGATTATGTTTGTGTCTTTCAGGTTCTCCAAAACAGTCACCGTTGAATGCATATGCACTGCAGTTTTTGCAATATGGATGCTGCAAATATGATGTCATTTAAAATGACATGAGTATAGAGGCTGTTTTTCAACTACAGGGATATTTCATTGAAAATAATCACCTTGCATTGTAATTTTCTGTTTTGTTTCCATTTTTGTCAGTTATTTGTGTACATACATATACCTCAATATTCTTTCCCACTGCAAGAAAAAAATTGGAAAGTCTTAATTATGAGATTAAGTGCATTCTAATCACTCTGGATGGAACAAAATTTATTACGATTGCAAGCTTACAATTTTATGTTTTAATTTATGAAGGTGCTGTTAAATGAATTATATCTTTTGTAGTAATTTTACAATACTATCATATTTCGTATATGCAACTTATATAGTTGCATTGTAAATTAGAAAAAAAGTTGAATTTTACAAATTCATCATCCAAACAAACACTACAAACTCACAAAAATGCCTCTTGACTCCAAAAATACTGTCTTAAAGAAAGTCTGTTTTCTCTTTCTGTGCTGTTCATGTGCATTCAAATGTAAATATAATCTATCAGACATGACTTAAACGCATAATTTCTGTACCTTATTTGCTTTTGTCTTGGTTAATTTGGTGCAATATGTATACCATTTAACACTATTCCATTTCGATTATTATTCATTAAAAAGTAAGATTACTATTGGGGTTCATTTAATTAGAAAACCCAATTATTTCCTTTGATTGAAATTGTACTACTAAGTTGTCTTACCTTTTCGAGCATCAGAATTAATTGATTTCTGTATTTTCTGCAGCACTGGTTTATATCTCCTGGATTACGAAAGACTCCTGGAACGTTTAAACGTTAGATTAAATGTGTGTGTTGAAGCACAGAGTTGTGGGATGCATTTAGATGATGCATCACTTCTCGCCGTGTGATGCCCCACACACTAAATTTGGCTTGGTGTGATCTTGGCAAAGCCACCGTTACATACTTGGATAAGTTGGATGCGGTACATAGTCCTGGTAACAGCTGAAGTCGAGGAAATTTTCCATGTCCTTTGGCACAGCATGAATATAAATGAGTTTTTGCCAGGATTTCGCCAGTAGGGTTCTCGATTTCTCACTATTGCGAATAAATATGTTTTTTTCATTTTTGTTTTTTGCCGTGATTCTCAAACTGATTAGTCGAGATGGTATAAGGTTTGTTATTTTTCTTCCTTTGACCTTCTTGCCCTAAACAGCACCTTATTTGCTCTTTTATCCTGACACACGCTGAGTTGCGTTATTATGAGTAAGGGGTCATGGAAACAGAAATAAATGAAACTAGACGCAACCTTTTAAGTCGACTTATATCATAACAGCGGGAGAGCTAGATAAGGGGCCAAAAGAGTTGGCATCTGAAGTAACACACCGCGAGAGAGCGCGAACACTCTTCTTACTCGCTTTATCTGCGGTCCTGCCGCTTTTGTGCTGTTTGTTTAGACCAGCTGATGTAGCAGATGGCCCAGGCCTGACTGCGGAAGGTGTTTGATGGGTGGAAATAGGTATATTTAATTACACGTCAAATCTGCCACCCCAGTACGGACTAATGCGAGCTTGTCTGTTCCTGCGCCCAGGGCCTCTTTTCACTCTGTTCAGCTGGCATCTCGCCCTCAGCCAAGGTGCATCTACTCCTCAATTATTTCTTGTGCACAGAACAAAAAGCAGCTTTAGTCTTTGACTACTGATAGTACGGAAGTCCATTTCTGCCACATGAGGTTGAATCCCAATTGACATAAAAAGTGATAGAAAAAAATGATAGAACATCTCATAATTTCAGGTTTGTATCCCATCCCTATTATGTAATTTTTACTTTCCTCACATGTATGAGAAACAGACACTGCGATTTGTACTTTTGATTATCTAACAGTTGTAACTTACGAGATACTAGGTCATATATATACGAGACCAAGTTCATTCAAAATCATAATTAGTTTACATTATGAGAAGTCATTATTAAGTGAAAAAACGTGTCATAATTGAAACATTGTCTCATTTATATAGTTTCTCATAATTATGACTGTTTGTCAGTCATGTTTTTAAATGTTTTCAACACATCAAAGATCGTGGTCCTTATTTCTAGAGGACACATGCACTTTGTATTTTTATGTTTGTCTTGTTTCTCTTACAAGAATCTAAATTTACTTGGCATTTTCATTTACTTCAAAAACCGTTTTTATATTTTGCAGTAAGTGCATGTTTTGTTTTCTTCTCATGCATTTTTTAAAATATAAATGTAGAATTTATTGTAACTGAAAAGACTCTAGACTCAAAGCCATTATTTTTGCAGCATACACTGTAAGTCAAGTTGACTATAAAATGAGGTTTTATAGTCATATCCCTTTTTTTGTAAAATAGCAGATGCTTTAAATGTCAGTGTTAGAGGTCAGAATGTTCAGAATTCTAAATTGTAACCTTAAACCAGTTCAAACGTAGTGGCATAACTTGAGAAAAGTTACACAGCTCAAACACTTCAGTAAATTCAGACAACAAGTGCAATCCGAGGTGACAACATCATCTCTTTTGTGTCTTATTTTTGTCTTTGGCAGCGAGATAGTGTGCATAATCAACATTATAAAACCCCATATTTTTGGGTACTTTTTAGTAGCACCATTTCTGTAACTAATGAACAAACTTTTTCACAGACGTTTAATATTCCCTTTCTTATTAAAACAAAAGTCAAACCCACACATGACATCAGCTGACAAATGCGGTAGACCACTCCTCCCTCTCAAGCTCTCCAAAGCCCCCTCATCTGAGTGCCACTTCCTGCCTGGCTCTCGCAGTGCTTAATGAACTGAAGTGTGGCTAATTACTGCGCTATCATTTCAAAATGGAAACTATAAACATTTCCATTAGCCCCGGCATCATTAGCACAACAATTAGGCATCTGGGGGATTGATAAAGGATATCACTCAGTACGATGTACCAAGCTACTATCGAGCCACACACATACCTCTGCATATCAGTATCCGCACGCATGGCTAATCTCCGGGCACTCCGGCATGTGCATCTGCTGCAGTCCCTCAGGATATGGGGCAGATGCTAATTTGCCTGCTGGAGGGAAAAACTGCTATATGGAGGCACCAGGAGAGGTTCTGCAGTCCCTGATGGAAGCTGTCACAGACCACACCTGCTAAACAATCCCTTCCTGAACATCTGAATCAGCCGCTGCGTTTGTCGCTCAACAGAGACCTATCCGTTTTCATTGGCCATTATTTTAAGTCCTGGTTATGCGACGTGAGTGTAAAGATATTATAAGATCATTGAGCAGATGATGATGATGATGATGTTCAGGAGAGGCCAATGAGTTGAGCACTCACTGAAAGTATTTTGGAGGGAAATGTTGTATGACTGATGCTGTATTTTATGCTGGACTATGGGGTTTAATTTTGGAACTCTGGCCCTTGATGTTATTTTATTCTTTGATCTAAATTTAAAATGATAATTTAAAATAAAAAAAGGAACTTTGTAGATTGTCTTCTCACTAGGGAAGTGCTGACTCATTTATATTTAGACGGCTCGTCAGCTTAAGGAAGTTATTTCCTTATAGACTGAAGTTACATTGCTGGTCATTCTATGAAGAACATTTTTTTCATACTAATTATTTTTCTTTGAAGATGCTTCAGTTTTTTTTAGATATTTTGATTGTTTTTGCAAACCTGAATTTTTCTGACGTGTTAAAAATTCAAAAGATCAGCATTTAGTTGTAATTCTAGATATGTATCTACTGTCACTTTTGAGAAACCTTTTAACTGTAGTGTGTGTGTATCTGTGTGTGCTTGTGTGTGTGTATATATATATATATATATATATATATATATATATATATATATATATATATATATATATATTAGCTTTTTTTCTGAGAGTGCAGGCACTTCAGTTACATGGTACTCCATTGTCAGTAATTGGAAATATTTAGTTTGGGTTCTGGGCCAAACAAGATAATGCTCACAAAGCACCATTTAAATAGATGTTTCTGGAGTAATTAAGTCATATTGTTGAGAGGGTTTATCAGGCCTGCTTTGCTTTCACTGCATCAGTGTTAAGTGTTATTGATTAAGAACCTTAGTCGGTGGCAGCATGTTGAGAGCATCAATTGCTAATCTCTTAATACCTGCTTGTACCTCATTTATATCCATGGTTTTATGCCACTGCCTCTGGTTTTATGGTGTCACTACGGCCTGTCCTGCAGACTCACAGTCTATAGTCAAGAGTGCAGTTTGCCCATGGCCTGAATACTTCATCGGTAGCCAATGATGGCACAGAGTTGTACAAGCTTTTTGTTAAAATCTGTTTAATCAGACCTTTATATACCTGCAGGGTGTGGAAACCAGAGCTTAATATAAACAGAAACAACATTTTTGTGGGTGTGAGTGTGTTATTTGAAAGAGTGCATGATACCCTTAGTCTGTTTGTAGTTTTTGATTTTCCGTAGCCATTGCACAGATGTCAGAGGGCCCATGTGCATTCCTGTACACAGATACATTAATTAAATCCTAAAATACATTTCATGTATCCAATTTTCTTTGACATTTCCTGACTGTTACTTTGAATTGTTCAGACAAAATGCTGTTATATTGCATAAGATGTCCAAAGGTTAGGGCATGCATATATACTCTTTATTTATACTTATTATCATTTATACTGCTTGTACAATCTTATTCTTAATGTTGTATTAAATTACATAAAAAAATATAAATGATTATGTACACTGCATCATAGTATGTTATATGAGATTAATTTATTTATATATTTCCCCTCCCAAAAAATTAACATCGGTTATTGTTTTTTGGGGGTTATAGCAGCTCAAATCATTTGCTGTAATTAAATGATCACAATTAAGCCTTTGTGAAGTGCTAAAGTTGGGTTATAAATTCAACAAACATTTTATATGTAGAATGTGCCTCTGAACTGATTCATATATAATATGAATGAGTCTTCACTTAATTGTGATCTCTCTTGAAACTTAATGCATGTTTTCTTTGATCGTATACTGCATATTTGCATATTCTTTCCCCCTTGATCTTTTGGCTGCGTTGCTCAATTCCTTTTTAAAAAGCTGCAGATTAAAACCCATGGATTGCATTTGATATTTTTGATACATGTCCCAGTGTCAGGGAGACTGAGCCACCTCAGTCATCAGCAACCACGTTCACCCGGTCACAATCACCTGCGTTCTAAATTTGCAGCACCTGCCACCTGCAAACAAGCCATGCTACAAGAGCACTCACCTCACAAACGGTCTTAGTGTTCACATTGTTGGATGAAGCCCGACTAAACTACTCTCTGCGTTTACTCAGCAGACTGATCACAGTATTGTGTTCTTAGTCCAAGTTATCCAACTCGGCCTCAGTGTTCTAGAGCTTCATGAATAATGTAGACTTTTTTGCACAAGTTCGTCATAGTCAGTGACATTTTGATATCCTCCAAGAACCTGATAGAGCTTCACCAGCTTGTCACACAGGTCCTCTAATGATCCAGCTTTACCTACAGCTTGAGAAATGCAAGTTCCATCACTCCTTCGTTCAGTTCCTAGGTAATGCACTCTGTACACTTCATTGATCAAGGGTGAACAAGTTGAGAGGTTCAAGTCAAGATGATGATAATGATGATTCTGTCTAATTGTATTGTATTGTGTGCACATGTATGTATGTGTGTGTGTGTGTGTTTGTGTGTATACAGAATCTGACTGAATAATTGACTCTTAAAAACATACTCTGACAAATGTTTACTCAAACAAAAAAAGTGTGACAACTAGCCCCGGTCTCTGCTATATACACTCACTCAAGTACAGCTATTGACCTCATGTCTTGAGCAGTACCTAGAGCCATTCTCAGCACGCACACACATTGTTTGCTGGCTGACATTATTGTTTTGCTGAAAACACATGATGTGCCAGCTCTCTCTCTCTCCACAGCTCTCATTGTGTCTCAGTGAAGTACATTTAGGGCCACTTGTCCGCAAAAATGAGCTATACTTTCACTGAGAAGAGGGCTGAAACCTCTTGACTCCTCTACTTCTCCACTTTAGCAGTGGATACTCAGTCCCTTCTAGCTTTAAACTAGCCTGACAATCGTTTCAGCGAGAGGCAGCACACCCGGTGAGAGAGAACAGCGGCTCAAGAGGGCTTGTGAGGGTAAAAATGCCACCATTTCATTATCTCTGCGACATGGAGTGTCAGTTTAGACACGACTGTACTAACATTAGCATAATTACAGCTTTTTATGAGAAAATTAGCACACAGTTAGCACATGCTGGCTTTCAATTCATTACAGTGCTGCTGTGAGATCATTAGCTTCAAAAGGAATTAAGATTTTGCTGATTATGTACATTTTGCCTAATTTCAGAATTGAACCGCAATCGAGAAGGAAGTCATTTGTGCTGGCTATTCTTGTAAATATATGTTGTTGACACCTAATAGTGCAAATGTAGCATTTTTTCAGAAATGCTAGGTGAAATGCCATCCAGCAATGGGTAAAATATGGACAAACCCAGCAGTCGGGTTCCTGCCCAAAAGGCTTGGTTGAAAACAACCCTATTGTAGGGTTTGTCCATATTTAACCAAGTTTTTTTTTTTTTTTTTTTTTTTTTTAGAGTTGACAATGTAAAAAGGCATTATTTGTCACGGTAAAAGTTCCCATATAATAAGGGTTACCAAAACAACCACAATCCATGTGTGTGATAAGCACCATGTAAAATGTATAGTTTTATTATAATTATAATTATATTTTTTTTTTTTTTTTTTTAAATACTGTGTATTTGTTTTTGGTTGTTTATTACCATTCACATATTTTTATTTATTTACTTGGAAAGAGCACATGAAATTCATCCAACATGACAGTGAAAACATGTTACAATGAAACACACAAAATAATTAATCCAATATGTTTTGTTTGTATATAATTTACCACAAACATTTTAACAGTGTCATTTTTATTTTATTTTTTCTTGACAGCTGTGGTCACCGTATTCTTCAAAACTTCCCCTTGAGTGTTTGATCAGTTTGGAATGACACAAGGGTGAGTAAATGACGATACTTTTTTTCATTTTTATTGAACTATTCTTTTGGCTTCTTCGGTACATTCCCGCTTCAGTTGCAAATCTGCAACCTACACAGTACCACCTGTCAACACAGTGTCGGCAAGAAAAAGAGGTTATCAGATAGTGTTACCACAGCAGCCCTACGGTGCTTGTGACAGAGGACTTTCAACGTTTCTGCTACTGTTACTAACGTCTGGCTGCGGCTGGCCCTGTGTCATATTGATGAACACAAAGAGAAGGATGAGCAGTGTAGTGTCACACTCTTCCCACCCGCGAGTTAGACAGTCAATTATGACTTTTTATGACACAGATGCCATTTATTGCATCATAACCATCTGATATTCAATTTCAGACCTGAGATGCAATACTTTTTCCATTGATCAAATCTGCTGTGATTCAAGATGCCATTCGAAAGGGCCTTTAGAAATGGTTTATGGTGGATTAAACTACAATGCAACACTTTGTCACTTTTATCAGGACTTGAGGGGATGCTACGCAGAAACTCATGACACAACGAGAATCCATCCTTTAATGGGTGTAAGCGTAATTGGGTGTTCCTTGAACTGTGAGGGCTTTTTGCCCTGTGGACTTTTAGAAATAACTTCTGAAACACACTTCTTACACTCTTTATTTAATTTTTCTACTGCCAGCGTCCAACCGTGTATGCACATGCATCACTGGAGAACTGTTATTTTTCTTACTTTCTGTAAAGGGAAACATGCTTAAAAATAACATTTCAAGGATTTTTGGAATCACATGGCTGACCCTTTGTCTAATTTAAGCTAGCAGTTTATGTATTCAAAAAACATCATTAATCATATTTTTACACTTTTGGCATTATTTGGCAAATAATGCAACTTTCCAAAAAAAAAAAAACATGTTAACTGATGGACTAAATATTAACTGTGCCTTATTGTGATGTTTTTATCAGCTTTTTGGACTATCTTTCTGACGGCACCCATTCACTGCAGATTATCCAATGTTGAGCAAGTGATGGAATGCTAAATTTGTCCAAATGTGTTCCGATGAAGAAAAAAACTATTTCACCAAATTTAGATTTTTTTGGTGAACTATTACTTGTCATAAGTTCAAATGTGCTAGTTTTAATGGTGGAAGAAACACCCAACTGCGTTTTTTCCTCCACTGAGTGAATTTTGTTGCATTTGTATTTACGCATGGCGTGATTGTAAAACATCAAATAGCTATGATGGAAGACGTCTGCTTTCGATGCGCAAACAGCAGAGACGGCATTTGTTCTTATCAGCAGTCACATAAATGGGAGTACGGCTGAGTTGTTGCAAGAGATAAACTTGATTCCTATAGTGTCTAAAAAGTAAGAAGATTTTACTTTGTGCTGCCCTGACTCGTGTCTGCAAATCATGATGTAGATTGTAGATCGTTGGCTTTGGCAAAACCTTTGAATTATGGCATGCTTTTAGGCACCACAGACATCTAACGCCTTCTGAGAAGATCAATGAGAACATTAGAAAGATTCTGTTCAAAAAGATGAGCCTTCAAGAAAGTCACAGGAGTTTCCTCGGTCTGGCTGCAGAAGAATATGGTTTGATTGCTCTTTACATGAGAATTTGTATGTTTAGTGGATTAATGGAGTGATTAAATGCTATGATGTGCATACTGTAGGTTTGTAAATTGTGTACCTACACCGAATGTATGATTATATTATGTTATTTTATATGAAACGGTTAGTTCCATTCTTGGAATCTGATTGGTCAGCAGCTGTGTTTTATTCACGATACAGCACAGCTAGGACTGCTTCACCCAATGGTTTGTGTATCACTGGGCAACACCTTTAGCAACCACCATTAGAAACATAAACAATCAATAATACATCATTTAAATTGTTCCATGTATTATGTATTTTGGCCCCTGCTGGCGTTATGCTGCATCTTTTATCTTTGATTTTGAGACCACAGCCTTCCCCGTGTAATAAAGGCTTTTCATGTGGAGATGTTGACGTGTGTGCGCGTCTCTGTGAAATCTCGAAGTTTCCGAAGCGAGAAGGAAATTAGCTATACGTGTTGTTTTTGGGTAAGATTCTATATATCAAACGGTTTACACCGTAATGACGCTTGAAAAACAGACGTTTCCTCATGCTGAGAGATAAGCAGGTGTGGTTTAAAATAAATATACAGTGGATGATAAGCTTTTCTTTCTTAAAAAAAAGCTTTTCTATTTTTAACTCTAGATGAGAGGCATGTTCAGAACATTCTCTTGCGGTTTACTGTTGCTGTGAGGTATTGTTTTTTTTTTTTTTTTTTTTAGTGGAAGGACTGAATTTAACGAACTTGCTTGATTTATAAAAGGTACTCGGGGCAGTGGTGTATCGTGAATAAATCAAGGCTGAAGGGTTTGAAGGCACTCCGCTTCCCCTAGTGTCTAACAATGCCCTTCAGCCATGATTTATTCACAATAAAGCAAAGCCCCTCGTACCTTATTGCTTACATATTATATTAATTCAAATATGGTACTCATTTTTGGTTCATTATAATACCTACAAAAACACACACACACATATATATATATATATATATATATATATATATGTATGTATATATATATTATTATTTTTATTTTTTTATTATTAGTATTTAAAGCTTTATTTGAATGCCATTAATTTTTTTTTTTAAGTACTATGCATTATATAACATATATACAAATAATTACCAGCATCAATTTCTGGGGAAAATGTGGAAGCCATGTTTTATTTTGGTGCAGTAATGTATTTGTGCATTGTAACACACACAAAGAAAGAGAACCCAAAAAATAAATAATTGACACAAATTACACTTGCACTTAAATATACTCTACCTTTCCAGTCAGGTCTTTCTGAGCGACAATTAAAAGCTTAGGTTTTAAATAAGTCCATTATGATGGATTTGTGTAGCAGATCAAAGCTTGCCTCCAGTTCATGCCTGTATTAAAACGGCTATTCAGTAGTGTTTAATTTATGAGGCTTTTCAAATTGTTTCCCTTTATGGATTTTTAATATCTGCCTGTGACAGATGGTTTTGGGCAAATATGCACAGCGTCATATCGCCCACCACAGGAGCAGAACAAACAGATTGCATTAAACAGTCACAATGACATTTATATTGTTTTGGCTTTGATTGAAATGCAGAGTGAGTTGTTTTGACTGCTTGCTGCTCCTCAAGTTTCACAGCTCAGGATATCAAAAGGTCTTTCCAGCAGTTGCCCCAGACAGAACCCAAAAGATTTAGAAGACTTTGAGCTACATAAAAATCAACAAGAATGGCAAAGTTTTCAAAGTCAATGTCTGCATCCATACCGAGAAAGAGTGTGATGGATGTCTTACTATATTAAGTGATAATGTTGTCCAGATTGTACTTAGTGCGATTACAGAGGCACAGATGGGCTACTCCATCAAGAAAATAGTTTGAGCATTATGCCAACCTACATAGTCATCTTAGTGGAAAACTTGATTCATTGCATGTTTAAGCATCCTGTATTTATAAGTTCTAGCAAATATGTGCAGACTTGTTTGTTAACGATGTGCAAAAGATGAGCCAGAAGTAGGCCAATGTGATGATCGCAATGATGACGAACATGCTCTTATTACCAGTGTCATCATGACTTGTATCATGCACAATCTGCATAGTAGCATAGTAAAAAAAAAAAGTCACGGTTCAGCATTTGCATTTTGGTTAATTTTTCACCCCCAAATGGGAATATAGTCACTTTTAAAGGTTTGTTGATCTTGGATGAAAACCGGGAGCCTTGTGAATGTCCCATTGACTGCCAAGTAATGAACACTAAAAAGTATGAAAAACATTGTCAAAATAATCCACCTGTTATCAGTGGTTCAGTCTGAATTTTATAAAGTGACGAGAATATTTTTTGTACGCAGTGTAGTTTGTCTCCTCTGTGTGTCCCCATAACCTCAGCGGCGTTTTGGAGAATATCTGCTAAACGTAAGCTACGCATGTCTTCATTCACACGGATATGCTGTTTTCTTTCAAATCAAAGTGTAACTACATGTAGAAAACATATTTTTGTGTTGCTGCTGACACAGAAGAGCATACGCTGTTTGCATCCAGAAATACTTTTATTTTTACATAAGTAGAGAGTACAAAGTAAGCTGTTGAAACGAAGACCACAGTTAATTTCAAATTTAATTTAGATGAAGGCCTTCAAATTACTTTTATTGCCACTGGTCTTGTTTTGGAAGGCCAGTTGTTTTTGTTACAAGGTGTCATGGGAACCATGTTCTTGTTCGAGCAGTCGATGTGTGCCAAGATGTTGACACATGAGCATCCAAATGTTGCTGCCAGTTCACCATAGCAGTAAACAGGATCAGGTGGTACTGGAAGGTTTTAAACCCGTCCAAGTCCTTTTTATTGTATAATTAATCCGGAAATAGATATTTGTCAATTCTAGTCTCAGTTAGAAGCTTTGATTAGCGAGCGTCTGGGCCTGCTGATAAATGTAAATGCTGGAGACTTTAGGGTTCCCAACCGTATACAGTGGTGCATACAGCGGTACATTTCCAAACATTAATTTTTACCATTTAATTATAATAATCCAGTGAGATTTTGAATCCGACAACAGCCAGTGCTCCACTCAGAGATCTGATCTAATCATCACCCAATCTGTCTGGAATTACATTACGCAAGAAACGGGAAAAACTTAGACGGTCAGAAAGAAATGACAGACAAGAAAGCTACCTAGAAACAAGTGCACTTAGGGCAAAAGCTGCTTAAACCACAAAGGATGGTCACACCAAATGTTGATTTCATTCATTTATGACATTATTTTTGACAGCGTCCTCATTTTACGTGTCTAAAACGTAACATATTGTAGCTTTGCAGGTAGGCTTTTTGAAGCATAGAGACACTGAAAGCAAAATGGTGTCCTGAATTGTGCAAAATGCCCTAGTAATTGTTTTTGTACCAGGACATCCTGCAATCCAGAAATATTTCAAATTTTGAGACTAGTGACTGTGCTTTGGTTTGTTTACCCTTCTATTCTCCAATGGACCACAGGGTTGCTGGGGCAGTTTCAAAGTGTATCAATAGTACCATTGTTTTTTTGGGATGGAGGGTGGAATACTGGTTTGTTCACAATTGCCACAAACATTTTTATGAACAACCTATAAATAGTGCAGAAACGTGTAATAGCAATGATGCATTTGTTTTGTTAAAATAACCCGGCGGTTGGTTACTCTAGTATGCTGTGCAATTGATGCAAGTTCTGAGAATTGTTAAATACCCACTGGGCTAAAGCAGTGTGTGTTGAATACTGGATGATTGGAGTTTTTCATGACACATTTCATCGTCTGTCGATTATGGAATGCTATCTGCTATTACGGTCTCTGGTAAATATGTTTTAATGTATTCGTATCGGTAGGATTTCTTCTAACAGACAGTCCTCTGCAATAAACCTCAGCTAGACGGCATCTCCTACATGGACAATAATGATTTGCATCATCAGTCCCTGTGTGGCTCTATTTGCTGACATGAGTGCCACTTTTTTTGAGCCACTCAATGATGAATTTTTCATGACTCGAGAAGTCGTAGCGTTCAGCATGATGAAACTGCCATGGAGTGAGTCTGTTCTCGGATGATTCTGGTACAGAAGTTTGACTGAAGGTTTTCGGTGAGAATGATAAAGTAGGGTGGAAGAGTTTACTGATACTATGGACCAGAGGGATGGATTTTATGAAGACTTTGGTGTGAAAAAGAAAATACGTATTTATAAAGTCTTCATAAAAAGTATTTTTATATTTAAAAATAAAACAGTGTTATTTGAACAATTACACAGTGTTTTATTTTGAGGTCAAAAACAGGATTTTCTTCCATTTTAAAAATGCAATAATAATGTAGTTATAACTATCAAATATATGATGTAAATGACATCAATCACACTGCTGACATCACTTGACCTCCTTCTTCCTATGTGAATGAAAAAAGGCCCACGATAAGCCCACTGTCTCTTTTCAGTTATCAAAAATGTTCTCATGATTTCACATGAAGCTTTTAGTTGATTTTCACCAAACTATGTTGACATTTGAAAGCACCAAAATAAACCCTAACACGACCTCGCCCCTATTTTAATATCGCTGTCCCACACGTACGTACACAACCATGGCAACGAGGACAGTGGAAACAAGTGAAGACAACACACAAGCATATTCAAACAAAATCCAACATAGATGCATTGTGACAAATCAACGTTACTCACCAAGAATTCACATTTATACTTTAATTCACATCAGCTGTATACACCTTATCTACTTTTAATCTAGTTTCTGTGAATATACGAGACTTATGATTCATCTGCTATATGCATAACTAAAAGAATAAAGTGTAAAAAACTATTTGTTTTACAAACTTGCTCGTTTATAATTACAATAATACATTAATACAGTATCAGAATTTCCAGCAAGCATCATAAGTTGTTTTTGTACAAATGAATATAACTGGAAACCTCACACATCAAGTAAAATGGCTGCACCAGCTCTTACATTAAAAATAAGGTCGATACTGTATTCTGTATCTCTTAGGGGAAATACTGGAAGGAAAGAAATGATATTTAAATGAAACATTGCCTTGAACTCCATTAAGCCTCCTGAACTATGAAACAGCTCCTGTGTCTTTCTAAAGGGCAGGTATGATGATTGCTTAGAAGTGAAACAACTGAGCCTCGGCATCCTGACAGAAATATTTGTATCTTTCTTGTTTTGTTGGATCTAGATGTTAGAGAAATAGTAGCCACATAAAGGGTCAATTGATTAATTGAACAATCATTCGTGAGAACTTTACTTACTGCCTCAGCGACCTGACCATTTTCATAGTTTTTAATGCAGTTTATCTGTTGGTCTCGAGCCCTCTTTTTCTTCTTTTTAAAAGAGTTTCACTTGCACTTTGTTCCAACCAACAGCCAGCCATTGCACAACCATTTACCGCATGACACGCTGACAGGTCATGATTAATTTAGAAAAATAGCTATGAATAGACAGTCGGTTTCACACAACAACACATCCATTTATCCTTAAACATGCTCTTACATGGATTAGTTAAGAACGATTAATGTCTGCAATATGCAGGATGTGCTGGCATACAGGGCTATAGCTGGGGTTTGAGGGGCCCCCTGTGCAGGTTGTACCAGGGGGCCCTGTTTGAAATAGCTTAACTTGTATGTTGATTCTATTTATTTGTCCTATTTACACAATGTTTTTTGCTTTTTTTTTTTTCAATGTTTGTAGGTGTCAAATAGCTCTGTAAAATAGAGCTGCATATTCACCGTAAAAATTAAATATACAGTCAAACCAACATTTATTCAGACACCTTCCCCATTGTAGGTTCACTTAAATTTCTAATTTAGAAAATGGTATAAAATATGACAAGTACTCAGTCAAACTGTGTCAGAACAAACTCATCTTGTATTCGATGGATTAAATTTTTTAGAATTCAAAATTGGCCGGTGGTTAATAACACATTATACTGTGTGCACAAAACACCATGTGTAGGTGCTGAATTGGGCTCTTTCACCTCTTTTTCTGTTTATTTAAACTGCTGATTTGTATTTGTTCATTTAAGGCAGGACAAAAGGAGATATTGGTTCGTGCTGTCCATGAGACGCAGCGTTCTGCGTGTGCACCGAACATGGAGGACTCAATTAAGCTTTTCTGCATCTTGTGTTTGAATGCTTTAAACTGTTTCAATTGGCTTTGGTGATGAAAACAGTGGCCCGTCAACTGTCCTGAGCGTCTTCTAGGCCCCCTCAGCTGTGGGCCCCTATAATCAAAACCACCCCACAAGCGATGTATACTATATATGTATATAATGTAACTATATAAGGATGTAACTGTATGTATGTATAGTTTTTTTTTTTTTAAACGGTAAAGATTAATGAAGTAAATAAGTGTACTTGCCATTATGAGCAACATAAACAAATCATTTCTATAGACATGAAGCACAATCGCTGTCTCATAATTACAGTAATTTTGCAGCATTATAAAATGATAATTACATGATGTCTGATAGCGTTTAAACTGTATATCCAGATGTGCTGTATAGTCAAGCAAACCTTGAGTAATTAAAAAATGTTACAAAAAAAATGAAGTTAAATGTTAAAACAAAATAAAATCCAAAATGAGGGAATTTTTTTAAAATTTATTTTAATTTAAACATATTATTTGTTGTATTTCCATAAGATTTTGTGAAGCATCAACAACACTCTGACGTTCTCTCTCTCATTTCGGTACAGCGCTTCTCCTAATCTAATTGTGTATCACGTAAAGAGATGAAAGCGTTTCTCTTGCCTCCTGAGATTATTGGCACACGGGTGTTTAATGGCTTCTTTGATGACAGTGTAATGTCTACCTACTGCTACCATTTCTCTGCAGCATTCTCTCTGCACGGCCTTGACTCATAGCCTTCATAAGCGGCTAATAAGATAATAAACCCCATAACTTTAATTGCGCACCATTCAGACATCATATGCTCTCCATCATTGCCCTCCATCGCACATTTCTCCAACAGAGAACATGTGGTCCTAGATCATGTTCTCATGAAACCGTATGTAACTGTATAATTATAAATAACAATACTAGTAATTTATTATATATTATACATTACACAAACATATACACAGTATCTAAGTATAGTGCAACATTATTATAAATATTTATAAATTGATATTTATTGCAATTTATAAATAAATATTAAGATTTAGTATTTATTTTAATTTACTATCTAAAAATGAAATTAACTTAATATAATACAGTCTAAAAGGCATATATACTATTTTTATATAAATATTAGTTATGGGAAGTTGCACATTATTATACATTATTGCATACATTAAATTCCATTGTACTTTTGTTTGACCACATATAAGGTCAAGTATAAATGCAACTGGAAGGTCATTTTCAAACTGTGTAATAACCACCACAATTTTGTGGTGAGTTTGTTGATATTACATTTTTATAAACCCTCCTATCCTTATATTTGGGTTTGTTTACTTAGTAATGTAATGCGTTCTTCCTGTATGTTGCTACTGCCCATTAGGAACAGAGCCAACAAAACACAAACAAAGAAACTTTTCTATCCACTTCCCATCTGCTGGTTGTCTGAAAGCCCATGTGTGTTGAATAAATAGCAAACACAGGCACAGTCTATTCAATCGGTCTCTCATAATCGTTTAGCATTAATGAAAGTAGTCATGTACATTGAGAAGAAGGGAAAAAAAACAGTTGAAAGCCGGGAGTGGAGAAAACTAATTCTTACATAGTCCGCATAATCTTATGTTAACTCTTTGGTCTTGTAAACCAATATGTTTCTTAGGCTTTGCCTTGTGTGTCCTCATATGTATGCACATTCACAAACCAGATTTCAGTGGCCTTGATTAGAGGTCGACTGATATTGAATTTTATCGATAGCTAGGTTGAACCGCACTTGCTGATAGCCGATTAATTAAGCGATAGTTTTTAAAACTCCATGTAAAATAGTACTGAACTGTTATTACTAATTTTCCTTAGAAATTTAAATGAAGAAATAAACCTTTAAAATATTGAAAATCAAACTTTATGTATTTTTAGCAAACAAAGGGGATTTACTATTCAAATTAAAACATGGAAGAAATGTAGTTAGTTCATTAGTTAAAGTTGTTTTTTGTTTAGAATTTTGGTATTAGCTGTCCTGCAAGTTAAAACGAACTTTTATTTTGGCAGGTTGCCGCGAATAGCTTTACAGTTCTGTGTGACGCAAATTTTATTCAAATGAAATTGTGAAAGGCTCATGAAGTGCAGAGCAGATCTGAATATGTTGTTTATGTATTTATCTCCTTAGTTAATAACCAAGAGTGGCGCTTTTAGTAAACAAAACCCGGCATCTCCTGCTCATTTATTCATTCATTCATTCATGCAGAAATGATCGCGCAATGAGTTAATGCTTATCAGATGAGTCCATGCTTATCTAGCTTCACTAGACGCAGTGGATGGTGGGGGGCACAGGAACTTCTTTGCCAGATGTCCAAGTGTTTTATTTTTTGGAAACCTCTGCAGTCCCTTTTTTCAATGACAGGCTCTGACAAATAGCATTCAATCTCAGGTCAGATTTATGGTACCAATCATGACATTAAACACTTGGCGTGTATTTTTGCCACATTAATTTAACTGCCCGAGGTACTGCTAGCGTCCTCAACCTTCTCCAATGCAGCATCTCGTCAATAAAAGTATTACTTTATATTGACATGAAAACAAGTACTGGAGTGTACTGTATACATGCCTTTTTACTCTGTGTTTTGAACGTGCATCTGAAATGTCAGCATGCAGTATCACAAACAAATGCAAATGATTTTTGCCTCTAGAGGCCACTTCTGCCATAGATATGTTGGCTCTTGCACCGTATAATAACGGACCCTTCACAGCCACTCCAGCAGCGGATGCAACCGGAAAAAAACGATTGTATATTTTTGCCGATAACCAATAGTTCAGGGAATCAACTAACTATCGGTGCCGATTAACTGGCGAAACATATATATCGGTCGACCCCTAACCTTGTAATGCAGCATCAATGACAGTCTTGGCTGCTTGATTGAGGATTTATTTTCCGTCAAATTTCAGGAAAAAGGTTAGTTGTTGGAATTATATGAATGTGTAATTTGTCGATCCCTTAGAAGACATTGTGCAAGGTATATTGTTATATAAAAAGAAATAAAAGGAAGGTCATAGGTTCTTTTATTCAAGGAAAGAACTGGTAAAATACTGTGGCATGAAGTGGCATACCAAAAATGAGCTGATTGATGACTCCCAGGTGATTAATGACATTTTTCTGTTTGACCGATTGTACATGCTATTTGCATGGTTGTTTGTTTTGTCTCACCCCTGGCACACTGCCATGTTGGCTGAATGTATATAATAATCTCTAGCGGGGATCGATCAAACAAAATTGTGGGGTAATTAATTATTGATTATAAACATGGATATCGAGATGTTGGGGGAGAAGAAAGTCTACAAAACTTGAGCGTTCTCTTTGAGATTAATAATGAAGGAACATACGGTTAATGTTAACCTTTACGCTTTTTTAAATCTCTTTCATATCTCCAGGTTCATATTTCATATCTGTTAATCTGCTTAATGGTGTTGGGATGGACTGATGTGACTTGCATTTCAAACTGATATCATCCCAATATAGAAAACAGCCCATTAATAATGAATTAGTTACATTAGTAGGCGGCAGAATATTTCAAACCAGCTTCAAACGCTGCTTCACTTTTTAAAAAGGCGTCCTAGTCTAAATAAAAAAAAAATAAAAATCTTGTGGCAAAATGCAGTGAAGATGAAAATAAACAAACAACATGCCAGCATCTTCTGGTGCTCTCATGAAAAACCCAAATACCCGAAATATTCAACGTTATATAACGTTCAGAATCAACACAGATGCCTACACACTGGCCAGTAATCAATTGAGATATAAAGTATATAAAGACTCCAAACTCAAAAATAAACATGCTTCAACACATTACTTATTTGCTAGAGCTGGGCAAAAGTACCTTTCTTCGCTGCATTCTGCTTTCTAATGGATTTCTATATGCTTTTCTAGTATTTGTTTGTCTAGAACTGTTTTTCCTGAAGTGATGTACTGTCTGCTTTACTTGAGGCCTCTGATGGACATGTCTTAGAGCAGCTGAACCATTTGTCTCAATTACAGGCCAAATACCTCTGTAAAAGTCAGTGAGTGGCATCTAATGGAGTCCTGATTGGTATATGTGGACTTTGTGCTTGTCTCTAGTCGTAGGATCCATGGCCAGTGAACTGTTAGAGGTTTTTTTTTTTTTCTCTCGCTTTTTTTGCTTTTCTCATACTCACCGTCAGCTACTAGACTCTAACTCTAAGGAATTGTCCTTTTGTGTGTGTGTGTGTGTGTGTGTGTGTGTTTCTAATGCATATAGTACTTTAGTCCGTATATTAGTTTGAAATCAAATGGTGATAATAGAATAATCATGATGCAATTGCATAATATTGTAGATGGATGGATAGATTTGGTGTTGATGAAACACGTTTTGCCAAGCAATGAGATTTATTTCGAAACATTTTGAACAGTAGTGTACATCTTGTACATAAACTTTCTCCTGATGGATAGCTGTAACATTACAATATTACAATTGCTAAGCTTTACTAGCCATCAAGAACAGGAAAACCTGCTATGCATCCACCACTGCCCCTAGGGCTCTATCATTATTTTTCTAAATAAAATTATTCCAAAAATAAATATCCATGCTTTATATTTGTATAAGTGTGTGAGGCAGTCCCGTGCGACGCTGCTCAATTTTCCTTCAACCCCGTGATGTTCTGTTGCCAAATGAACTCTGGACTATCTAGTGCTGTGAAGCTCTGTTCTCTATACAGCCGAATGCTGAAATTATTTATTTATGTGCACGAGACCATCGGGGGCTCTGAGCGGAAGTCAGATCTGAAACACAGGAGGCATGAGCGGCTCATGAAAGAGCTGCTGCTAGTTATTCATTCATGCACTGCGCTATAAAACCTCAAACGTTGATCTAAATGAATGCAACAATGCATGAGTAAAACGTATGTCCCAGAAGTTCGAAAATACATTTAGAGGAGGAGGGGATTTCTAGTACGGCCAACCCATTTAGTAAAGACTAAAAAAATGCAACTTTAAACGTTTTCGAATCTCATAATAAGGGACGGGAACAGAGTGTTTTCTCTGGGCTGACCACGTGGGCTGGTATTGTGCAATTTCAATGCGAAAGGATTTTACTTTGGTATTTATTTAATAAATTCTAAATAAATAAATAAATGCATTGAAACTTCTAAAGTTGAAACTCATTTTTCTTTCTGAGTTTGCTGTTAATTTGTTTGCGGTATCTCTTAAGTGAGGGTCTCTGCTGCTCTAATGCATGTGACTTTAACATCACTTTCATTTGCCTGTCTTATTGAATTTACTACTCTTCCATTAAAGCTGATTGCATTTTCGTGTCACCTCTAAACAGTATCAGGGGAGATTTTATTAAAAAAAGAAAAGAGTGCCTCCATTACCTAGCAATTTAGAGGTGGCATCTTGATGCATGAACCGTGGTGGTACACAATTGAATTGTTTACTGAAAATGTGGGGAAAAATGCCTCTTCCTGGATAGTGGCGTTTTGGCCATTCTGTTTCTCCTTCTCACTTTCTCTAGTGATGTTTCGCTGTCTTGCTTTCACTTACACGAGGAACTTCAGAACATCAAATATCCAGATGTAGCTTCAATCTTACAGCAGCCACAAAAACTACATTTTCGTTTATTTCTTTGAATCGTATTTTTGTTGTTAGTCATGATTTTGTGTCATTTAGCTATTGTTGTTATTTCTGTTGATCAAAGTATTTTTTTTTTCTGTAATTGGAAAGATCCAAACTATTTTATGGGCTTTATATCTGTTGAATTGGTGGAAAAAGTCACTTACCATCACACAGTAAATCAAAAAAAAACATTGAAGCTGTAAATCCATGTAGGAACCAACTACACAGACAAGAACTTAAGGGTGCTAAACAGGGATAGACAGGTGAGAATGATTAACAACACACAGGTGAACAATAATAAACCACGGGTTCTTCTGGACAACCTTTTTTGTCTACATCGTAACAGTGATCCCATTTTTGCACATTTAAAGAGCCTCAAATGTCTCTTATTTATGTTGGCAAAACATATCTTGAGATAATTGTAAAACTGAGATTTAAGCAAGTCCCTGTGAGTTTGTTTTGCTACTGTAGGTCCAGCTGGTGTGTGTCGGCTCCCAAAAGTCATTATGTATGTGCAGCACAGTAGAGCAGAATCACCCAGGCATACAGGTGCTGGACAGATTGTATCTGCTCCTCAATAACAAGTCTCTTCACCCCTATACAGGCTGTTCTCAGTCACTGCAGAGAGAGACATGGACAACAGATGATCTTGATATGAGCCGAAAGCCTTTCAGTCTTTTACAGATCTAAAGATCCCTCTCAGGATAACAGATAACCAGATGTTAGAACAAAACTATGGAATCTAGGAATTATAAAACAGATTGTATCCTTGATGTGCCATGTTTGAAGCCACTGTAAACCATTAATGTTACTAATGGTACAAATATGTGAGTTTTTGATTCAAAAGCATGGATTGTTATTAAAATATATCTAGCATACTCATTATTATTTGTTTTGGTTTATTTCATATTTAACAAAAATGTTAATGCATTTTTTTGTTTGTTTTAGTCCTGTTGATCGAATTCTTGCGTCATTTAACAACCGTGACAATAAATGTGAGAACATGGAGGTGGTTCAGTTATGATCACAGGGAACACTGATCATAATTAAATCATTTTTATTAAACTTAAATTGTGATGATGATGCCTCTCATGCAAAAGAGTGCTTGATTGCTTGAGGCAAAGATGGTACAATGCATTGCATAATTGGATTTTATAGCTGATGATGACTTTTTGCGTATGCCTGTGGTGTATTATCAACATGGTAATTTATGAATGCAGTTAAAGTGTGCTCAAGGTGACTGTGCTGTTGAACTGTTATAACTACAAATGATCTCAGTGCAATTAATGCTGTTTCATGACTACGGGAGTGCATACATATTTGTTTTAGGAGTAATTACTTGTCAAATGTTGCGTTACATTTGGAGGGTTCGCACAACACCATTTTCAACATTTTTTGTATGTTTTTGCTGTTAGTTTACACAACAAAGTAGTTTTGTGGGTCTGTAAAAATGGGCTTAATTTATTGATTTTTGTTTCAATTAAATGCACTTTTTTTTTTACTTCTCATTTTTGAATGCTAATTCTTTACCGGCGTTTGGTATTGCTCTATCTTTGTTTATCATTCTCTTCTGTGCTTGCGTTACGAATGTGGCTTATGCCACTCGACTCTCTCACAAATGGAAGTCAGTGATTTGAGTTATGATTAAAAAATGTTACAAAAACCCATTGGTCTGCTTCAAGAACCAGGACGCATTTTTTAAAAAACTGTCATATACACCTAAGATGACTCGTGAAGTGAAATTAAGTTATTTAAATTTTTGGGTGAACAATACTTTTAACATACGTTATGATTTTGCCGTGATACCACATGCACTTGCGCATGGTTTTATGTCTTTGCTCTGTTAAACATTGTCTTTCTCCTTGCCCAGAGACTGCAGGTCTAATGCTCATTCGGCAAAAGTGCTTCTGTATCAGGGCCGCCGTTCCACAACTTGCATCTGCTAATATAGTTCATAGTGTGGGCGGTAATTACAGAGGAAGTCAAAAAGCCTGTTTGGAGAAAAACAAAAAGAGATTGAGAGAGAGCTCCCCCACTCTTCCATTTGAATCGCTGGAGGACCGTACTTAAACTTTGCGATGTAATTGCAGGGCACTATCTGCTTTAAGAATATAGATTTGTAGGATGAACTCTTCCTGTCTGTGAACAAGAAAATAGTTTGTTCTGTGTCTCTTAATGTGCCTTTATTAAAAGTATAAGGTGGCATGAGGAGTACAGTAAGTAGTCATTTAGCAGATGCTTTCATCCGAAGGCACTTCTAACAAGGCCTTTGCTCGGATCCTGGTTCCTTACTGGTTTCTTACTTAAACCAACAGTTTTCTCATTTTTAGTGCTTGACTTTAAACGGTATGTTACACAACCTCAAGAACAGAGTTGCTATCTTTTGCATTTTTTTGGAGTTCTGTTCCAAAACCTACTGAGTTGCCTACTTTCACAAGCTTTTTAAGGCATCATGCATACTTTGAGCACAAAGGATGTTATAAAGAGTAGGAAGCAACATTGTGGGCTTTTAAGATACCTTGTTTTCCTCGCATTCATACTGAGAATTGCTAAAAGCAAATTCTTGAGTAGCACTGTTCTCGTGTGCAACCACATAGGCAGTAGACAAGTCCACTCACTAGTTTGCATAGAGCTTTTGCTTATGTAAATTAAAAAATGTCTGTCCTTTTTTACATTTTATTATAATGAAGTGCATAATGTTCAGGCACATCACATCTGCTAATGTTGCAAGTTCATATTCTAGATATTCATGTGAGTGTAAAGTTATATAATGTTTTTGTACACTGTCGGAAATATCATAGCAGGTTCTATATACGAGGTGATTTCAGGAATAGTAGCACAGATGAATGAAAATGTATTCATGAAGTGTTTAACGTAGTCTGTAGTCTGTCTCATTGTCATTATTTGTTGTGCTTATTGGAGTGAGCCTATGCTGAGGCAAGAATTGTCATCTTTTTGATTTTCAAGATTTTAAATTATGCCAGAGTTTCAATGATGTGTGTGTGTGTGTGTGTGTGTGTGTGTGTAATTTTTATTTTATTTATTTATTTTTTTTTTTACATTTGCCCCTATTTTGTCAGTCTGCAGATTTGAGTTGACCGATTTCAGATACATTTTTTCTGATCTGTCAAGTCAATAGATCAGAACATTTATGAAAATATTGAAATTTTCAGAATCAGAATGTGTAGTTTGTGCATAAAAAATAGCCAAAATAAACTGTATTCCCTGTCTCCATCAGCAGCCAGTACATGTTCAGCATTCACTAACTCAGTGTGGTGTAGTTTAATTGGATTGCAATTTATGTGTGAAATATTTCCCAGTATTATATGTTGTGTTCTCTGACAGACAGCATGTTGAAGCTCAGGTTGCAGTTTTCTCGTATTACTTGGAAAACGAAACATCCGTTAGTGTTTTGCAAGAAAAGCAAAAGCTCTTTGGACATCTGTTTCTTGTAAATGCTACCAAATATTGTGCATTTTATTTTTTGTCACACATTGACGTTGTGATTATTCCAATGTTGTGGATCTGAAAACAAATGGATTGTAAATTAAATAGTCATAAATATATTTCGTAGCTAGCAAATATTCATTGGTTCATGCCAATGTTGATGTTTTAATTCAGACATAATATAATTCATAATGTAAGGAGATAACTAATGTTGGGGTCATTATAAATGTAGACAGAGATCGGTGTGTTTGGCTATAGATATATAAAATTAAAATGAATCAGATTAAGGTGAATTTGAAGAAGTATACGAAAGTACAAACAGCAAACCTTGAGATGCATCTAAGTAAAGTGTCCTGCAAATTTTTGACAGTCATTTTTTGTTCTAAATGATAGCAATTATTTTAGCACTATACCATCAACTAGGTCTGAAATACCTGTGTAAAATCAACAGATTTTTTCCCCCCACATTTCTCATGTTTCTGAGAAAAAAATAAATGCGTAAAGCAAAAGGCAGTGTTTAAATGAATGAGTTTCAATATCATAGAAAGTTATTTGTCTGTGTTCACATTGTTTCAAAGAGCAATACCGATGTATATGAGACCCATTTAAATGGTTACCACAGGAATGGTACGCAAGGACAGCCATTACTCTTCTTTATTACTTTGGTTTTCATTTGAGAAGCGATTCTACACTCCATTAGTTATTTGGCACAATCATGACCCGAGTGAAACTGACAATGGGCTTTGATTGTGAGTCATAATTTACTCTTTTAATATCCTATTAGACTTTATCAAACAAATAAATATAGTCCGCTGTATATGGAAATATGCAACTGTTCAAATCCTCATTACACAAGAGGAAATGAAAAACACTGTAATACTGATATGACCACACCTTAACAGTCTATGGTTCTTGCTAGCTACATTAAAATACCAACATGATCTCTGATTAGTCTGAGTAGGTGTTTCTAAGTAAAATTATATTGTAGCACACTTTTTTTTTTTAATAGACATTTCTACATACAATATTAAATACGACAACTTCTGAAATCAGACACATTGTGCACTTCAAATTTTAAAAGTACATTTTTAAAAACCTTTACTTCTAGATAACTTATAGATAAAATGCTGGTTGAGGTGTGTTTGATACAAGTAATACAACATGTTTATAAAATGCATTATTTTCCATAATGTACATGCTGTACGCTATTGTTGCTCCTTTATGCTCTACCTTTTCGGAACTGGGTCAATTTTTACAAAGCTCATCTTTCGGAGAAGGGAGAGGTGCTCTGATTAGTGAGCATGATGTTTCTGAATCAACATTCTTGTTGATCCTGGAACAACATTCCAATCGACCAATCAGATCAGATTTGAGGGATAATTTTTCAGGAATTACATGTTTTAGGCTTATAAGTAGGGTTAGGTGCTACTACACCTGGTTAATTAGATATTGATTCCTGATTTTAGGCATATATTTTGGGTAGGGTGTAGGGATTGGGATAACTCTATAGTTTTGGACTTTAGGACAATAGTTCCTGGACCAACAAAAAATGTTGGTCCAGGAACATGTCTTGACCCCAGCTATCCAGTGCATTGTAACTGGCCAAATACCTCAAGCATGTGATGGAAATGTTACACCCCTTACCATAACATTATGCAACATTGATACAAAAACAATAAAAGCCATTTCAAATGAGGCAGTCGCGGCATCCAGCGGGAAAGTAATTATAACACCATGTCTGCATTTGCAATAAGAGAAACAATAAACAACAAGCACTACTCTGCACTGCTCAAAACTTGCATTTGAATAGTAAGTAGCAGATTCTGTAAATAATGAAATGTACTTAGGAGTCAGAAGTGCCAGACTATCCTTGCCAAGTTGGAATTGCCTCATGTTATAAAAACATATTGTGCACAACTGGCAAGCTACTGGAATCAGGAATCAGTCCTCCGTAAAATGAGCTGCACATGCTCTATTATATAACACAGCCTCTCCAGAACATGGCGCTGGCAACAACGCTACAGCAAAAATAATAGTTCCAAAATCTCTTTGGGTTTGATCTTCAGGGATCGTATCTAATAAATAAATATATATATATATATATATATATATATATATATATATATATATATATATATATATATATATATATATATATATATATATATATATATATATATATATATATATATATATATATATATATATATATATATAGATATATATATATATATATATATATATATATATATATATATAGATATATATATATATATATATATAGATATATAGATATATAGATTCATTTATTTATTTTCTATTGTGGTCAAAATGCATAATCCATGATCCATAATTTGTCTAGTGAAAAACTCCATCTGTTATTGTTCTCTCACAATAAACTGATCCGTGCATTTTTCTCCTGATTTACACAACTTTGCTGGAGGAAGCAATATGAATACAGGACTTTTAACAAAAAGCAATCATTTGAAGTTGCAAATGCCTTGATGGATGTGATTATTACAGCACGAATCTTACTGTGGATTGCTTGTTTTTGGACTCATTCTGACAGCACCCATTCACTGCAGGAGATTTGCTGCTGAACAACTGATCTCCAGATCTGTTACAATGAAGAAACAAAGTCATGGGCTGAAGGTCAGTCTTTTTTTTTATTATTTGGGTGAAGTATTCTTTTAGGGTAACCAGCTTCTCATGTACAATTTAAACCTACAGCATATTGGTTCTTTTCTACAATCTTAAACCTACAGACCCTCTTTCTTGCCACTCACCACAACACCATGTTGTGCAAAGATCAACTCACCCTTCTAATGTTTCTGAATTAATTCGTCCCATTCAGTTCATTTGGCTCCAATCCAACCTTTCAAAGTGCTCTTTTGATAAACAGAAAAAAAACCTTTGACTAATTTGCTGTTTTATAGCTATTTAACATTCATTGATATCACCAGATCTAAAGCTTTTTAAGTCAGTCTCAACTACTGATGTTTTACACAAAACCAAAGTGGTTTATCTTAGTATTGCAGATTTTTTTACTCTCTCTTTTTTCCACACACTTCAAACATTTAATCAGTTATGGTATGTTCTAAAATATAAATTCCATAAGTATGTCCTTAAATTACATATTTAGCTTACTGAATTATAGTATTTGCATGGAAGCCCATTTTTATATTCTTCAGTCACAGCGGCATTATGGAGAACTGTCTGTATCACTTACAACACAGACCTCAACACAATAAACCTATCCAGCGTGATGCACCATAATACACACGTACCTGTGAGAGCTGATGGAGATGTTGACAGGACGAGAGCCATTTCCTTCCCAGAGTGCTGCACTGGCAAGCTGCACTTGATGTAATTAGTGAGATAATAAGTCTGTGGTGTGTGGGATCAATGGCTCCTTTAGTCGGCTCGTTCATTAGCCTCTTTTCCACACCATCGATCAGACCAGCCTTATCTGCACAACCAAGCAGGAGCCTGAGCAGAGCTGTGGTGTATTTGCAAGGAGTTATTACCTCAGGTTTTAGAAAAAAATATTTTTCATATAAAGAATAATTCACACAAAAATTCTGTCATTTTCTCACCCTCTTGTTGTTTAAACAGGTCATCGGATGCAAAAGTTGCTAGAATAAAAGTGTACACATTCACCCTATAATGAAAAACATCCACACAGTGTTTTTTTTTTTATTCCTTTCTCAAATCAGGATGTTCTGTCAGAATGATGTAGTTCTGTACAGGCCCCTCCCCCAAAAGTTGATTGACAGTGATCAATTCATTGAGTGATCAGTCCATCATTGTGTCACAGTGCAGGGGAAGATGTCTCAGATTAAGCTATTGAACCATTTTGTTGTTGGATGTAATAACGAATATAGCATTTGTCATTTACTCCTGACATCTGCACCTCTGAAGATGCAGAGGATTACCATTACTTTAATTTTAAAGAGAATGCGTCAATCCCGATCTGCCTAAACGCCTCTGTTCTCGCAAATTATTGCTGATTCAACTTAATCTACAGAAGTGAGAATAAGGTTTTTTTTCTTCAAAATCTTTGCAAATCGCCTTTCCTAATAATGTGCTAATTAGCCACTTTCACAGCTGAAGTTTACAGTCTGCCTGTCATTCCACGGAAGAGAGGGGCGGGGTCAGTAGAGCTCATTAATATTTAAAGCAACATGGACTTAAATGGCTTGCTGAAAACAGCAGATTCTGACATTAATAAAGCTGATTTTTTTACTCTACAATTTTGAAATTTTCATCAAGACCCTAAAGAATCATAAAAAATTCAAAAACCAAAACTGGAAAAAGGACAACTGGAAATTAGTACTAACATACTGTTGTTCGATCTATTTTTATATGTGAGTACACACACACATATAATTCTCTTTTTTTTCCGATGACTACATGTGTAGTTCATGAGTGAATAATGGCAGAATTTTCCAAAGTATCCTGACATCTACTTTAGCATCGAGAAAATCTAAACCTCATTGCAGTGTATTGTGAGTGGTTTTAAGGTTAAGTCAAAAGAGCCCACCCTCAAATCTCTGTTATATTTTGGACTCTACGTAAGATTTACATCAAAACTGTCCCTAAGTATGTCCACTAATACACTCATTAAACCTATTCCCATCCATCCTTGAAATTCATAGCTTACAGGTTCATTAAATCGTTCATCCAAGCTTTAGCGGATGAGAGACATTCAAAGAACATGTATGTAAATTTGTATCCTATAACTGGACTTAATGCTATATTTAATAAATAGAATGCCATATTTTACCCCCAAACTGGCATCTGTCAGCCTCTTCTTTGTATTTTTCAGGTCTGTGCTAAGCTTACAGTTTCCAGTTACAGGTTTAAACACATTTACGTGTTTACAAAGTCACAACAAGCAATTCAGTTTGATGGTCCTTATCACTCTGACTTCCAAATTGCATCTGTTTCCACTAAATGAATTTGTTGGCTGTACGCAATTGAATGGGCAGCTCTGGTTGAGTGATTGATATATGAACTCATTTACTTGCTCACTGATGTATCACTGTATGATTTATTTTTCAGTGTGAGGTTGACTGGGTGTATCGTTCGTGAACATATTTATTGGTCGACGAGTGAAATGATCTAGAATCTGCTCTGTGTACGGATGCACTCTATGTGCAGGTTAATGGCTTGATCGACTGATCTGGAAATGCATCTGTTGAGTAGCTCGGCAAGCATGTGTGCGATTCGGTTGTGTATTTTCAACCCTGTTTATACGTCTTTATATCGTGCATTTTTTTAATGTGAATGTGCGCATAATGTCTGACAAACTGATGTATGTTGCCAAAGTTGAAGGTGAAATGTATAATTTATGTACCACCAGACAGAATTGGAAAAGTATGGAAGCCCACATAGGCCATGTTTTATTATTTTTCTGTCCTGTTTTATGAAGAATGCTTTTATTGTTGCCCTAAGACAACACAACATAGCTCAAGAAATTTAATTACATTTTTTAAATATCTAGAGAAAACAAAAACTGTTGTATAGAACCTTTGCTTACTGCAAACATTTAAGAAGATAGACGTTTGAGTTTGTTGTGAAAAGACAAAGCTGCTTTTAAAAATAATAGGTAACACTTTATGAAGCCTGTATTTCTAAAACATTATATGGGTATTCTCAAAGCATTATATTTCATTTATAAATAACTTTAAAATATATTGTATCATCTCATGAATATTCATAAGAAAAGTTTTAATGTCTTATAATATTTACTTATTTGTGGTAATAGCTTTTAATAGTATGATCATTTGTAACACACAATGAACATGATTCATCCACTTACAATGACAATGGATTATATTTCTTGTAGTTATAATGCATTATAAGTCTTGTATCTTGCCATTTTATTTAGGTTACTTAAAGAGAAAAAATGCTTATAAGTACTAACAATAACAGTACTTTTTTTCTCTCAAACATTTATATTCGTAAATATATGATAACCTTTATTTTTTTTGGTTTTTCAACAGACATACTAAGTATAGGATATTTTGCAAGTATGTGAACATTCTGCATACTCTACCTAAGTCTACTAATGCTCTTAGGTTGATTATAATAAACATTGCATTTAGTTAGCTGAAAATATTATCTATATCTCACATTAGCATCGATATTATCCTCAGAGGAAACACTCAGCACCTTACCACTCAAAAGATGTTGTAAGATCATAAATAATTTCAAGATATGATATAGTCCATTATAAATGACGTAGATTTAACATGGTGTTCATTGTGTGTTATAAATATTCATACTTTTAAATTTTTGTGATTCATGAGATGTTATAAGGATTTTATAATGCATTATGCATTCGTTATAATGTCTTAAAATACCCTTATAATGTATTATTAATACAGGTTATATAGAAAGCGTAAATACTCTCCTTTACTTTTATTCAGTAAGAACCTGTCATGATCAGGATCACACTAAAATTTGAAAGTGATTCAAAGTCTCATGCAATTTTGGAAAATTATATTTTAGCACAGCTGTCTGCTCAAGTTGGGCAGATTTACTCTGAGATGTCAAACTCATACGTTTTCAATGCAATTACATTGTCAATGCTGGTTAATAACTAACCATACATTCACAATAAAAATTAAACATGCCTATGACTCGTAGCACAAACCTAGAAGTTCAAACTCATCTGCTCAAGGCTTGTCGGCATTGTGATTTAGAGTTAACACATTTGTGAATGTGTGTGTGTGTGTGTGTGTGTACAATATGATATGTGTTTATCATGTCTGACTGAATAAGTGTACCACTAATTTCCAATCTGATGCTTTCTAGCAATCATATAAATTAAGTATTGAGTATTGAGAGGAAAGTAAAATATAAGTATTGAGAGCAAAGTAAAATGTGTAAGAAGGTATTCTTGGACTCGCTTAGTTGGGGTCTTTCTAGCTTCTAGCTTCAATTGAATTCTCTGTCTCTGTCAAACGCTGTTATTAAAAACAAGCCAAGATCTCCAGAGCAGAACACCCACAGATCCATAGAGAAAGCTCTTGCAACACAAAGCACATAATGAGAGGTTCTTCAAGCAGGACGCGAAATCACAGAAAGCCTGATGTGCTCTGGAGATATTGTTTACCAGCTAGCGGCGTCTCCCACAGTTTAGCCTGCAGGTGGAGGCCGTCTCTGGACTTTATTCTCTGAGCGCCGTGTTCCAGAGGTTATCGGTTCTTTAAATCATCCGTGAGATGATCCTACTGTGTTCACCCGCTGAGGCATCACCTCTTGGGTCTCCTCTGTTGCGCTCTATTGAGGACTGGGCGCTTGATATAGAGGCTAGGGTCTTCCTTAGCGTGTTTAGAGAGGCCACAGCTGTTTCATTTTAAGAGGAATCAATTTTCAAAGCTCTTGTATTCACACTGGTGACCGTGTGCAACATGACTAGGGAACTGCTGGGAAAATTACATATTATGGTGCAATGGAAAAACTTCACAAGGAGGATTGATGTTATTTGTTAAAGGAGAGAAGAGGATGTTTAAATTCATCAAGGGTGGTTTGTCTTTTCGATTGAATAAATCTTTGGTAAATTTGTCGCTCGCTACTTCGGTTAAGCTTGTTGAGAGAAACCAGCTTCATGATAACTTGTTTTTAGCATCAAATAAAGGACTCACGATAAACCAAATTGGCATCGCACAGCTAACAATACGAATAGCTGAACTAGTTGCTTGTCAGAAAGCCAAGTAACTATTTTTATTCTACCTGCACTCCTTGCGTTGCTCTAGAAGATTTACACAAGTATATAACTAAAAAAAAAATATTTATACTACGGGGCCGTTGAATGCTTGAATCTAATGGCGGACGAACATTATAAGGTGTGCAATTATTTTCATGGAATAAGTAAATATAGTAATCAATATGATGCAAAAGACAGCTCATAAGATATAGTTGGCCTCACTGCCAAGAAATTAATAAGGATAATTTGTTCTATATATATATTTATTATATATTTTTATTGTAAAACAAACACATTTTCAACAACTTCTGTCTCCGTGACGTTTTTAATTTAAATAAAAATCTGTGTCCCCCCAAAAATACAGTTAAATAAACGCATATTATGACAATGAAAATAAAAAAATGTGGCAAGTACTGTGTAAGTCCAAGATAAGTTTGTCACTTGCTCTGCAGTGGATCCTCTGCATGATTTTGACTTTCATTCTGACGATGCCAATCATTAGCTATCATAATAAATAGTGATCATAATAAAAAATAACAAATATAAAAATATTCAAATTAAAAAAAGCAAGGCATTCAGGTTTAAAACAGTCAAAGTGCTTTTTACATTATTCTTGAGCATATCACATAACAATGACAGGGTTTACCAGCTTAACATGATCATGAAAAATGCTACAATATATAATGTATGTTTGGAATAGATTTTATTGCAGTTTTATGACTGGAAAACAGTGTTTAGCACTGATCTTAGTGTAATGTCTTGTCCCATTGTAAGTGCATTATTATCTTTTGTATATTTTTACAACTCCTAGGCTAAAGTAAAAATGTATTCTCTGTGATTTTATCAAAAGCATCGATACAGCTTCAATTCCAGGACATCCCAGTCCTTTTAAAGTATGCTTCTGGAAAAATGCATGATTGGTCTCACACCTAATAAGACATTCTATCTGATTCTCTTCGCCCCAATAGTGACACATTTTTCTAGACGCACTCATGCATGCATTATAGGTTCTTGTAAAAAACATAAATAAATGAATAAAGAATATGAGTACAGGAAATAAATAACCAATTTAAGCACTGGATGGTTGCTGGATGCTGCAAATCACTGCAAATCAATTGTGGCTTTTTATATCATGATATATGATGCAATTTTTATATTATATTAATTCAGATATACATTTCAGATATTTTGATTGTTTATATCTCACAATTATTCTCACAAGTTTCCTTTTAAGAACTGCAATATAAACAGAATTGTTTTGAGGTAAAAAAATTAACAAAAATGTAATTACAAGTTTGTATCTCAGCATTCAGATTTTACAGACTTACAATTGCCAGAAAAAAAACTCTTTATTGTGAGATATAAACTCACAACTGTGAAAAGAAATTTAAAAGAGAATTTAAAAAAAACTCAATTCAAATCAATTCTGACTGAGTTCATATCTAACTATACTATACTGTGTGTGTGTGTGTGTGTGTGTGTGTGTGTGTGTGTGTGTGTGTGTGTATTTAATAGAATCACCGCTTTGAACAAGAAGCCTATTGGTGTATGTGTGGCTCTTTAACCACTTAACCAGCATTTATTCATTAATATTAGGAAAAAAGTTATTAGGATATTTTTTTTAGGTTAATAAAAATTCACAGTCACACTCACAAGCAAGGAATGTCCCTTCATAACTTCTTGGAATAAAACACTGCAGTGCTGACTTGACCAAAAACAGGGTAGAATTTTTAGGAAGGGAGTTATGTAGATGAGCACTGCAGTCTTCCAATTACCTAGTGGGATCAGCTCTACTAATAGATGCATAAGGTCGGGATCCAGGGACTAGATTTGGTGGATTAAACAGCCTGATTGGATTGGTCACCCCTGGATGGTCCGTTATGAAAAGAGCTGAGGTGTCATGCTGGTAGATTCGAGTGCAACAAGCCACAGAAACCAGCCAGAAATATTCCCTATGTGGGGGGTTGAAATATTTAATCTTTGCTTTTTAATGAAGGAGGCAAAGGAAGATCTGCAGTGTGGTGCATATTTTTGTTTCAGTGTTTTCTATTCCATTTCGATGGTACATTCGTCTGAACTTCACAATGAGTCATATTGCCTTTTTTTTTTTTTTTTTTTTTTTTTTTTGTCCATGTGTTTACAGTTTTGCAATTAAAAGCACCAACATTTTTTTTTCATTCATTTATTCTTGCTTAAACAGAAGAGACTTTAAATGCACAAAACCGTAAGCTATGAACAAATGTAACCATACATTATCACAAAAACGAGTATTCAGCAGCTACATTCATTCGAATCTCACGGTTCGTTGTACGCTGGGCATGTGTGATTTACTAAAAATTAACCATTGAGCAAATCTGAGTCATATTTGTGAACAGAATCAGAGAAGTCACTGAGTTGAATCAAAAGCCTTTATGTAGCTGGAAAGGCTCTTCTGGGATGTGTAGTAATTAGAGTAATCGATTCTAACCTTTCGAATCAATTTTCAATTAACAACATTTAAAAGAATCAATTCTTTTTGCCGTCGACTCTTAAGTTTAATAATATTGCCAATAACAATTGACCCTAATGTCTAATAATACCAAGGTCAATGTTACCTAAGAAGACAGTAATTAAACGGCACGTTCATTTTAAGGGAACGTATTTAATCAGCTACATTATAACTTATCAAATCGGTTCGTGTCAGGTATACAGCATTCACTTATCCTTTTTCGTATTTGTTGCAGATTAAGAAATGATTATGAAATTACAAATAAGATCCTAAATGGCCATCCTGAGTTTTGATGAACATGGATTATTTATAAACCGGGGTTAATCTTTGCTTTCCATCGCAAACACTCTCCGTTTCATCCTAATCTTTGTCCTTTGTGTGGATCTCTGGTGAAAGCAGGTGGGATTATTGACATTTACTCATGTAAATTTTGCGAAAGGTAATGTTTTATGCCTGAGTGGTGACATTTCTGAGAATGTTGTGAAATTGCTTTATGAAACAGCAGATAGAATAGAAGAGTCTTTTTCTGTTCTCTACGTCTGGGATGTTTTGACTCCCAGGTCAAAAGTTGGTCAGCGTTAACTTACGAAAGCCTACAGTAAATGTCAAGCCACATAATTAAAAAAAAAGGGATGTAATTAAGAGAGCTTTACCCAAGTTCAAGTCAACTCAAAACGTTGTTCATTGAGGCTAGTTTTTTTTTATATGCAACGTGTTGGCCCAGTTATTGGTAGCTGTCTTCAGACATGATGCCTCACTGCCAAGAAATTGATAAGAATAATTTGAGCTTTCTATAGAATAGGGAATTTGGTCCCTAGAGCTCAGACACATCATCAACTCTGATTGAAATATCAGAATTTTGCACATTTTTTAACAGCACAATGACGATGTTACCGCTTGAATTATATCGCCCTTCTCCCACACCACTTGTGTACAGCTTATTTCAACAACAATGTTTTCCCAGTGTGCATTTTGTCATCCATGGCGGCTGTGAATGAGTGACAACTGTGCCGTCAGTCACTTGTCAGTTTGCAAAGCTTTGTGGGAGCGAGATAGCTGCTGATTTGAAAGTCCCTTGTCTGAGGTATCTATTGAATACTATTGAACTGTCAAGACTATGAGTACAGTATGAGGATGAGGGAAAGCATGCTTATTGGTCTATATTTGTTGCGCACATTTTACATTTTGCAAGTATTATACTACTACCTGAAACATTGTAATATTTTCAAATACTATTTCAATTTAAAATCATAATATTTTATAAAATGCAATATATTTATGTGATGCAAAGTTGCATTTGAGAATAGTTGAAGAGTTGAATCAGTCCTCAGTGTCACATGATTCTAATTTGCTGATTTGCTTATTATCTGTGTTGAAAAATTAGAGTCATGATTCCAAACTTTGTAAAAGTGTAGATTTTACTGCATTGTACAATATATTAACTTCCTTTAAGATCTTTTTTTCGCTCATGGATGCTTATGATTACCTTTAACATGAGCAAATGATCAATTATCTCATTGCTTAATTGTCTTGAAAATGGCAAAATTGCGAGGTAGAATTCTAATTAAAATTTCATATTCGAGCGCTCAAGTACTTACCACTACTCAGTTCCCTCCATTAAGCATGATCTTTGGTAAAAAAATCGTTTTCCCCCCTTTTTCCCCCCCTAGGAGGCAAAATGGCACACAAACCTGATTAAAGTTGTCTGTGAGTGTTGGAAATTAACGCACACATGCACACACCCACGAAAGCATATTCGGTTTCCATAATTGGTCGAAAAAGTTGACCCCAATATCATAAATGAATATCTGGTGATGCATTCTAAAGAGCTGTCACAATTTCAGTGAGTGCCCTCATACACCTTTATATCCATCTACCCTCCTCTAAACGACTCGCAGTCGCATTTTAATCCATGATTAGCATAAAGCCATAAATCATTGAAGAGGAGGCCAACTAAGTATTATGACACAGTGACCTAGAGATGCTGTGAAGGTAGTGAGCAAGATGAGAGGATGCAGAAAAGATGGAAGGTAAAGTGGAGATGCCCTTACCTTTACCCTCTCTAACACTTCACATTCTGATTAGATGTCACACACGTTTAAAAAGTCTGGGAGGGAATGTAACGAGACAGGGCCCAACACGTAAACCTGATGCACACCCCTACAGAGATGCCCTTGAGGAAACAGGAAGTTGGCATATGCAATGTGTATGTTGCATATGTAATTTGTCTGTTATTTATCACTTTCAGTATATGCATATATTAAAGCTGTCGATAAACTGAAAAAACTTCAGTCATCTGACCCCATATATTTATTTTGCTGTACTGTTTTTTTTGAGTTGACATTAAATACCCTTATATTTATTTTTTTTCCCCCTCATAAGCACTTATTATCTCCAGCACAAGTAAATGTTCAATTACGACATTGCTTTATTGTTTTGAAAGTTGTTTTTAATCATCTATGATTTTGGTATTAGTTTATTGACCCATACTATGAGTAATATAGATATATTAGATATATTACCTATGCATCACACATTTTCACGCACAAGTTTTTTTTTTCTGAAAGGCATGTGTGCATCAGGGATACATGCTGGGCCTTGTCGGATTTTCTTGTAAAAAAAAGTTGTAAATAAACCAAAGTTTATAGACTACATTTTGCAAGAATATACTTTTACAGTTTTTCTATTTAAAAATTTCATATTTAATCCAGCGTGGTACTTGCCAATGCTGAATTTATATTAAAAAAAAGTTTCTTCACCATTTTCTTTTCATAATCTCCAAAGAATATGCGTGAAATCAGAAGTTATGACTAAACCAATATCTAATTTTATTATCTAAGCTAGTTCAAGTCACCAAATTATATTTACCGTGTTGGGAAAATGGGATTTTTCGTCGAGCCATAACTTTCTATGAATGTCAGTGAAAGAATCATAGCAGCTGGAAACTTGTATCGATTATATTATTGATCATTTCCTTCTTTTCTTATAAATGAAGTACTTTTTTATGGTGATGGTGCACCTTTTATATGCTATTGAATATTTAAGATGTTAACTGGAAAAACTACTAGACTCATTTAGGCTCGCGCAATTACAGCACAATTCCCATCATTCTCTGTGGCAGCATAATAACGAGAAAATACAAAGAAAAGCCACAAATTAAACAACTAATGTGTATCCTTTGTGCTTCGTTTTGTTGCATTAGTGATAAAAAGCCTCTTGTTTTTGTCAGGAGGGGAAACGTGAGGAAAAAAATATGTAAATTGGTTAGTGCATCCGTTTTATTTGGATGTAAATCATTTCGCACATCACGCTGTAATTATTATTTCCGCATTGATTACATCACGCAGAATGCTTTATGGGAGTGGGCGGCTACTGCTGAACTTTTAGTGATTCCTGTTTCCGTGGTAACAGGCACTTCTCCTTTTCTAAAGCTTTCTTTAAGATTATGGGTAGTGTAGTTGCATATATGTATGTATGCATTTATTTATTCTTTCCGGCAATTAAACAAAAAACTTTAAATAACTCACCTAGGGTTTCTACAGCTTATATTATTGCTTACTTTATCAAAAAAAAAATCAGCAAAAATGTGCACGCCCCATGGTAATCCAGAATAAATTAAACAAAATGTTCTTTGTTGACCTGGAGTATCTCCACAGACATATTTGTGATCAGTGTATCACAAAGGAACCTGGGGTCTTTTTTTTTTTTTTTTTTTAAGGGGATGGAGATGTGTAGGGTCCTGGTGAGGGAGTTGCTCAAGGCTCTGATTTCCATTACAACTGCCCCTGTGTGCAAATAGCAAGTTCTCCACCAAGACAGGGTTGATGTTTGCTTAGCGACAAAAAGCCAGACTGGTTATTTACTCTGCTCAGCACTGTACTTGGTCTGTTCATGACTGTGCATCTTTTATATATTCCATACTCAGATCAGACTCTCAGCTTCAGGTTCCTCGGAGGTGTTTTAATTTTTTATCATATAGTTTTAACATCAATAGCAGGCCTGGCTCAAACAGCTGAGACCAGTTTTGTTGGATATTCTTGGATATCAAGGCTACAACATTTTGGTTTGTATTCAGTTAAAAGAATATTTCTCAAAAAAAATAAAATAATAAATAAAAATAAAAATAAAATATATATATATATATATATATATATATATATATATATATATATATATATATATATATATATATATATATATATATATATATATATATAAATTAGAATGTTTTGAAAGAAATGTTTTATGGTCACCAAGGCTATTTAATAATTTTATTTAAAAAATTAAACCAGTCAAATAGTGAAATGTTGGTACAATTTAAAATGACTTGTTTAAACTGTTGAAATAACTCCCATTATATGATATTTTGTAATGTAATTTATTCTTGTGATGGTAAAGATACATTTTCAGCAGCATTACTCCAGTCTTCAGTGTCACACGATCCTTCAAAAAAATCATATATTATATATATATATATAAATATATATATATATATATATATATATATATATATATATATATATATATATATATATATATTATTATTTTATTTTATTTTTTTAAATAGAAAGTTCAAAGGAATCACGTTTATTTTAAAATTGTAACATTAAATAAATAACATTAAATGCCATTGGCTCATGTTTTGTAACCAAAGTTTGTGACATGCCAATTCTAAATAACAATTTCTGCAATTAGAAGTCTAATTTGAAACTGAAGACAAATTCTCCAGATTTCTCAAGATTCAGTACCTACTACTTAGATTGGCAGCAAGTATAAGAGAACAAACCCCACCAACAGAAAATGAAAATTAATTACTTATTGAAATGTCCGTCAGATACAAACTATAAATATGGAATAACAAATATGTTGCAAGAGTAAATCTAACATTGTTTTGCTTTGATCATAATTAAATTCATAGAACTTTGCTTTGAAAGAATGTTGAATGCCAAATGATACCAAAAGCAAAGGAAATCTAAAGTCAAGGGTGAAGAAGATCAATAAATAGGCTCTGGTTGTCTTACAAACCTTGCCAGTAAATGTGGACTTCTCTCGACCTTCACCTCTTAAGAGCAGAAAGTGCCAAGGAATTACTGGCTCAAAGCCATTCTTCCTTGTGTGAATGCCCCCTGTTCTGTCCTAAAAGGAACATTGGAACATATTGATCTGATAGAACTGCAGTTCTTTTCTTCAAGTTTCCAGAGTGATTTACACTAGAGTGTGTGGAAACAACTTATTTATTTACTTATTTTGAAGCACCATCAATGGGGAAAAAAAAATGTATTTGATGCCAGATGTTGTAGTTCTGTAATCTATAAATCCACAAAAAATAGTCATTTTCTCTATGGAAACAAAAAAAGGACATCGTTGGAAATTATGGGAACTCGTTTTCACACCACTATATGCATTTTTTCTAACAATTTGGCCTTAGTTTCTTCTGAGAAAAAAAATCAGAATGGCAAAATCAAAATGTTCTTTGAATTATTAGTATGTCTTACAGTTTTTTAATCTGACTTCAAATTCCCATCCCATATTTATTATTGGTGAGAGAGAGACAATACCCTTCAAAAATAAATAAAAACACTTTTTTTAGTAGACAAGGTTTTCATAAATCCCATTTAAAATCAACACAGCTTTGATTTGGAATCGGATCAAATTCAAGTAAATGGAGACTGAAAATCCTTCTTATTGGTTTTCTTACAACATTTGCTTCATTATGTTAATGCTACACTAAATTGAAAAGCAAAACAAAAAAAAACATACTGTAAAGTCTTTGTAATACTACTAACCACCCACTGTCTAATACCTGCTCTGAAGGAGATTCTGGTTTACAGGGAAACTGGTTTTGATCATGCTGAGTCACCATTAAGAATGCATTCTTGATTGTAATGTGAGGGCCTCTAGTGGTTAGGGACTGAACAGGTTAATAGAGTTCAGCCTGACAAAGATGCATACACTTATGAAGCATCATTACAGGGTATATACCATAGCTATTGCATATGGAGAGGTCATAATTAAATGCTAGTATCATTTTAATATTGTACTTAATGAATAAGTGCAGTATCGTAGGCCTCTGTAGCACAGGGCTGAAAACTGCTTTATATCATTTTAGAACTAGAATTATAACCTATTTGGATGTGTATGATGTGTGGATTTTTACGTTATTAATTCACATTGTATTATATCTTGTTGTATATATATTTTTTAATAAGTAAATGCAATGCACATTTTACCTGAAAATGATTGTATTCATATTTTAACCTGATAATGGTTTGGCTTTTGTATACATCATCATATTTACCAAACACATATATTTTCAAACAGAGTGAGAAAAAAATACAGATTTGTATTTTTTTACAACAACAATAACAACAACAGCTTTTATTATTATGATTACCCTCATCAAATTAAGCAGGAAATAGACAAACAGAGAGAGATAATGTTCTGTAGATGTTTTTCTCTCAATTAATGTATTTTTGTAGTTTGTACACGATTACCTATCAATATTGTTATAAAACAAACTCTATATTTATGCTCTATTTTATGAAGGGAGTCCCTGGCAGGAGGATCATCCTTGGCATGAAAGTGTATAAAAGCCGCTGACATAACAGCAGTGAAAGCAGGTGTATATGCAAAGCAGTCGCCGGTGGGCGTGGTCTCCTCTGCCAAAGCGCCTCTTTTGACCATTCATAATTCAGGTAGGCGGTGCTCAGCACGAGGAGGGGCGTATCTTGACCCTCAAGCCGAAGTTGCGAATCCATCGAGGTAATGAAATGGTTACAAGTCGTTCAATCCGGATAATAAGACACAATTACTTTTCAAAAAAGCGAAAACAGCGCAAACGCAAGCCAGTCCAGCTGTGTTTATTGTAACAGAATGCGCTGTGGAACGAAGACGTAAGTGCGCGCGCTGGAGACGCAGACGCTGGACTGTCAATGCCCGGATTCTCTATTGATCATGCTAATGTATGGAGATATAACTTCTTAAAATAAGCAGAAATGTGGTCGGCGCGCTTTTTTCTCTTCTTCTGCCTCGTCTTCATAACTATGGTGGTTCAGAGGAGCAGCGGGCAGTCAGGTGAGTGATAGTACCGGTGCGTAAAGGGTCTTGGCGAGCTGCGCACTTGTCCGGCGTGCGCTGTTGTTATCGACTACTTTGCTGCACTTAAACGACCGGAGATTGAAAGATTGTGAAGTGTATGCTTTGGGCGCAGTGTATCCCCTAGTCTTCAATGCAGCATATACCATCACTGCTTGTTTGTACATTTCGTACGGTATTTATTTTGTAATGTTAGCCAATCGGTAGTCTGAATGTGGCAAGCCAAGCAATCCGGTTTCATCGATAATTATTATTTCCTGAAATATAAATATAGCGGTACAGAGCATATTTAATATTGGCGATGATGGTAATGATAAAGAAGATTTGCTCATAATACTTTTGACCAATAGTTAGCACTGTTACAGAATTACACTACAGAAGGTATTGCCGGGGCATTGTGCCAATGTCACAAAGAAAGTTTTGTCAATACACCAAAGCATTGCTGAGATGCAGCTTTAGTCTGCCATGCTTGCTCTCAAACTTGTTGACATGTTATGTGAGAACTTGGGAATGTAAAAGAAAGCATTAGATATCTCAGTCCAGCATGATCTGAAGATGATCTGACCTTATTTTGGTGAGCATCCAATGGATTCTGAGAAGGAGTTAGAAATACACACACACATATATACATACATACATATATATATATATATATATATATATATATATATATATATATATATATATATATATATATATATATATATATATATATATATGTATGTATATATATGTGTATATATGTATATGTGTGTCTCAGTGTGTATGTATGTTTTTTTATGCATTTCAAAATGGCTGACGCCAAATATGGCCGACCTTATAGGTCACAACTTTAGGCCAAACAGTTGAAAATTCTAAGCAAAACCAGAAGTTGGTGCAATCCACAAAACTAACCACATATGACAGTGATTGTCTCGACAAGCTTTGTTTCACTAGGTAAAAACATACCACTTCCTGTTTGGCGGCCTCCTCGCTAAAACCGTTGTTACATGTAAACGGTTTGGTAAATCAAATTGATTTTCAGAAAAATGATCTGATGGTGATCTGAACCAATTTAGTGAAGAAGCACTGGAGGTGGATTTTGATTTACATGTTTTTCATGAAATTGAAAATGGAGGAAAGTACGCAATTTAGCATGTTCCGAATAATAGGCAGAAAGAGATATTAGGCCGGCATTGAATGTTTATAAGAAGAAACGTAGGCCTGAGTAAAAACGTTGTCCTGTTGGTGGCGCTTGAAAGAATGAGACGGAAACACCAGAATGGCCATTGGGAATGTTGAGACCGTTCCCAGTCACTGTGATAAATTTCCCGACTTTATAACATGTGGTTCTATGTGCTGTCACAGTCTTCCAGTCAGGGGAGAGTCTATTTTAATGTGTCGATGCGCGTAAAGGCGCTTGGTGGAACGCGGCTCGAGAGCGCGCTCAGCGGAACGCGCATTTCCCGCGCGCTTGGCATCGCGCTGCGGACCCCTACGCTGTGTTCAAATAGCTGCTCAGCATATTTCTGCATCCCTACTGTGAGAAGCGAACCCAGCGTTGGCGGTGCATGAATTAAGTTTTGTTGTGCATGAACGAGGAGAAATGTGGAAGGAGTTTGTCATGACACAAATATAAGTGAGCGTTATGACGCAAATCGGTGTTAAGCCTGTATCCAAGGAGGCAGACCTGTAGCCTACTGTTTTATTCGATTTAGTTCTTACGTTGAATATGACTGTTGACTGAATCGTCATGTTCACAGTTTACCTCAAAAGGAAATTGTGATGTTGTTATAGTGATTAAGATTTTCTGTTTACTTCTTAAATTGCCGTATCAGTGTATTGCAGCGAAATAAAATTATTATTTTTTTTCTGTGTATTTCCTTGGTGATCTTGGTAGGTTTCAAATGAGTAACATGACTGAATTGTTTAAGTGATTGATTGATTTGCTAGGTTCGGTGTCACGTTGTAATTAAATTGTGCTCAGAATGACATGCAAATTGATTATCTATAATTTAAGATGATAAATCATTGTTCGTTAATGACTGTTTGTACAGAACAATTGAACTGAATGCGTCCCTGTTTGGTGTCGCATCTTGTATTTATTACTGAATTTATAAGGTGAAAGTCAATTCGAAGATTGTAAGACCGCTTTAATGCCTAAATCTTCCACAAATAGCCTCCAGTAAATAAAAAAAAGTTTATTTAAAATCACCCATGCAGAAAACTCTTCGCAGATTCGTTCAGGGTCATCAGGTTTCATATTCTCGCTGTTCTTTTTTTTTTTTTTCTCCATACATTTTCTTTTATATCTAACTTCTGCTTCAGCTCATTCAGGCTGCAGATAAATGACACAACATCTGACCCAGGCTGAGATGTGACATTTAAGTTCTAAAGGATATTGACTCGGGAATGCAGTCAAATTATTACTCAGCGTCAACTTGGATTAAGCCCCATTTGAGAGCCCCAATGAGTCTCCCAGTAATTAAGCTTGTCACTGATATGGTGTCTAGACATGATTTCTTTTTCTTTTCTTTTTTTTATGAGCAGGAAATGTTGTTTGCAATTTCAGTCAAGCCTAATCCTCTTATTAGGAATTTGTTTGTCACGGAGTCGCTTTAAAATACACTTGTTGTCCACGTCGTGCAATAGAAGGACACTCGCCGCGGTTATATGGACGTTTAATGATTAAGAATGTTTCTGCGATATCGTTTCGTAATGTCATTATGATGTTCAACGATTCCGGAAATGCAAGTTGTGCAAATTTCAAAATATCACGAAACCCACGAACACACAAAATGTTAATTAGCCAATTATATTTGATTGTGACCTGAACACAATCTCGTAAGATCCACCGCATAGTTAAAAATATTGATAGTCATGCATTTTTTTTTTTTTCAACTTTCTTCAGAAGAGTTGCCACTTAGTTAGTAAGCCAATAAAGCTAATTATAATCTATGGGATTGCCCTTTTTTTAGGGAACTTCAGAGTAGCCAAAAGAATTCTCCTTTTCAATAGGTTAAGGGTTTGTTTTTTACCACCACTTGACATTCTTCTCTGAAAAGAAACGCCTGCTGGTCTCTTTCTGTGGTTGTGGCGTGGCTTCTGTCCATTTGCCTCTAAGACATCGTCCCCCTCCTTCATCCTCGGTGTCTCATCACTGTCTCTCAGTCTTTCTCCATCCTCTCAGAACTGTTTGGCTCGGTGCCTCTTCATCAGCTGTGATCCGTTACTTCCCATACTAATGCGATCATTTATACAGGCATTCAACATCTAACATCCGAAACTGAAGCAACAAGCTGCATCTAAACGCAGCTCAAGCTTGGATTTCTGTAGGTTGTTTGTGACGTAGCATGGCCTCCAGCTTTTATGTTTGCTGTCGCTCTCGCCTTTTATTATTCTCCTTCTTCCTCCACATTTTGAACTATAACAATAACTGAAAACACTTACTAGACCTTGCATGCTTGAAGGATTTGTGGCTAATTATATTTGGGGTAATTATGGGATAGATGGGATGCGTGGTTGCCTAGCAACTAGCAGTTAATTTGGCAATATTCGGATCGTCCTTTTTGAGTTTGAAACCTAATATTTCTTAGAGAAGACAGTTTGTCTGAAGAACATAACTTGGTATGTTTTAAGCCTTGAGTTTTCATAGAACTGGAATCGAAATGTAAGACAGATGACAAAAAAAGTGTTCAATTCCGGTTGCTTGCAATAAGCTAAAATTGTAATCTGCTTATTTATACAAAATTGTAAAATATTCATGATTTTACTTTGCTTTCTTAAATGATCTTCTTAGTTTTTGTTGTTGTTGTTATTTTCTAAAGTCTTTTTTTAAGTGACATTTGACTAGTTTCTACTAAAATATTATTATTGACCTTAATATACTTATTGGAAGCATTAAATTTCATCCTCCTTTTTAATGTTTAAACAGTTTTTTTATTTTTATTTTACTGTACGATTATATGGTTGCTTGTGTTTTGTTGTTTGCATCCAGATTGTGGATTAGTGTGCTGCTGTGGAGGTTGGAAACACTGGTCACTTTGTCCCCTTAAACTCTTCCTCGTGTGCCAGTGACCTGTAATAAATGAGCAAGCGCTCTGAAATGGCAGCTGTGTAGTGGAGGGGGAGAGAAAGGTAAAGAGGGACCGAAAGATAGAGCGAGAGAGCGATAAGCGATTGTACTCCAACATCTCCGTGTCTTCTTGTGTCCATCAAGCCACATGGCCTCTCTTCTGTTGCTCTGTTTAGGTGAGATAGAGGGCAGATGTCACATTGCAATCCTATAGAAATATCACTGCAGCTTCTCTCAGTTTAAAGGTTCATAAAACTCCTACTGCGAAGGTGGGGTGATAGTGTTTCACCTTGGATTACTGGTTTAAAAAGACCTTGTGAGAATCTATAATCGTTGCTTTATGTTCACAGTGGAGAGCTCATCACTTATTTCCCTCAATGCAGTGAAAGTTTTGGATGAAAGGAGACCAGTTAAACTTTTTAATGCAAACTTGAATTAAAGTAGATGCTATATTTACTTTATATTTACTACTATTACAAAATAATAATAATAATAATAATAATAATAATAATAATAATAATAAATATTTACTTTATATTTGTTACTATATTTACAATAATTTATATATATATATATATATATATATATATATATATATATATATATATATATATATATATATATATATATATATATATATTCCTTCATTTAAATTTTTATTGGCAATTATTTTGTGCTGAATGGTAAGGTTCAATGCTATTGTTCAGACAAAATTTAAGCTATATAATAATAATATTATTATTATTATTATCATTATTATTTTTATATTGTTGTTTTGTTGTTATTGTTGTTATTACATAATAATACTGTATACTATTATTATTACTAATACTACTAATATTATTTATTTATTTTTAATTGTATTGTGCTGAATGGCAAGGATTAATGTTATTTCAGACTGAGAAGAAAACAAGCTGTATATTAGGAGTAGTAGTATTGTTATTATTGATAATTACTAAATAATTTCCCAAATAATAGTATTATTAATAATTATTACTTTTAGTATGTAGTACTACAAGTAATACTATTATTAATTCATTAATTTATTTAGAATAAGACAGGAATACACAATAAGAAAAATGTAGTTGCAGAGCGAAGCACTTTTACTGGCTCTAAATAAAAAGATGAATCATTTTTCTCATACTCTTTCAAATCATACTGCATTCAGTTGAGCCTCTTTAATACTGGGGGCTACCATATGGTTTTACTACCTATATATAGCCGGCCACTGGTAAGTCTTAGGGTTGGGCAGTGAGTTATTGGACACCCCCTTACTATTTGAATTCATTTCTTATTTTATCTCTCTGGGATATCCAGCACTTGGAATGATGGGAATTGCATGTAGCTCCTGGGAATGGCCTGCACATTGCATAAATGTAATTTCACACACATGAACAAATGAGTGTTTCACCGAACCTGACTGAGAGCACTGTCTAAACCAAGGATGGATCGTGTGATTGTATGTATAACGTATGTATAATGTAACATAGTACTTCTGTTCTGGTATGCAGTTTATACCAAAGTATTTGTGACCTTTAAATTCAAGTGTTACATAATTCATAACAAATAGTCTCACATCTTTTGGTTTGGTTTAGACGAAGCGCTACATTCGTTGGGATTATTCAAAGCTGTCATAACTACATAGATATATGTTGGTGACGCTTCACAGTACATTTCTAGTATTTAACATTAGCTGAGATTAATACATGCTTTAGATTTGTGATGAAACACTGACCACAATTCAAGTTGGCTATATAGAAAAAAAAAACCTGGAATGTTTTTCTCAAATCGTTAATTTCTTTGTGAGTGAAGACAGAAAGACGTGAACATCTTGGATCACATGGGGTATAGAGTAAATTATCAGGATGTTTTACTCTGGAAATGACCTTTTCCTTGGAAACATAGAAACAACCCGCAGCTCTAAAACCTCTTTGAGGGATCTTTTTCGTGCAATAGAGAAGTATCTTCATCATAGCTGTATAAAAACATCACATCTTAGTGCACAAGACATACTGGAGTGCTGTCACGAAATGATGTCCCTAATGGCATCAGTTTCTGTGAAAGATGGCATTTGTGATTTACCGGAACATTTTAAAATGTGCTGTGCTCGTGTCTAGCTGTGCAGAAAGCATTACAGCTCTGTTATTTTTCTGCGCTGAGAAATTTTTTAAAATGCACTGGTTTCCATAAATATGTCAGGAGCTTAAACCTGGATTTGTAATGTGTATGGATTTATGTAACTGGGTGGTTAAACTAACAACTATCGGATATACTGATGTTGACAAAGCCTAGTAGTTAAATTGAACTTTATTTATTTAACATTTGCCATTCATTTATTTTGTTTTTACCTCACTTTCTCTCTCTCTCTCTCTCTCTCTCTCTCTCTCTCTCTCTCTCTCTCTCTCTCTCTCTTTCTTTCTTTCTTGCTTTTTCTGTTTGGTATTGTTGGGGGAAATGTTGGTCTTGTATATAATGTTGGTTTATATAAAAAGTAAAATAACACCTTTGTCTCTTCTGATTTTTTTTAATTTTCATTTTAATTTGGATTACTCCTCCTGTTGGTATTAACAGAAGGAGGGTTCAAATATGAAGACCTGCAGGGCTTTTAGGATAGAGAGGTTTAGGGTGTGCGGTTAATAACATCTTTCACCCGCCATCTGCGTCTGCCTCATTTTCAGAATTGGAGCAATTCTTAAGGATTCTTTAGTTAAGGTTTCTGCAGAAGAAGGTCATAAGTGAAAATGTATAGAATAAACAGAAGCGCTACGCACAATTTGAACTCCCAACTTACTGAGAAGTGTTAATTATTTTATGTCACCAAGTGAATAAATAAATAGCCTCTTTTGACTCAGAACACCTTGGTACCTGTATAACACCCCTACAACCAGCCATGGTAACTGTAGTCTCTTCATTGGTCAAATTTTAGTAAAGGGTTTTGGTTGCAGTCCAACACTGATTCTCTAGGCAATGCTATCTTCATATGACAATGCTAATTATGATAATGGTGATGATGATAGTCATTATTCTGTCCTTTGTGGATGTGCTGTGACTGACGGTTCCAGCTGTTGGAATGGATCTGAGCAGCCCTGAAGGTGGCTGAGGGAAGAAAAACAATATTTGGGCTCGAGATGGCATTGGGAGATATATAGCATTAGGTGTCATAATGATGTTTAATTAATATAATAAAGGGAACGGTATAAGATTAATTATTAATTAGTGGCTGGAGAAATTAATGCATTTATTTTTACATTATTTCAAACATATTTTGAGGCTGTAGTTAAATGTAATATATATATATATATATATATATATATATATATATATATATATATATATATATATAAATGCAATATTTTACTTTGACAATCCAAAATATCAATCAGTGGATTATAGAAAATACAACATTAATATAAATTAACAAAATTATTTTAAAAGTCTTTTGTAACCAAAAATATTTTTGTAACCATTTTTGTTTAATTTTTTCATGACATCTGGGTACAGATTTTGAGGAATTTATGCATAATCACCCTTGGTTGTCAGATTTGGAATTAATGGGAAAATAAAAAAAATATATAAAAAGACACAAATCATCTGAACACATTAGGTAATTACAATTTAATAAGAAAATGCACTAAATTATCATTGAAATATTGTCAAGTTAAGTGTTAATGGTCCTAGAAATAGGCCTTATTGTCTTTTATCAAAAACAAAATTTCTTATATTTGAATCTAACTAAAAGTAATGTGATGTTTTTGTGAGATTTACTAATATTTTTCTGAATTTATTTCCACTTTAGTAAAACTTATACAGTGTGCGTATGTACGGGTGGATACGCTTAGATTCAATTTGCTGCAGTGATATTTATTAAAACATGCTATATTGTTGGTATATTATTAGAATGAGAGTGTAAACACCCGTACAGAAGAGTCCACAATGAAACTGCCTTCCTAATTAGGCGAATTAGCCAGAGATCAAAAAGGAAAATTAGTAGCACTGCGCCACATGTTTTGTGCCGAAGTAGCCTGTGCTCATTTGCATGACAGCACATGTTGGCTGCTCATTATGGACAGCTCTGACAATATGTTGCCTGATTGGACAGATTGCTCATCAGGAGAATCCAGGTCTTGCTAGCCCACCTGGGACCCGGTAGCATTTTAACGATGCCTTTCAGCATTCAGAAAGAAAACACATACATTCTGAAATCTTAAACACATTTGCGCAATCATGTAAATTCTCATAAGTATACGTTTCAGGTTGAGAAGACATGCAAACAAATATAGAATGACCTTTAGTGTGAATACACATTCAGCTATATTCAGCCTTTATTAAGTTAAAAATTAAATTTCTTACAGCACAAGAGCAAGGTTTTAAAAGTAAAACACACACACACACACATTCATTTTATCCAAACAAGTTATATCAACTATTGTTCTCCAAGATGAAGCATTATTGACATGACCTTCTGTAAAAATTCTTAGCAGTGCTTAGTAATCAAAAGTATATTAAATTTTAATAATTGTGGAGGAAAGGTTGAAGACTTCGACTGATGGTGGCGAAGCAGGTGGAGGAGGAAACAGAGAGCCGATTGGACAGGGAGACAGGGAGAATGTGGAGGACCAAGGCAGAGCAAATGGCTCCGGTAATTGATGTGGAGACGGGGATCCGGAAGGCCACCATGGAGCCGGAGAGACAGAGGACAGAGGTGGAAGAGCCTGACAGAGCCGGAGGAATGAAGGGACAAGGTGTAGCCAAAGAAATGGAGTCCTGAGGCGGTAGATGGTCGACAACAGACCAAGGTGGAGCCTAATGGACGAGGGAGCCTTGCAGAGCTGGGGGACTGATGGGCCACGGTGAAGAAGAGGGAGCTCAGAGCCATTTTGGAGCTTACGGGACGAGGGGCTGATGCAGAGTCTGGGACTCAGGGATCCTCCAGCCATGCTTCAGACCCGTGGTAAATCCAGCACACAGACATTGGGCTGAGGGTGAGCAGGAACGAGTGGGAGGGTGGTCATTTGTGAGTCTCCTCTGGGCTCAGGAGGGCACTTAGTGGAGCGGGCACTTCTGGGCTGGACGGGTCCAAGGGAGACAAAGGACAGAGGAAAGGGGCAGGATCGAACTTCAGCTCGGTTACCCAGTCAATCAGATCCTTTTCCTGCAGGCCCAGATGCACTGTCAGCTCATCCTCAGCCATGGTGCAGTGGGAGGAGCTTCACTCCGCACTCTCGCTGTCTGTGGCTTTCTCCACCGTGTCAAGCTCTGTTGTTGGCTCTCGCACTTGGTTTGCTGTTTGAGGTCCACAGTAAGTGGGGACGTGAAGGACACCAGCACCCAGCACTCGATAAAGGCAGCCTTCCCCAGACAGCTGCGCTTAGTCGTTTGTGTGATCTTAGAGAGAGCAACCCCCTGCTCCATCTTTCATTATGGAAAAAATGTTTTGGGGAAACTCAACGCTTACTTTCTTTTGGGATGCACAAGGATGAATGGTAACAATAAACAGTCTTTTAATAATCCATACTAACATATAGACAAGAGCGGACAAACAAACACTTTCAATCTTATAAAGGGGAGACAATAACCTAATTAAATAACACACACCTGAACATAATGACACAATCAACAGAAGGCAGAAACTAGGTCACAAGAGCACATGGGGAATGAACACACACACAAAACAGTCCAGGGGTGTGACAAATATCTTAATGATTTTTTTTGGCATAAAAGAAAAATGTAGCATTTTGATACAAACAAAGCATTTTTGGCTATTGCTATAAATGTACCCCAACAAGTTAAAACTGGTTTTGTTGTCCAGGGTCACACACACATTTACACACATATATTGCATGTACTTATTATGCACTCCATCCAATGACTATTATTTATAATATCATATCATCTTATAATATTCTAGTTATAAAATTTTTTGATTTTGTCATTCGCAGTGTTTCATTCATTCCTGTCTATAGTCCAGTTGTAATTTTCGTTTCATCTTCCAATTAGAGGTTGTAACGTTGTGATTTCTCTCTGGTTGGTTTAGTTTGTGGCTTAAATCTTCAGTGAAGAAAGCCATTGTGGAGAAAATGAATGGGAAAAACACTTCCGGAACCAGGGCCGCTGGCAAACGTCTGGTCACCGTTATGCTCTATTGTGCCATGGCAGGCCAGTGTTTCGGTCATCACACACAGTTCTGGGCTACAGTGCTCTTTTATAGTCCTGTATTTTTCCATTGCCAGTCAATTAACACTAAATCCCAATTTAACAATTAATACTAAAGCGATTAATGGTCTCAAAGGCACGCTGATGTCTTACATGCTGCTTTCTGCCATATGTGGCCTGTGATCTGCCCGCTGTGAGCTCAGTCGAGTCTTACTCCGGGCTGTCTGTCACATTGGCTGGCAAAAGAGCTGTTCTTTGTGAAATGAAAGTGTCCAGCTGGATGTGATGTTCAATTCATCAGCTCCAGCCCAGGCTGGTTTGATAAATGACATGGATGCTCTCCTCCATTGCATGCGCACACACAATGACACAGTCTAAGCCACAATTGTTCTCCTGTGTCAACCGTGCAGTTATATGAACTAAGACATTTTTGGGGCACAAAGGCATGGAAATAAACCGACACTTAGCTTTAGTTTAAGCTTTGTTTCATATATTCAGTGTAATGTAGCAAACCGTATACAACAGAACAACAGTAATGTTAATTAACAAATTAACATGTTTTGTGCAATTTGGTATGTTCATTATTATAGCTTTGACATTTAGGGAAAAGTTCTCTTCCCATAGGGAGGCACTTTTAGAGCAGTTTAATCATTCGACAAAAAAAGTCTTTCAGCAAGTCTGAGTTTCATATCATTCATGGAGTCATGCATCTTCCTGGGCACTTTGGGAAATCTAACTAAAGTCAGACCTTATGATGTATCTGCCATTCTTTAATAGCATATTCTCAGATATTATGAAAGTTTTTGAAGTCGTCTTTCAGTTGCAAAGAAAAGTTATGTTGTAATGTTGCAGCACTAATCAAGCATCTATAGTTAGATGTTGTCAATCACAATCTGTATTATACTTTAGAAATCATTCTGATATTCTACTTTGGTGTTCTATATATGTATATATGCATGACAGTTTATTTATTCTTTGTGAAAATTACGACTTTATGATAACTTTGGTTTGGTTGCTTTAATGATACAATTATCGTTGATAGAATACTTCACAATTTGTCAGTGTAGTGTTAGACATAATTAATTTCATATGCTGTGAAATTTATTCTGAAGAATCAAATAGTGTGCTTCAAATGACTCTGAAGGAGCTGTGAGAAACTAAATGAATAACTCTCTATTGGCAAGGAGCATTCAGTATTGGCCGTATCACAGTGTATTACTTCTGCTATCCATTATAGTTTCCTGACAAGTAACCAGTGCTCCCTCGGTTTTGTCTTCACCTTGTAATGGTGTTAACCTCAGCTCTCAGTTTTCAGGCAGAGGGAGGTTTGTGTGAGGTTAGTCAGACTCTTTAACCATCCCACAGATAGAAAGTTACCCTTGACCTCTGAACAAACTGACAATGTGCTATTTCGGTATCCCTGCCTTTCCACAGGCTTCATAAGTCAGAGTTAAAATCACTGTCTGAAAGAGCACCATGACTTCAAATCCAATAACAGAATTTTTCATAACACAAACATCCTAAACAGATGTAGTTATAAGGTATCTAGGCCACTTTTTTACAAAAATTTAAGAAGAGCAGTGATACACATGGTTATAATTTATCATGTTAAATTTCTTAATAATAATAACTTCACATTTCGTTGTTCTTTAAATATTCCTCCAATAAATGCTAACTTGTACATCATTTGTGCTTTGTGTGTGATTATTAACCTGTATTACCACCGTTCATCTTAGTTTTGGTGTGGTCAGTCTATTTAAGCGCCGCCGTCTTGTATACATTACCTTTTTGTCCATATCATTTTGCTTTTACTCTATTGGCATAAAGACATTACTGATTTCTTTCAGCGACAAGCTCTCTCTCTTTATTAGTTTTTCATGTTCAATCCTTGAAAATGTAGCTGTTATCATGAAAGCAGCAGCTACACTTTGTCAGCATTGATAAAGCAGAGAGTCTTATGAACTCGTCTGATAAAACATGCACATCTTGCAATCAAAACAAACACATTTTTCTTGCCGTTTCCACATTTGAACCGTAAAAGCCCAAGTAGCTCATTTACGCTTTGATATAGCGCTTTCATGCCTTGTGTTGTTTAGAGTGTAAAAATCACACAGCCTCAACTTTTTTATTTCACTAGTAGAGCTCACATCAGTATATCAAGTAAAAGGTCTATAATGAGGGACTTTTGATATTGGACTGGCAGAACATGGTATTTGAACAGTCATAAAAGGAAAAGGTTTTATTTTTTGGCATAGTTTTGACGTCTACCAGAAGAGGCGCAAGAGGTACTTTGCTAACCAGGCAAACTTTGACCCCTTTGATATTAGCATGCATCTAAACACAGTTTGAAAGTTGACACAAATAGGACTCTGTGGTGCTAAAGTACTATCTCTGTCTGTTTGTTAACTCTAATCGTATGGCCACTCACTGTGCTGAATGCCACAAGCATTAGCTCTAGCTCCTAATTGGCTCGGCTCCGGCTAATTGCGCACTCCACTGGGAGGCAGAGCTGCTTATTTCAATAATGGTAAACAAGCTCTAGCATTCCTCTAACGGTCATGTTTTAATTAGAGGAAAGTCCAACACATGTGCTGACGGAGCATGGTAGAGAGAGACGGCAAAACAAAGGGTAAATCAAAAAGGCTACCACGAACAAGGCTATCTCTGAAGGCCAGCCCACTCTACGCACATTAGCACATTATTACCGATAGAGTTTACACGCAAACATCACATGAATCACAATATGTTATATGTTTGGTTTTTCAACTTGATCGAATGAGTTTATGGGACACTCTGAAAAATATTATTTTTTAAAACATATTAGATTTTCAATATGGGTTTTCCAGCTCACAGTACATTAATACATGAAATGTATGTAGTTTTATCATTTAATCAAATTGCATGAAATTGCTCAAAATTCAATTAAAATTAAATTAAAATAGTCATGATTAATGGAAGTGATTAATATTATTTCAGCTGTTTCATCAACATGTAATGTTGAATTTAATTTACACAATTTCAAAATTAACTCCATTTTAAAAGATACATTTTCTTTTTGGGGTTTGTTTATTTATGGGTTTTTTTTATCGTATGCCAAAGTGTTAAATTAATAAATATGGTAGTCAAGTAGTACAATAGTATATAAAGTTGTCTTTTACTTACACAATGAGTGTGTGTGTGTGTGTGTGTGTGTGTATATATATATATATGTATATATATATATATATATATATATATATATATATATATATATATATATATATATATATATATATATATATATATATATATATATATATATATATATATATATATATATATATATATATATATATATATATATATATATATATATATATATATATATATATATATATATATATATATATATATATATATATATATATATATATATATATATATATATATATATATATATATATATATATATATATATATATTCAGAATTCATTGTAGTTGTTTTGTGAGTGCTTGCTCAGTAAAATGATTAATTTTATCAAATGTTACAGACTCCAAATTTTTGAATGCTATTGTATATATCAAAATACTGTAGTTTCACCATGAGATAATCTCACTCAGTGGTAACTTAACTGTACTTTTTTTGCTTCTTTTTTCTGTTAAAATACTCATATTAAGCATCGACTGTCATGTTTTAAGGGTAGGTATTGTGTGTGTCTGAGAGAGAGAGAGATGTTTCTTATTATTCTGTGCTAGTTTCTTCCTCCTCCCACCTGGCAGCAGCTGAGTCGCCCATTAACCTGCATGTTGCCCAGGAGCTCTTAAATCTCTCCTCAGCACTTACTGTGAAATACTTTTAATCTCTTCTCTCGCTCTATTGTTTAAGACTGATATACTGTAGTACTAAAGCTGTTTTTTGTTGGCAACATAATTTGCTTGTCAGAATTTAAACTGACTGTTTTCTAAATGTCTTCTCAATTTCTCAATAACTGTTAGGACACACGCTCAGCTCTGATGAGAAGCTATTAGAATCTAACCGTGGCTACTATAATTAAATACTCGATACCTTGTTTCTTTCAGAAATACATCATATTAGGAAAGTGAGACATGCAAATAATAACTAATAACTAAGGCTATATTGCACACTTTAAAAAAAAAATCCAAATCTAATATACTTTATAATTGCATGTTAAATCATATGAGTGAAACTTTATTATAGTTTAAATACATATATAATAAACATAATTACCTGAATTGTACACTTTTTATGTAACAATTTTAATGAATCTTTTTCATTAGAATGTAAAAATATACTCAGAATTAATTTATTTTAGGGTAATTTTTTTTTTTAAATTATGCTTAATTCATTTCATTAATATTATATATCTGCATGTATATGTGTGTGTGTGTGTGTGTGTGTGTGTGTGCTAGTGTATGACCATTCAATAAAATTAAGTGCACTTATTTTTCACTTTTTTAGTTAATTTTTGTTATTTACTTTTTATCATTTTAACAACACATCTTTTTTGTTTCCTTTTTTTCAGATCATGGCTACCATGGTCAATTTTTCTAACAATCTTGTTGATACAGCTCATCAAACAGCAGCGATTTCCCAAAAAATAAATTTCTCTACTTTTGCTATAAACTCAAACGTCTCCCGGTCGCCAACTAAGTTTTGCAAGACGAATGGGTGCAATTGCCATGGGTCGAATGCTATATATTAAAAAACATTACTCATGGGCAGTCACATATGTTTGGAGCAATCGTCATAATGCACCGTAAGGTATCACATCATATTTGGAAGTTATCATACAGCTGTGCTCTATAGATGGAAAGCTGATATGTCTGTTGGTGTGTGCGGAGCTGATCCGAAGAGCGTGTTTGCAGTGCAGATCCGAATCAGGATTTATGGGTGTAATAATGGAAGCTCAGTGGCTTCATTGAAACACACCGACACGCTTTCTCTGTCATCCTACACATTTATCTGTCTAAGCAGTATCTAATGGCCGAGCGAAGGCTGTTTTTGTGCAAACATGCGCATCGTGGGTCAAAGATAAAAGCGATGCTGCAATCTTCACGCCCCCACCGTGACCCGACCCTTCATCATTTCATCCTCGTGAACATCAGGGCATCCAAGCACAGTCTAATTTCTTATCTCAGACAACAAAGCGAACTTACTCCAGCGTTATAGAAACGCACCTTTAAGAAATGCATCTTTGCAGGTGTCTTTCGAAAACAACGTCTCAGATTTCTCAGACGTTTTACGTTAACATCTTGTTCAGTAGGTTTTTGTTACACATTTGTTTGGTCTCAAACTGCCGCTGCCGCTTTTATCTCTGCTCGGCGCTGGTTGTATCAACCCCCATCTTATTCGTTCCCTATTGTTTTCTCATTCTTTGTCATTTCTGCTTTTCATCTCGTCCCCGTTTCATTCAGCTGGTGATAAACGGTTCCATTCACGCTGAGTTTGTAGTAAACAAGACATTCATTTCTGTTACTCAGCTTTCCGCAGTCTCGTTATGTCTCACATCTGCCTTCCTCAACTACTTTTCAATCACATTCTGTGTCTCTCCCACAATTCCTCAGTCTTTCTTGTACTTCAGATTTTTTCCTTCAGACAGATGAGAGAGAGGAGTGTTGCTTATTAAAGACATGTTTAAATCAATAATGCTACTCCATTTTTAAGTGGCGTGACAGTAACTGTTTTTAAAAGACCTTGTTATAGCAAGCTTCATTCCCCGATATGTTTAAATGAGCAAATACAACAATTTGTACAAGCTCAGAAAAGTTTTTCTATAGCAGAATATGTATCTGTTTGTTGTTATCGTTTCTACTAGAGCTTATACTAATAACTAATATGTCAAAATAGTAGGGTTTTTTTCAGCGTTTTAGTTTTGTAATATCTGTTTATCATTTATTTAATTTTTTTAAGTGTTTGGTAATATTATAAAAATTACTTGTTCCCAAGGCAATTTTAAGTTTATATGTATATTTTATAGTGCTGGCAATGATTAATCGCATCCAAAATAAAAGTTTTTGTGAACATATAATATGTTTGTGTACTATGTATATTTATTATTAATATTTAAAGACACAGAGTATATATTTAAAAACTATTTACATGTATACATTCTTATAATTTATATTATATATACATATATTTAATATAATATATAAAAACTTGACCTAACTTTACTAAAGCAAGTAAATATTTCTTCTTTAGTATACTGAGTAGTGTTGAACAATCTGTCAGTGTAAAATATCTGCAGCTTTTAATGCTGTAGAAAACATTGCATTTAAAGTTATTACATTTAGAGCGGATTTGTGCCTTTTTTTTTTTTTTTTTGTCAAAATTCCTTGACTTAATTGAAAAGTTCTCATAATTCGCTTTGATATTTTTTATTGTGCTCAGTTAGACATCTTAATGTTTCCAAGGTGCCCTGGATATTAATGGATTACGAGCCTGGGCGGCCTCCCCATCAGCGAAGCAGTTCTCCTGCTACCACGATGGTGTTGACTTGCTAATGTGCAAAAGTATCAGTATGAAACATGATGGATTTATTGTCAGCTGTTATGCAGACAAGTGGTTAAAATGGAAAAGCAATTGCACCACAGAGATTATGGTTCTGGAGTAAACAGGAGAGTAGAGACGTTGACTTAGCACTTAGTTTTTAACGTAAAAACACATGCACCTGATAAAGCGTGAGCTCTGATAGATGCAGACTTTCCCCACTTCACCTAGTGTAAGGGTTAGAGAAATAACATACAGTATTGTTATTTTTTTTGTTCTTGCAACGTCTGTCCGGTGCCTGCAGGGTCATTGTGATAGAAAAAGCTACATGTTTGTGATGAATTCATTTTAATTTTCAAAAGACAAGGTAGATTTGCAGCACCATTCAAGAGTTTAGTGTTTTTGGTTTTTAAAATAAAGCAGTGTTATTCAGCAAAGATGCAATTTATTGTTTAAAAGCGAAAGTAAATGCTGAAAGTATTCTGTTAAAAATGTATCATGGTTTCCACAAAAATGTTTAGCAAGATTGATTTACAGAATATTATACAATGATTTTTTTACAGGAGATCAGTGCATTTGAATGTATTTTTAAAGATTGTTTTTAGGTGCAGTTCTTCATTTTCTTTTTGCTGTTTTGGAATATCTGTAAACATTATAAATAAAAATGAATTCATGAGTTCTTGCTGATTTAGAACTGCATGACGAAATAATTAAGTCTGATTTAGCTCCGATGTAAAATCAGCAGAGCTGGTTGCATAACGTCCTATGCACAATTTACAAAAAATCCATTAGATTAAAGTGACAATGCAGAAAAGAAATGTAATTATTGAAAGTGTCTGGCACTTATATGTCCCATACTGCAGTACACATACATGTAAAGAATCTTGTGGGGCCTGAAAGTGAGGAATGACATTTTGGGTCTTATTTGATCATTTATAAAACAACATCTCTGAGATGCATGCTAGTAATGAAATATAAAGTTAACAAACATATACACAGACAATAGACACAGAGAGTGAGAGCCAGAGAGAAAGAATAACCCCTTTATGGGATCTAATATTATTGGTTTATGGTCTCATAACACTTATCTGCAGTGAACAGACCTTACTCAGTGTGATCCAAGTCAATTGAGTCTTTATTACTACATCCACCTGGTCCCTATAAAATCTCTTAAACAGAGAACATTCTGCCTGATGTCAGGGTTTACAGATGCAGCATTAATGTTGGTGTTTATTGATGACCTGCTGACCCTTTTCGTCCAAGCATGCGCTTTTTGCTTTGGCATGGTGCTGCCTGCATACTCTTCACCAGCTAGTTTAATTATTCATAGCACAGTTACCAATAGCTTAGCTTATCTACAAACACGTCAACAAATTTGATATACCTGCTAATACTTATTTTCTGGGGGAAACTGCTTTTTTACAGCATTTTTACTTGTGCTTTTGTATCTTTCGTTTTAATAAAACGAATAACCCTGGAGTTACAAAACTCTTTTAAATCTAAATATACACTGCAATTGTTTTCTTTTTGGTTGTACCCACAGTAGTGTGGCAATGACCATCGGGGTGCATTTTCTGAGAAAATACTTTCAGTTCTTTAAAATTTCATGTTTATCTCAGTGCATTACTTGCAGTGAAAATTGTAAATTGAATTTTTTTTTTTCAGCCCAAGCCCGGTGTTTAAATGAATAAGGGAAAAGATACTTGAAAAACATGTGCTTGGACAAATGACTCGCCTGTGTGTTAGCTCTTATGTGAGCTCTCTGTACATCCTAAGCCGTGAGCCATGTGATCCAGTTATTCACTGTTCTATCTAAGCATGCTTGGAATCCAGGCATGCACTTTAAATAACATCTTTCAAGTGACTGTAGCGGGGAGAGTCAACACTTGTAATAGTCACTCAATAGTGATTCAGTAGGAGGAAATTCTCTGCTGATTGCTCCTCAGAAATCTGGAAACTCAAGCTGGGAAGCCAAACTCCCAGAGCAGCAGTTTGAGATTCCTTCTTTTTGATTAATATTGATATATTTTGTTTTTGAAGATAAATTGATATTTAATCAATGGCACATATGTGCTCACATTGAAAGAGTACAACAAGCGCAGACTATTTCCAGAATGTTTATCTAAACTTTTTTTACCTGGCGTGTAAAAAAGGGCTGTTTTAGTAAACTTAAACAAACTCGTTTCGTTTAATTTCTATTCTATTCTATTGTATTCTATTCAATAAAATAAAATAAAAAAACTTCTTTGTTTTTTTAATTCTGGCTACGGTTGGTAAGACATAATTTCGCATTTTGTTTATTTGAACTTAAAGTACTAAAATAATGAAAAGAAATAACATTAATAAATAAAAATTAAATTAATTATTTTTTAAATTAATAAATTAATTAAAATTTAAAATTCAAGTGAAAAAGATCATATAAAAGTACAATTCAAAATATTAACCTAAAAATATATATATATATATATATATATATATATATATATATATATATATATATATATATATATATATATACACACACACACACATATATATATATATATATATATATATATATATATATATATATATATATATACATTTGTGAAAGCATCTTCTATTTTCCTTTCATCTTGAATGTATTTTTATACTTAATGATAACAGGTGATAAAATGACTATCTTTGGAAAGACACATAGCTTGTGGATTATTTCTTCAGGTTGCAGGGTTTGTTTTACTCAGAACACTAGCTGGCCTACTGTATATGGAAGATCCCAGGACAGGATTATTGACCCGTGAGCCTGGGATTTATGCTCTGGTGGTCAGGCTTGGCAAAGGAGGGGCTCTCGATGCGAGATGTGATTAAGTTTTGTGACTTGTGTATGGCAGAATTGCCGGAATGATGGATCTGGAACATGGGCAGATCTTATTACACCACCTGCCCTTTACATCACAAAGCAACAACCCCCCTTCATCCAAGGTCACCAGCAAGGACAGAGGTTAACGTCTTAACATCTGGCCTGAAACATGCCTGTGCTGAAAACGGGAGGTTCGAGAGCTGAATTAGTATGACTGACAGTTTTATAGGCATGTGGGTTATACACATGTGATATAAATATAGCATCAGTATTTATGCACTTCATTCATCACACTATCATGCTGTGCTGTGGTTCTATGTGAAGAAATCATAAAATTTAACACTCGTTCCCCAAGGGAGTATCCATTGCTCATTTGGTTTAATTTTAGTGAAGAATGCATGCTGTTAGAGTCAAAGGTGAAGTGTCTTGCGACTTTTCAGATATATAGTTTAGATCACCTTTGAAATAAAATTGAAATACATCATTTAAAAGCTTGAAGTAGATACTTTTTTTTTATGAAGCCTTTGAAAATGGGTGCACAGTTAGTAGTACAGTTTAAAATAAAATTTTTCTATTTTCATATATATTAAAATGTCATTTATTCATGTTATTCAGTTATATTTTCAGTTGCTGCTTACAAGGTATGTATTATTTTAATATTTATCTATATTACTATTATCAATATTGAAAATATTTCATCAAAAGAAGTCATAGCAAAAGAAATATATATATATATATATATATATATATATATATATATATATATATATATATATATATATATATATATATATATATATATATATATGTGTGTGTGTGTGTGTGTGTGTGTGTTTTCTTATGATATTGTGTGTGTTTTTTTCGCTTTTTTTTCTTTTCGTTTATTATCGCATCACTGCCTTTAACTTTAACAGTGTATAAAATACTTTAGACAGACTATAAATTATTTTGTATAGTATAGATGTTACAGCTTTCAATCTGAAATAGAAAAAAAGGTGAAATCAGTACTGATTTGTATAATTATACAATTTTGACCAGCTTCTAGGCGGAAAACTGTTCACTCATGAAGTGCCTTGAACAGTGAAGAGGACGTTGCTAAAATTACCCAGCACTAGCTATGTTTTAATGAACAGCAAACTGGCACAGTGGAGGTGAAGTCAGAGCTAGACAGAAAATCCAGGAGGCTTTTGTGTTCTCAAATCAAATCGTGTCGCTATGGATCAGAGTTTTAGTTCTTGGATACAGGAGTCCTTGCTAATGCAGCAAGGATTTTACCTGAACCCCATAACCCACAAATGCAACCTGTTGCTCCGTGACAGCTAACACAACACAAACATTCAGAAATATCTCCAGAATATTCTGCAAAGAATACAATCAGTAGAACTCTTGACTTTAACATCTCTATGTACTGGTGGTTTTGGTGGAAGCGGCAACAAGTTGAAGTTGGGGTACTGGATATTTTAGTAGTTTTGCTGCAATGCCCTTGCTTATTTAAACATTGTAATGTCATGGCTAACCAGTTTGACCATTTAAAGAGGCTTTCGTGAGCGGTTCCTTCAATTTAAATCAACAAAACATTGGTTATGTCTTAACTATAGACTAAACAGATTAACTGTGTTATGTGTTTTCCGTCTCGTATGTTGAAACAGGAGTATTTAATGCTCTGGGCATTAATTCCCCACCACTTAACAGTTCAACAGCACTATCACAGTCATTACGTAAAGGTTAAGGGTAATTCGTTCTGGTTTTCCATCATGATCGTGGATAGTAAACATTTAGCAAACTTTTCTCGTGATTATCATGACATAAGAGCTCAATGATGAGGGAAGCCTCCAGATAGCTGAACATAAATCATGGTAAGTGGTGCCTTTTACTTGCTGCTGACCTCTAAGCTAGCTAAAATATTCATGATACTCATGGCTATGCAGAAAGGATGTCTTTGTCCTCTGAAGTAATAATGACAGAGTCTAGGGGTAATGCAATAAGAATGAATAGCGCCTACTGATAGTGTTAGTTATTTGCATGCGATCTGTGTTGTTTTAGCATCCAACCATCTATAAGTGTTGTGTGATATTCAGCAGAAAACAGAATGATATATATATATATATATATATATATATATATATATATATATATATATATATATATATATATATATAGTATGTGTGTGTGTGGTGAACAATCCCAAACCACATCAATCTTAATAAATACTATTCATTTTGTATTAACTCATATATAAGTGATACATAATTGTACGTGAATGATTTAACCTCCAGCACCTTTTATATATGATTTTTCTAGAATTGCAAAGTTCCTGGAGTCTCCACAAGTGCAATGTTTCAGGTTCTCAGATATTTTGCTTGGGTACAAAATCCTAAAAAAACTATTTTTAATAGGCTTCATGGACAAATAAGTTGTGGGTGACTCTCAAAACTCTCAAGGAACAGCATCACAACGTGTTGAACCGCTTTTTGAAGAATTTATCTTCTCTCACAGTAAGTTTTAGGAGCTCGTATTAGTCGATCTTTGCAGGACAAACATTTCAGGAGGATGGATGGATGAACTAAAAATGTGCTCCTTTTTTAATAAACATATGCTCTAATGCTAAAATGACACAGTTTCTGTCCATTTTAATTAGAATTTTTTATTGAAAAAAAAAAAAAATACAGCTTATACAATTAGAGTCATACCAAAACAGCACAGATATCAAGAGCCACCGTAGTATATTTGTTTTAGTAGCTTTCTTTCATTGGCTGGTAGAGGACACAAACGCCTCTGGCTGTATCGATGTCCAGATTAAGGAGCTGAACCCTCTGAGAACAATATTTTTTTTTGTGCCGTGGGAGCTATTTTCCTGAGCTTATGCACAGTGATGCAGACTCCTCCATATATGCTGCGACACAAAGGCTGCCGGTGCCTGAAGCAGCTCATCAAGATACAGTAGCTGCTTTAGTGCTGCCTGTCAGCCGAGCAACGTCTTTATCCTCACCTCCCGCCCATTTACAAGGCTTCCTGGGACTTTCATTATGTACTCTGACACAATCGAATGGACAGATGAACTGACAAGGCCTTTAATATGACTGTAGCTGTGCCTCGGGAAAGAATCTTCCCACTCCTCGACACAGAGAGCTGGAGATGGACTGAGCTGAAGCCCACAGCTAATTATGGATGTGTATCTGTCATATAGCTCAGCATGAGAGAGTCATAGTTGCATTTTTTACTGCTGAAACCATAGTTCATGTAATTTTAATTTAATTATTGATCAACATCTTACAGTATAGAAATGATTTATTTTATTTTAACAGCATGATTCTTTTTTGTTTTTGTTACCAAAAACTAAAGTAATCAAATAATTGAACCACAATTAAAAATTAATTTAATAATAACATGCAATTAAATTAAAATATATTTCTTAGCAATGAATGAATAAATGCATAGTCTTACATTTCTGTGCAACTAATTGAAAATATTATGTTTAAGGTAAAAAAATCCCCCAAAAATTCAAAATTGGTGGAAAAAATGTGTGTTTTGTGTGTGTGTGTGTGTGTGTGTATGTGTGTATATATTATAAGCAACAACCTAAAATACATTAAGGTATAAATAAGTTCTATATTCTTTCTAAATGCTCATGATGCTATAAAAATACATTTCTATTGCTTTAGATGTTCAATATGTACTCTGAAGTAGGAATAAGATTTGAAAACGTTATTGGGTAGGTGAAGCAATATCATAGTCAGCTGTATCATCATTCACCATGGATTCGCAAATACCAATGCTGAGGCACAATTTTGCAGGAAAAGAACAGATCCTCCTTCGATGGTCTGTCTCTTTCCATAGCACTTCACCACAGATGTGTGTCCTGGTGTCAAGAGCGCTACAAAGCTCCATTTAATGACCTTACAGTCGTGCTCACTTTTTAGTCAGAGGTGTTGGTGTCAGAGCTCTAATAGTTGGTACACCCTCCCTGTGGCACCTGGTGTGTAGAAAGCAGCCCAAATGAGTCTCCCATCAGTTGCCATGGTTTTGGAAAGACAGAAACTGTACTGTCAGAATCTGGCAGTTGAATAAAATGTTAATGCTTGCTTGCTTTCAAAAGCTTAAGAGGTAGCCGCAATTGTGTTATCGTTAGTTAAATAAAATTAATATATGGTATATAAATAATAATAATAACTGACAGCTTACTTAAGTTACCCAATTTTATAATATTATGCAAATATCTGTCATTTTACGTAATGTTGCGAGATTTTACAATAATTTACAGATTTTGCTGCTAATGTTTTGTGATGTTTATCCTACTACAAGTTTTGTGTCTCTTTTGGTTGGACAAACAGCAGTGGTCTTGTCCAATTGTTCAGTGGGAGTGTGTTTAATCCTGCTCTCCCAGAATTCCCTCCTGCAGCTTCTTTTGATTCAGCTTTTTCATGGCTCCACTGAGACCCAGCAGAGATTCTACAGATCTATTGATCTCAGATGGTATTAAGGGCCACACAGTTTGATATACAGAACCATTTACAACCACAAAATCCCAGTTTCACCCTAGATTTTCAATGGATGTTGTCTAGATCTTTATCTTTCTTTCTGCACGTCCGGTGGTTGCTTTCTTTGCTTGTGCTTTGTCAGGCAGTATTCGTAGTAGAAAGGGATAAAGGTTTGCTTGACATGCTTTCTAGAGATGCATCCATATGATTGCGTCCACAATCCTACCCAATTTAGTGTTTGAAAGAGAGTTCATTTATAAATGCATGTCTATATAGGCGAGTTTCTTATGCTCACCAGGGCTGTATATATTTAAACAAAAATATATATATATTTAGTAAACAATAATAATAATATTTTTTACATTTTAAAATAACTGTTTTCTATTTGAAAATATTTTAAAATGTATTTCATTTCTGTGATGCAAAGCTTTTTTTTTCATTTTTAGCATCATTACTCCAGTCTTCAGTGTCACATGATCCTTCAGAAATCAATCTAATATGCTGATTTGATGCTCAAGAGACAGTTAATTTAATGGAACTGTATGGTAATTAATCAACATTCATGACTTGGTTGTCTCTAAAGCTCACTTGAATTTGTTCTAGATCATCAGATGTGATGTTATGGTGCCTTGGAAACTAGTCTGAGGCAGAATGAGGCCTGATTTGAAGAGAAAAAACTGTTGAACAAGTGTGTGTGTGTGTGTGTTCTGTCGCCAAGCATGATGATAAGTTGGAGATAGATATGGCTTGTGATGGCAGCTCCAATCTTGGTGATGGCTGGAGGCAGAGGCTCATATCATGGGCGATCACTGGATATATTGGTCTGGTACTTTGACAGAAATACTTCACACATCACAGCTGAGCACAGATCTATCCATCCATCCATCCATCCAGCAAAGAAAAAAACAGAGAAGAGTTATAGAAACTTCATTTTTCAAACTTCTTTTGTCGTTGAACGCAGATAGAGGTGGTAAATCCATAATGTCTTCAATCAGAGGGAGGATTAATCTGTCATTTCACAAAGCTTGATGTATAGCGGGAGGCAAGAAGAACAGAGTTGGTGGCTCGCTGAGGTCTGGAGTTCAGGGTCAGATATTTTTAGTTTGAGTGCCACATAGCACCTGCTGGACTGTATCAGAAGCACAACCCAAGCTTGAGATTACAGGCTATGTTCAGAATAGCTCCCTACCATTCTACTCTTACTATTACTTTAGTATACAGTATGAATACTAGTACAGTTTTTTTCTATTTGAGAATAGAGCCAAAAATGTTGTTTGTCATTTATTCGAAGAAAATGATCCAGTGTTTCTTTATACATCTTTGAGTGGCGAAAAGTATGTGAATATTTGCTTTAGATATGTGTTGTGACCCCCTTTAGCAGCAATAACTTTCTTTTAACCAGTGCTGGGCATGTTACTTTTAAAAAGGTAATTAGTTATATTTATTTAAGTGAGTTACATAATTATAACAGTAACTAATTACAAGGGAAAGTAAAGAAAGTAAGTTGCTCTCTTATACCCATATGCAATTATATCCCATGATGTATTTTATCGTAAGAAACTGTTTTATTCTCTAAAAACAGAGGGATTTCCATGTAACAATAAAATAAAGTAATGCCACAACTTCAGATAATCTTTTATCCTGACAACATCAATGTAATATTGCAATATTGCAAAATGCAATATTTCCATCTGTTTAAAGTAAGGTTTTTCATATTCCATATGCTTCCTGCACTGGTGACTTCTTGTGCCTGTACAAGTATGGAAAATTATGAAAATAAATCTGGCATCAGGCTCTGACAACTGATATTCGTCTGAACAGATGGGCTCTAATTTAACCTTTAAATCATTATATTATAATCATAATTCTGTTAATTTCTAGTATGTATTTAAAAATGGTATTTATAATAAAACATTTATTATTCATTCACAGCTCTTTTTTAGCCTGCGCAACATTTTCTAATAATCCCAAGTCAAAAACAGGCTTCCATAATATGTCTGTCTGTCCAGTGAATGTGATTCGCTGTAATCTACATGAATATTTAAACATTTGTACTGTAGCACTGATTTTAATGGAGCAAAAATCGATGTTCATTGGACAGGAGGATGCTGGATGTCAGGCTTCACTGGAAGTAACTCAGACCATTATGAGCACTATTTGCATTGAAAAAAGCATCTGATGTTCATTGGCTTTCCATTACTGTATATTTGCTCTGCCTTGAGGCTTGGATTTAATAATTGAAACAGTAATATATCTGGCTAACATAATTTGATATATAAAAACATAATTCTGTATTTGGTTATAGACTATCAAATTATCATTCATAATCTTGTTTGTTGTTGTATTGTCAATATAAATTTCTAAAAGTGGTCAGTTTTACTGTTTAGAGCTAGTTTAGGAAGTACGGTAGCTTTAAGGAGCAGAAATACACACAACTAAATAATAATAATAATAAAAATAGATAAGTTTACATTTTACACCTTTGGAGAGTATGCTGTTTCAAACATAGTCCTAGCTATATGACGAGCTATATAAAAAATGACAGATTTAGTGTCTCTATTTTCCACTTTCATTAATCCTGTTTTGGATTCATATGGCTCATATCTTTTTAAACCCTTTAAGCCTACTAACAGGACATCTTCAAACCTTTTAAATGACAGATGCAGGTTCATTGTTTGGGCATCCCTAAAATGATTCGCTTCATCATGTAACAGAGTCCCAGCCTGTTGGGTGTTTGCTTCCTCTGTCGACCCTGAAGATGTTTTGAACCGTAGCAGACAGCCTTGCAGCAGGAGCTCTGGGACTCGATCAACCTCAAATGGTGGAGAATGAAAAGAAAGCGAAAATAGTTGATGCAAGATGATGTGCGGTGAATCACTAGTGAATTGCATGGAGAGAAAATGATTCCTTTTAAAGCCCGGATACAGTTTTAGTCTAGAAGGGGTGATAGCTGAATAGAAATGACAGGAATCATAAGAAATTTAATGGTTAAGGTTACTTTTCTAGTAATTCTACTTTATGATTCTAGTTCCTTCATGTGTATATTTATATAGCTCTTTGGAGATATATATATATATATAGATGCTATTTACACTAAATATACTTATTGCAAGTTTACACTAAATATACATTATATATTTATAAAAATATATATAATTTACACCAAATATGCTTCTCATTGCAAGTGGCAATTATCTGCACCTCAGTATTAAAGTACATTATAAAACAAAATGCAAATTATTGAGTGTAAATGTTAATTTTAATTCAAATTAAATCCCTCTCTATAAATAAATACCTCTCTACACCTACCCTAACCATACCCAACACTGTAATCTAATCATTTTGATTGTTTACTTCATATTTGAACATGAATGCTTTTATATGATATTATTAAAAATTTAAAGACAGATTCGATCCCACATCAATCGCGTCAAAATGTCATCTTATTTCTTAATAATGACAATTATCACACATTGGTGGGTGGAGCTAGTTTAAATAGCCAATGACAACGGGCAATGGGCAGGCTATATATACATATACATATATATATATGTTTAAATTATACTACTATATTATATTATACTAGTGTGTGTGTGTGTTGTTTATTTAGATTTTTTTTCTAAATCTGCACTGAATGTAATGAGTTTGCTGGCATTTATAACAGATGGTCAGTGATTTTAGTTTCACAGTAAACTAATGAGCAATGGGTTTAACACTGAAATGAGTTTCTTTGACAGAGTCATAAAAGAATAGATTTTAATTTGTAAAAAAAAACCAAAAACATAGGTACAGATCTAGGACAAGATATTCCCGGCTCTCTTTCTTTGGTAAGGCCAGATGAAAAAAAAATGGTGCTATTCTAACCCTTACTAAAGTTAAAGTCATAACTCTGAGAGTTAAAAACAGACAGACACTCTGGGTATGTGGAGGGGTCAGTATAGGTTGGGCACAGTGTTTGCAAGGGGTTATTAATAGGGGGAACAGCAGAGAAGGATAAGGGCAGAAAATCTCTCACTACTGGGTTATGTATATCAGTGACACCCGCCTCACCCACCCTTCACACGGCTGCCAGCGAGCCGTCTCTGGCACTCGGGAACTCTGATACTGGCAAAGCACACAAGCATGTCGGGCAGCTTTGTGTAAGCACAGCTGTGTTCATATGATGATGGGCTAACAGCTCGTGGCTGTGTTTTCAATTCAGATAACTGGATATGCACTAAAATCTTTCTTTTTTTTTTCATCTGGAGTGTGGTTTGGAATACTTCATTTGTAGTTATGATGATCCTTTCAGAGTTTATTACTTTTACAGAAAGTGCAAAAGTGTTTCATGGGTGAATCTCAAAAACTGTGAAGGAATTCCAAGGTCATAGTTCACCCTAAAGTCGAGAAGAAGATGAATGAATGAATGAATGAATGAATGAATGAATTACAATGTAGGCATATTACAAAAAGTATTTCTTTGTGCAAGTCACCCATACGAGAGAATTAAAGAAAACACAAATGCTAATACGTGTTTATTTTATTAGCTCATTACCTATTTAAAAGGTCAAGATTAATTCTAAATAGTGATTGTGTAGCAAAGCTTTATATTTCTCTGCCTCTATGTTGCTTGTATGAAAACAGAACTAGAGAACCGTAGAGGTGCTACCTGATTTAGCAAATACCCTCCATGTGCCACGAGTATCTGTTTAGTGCCACTAAAATAGACTTAGATGAGTTGGGTAAACAGTTATGGTGAATAGCGTCATTCCAGCATAACTGCACAGCGGTATCTCTGTATTTGTATTTAGTGTAATGAAGCAGTTTAAGAAGACTTAGCTTTACTCGTGCATGGCCTCTTACAGGTTTCGTAATCTGAACAAATGGATTATTTGCATGAACACAGTGCTTGTACTCACAGAGGATTCACCGACTTAAATTTATACCGTTTTCAACACTAAAACCTCTGATAGAGAGAATTTAGAATCATATTTATTCAACGTTTTGAAGTGTGATAGTGAAATGAATCTTTCTAAAGAGGATATATTTAAATTGCTATTATATTTATTACTCATTATGAACTATCGTTATAATAATATATACTACATATAATGTAAATACAGTATAAATAAAAAAAATGTAAATAAATGCTTTTCTATTACTATATACTTACTAAAAGATCCTTAAAAATATTGTGGTTTCCAAAAAACAAGCAAAATAATAATAATTAAACATCACAACTGTTTTTAACTGTTTCTTTCAATTGAAAGGAAAAAAAAGAAAGAAAGAATGCTGCCCCCAAACTTTTGAAACATGACAATGACTAATTTATGTATATGTATGTTTGTTGTTTGTTTCAGGTCAAATGAAGTAGTCATAAACATATGCTTTATTTTTGCTACTGGACCCATTGGCTCCATGTATGATAAATAAAGATCTATGGACTATTAATGAGATACTTCAGCATTATTGAAAAGATGAAATGCTGGCGGTGGAATGAGGCCTTTGGGACTTGTACTCTGGGAGCCGAAAGATGACTGCCACATCTTCTGAAGATTTATTTACACACTGAACGGCTGCCAGCTTCTGTTGCCCCGGCAATCTTTTTTTTTTTCTTACAAGGGCTTGTTTGACTGGAGCTCCTCATAACTCAAGCTCAGTCTATCAAATCAATAAGCAGCATGTTTGAATGTGATTTAGAGCGGTAATTAGAGCTGTTAATTGTTTTCATTACTCAGACTTGGCTGATGGCTGTCTGAGGAGTTCTCAGAAAGGGTTTTGTGACTGTCTTCGGGACATGGAGGCACTTGTAGGTGTTAGACAGGACTATTTTTGTTCAGTTTAAGAGGGTGTTGGTGGTGGACTTGTTAGTTGGGTGACAGTGACTGATGTACTCTTTTCTTGACATCAACCACTCAACAAAACTGATATCAAGGCAAATCAAAGGATGCTGTATGAGCGCCTTTTTTCCATACAATGAAAGCGTATTATAACCAGAGGCTGTCAAGCTCTCGTTTGCTTCGTGTCATAAAGAGTGATAGGATTTGTTCTTTGAAACTGACTGCATTGTATAACCCTGCAGGATCTGTGGAAGTTCTGTAGAGGGTTTGAGAACGGCCAGCAGTGATCCTCATGGTGACCCTATTCAGTGTGACAAAGCTCTCGAGAGGGATTCAGCGGCCACATCACAGCCAATGGCATCTTTTCATGCTCTGGTGCCTCGAGTGGGACAAATGAGGGTGACATTGAGCTCAACTAATGCCAAAGCTTCTTTTAGACCAAGTGTCAGGTCTGAATCTTAGCAATCCAGAGTTCGTAACTGCTTTAGTGTTTCTTTTATGACCAATTCACCTCTAAACCCTTTTCCAATGTAGTTTGAAACTGCAACTTGAGAAGCATAAAGCTGCTGATAAGTAAATGCACTTCAATTTTCATGCTATATTTTGGGAGGAAAAGATTCACTCCATCATCTAATAAATACATAAAAAAGAAAGAAATATAAAAAAAAAAAGATGTACCTAATAGATAATATTAAACAGAAATATCAGAAACCTGCTTATGCGTTAGGCTTTTTTTATTATTTTATTATTTATATATATATATATATATATATATATATATATATATATATATATATATATATATATATATATATATAATTTATAATTTTATTATTATTATTATTATTATTACGAATTAGACTAAATTAATAAAGTGTTTTTAATTGTGCATTTATATACAGTAACTGTTAAAAAACATGTAAAAAATGCTTGCTGTATTGAGTAATATAATATTAAGTTTACAGTTGTTGTAGTTTTTTTAATTTCTAATGAATTTTAATATCTTTCTTTCTTATTTATTTATGAATTACTTTTCATTTATTTACAATGTATATGCATAGTTTTACGGTATATATATATAGGCTGGTTGCTTTTAAATTTGCCAAGTTTGCGCCTTTTTTTTTTAAGGTGTAGGTTTGGTGTAGGGATATTTCCAAAATGATAGAGCATTAATTTTTCGCTACACTCACTGGATATTTGAATTTTGAATGCAATACGTACCAATAAAACGGTCAGACATCAGTGGCTCAACATCAGTTTTGCAATGCTATGAGAATCCTTTTTTTTTGTGCAAAGAAAATGAAATTTACATAATTTACTCAATCATTCTTCTCCCCTGGGTTATGTCTTCTTTTGTTTTTATTAGGACTATCAATAAATATACAATGAAGAGTTTCAGTCTACATTTATTTAACTTGCGTTCAAAAAGCCAACAATCCCAGTTATCTACACTATACCATACTGTCCATGTTACTGAAATACAAACAAGCGAACTCTCGTTTAACCCAGTGCTCACTTGCTACATCCAAATAAAACCCAATCTTGAAATAGCTTGTGTTCAGCTTCAGATAAATTATTCAATTACATATTTCTCTTCATACCTAAAGACTTCAGCCGTGGAAGTGATTGATGAGGTGTGCTTGAATAATTTAGACTTTTAGGAGTTTCATGGATCTGCCAACTGGACCAGAGGCTCGAGGAGAGAAGAGATCTGCCATGGACAAAAAAAAATAAATAAATCTTGCTCAGATATGAGACGACAGAACAGCAAATTTGTTTCTGCTGGAAGCATGCAGGCTATTTTCGAATCTCAGCCAAAATTTTGATGTCTGCATGAGAACTAGTGTCTGTGAGGATTTTCATGATATAGCTGTATACAAAATGGCTATTTTCACAGTGAACGTTAACGTATATATATTTTTGAAAAGGATGATCTCATCCACCATGTGTGGTTGCAGGCAAAAATCTTGAACTAAAGCAGACTGTGAAAGCCAGACAATCTCCCGAATTCTCACATTGTCACCTATTTAAACAAAATTACCTTGAGCAGCCAACTTAATGATTCTGATAATTTGTATTTTTAAATAGGTGATTTGTCTCAGGCACATTAATGTGTGAACAGTTATGGTTATTTCAAAACAAATTACTCACTCTTTCACTCAGTTTTGAAAAGAAGGCAAATGTTAACTCATTAATTGGAGAGCCCTTAAATAGACAATAGTTAATTGCTGCAATTTGCATAGCGTTGGTAGCAATGCATGAATAAATACAGACAGTCAAAAATGCTCTTCAGATGTGATGCATGTGCATGCTTTAAACAAATATTGGCTGATGCATTGCAGTTCTCAGGCAAATTAAACCAATCAGCTTGTTCCATGCAATCACAATTTCCGTTTCCAAGTGTGTGTGTGTATATATATGTATATATGTACACACACACACACTTTTCAGTATTCTGTGAAAGTAAAATTGTGTCTGTACAACTGAACTGTACTCTCAGTTCAGTTTTTCTGGGATCTAATGACTATTAATTAGCATGAAATACCTTGAACAGCGCTTGAATTCCCTTTTCTTCTTAACCTCTTGTTATTTTTTTGCTGATTATGGTGACTAGTTCAGCAATAAGACTCACTGCAGAGATCCATATTAATCATGTCTGGAGGGCCGCTTTCCTCACGCGTTTGCTAATCACGCTACTCTAAGGATTCACTCTACCGGAGGCAGGATAGAAAAGACTTCCTGGTTCAGATGAGGAAATCCATGGAAGGGTAAAAGGGCAAGGTCACCACTTTTGAAAGATTTGTCCTGGGAGCTCAGGTGTAATTGCTGCTCTCAAATGAATGCCGGCAGCATAAAATCAAATGCGAAATGACAAGCAGATTTTTGCATTTCCTAAAGAAAATGTCAGTGGTGCTTGACTGCGCGCAACTCATTGCAATGCTACAATTACATAACTTAAGGCATTTTTAAATTAATTTAACAATAGTGATATTAATAATATATGGAATTAAAAGCTGCAGGTAAAATATCAGCTTTCAACTGCATTTTTATTTTTCTTGCAATTTACTTCTATAAAGACATGCAAAGCGACCTTAGCAATTATTTATTTGTTTGCTGCACATTTTTAAGCCGGTAACCCTAATTATTAATGCTAGCATGATGAGGGTGAAAATGTATCTTAAAGGATTAGTTCACCCCAAAATAAATATTCTGTCATTAATTACTCCCCCTCATGTCGTTCCAAACCAATACCTTTGTTCATCTTCAGAACACAAAAAATACACTTCCGATGAAACCTGAGACCTCCATAGACAGCAACACAACTAATTAAAAGAATGGTTTTCATTTTGGGGTGAACTAACCCTTTAAAATGAATCTAGCATGGTTAAAAAAAAGTAGTACAATGCACTATTTACTTACATATCAAAATATATGTTCGAAGCATCGATGTATAACCCGATATTAGTGCAAGATCGTATATCATTAGGGCAATGAAAGCAAATCTGTGTTTATCTGAGATGTGACATCTCACCTTCTCAGTTAATTCATTATGACCTGACATTTCCTCCTGTCTGTTTTGAAAACATCGAATCTCTTAATATGCCCGAGCTCATCTCCATCTGTTCAGCGGCATTACGTATGCGCTGTCACTGCTGCGGTGAAGGATGCGAGCACATGCCGCTTTTCTGTGTGTCCGGGGCCTTGCTCTTCCATCCACTCTCTTAATGCACAGGCACACCGAGGGCTCACTGAGCTCTGCATCCTTATCCACTGCTCCTCCAACCCATTTTTGAATTTCTTTGGCGTCTATGGGGAATGAACCAATGGTTTATAATTAAAGACAAGCTGTCAATGCCCAATTTGAGTTGCAACCCTGATGAAAAGAGCAGCATTGCAGGTCACAAACAAATGTTGTGTTTTGGAGGCCGGTTGGTATTAACCCCCAGTATTTTTTTTGGCGTACTTATGTCACTGTAAATACCAAAATAGTCAAGTGATTTATTGATCATCTTTTGCTAGTAAATAGCAATGCACCAGCTATAACATCATCAAAAAACCAAGATCTCTCAGTTTATTGTCTTTTGTGAGTTTGATTTTGGACTCTTTTTTTTTTTTTGGCAGCTGTGTAACACTTAATTTTGCATCCATAATTCCCTGGCAGGCTGTCGTACCACTTTGCGCCGTGGTCCCATCACATTTCAAACAGATACCAGATGTAGTCACTCCTGTGTAGTAATTTGTCTGGAAAAGGGAGTTAATTATTGCCTGTGCGCTCGTCTTATTGGACCTTGAAAACACCGTTCTCTGTAATAGCAGATTTTGAGCATCTTTCACCAGTGTAAAAAGGGAAAAACCTGTTTAAAGAAATCTTCGAGAAAAGTAAAACAGGAAATTTTGCGTTGTGTATTACGTTTACCTATATAAAATAACACGGGAAATGAGTAAGATAGCATCTTAGGAAAATGTAAAGGTTGTTTAGAAAGACTAATTCCACAAAGAACTGTACGAAGTTATAATATTTCTGTCAGTGAAGGAAAATTGTTTCTCTCGCACACACCACCAAGGCCATCAAGAATCGCCACCAGCTTTTCTGATCAAATTCAGCCGACGTTTCTTTTCACTACTCTTTTTCATGTACTTTGTGGTAAGAAAACAAGCATTTTATGCAGTTGGAGCGTATTTAATAAATGAATATTTGTTACAAGAAAATCTCTAGACAAATGCCGGTGCTCAGCCAGATGACAGATTCAGTTACTGTATATTTGGAAAATGACTGGTTGCATAAAGACAGCTAAATATATTTACTATTAAGTAAAGTGCTCGTATAATATAGACTGCCAGAGTTTAAAGACTTATTTACAACAGGTTAGCGTTGCATGCTTTAATTACTCTAAATTATGCTTAGCATCTATCCCAGAGAACATATTTTACTCAAAGGTTGATTCATCAGACTTGTTCATTTAAGTACCAGTTTATTTTAAGTCAGATGTTTATGTTTAATAAAGTCTATGAAATAGTTTAGGATGTTGTTTTATTTGTTTTCTCCACTGCTGCTGAGGAGATCCAGTTTGCAAATTCTCTTTCCTGGTGTCAATGCGCTTTATGTACTTTTTCAGTGATTGACAAAGTTTTTGTTTGCACGCAAAGATGCTTTCTGAAATGTTTGTTTTTCTCATTCTTTTTTTCTACAATAGGTAAGGTTGCCATTTCATCTTGTCACCTTCGCATTGGCCATTTCCACAAGAAAGAGTAGGCGACTGTTATTCTCCTTATCATTACAAAGTTATATAAAGTTATGTTCTAAAGGTTTTCGTGAAAGCTGTCCACAGAAAAGTAATCATTTAAGACTCAGAAGCAAAGCATTTAACAGGAAATATATATATAAATATATATATATATATATATATATATATATATATATATATATATATATATATATATTTTTTTTTTTTTATATATGGTATATATATATATATATATATATACTGTATATATATAATTTTTTTTTTTTTTTTAATATACCGTTAATGGCCATGTACCGAATAATATACAAACCTTAACCTTAGAATTTTGATATAAGTTAAAAAATCTGAATTGCAAGATATAAACTCGAAATAGTCAGAATTGCAAGAAAAGTCATAGGAGAAAAGGGAAATGTGATATTTAAAAATTTTATTCTGAGAAATAATAAAAAATAAAAATGCACAATTGTGAGTTGATGCCTCACAACCTTGACCTGTTTTTTTTTTTTTTTTTAATCAAAATTTTTATTTTATGTTTAACTTTATGGCAGTTTATATGTCGCAATTCTGAGAAAAAATATTGGTAGAGATTGCTCTCATTAGGATTTTGTTCTTTCTTTTGTTAAGAAATTAACAACATTTATTCAGCAATGATATATTAACTTGATAAAGTTACAGTAAATACAATTATATTTTGTTAAATAATAGCAAAGCTGAATTTCCAGCATCATTTCTCCATTCTTCAGGGTCACATTGTCTTTCTGAAGTCATGCAAACATTTATTATTATTATTAATGTTGAAAGCAGATGTGCTGCTTAATTATTTTTGTTGAAACCATGATCTGCAGTGATATTTAAGAATATACAGGTTTCTGCTTTATACGTTCAAGTATTATTATTATTATTTTAATTTAGAAATAAAAACCATAGACTCAGCGGTATACTATTGAGGATGTTAGCGTGCGCTTGTCTAGCCCAGAGCTTTGTGGGATGTTTTGAACAAAAAGCCAGTCTGGCCTTTGAGCCACGTATGATGGTAAATGATACTGTCTGCCTCCTCATGTCAGACCTTCAGGCACGGTCAGCAAGGCCAAGCAACACTGGCCTGTGGAGAAATCAGCAGAGGTCACCATCATCCGTAGAGAAGAGTTAGCCATGAACTGAGCCGGTGTTAGTCACAGTAGAGCAAGATCAAAAGCTGTTAAAGTTTTACATTTACTTTTGAATTCAGTGACTTAAACGTCTCTTGAAAAAAATCTTTTGAAAAGAGGCATTTTGGATTCATCTTGCTTAAAAGAGCACGAGCTAATATTCGCAATACAAAACACCGTTTGATAAGATGATTATAAGAAAATGTATGCAGTAACTAAAATATGAAGATAACTGAATTATATATGCTCTATTATTTCTTAGTCAAATTGTGCCACAATTAGGCAACATTTTATATAAAAGGGGAGGTGGAAACTAGAAGTGTTTTAAAGATGTTTTAAATATTTCTTTTAAAATCAGATTAAAGGACAGTTTTTTATTGTTGTTTAAGAATGTTCAGAATTCAAAAATTCAGTAAACTTAATTTAAAGCTCAGCCGCAAAAATCACCACATCTTGAAGGCAAGTTATTAAATTATTAATAAAAAGTTCAGCATTATATCGCTGCAGTAAATGGGTGCCATCGGAATGAGAGTCCTAATTAAACAGCTAATTAAAACATCACAAAAAACAAACTCTATAGTCTAAGTAAAATATGTGTCTCCCATTGAAAAGGTCCTCTCGCATGAAAATCTGCAAGACATATTTGTTTAGAATCATCGTGGCCTGTTTTCACTAGTAAATGATATTTAATGACTCGTTTGAATTTATTTGCTTTGAAAGACGTTAGTTACCAGACTGAATTACTTTTTGTGATGATTATTGTGATGTTTTCAGCAACAGTTTGGACCGTTATATGCTGACGGCACCCGTTCACTGCAGAGGATATCTCTGATTCTCTGAAACATCTTTGGATGGCCTGGGGGTGAATGTTGTTTCAGCCAATATCCTGTTTCCTGTGCACCGTTCATGTAAATGCTGCATTAGAAGAAATTCATCCACATGGTGTTTAAAAGACTGCTTTTATTACACAGTGTCCGTTCTCAGAAGTCGCTTCTCCTGTCGCTATGACTAAATTGTGAAAGTTTTTAATGCTCAAAACCTCCTGCAAAAAATGTGTAATAGCAAAGCTGCAGAAAACATCTGTTATTTTGCATGTATTAATTTGTTATGCCACAAGCCGTGTATTTCTACTCCTTTTGCCGAAGAGTAATTGGAGTGATCCACATTAACACTGAGCAATGTTGCTTCTAACTTTGTTTAAATGACTGCAACATCACTTTATTCATTATTCACAGTCTTTTACTGACTTTTCCCGCCGTTTTGCGGGGGTCTTCACTTTCCTAAGCAAATTACAGTGTTTATGTGTGGCTCATGTCACAGTATTTAAGCTGTGAACACGGCATTTAGTAGTCCTTTTCATCTCATTCAGTGCACGGCTAAGTTGCTTCTTCACAGGAAAAGCCCCGTGCGCTGACCTCTCCTTCCCCTTACACTCATATCTGAAATTAATTAGCAGTTGAGGCGCTGTTATCGCGCCTCTCGTTTTACAGCTTAATTGACTAATTATGAAATCACCGAAGTTGCAGTGAAACACTGGTGGGTTTTAGTTTGGCTCGTTTTTAAACGTGCTTTCAGGAAAGCGACTTGCGAGAATGGACATCGGGTAATTAAAGGCTTATTTTCGCACCATGTGGATGGATTTCCTGCTGTTCTGAACTATTAAAGACATACGAGGGCTCTGACCTGATACTGAACTTTCTCAGATTACTGTCAGTGCCGAGTGACCCAGTGCAAAATGAGAGCAGTTAACCTTCCTGTCAGGCTCGGATACAAACACGTTAAACAAAGTGATGCAAATGAATCCATGGCGCCTCAGGACAAGGTCATACGTCGCACACATGTGGATTAAAAATGTGGTGGGCATGCTTAAAAAAATAATCCTTTTATCGACAGTTCTGAAGGGTTATTTGAAGCTTCCCATGAAGCGGTGTCTTCCGATTTTTATCGATATTATTTCATGCATGGATCATTTCCAATGACCACTGAATGCATCTGAATGTATTAAATCAATCCCTACTGCTGAATGGATGATTTTCCTCTAGGCTATGAGCTGAAAAGGAATTGACCCCAATCTTAGATATACATTGGCCGTGTCTAATGTTCCTTTCCAGTATTCTTGATTATGTGATCATGTGGCTATTCAGTTTACCCCAGCCTAAGTGAGTTGTACACAGACCTGCCTGGATGGAGCGGACCATTAGCATTCCCATTGTTCTGAGTGGCACTTTCTGGGTTGGCGTGAATGCAAAAGATATACACAGTCTGGATGATGCAATCTTCTCTTCAAGGACACTCAGTTCTGGAAAAAAGTTATGTGACAATAACTCTAAAGCTGCTGTAGACAACAGTGATTAGAACACCAACCAGTGTTATTTATTTATTTTCTTTTTTATATATATATATATATATATATATATATATATATATATATATATATATATATATATATATTTAGTGTCATTATTGTCTTTTGATAAAAAGTTTCAATAAATATATATATAAATAATATATATATATATATATATGTGTGTGTGTGTGTGTGTGTGTTTCAATAAATTTATCAAAAGTGCCAGAAATTAATGGTTTCCAAAAAATAATTTTAAGCAATTTGATCAACATTGTTAAAAATAAAATTGTTAATAATTGATAGTAATTTATGAAAGATCATGTGACGCTGAAAACTGGAATAACGGCTGCAAAACAATTCTTTGAATCACAGGAATACTTATAATTACATTATTAAACATGCTCATGCTCATGCTGTTTTAAAATGTAATAATATTTTCTGATAATAAGAGACCAATAAAAAAAGTTCAAAATTAAACTACATGTTAAACTTCACTTGCATTTTCCCTACGAGTATAACAGAGAAAATGCAATTCTGTTATTTCTTTATAGATTTTTTTGGTTTTGTTTGATTTTTAAAGAAATAAAAATAAATAGACATTTTGTTTTTGAATGGTCGGCAGTGCTTAGATTAATTTTCCTGATCAATTGCGACATATATTCATATTATAGTCATATATTCTCAAATCCTCAAAGGTCACAATGACTTTATTTCCGTTGATCCCCTCCACTCCTTCCCCTGCTAACAAAAGGCAGTTTCTGCTGAATATTGTCACATTTAGAGCTGCTTGTTTGTGAAAACTATAACAGAGAACCGTGTGTTAAGGAACTGAAGGATATAGAATGAAGAAAATGGACATCAAGATGATAAAGTATGGCAGCAAAGTGGGATGAACATGATTTGTGTGGAAATCTTTTACAACCCTCACATTGTCCTCTAAAGGATGACTTCTCTAGGCTCGGGGATGACATGGCTAGAATGTTAAATAAGCTTGGAGGAGTTTCACATTGTCACACTGTGTCACTGGAGCATCTGGATGAAGTTAATCTCGAGGGCCATTTGAACAGCATTAGCCTGCTGAACCCTCCAAGCTTAGTGACTTTCCTTCCCAGTTATTTTGCCCAGCAGTTTGCCAGCTAAATTATTTAATTTTAATTTTACTTTTATGTTTTGATTAGCTATTATTACATTTTGTCGTTGCATGTCATTTTAATAAATGAATACTTTTATGAGAATGAAGTCATAGTACTACATAGCACTACAATTCATATGCACAATTTTATGACAATAAAGCAATGAAGTAAACGTTGAGATATTGTGCATTACGTTGATTTTATTGCGAAGAGGTTTTCTTGGAGTGCACAAAACCTTTGTCTAATTCCTCATGGCTGTTGTCTCGTCTTCCGCCCCAATGGCGGATTCTTAGCTTTCAAAGCGTCCATGAGACTAATCCAAATGTTCGAATATTCAGTCTTAATCTGGCCGAGTGTCAGTATGTGCTCATTGATTCATCCCTGCTGGCAGAGTGCAAGCAAAACGCGCTTTAATGCCTGTTTAAATAAAACATCCCAAATAACGTATGTTATATCTGGACGTTATCTGGCTTTTTTTGGGTGACATATACGATGTCAGTCTCTTTGCAACGGATGAATGGCAGGTGGTGTGTGTATGTGTATGTGCATGCAACACCGTATCAGGGTTGGCTGTCAGACTGTTTATGCAGAAGGAAGCTGATGGTAATTTATCTGCATCACTCTGTTGCATCTAAATAGCAGGCACTATTTGACTGTTACATGCATCTCTGCATAGGTAGGTGTGTAGCTTGGTGTGTTTTGAGCTCGGAACGATGGCTTCCTTCCATGTGAATTTGGTTGTATTAAATGGAAATAATACACGGCATTTCAGATACAAGCCAATGCCAAATTTCTAATTAGGATTATTGCATAGAAAGAAAGCATTAATAATAGCAAGTGTACAATTATATATTATATATGTAATTATATATAGTATAAGTGCCTCTGTTGTGGATTTTTGCAAATTACCTTTCACACAGCTGCAAGTGAATGAAAACATCCTGCAGAGTTTTACTTTTTAAAAGTTCACCGGTTACAAAGTTATCGTCTCTCAAAAAAGTCAACTCTAAATCATTGAAATGAGTCGTTTTAAAACGAAGCCGTTACATATTGAGTCCAACATAAAACATTAGCATACTGCCCACCCACTTGTTGGATTTTTCACCTTGGTCTGAATAAAAATGCAAATTCATTTCTTTGCCACTAGGTGCCGCTTTCGGGGCGGTAAAAAATAGCGCTTTCCCCGGTAACGCTGTACACAAAGCAACACAAACCTGCTTTATCAGTCATCGCAGGCATGGTGAAATGAAAATGAGACTAATCATCACAGATAGCGTCATGTAAAAGGAGGAGTTTGTAAAAATTAATTGAGTAAACCGTTTTGGAATTGTTGGGCAAATAAGGTAAAAATAAATGCATATTATAAGATAATGAAAGTGGTTTTTGATCTTGCGTCCGTGTCAACTTGGTATAATTTTTTCAGTTTCTGCATATAATATTTTGATCAACAGAGATCAGCATCTGTACAAAATAGTAGTTTTAGGGTTTATGAGCATGTTATGAGCATTAAATATCTTTAATAGTGACTTTATAGCTGGAATAGCTCTCTTAATTGCAACGTCTCTCCATTAGAGCAATTCACTTTAGGAAGAGCGGAGCACTGCAAATTATCAGTGTTGTTATGAGGTGTGCGTTTCCTGCTAAACAGTGTGTTCCTAAACGTGAATGTCTGGGAGCAATAATGAGACAGCAGCTTCTCATAACATAACTAGTGCTGGCAGAGATGGTAACAATTTAGAAACTCAGTGTGCCTGCAGATGGCCAGGCGTCCAGCGGGAGCCAGGAGTATGTCCACATGCTGTTGGGTTAGTGTGTCTGCAAAATATGTAATCTGTTCGTGAACAGCACCTCATATTCCTTTGTTTGCAAAATATTTAAGGATATAGAGCTGCACACAGTATATTTAGGCAGCGAAATGGGTTAAGTTTAGATTAGGCTATCAATAGCATTTCTAGCATTATGTTAATTATTGAAATGGGGTCTGAGGGAGTTTTGGGGGCCTGGAAAAGTTTTAACATGTCCTGACATCTGTGCTTATTTCAGTTTCTTATAACCAGCGTAGCACAAACTAGGCTGTGATAATATGTACATGATTACGTTTAAACACAAGCGAAACACTTACTAATGGGGCAATGCAGAACATATAAAAAATTTGAGAATTTAACATTAAGACATACTCGTTTTAATAAGTACCCTACAGATGAGTTTGTTTCATTGGAACAGATTTGGAGAAATGTAACATTAAAGAGCCTTATGCAGTGAATGGGTGCCGTCAGAATGAGAGCCCAAACAGCTGCTAAATACATGATCATTAGTAATCCACACAATAAATGAAAATCTAGCAACACAATGTTATTTGATGGACTGGAGTGGTGTGGATTATTCGTGAATTATTGTGATGGGGTTTTTTTTATCAGCTGTTTGGAGTAGATTTCACGTCACCCATTCAGTGCAGATGATTCATTTTCGAGAAAGTGATGTAAAGTTAAATTTCCCTATATCCATTCAGATGAAGAAACAAATTCATCTACAGTACATTTTGGATGGAATCTTCAGAAAAACTGTGGTGAACTATTCCTTTCAAAATCCCCAACAAGTCTCGTAATCGTTGTAGCTAACACAAGCAAAACATCAGAGAAAGACTTTTTACATGTAGTAAATAACAAATTACTTCATTTGCCCAGAAGCTTCATTACTCTGTGATATGGCCAGTTTTTCAGCTCAAACGCATTTTTGAATGAAGTACTCATTCAGATGCTAATACAAAAATAAACGCTTCTGCTTTAAAAACCTCAAAACGAATGGCCTTGTTTACTTCCATTGTAAATATCTTATTGTAAGCGCCTTTTTTGATTCAAAAAGACACAAAAGAGGAACAGAATTTGTCAATATTATTTTGTGGTAATCGACATTATGACACAAATGCTGACGGTAAAGCTTAGCTTAACCCAGATCTTCCCTTTAAAGCTAAAGGATCTTGCCATGGGCTGTAGAATGTGGCAGTAAAGGTAAGAAATATCAAACCGAGTTTCCTCTATGTGTGAGACGTGCCCCCTCCTAGTACTTGCTACTTCCTGCAGGATGACACCTCTTTATCTTTCTCAACTCTCAAGTATTGCCAAGGGTTCTTTTTCCATGCCAATTTTTAATACTTTCTTTTTGCACCTCAAAGGGAAACATCAGAATCACAGTCAAACTGAACTGTCAGTTCACTACGGCATTGAAAAACAACATACTGGCTTCTAAAGCCATTTCTGTAATAACTATATTGCGCTGCAATACAGTAAAAATGTTATTATACTGTGAAATATTATTAATTCTTAATTTAAAATAATAGTTGCTTTTTAAATGTATAATTTAATAAATATAAATAAATATAATTTAATTTATTCCTGTGATTGAATCCTGAATTGTCAGTATCATTTTTCCTTCAGAAATCATTCTATGTTAATTTAATGATTAAGATTTTTTTAGAGAATAGAGAATTTTATTTTTTTATTTTTAACTTTAAAAACATTTATTATAAAGAGATTATCTTTTTATATAGCCTTTATTGTTTCTTTTCATCAAATAAAATTATTACTTTCAAAAACGTGTGCAGTAAAAATAGAACATTTCTAGCCGATTTTTTTTTCCTTGCACACACTGCAGTTCAAATGAGAAGAAAAATAAATTGGAAGCGAAATAAATGGCCGATGGGAACATTTCCCCCCAATAAACCTGTAGCTGGCACAAAGCAAACAGAAATCCTACTGTTTTCCAAACTGCTCCTGCTGGTTTGCCATGGTTGAATGCTAATCTCAATTCTTTTCTGCCTGTTTGTCAGGGAAGTCTCCCCCCTCTTTACTCTGTGTTTCACAGACTGTGGTGCATGAGGAACCTGTTTAGATTCTGTGGACATACTGCTGTTAGAATCACAGGCCTGGGGTCAGTTCTGTCGAATGCTTTTTTCATTCAGAATTGGCTCTGAGTGAATGAGAATTTCATAATCCAATGACTGAACTTAATATCACATTTTTCAGTTTCAAGGTTTCAGTTATCAATATAACGAGCAAAGTAATGCCTTTTTAGGGAAGGAAGAAAGAAGAAGAATGGAAGGGTTTGGGCTTATACGTGAGTCTGGACCACAAAACAAGTCATTTTCTTAATTGAGATTTATGCATATACAAGCTTTCCATTGATATATGGTTTATTAGGGTTGGACAACATTTGGCGGTGCAACACGATCTAAATATTGAGAAAAATCACCTTTAAAGTTGTCCAAATGAAGTTATCTGCCATGCATATTACTAATGTTTTGATATATTTAAAGTAGGAAAATAACAAAATATATTTTACTTTTATTTGTGCATAAGTGAAAAATATTTAATTTTGACCCATACAATTTGGCTTTTGCAATAAATATAGCATCACATATAGAGAAGGTCTGTCTTTCTTGTTTTTTTTGGTTTGTTTGTCTGTTTATCTGTTCCAAATTAGCTTTAGCTATAATTGACAGTAGTAGGCTGAAAGAAAAGACATTTTAAAAGAATAGAAAATAGAATAGAATTAAAAATCATTTCTTCTTGAAATTATGTTTCTTTTTTTATAGAGGACAAAGCTAGGTTTTGACATACAGGTGGTCTATACAAACCTTTTTGATTAGGTCCTACTGGTTTCCATGCAGTTTGCAAAAAAACCTGACATGATGAAAACAGAACATTCTGGTAAAAATCACAAAAAAATGCATCTAAAGTGGTCTTTAATGAGCCAAAAAGAGCGCATGTCACACCTCTGTTCATTAATTTGCTCTGGCTACCCATAGCTGCTCGCATAAAAATTCAAGGCATTGATGTTCGCCTACAAAAACAACCAATGGTTCTGCCTTCAGTACTTCAGAAGCTCGAGATCTGCATGTGAACGCTGTATTTTAGTGACATCCCAGATCACTTCCACAGATCAGCGTCTAAAGACATATCTTCTGATCCTCTAACCTAATCTCTATCTATTCTTTATCTCTTTTCTGTCTCATTTTAATTTTATTTATTATTCAGGAAAAAGAAACATTGCATTACATAAAAAAGATACAGTCTAGATGAAAAGTTTCATGTAGCGTGTGTCCAAGCTTTCTTCTTGGGCAACTGAAAGTCTGTAGCGGATTCAGGACTGAAGTTTCTATCAGTGATGTGCTAATCATGACCTGCGGTGATTGGCTAGCAAAGAGTAGTCCTGCTATCTTCCTGCCTTAAGCTCTGTGCTAATCAGAGATTTGTACTGCATGCATAGTGCTGTGGAACTAGCGGAGAAGAATTTGAAATTTTACAGAACGAAAGAAGCCTGAAATAAAAACAAGCCGAGAGTTACTTCCAGAGTTACTTTAGAAGCATCGTCACACTGACAGACATGAAAAGCAGGCTTTGGATAACTAGTTTTGTTAAAATATTGAAATCATCTTTAAACATTTTTGCTAAAAATGTCCCTCTCCATCATTAGTCCACCGTAGATGGTTCCTCTCTTTGGTGTTTCCCCGTTAAAACGGAGTGGTAAAGTAACTGTTTTATTTAACTCTGTAGCTGCGGTATGTTTAATTTACAAATCAATATTAGATAAATTTAGATTTAGATTAATATTATACAAGCAAATTGTAGAAAAAAAAAGCTAAATATTAGGATTTTATATGAATATGTAATTAATCACGAATTTAGCACAATTTTGGACATATTTTCTTACTTGCAGAGATTTGTTTGATGAATACACTTTAAAAAAATACTGATTTGTTTTGTTTTTGATAAATGCATATATATTAATGCTGTCAAATGATTGTGATTAATCACATACAAAAAAAAAAGTTTTTGTTTGCATAAAATATTTGTGTGTGTTCTGTGTATATGTATGTATGCATAAATAAATGTATCACACATACAAATATTATGGAAATATAAACTTTTATTTTGGATTAATCACAATTAATTGTTTGACAGCACTATATATATATATATATATATATATATATATATATATATATATATATATATATATATATATATATTTACACTAGTGCCCTTATACTCTATGTACTTAAAAGCAAAACATCAGGGATAAAGACTCTTTGACCTCTTTGTCTCTTTGCGTGTAACGCTGACTGCTTTTGCACATATATAGTTAACATGACTGCGAAGGATGTTCAAGAACGTTTCACTTTGATTGCCTCTGGGTTTTTCTCGTGTACTTGCTCAATAATAGTATTAGCTCTTCTTTTTCCATTAGGATAATCACTGTGCTTAGCTTCTCATTCACAATGCCATTTTCTTGAGGGGATTGCAGAGGTTTCAGTTGTTACATTAATGTTGTAATTACATTGGGAGGAATTTGGTTGATTGCTGTCATAAAGACATTGTTTGCCTCAGACCACAAGCCTAAAGACAGTATGCATAAAATAGTCTACAATAATAAAGAAAGGGTGGGTTTTTTAGGCACAAAAGCAAGCAGCTCAAGGGCATATTGATGCTCAGACAAAGTTTGTAATACACAATAACTCAAAATACTTGAAGCTAAGGCTCATGAGAAATCAAATTCGGCTCCGAACTTCATGCCTGCATCGCAGCAACTTCAACAGAGCAATGAATTTGATATCTTTCCTCCATAACAGCCGCTGTCAATAATTACTAGATCGATCTGATCAACTTCTTAAACTCTTGATAATGTTTGGTTATGGTGCAAAAAAAAATCATCATTTGAAGTGGATCAAAACCTTGAGAACCAAAGCTCAAAGTTGTCCTAAAATGCATTTGTCTAAGGATAACTTTGATTAACTTTTTGAAACCACTGCAAATGTTAACTATTTTTGAATATTATATATATATATATATATATATATATATATATATATATATATATATATATATATATATATATAGAGAGAGAGAGAGAGAGAGAGAGAGAGAGAGAGAGAGAGAGAGCTATAAGATATTATAAAAGTTATAATAATAATAAAAATCATAATATATGTGTGTATATATATATATATATATATATATATATATACATATATAGATATATAGACAAATAGATATTTATCCATTAGTGTGCACTGTGTAAATGTCACATTTTTATACGTTTTTAATACTATAAACTGTACATGTTGTTTCCTAAAAGGCTTTATCAGCAGACAGCACACATCTTCATGTGTGTACAGGTTATATGTTAGAGGACAGATGTTTGTTGCTCTTGTAGGCAGGCACAGGTTGTGCTAGATAGCCGCTCAGTATCAAGCCTCCATCTTGTTTATTTAGTGTGCTGTCAGAGATAGTATGAGGATTGATAGTATGAGGATGAGGTTTGGTTGGCAGGGGTTGCGCTTAACATCAGCCTCTAGCTGCTATTAAATTATCCAGCATATTTCTCTCACTGGTAGCTTTTAAATGAGCTATAATGCCTTTTGAAGCACCCACCAAAATAAGTATTATCTTCTGTGCAAGCTTGAATTTTTGCTGGACTGTGAGTGCATGTCTTGGTGTCTGTTTGCATTAATGCTTCCATTAGACATCCACACATTTCACTGTCAGTTTAATACATTCATTTGGTGCAATTAATTATAAAAAAATTATATCAGATATATTAACACAGTTAATCATGGACAGACTTTGAATCTGCATTAAAATTATATTAGACCAGCAATGATCTGAACAGTTTAATATTGAAGAATATGTGAATGAATTTGTGAATATATAAACCACATAATTTACAAAAGTATTTCACCCAAACTAAAATAATAAATATTATATTAAAAAAAAAAAAAATATAATATATATATATATATATATATATATATATATATATATATATATATATATATATATATATACCTTCTTTTTTAGAGAGAGACACGAACTATGTACCAACATATCTCTGCAGTTTCCAGAAGAAATGAACACTAGAGGCAGTAAAACTCAGACACCGTTTATTCCTTTTCACACAAAATTCCCAGAGTTTTGATTAATAAAGCCGTATTTTTACACAATTACTTAAAATCGTGTTATAACAAAAAATCTGTAACAAAAAATCTGCGTAAAGGAAGTTGAAATCGCACGGTTGCATCAACAAATGCCTTTTTATATCGGTTTTCCATTTCTTACACTATCGGGTAGGTTTAGTGTTGGATTTTGCGTAGGGCATATTTCAACCATGAGTCCACAGATATTTCAGTTCTGAATCGCAGCAATACATACCTATATCAACGTAATAAAAAGTGTTTGAGCACCACTCAGTGGGCATTTCTCTTTGAAACTGTGACGAAACGTGCAGTAAGGTACGCAAAAACGGTAAAAAGAAAATACACTTTAATTTAAACATAGATGTGCAGAACAGAGGGTATCATCATTGTATGTAGTGAAGGTTATTATAATTATTGTTTTATTATTTGGTTATAAGAACGAATTTTTATTGCCTGTTGGTCTAGCGGTATGTTCTGTTTGGCACGCTGCTCTGTCTGAACGTGTGCTGGTATTGTCGTGGTTAAGGTTCCTGTAGCAGAGGGGCGTTTGGGTTCTTTGCTATTAAGAAATATCATGTTTTAAAAACCCTTCGGGCATTCTCCGGGGTCACTGTCAACAGTCCCCAAGCTGTGCAGAGAATTCCAAGGTCAGAGGCAGAGCCGTGTTCTCCAGGGAGTCATTACTGCAGTCTGTCTGCTGCGGGGGGCAAGATGAATGGAGCTGTGCTCAGTGTACTCAGCCTAGCCTTCATCACCGCCACATCAAGGCCTTCTCTATCAGCGCTCATCTGTGTCTCTCAACGCATATCTCTCTGCTCTTTAAACCTCCCCTCCCATCGTTTACCTCACCCAGTCCGGCACCTGTTTCGCTTCCTTATGTGTGCAATATTCAAAGCTTTTTCGGGTTTGTTCCTTTGTGTTTACGACCGAGGCTGCTGCCGTTTCATTTTCTAGGAAAAACACGGAGGTGAAATTAGATAAATCTACTCACCGTCACCTGCAGCCAAATGTTTTGCATCCTTGACTTTTCTGCAGGGAATAGCATCAAATATGCACAAGAAAAAGCGTTGGAGGGAGAGAGTGAAAGGGAAAAGAAAGTCTTTAAGTGAGCTGTTACATATCTTTGAGGTGTGAAGTGAGTGTTTCTTTTGAAAGCCACCCCCATGTTCTTCTTCATCCTTGAGAAGGGGAGGGATACGGAGAAAAACAGACACGAGGTGAGCAGGAATGGCTGCCCCTTTTGAACAGGACACTTGCTTGACAGGTTTGAGTGGGCGAACGGGAAGGTTAGACAATTCTTTTCACTATTTTCAGCCCTGAAGAACTGATTTACCTTTCTCGCATCTGTACTGCCACTTTTTTTTGAGTGTTTAGTGTCACAAAGGGTCTTTTTACATGACTGGAGATCTGCTTTTGAAAACAGCAGGCACCTCACGTTGTAAAAAAAAACCTGCTTCAGAAACGAATGGTTTGAAACACAAGTTTAAAGTTTTTGTGACAACCAAGCATTTTTACAGTTTTAAGACTTGAATAGCTTCTTAAATGGCTTATATAGTATTATATTTACAGTAACGCTTTATTTTACTGTTACACCTTTTAGTTTGTCACATCCCTCATGTTTTGTCCTCTGCCTGTGTTCCCTTCCTGGGCGCCCATATTTGGTTCTGTTCCTGTTATCTTTAGTTAATTAGTCCAGTATTAGTTAGTTAATCACCTACATTGTGTTCACCTGTCTGTCCCTCGTTATCTGCACTATATTAGTTTGTCCGATATTGCAAATGTTACCTTGTGTGTGTGTTCCTGACCTGCCTGGATGTTACCTGATATGTATATGTATATGTATATGTATATGTATATGTATATGTATATGTATATGTATATGTATATGTATATGTATATGTATATGTATATGTGTGTAGTTAGCAGAATGTCTAAAGTGGACTATCAATGTAAAACGTAACCCAAAAACAAAAAAAATTCTAAAATATATTTAAAGTTTGGTTTCAATCTTGGATTTGTGTTTATAGTTTGTTTTTTTGTTTGTTTTTG